>NW_028227272.1:80477500-81210000 GCF_978045245.1 Mus caroli
AAAGGTAATTATGATCAAATCTAGATTTGCTGTTATTTTTCTATCATTGTGATTTGGAGATAAAGTGTGATTCTCAAAACTGAGTCTTACAAAATGAGGATTAAAAAATTGACAATCTACCCCTAGTGATTTGTTAAAAAACAAAACCAAAAAATTTGTTTTATTCATTTTAATACAGTAAATATATTAGGCCTGCATGTGTTATTGAGAAATCATCAAGTGGTTCACAAGTTTATATAGACAAGTGAAATGCAGAGAATAGCCCAATCTTTAAGTGAAACATAGTCAAAAGACTATGAGGTTTACTATAACCTATAGTTACCAACACATTATAAAATTTATAATAGAAAAAATCAGTGATAAGTTCCAAGAACAAGCCACAGTTATGAACTCAACTGATTGCTAGAAAATAAGAAAATATATTCTAATGGATGAAAGTTCTAGAGATAGTTCAGCAGTTAAGAGTACGGGCTGCTCTTGCAAAGGTCCTGAGTTCAATTCACAGCAATCACATTGTGGCTCATATTCATCTGTAAAGGGATCTCATGCCCTCTTCTGACATGTGGATACATATTCAGCAGAGCATTCATACACTCAATTAAAATAATTAAAGACTGATTATTTCCAACCGGTGGAGCTGGAAAGTTTTAATGATAATTTAAAAAAATAATATACAGTTACAGACATTACATACTTTCTAAAAAAAAGTATTCAAAGTGGATCCCAGTTTCATAATAAAATGAAAAATTATAAAATGTGTTAAAGGTAACATTAAAGAATGCTTAAATAACTTTGGGATTAGAGTGGCAAAACATTTCTTTTTAATTTCATGAGTTATTTTAGATGGAATGCTTTATGAAAAACTACCGTGGAAAGAATAAAAAATAAACCAGTCTCAAACTACTAAATATGCATACCAAGTAAAATACTTAGATAGGAAATATGAAAAGTTATACTTACTATCAATAATATTTAACAATATTCTACAGTGAAAGCATTAAACTATCAAAAGTTCTATCTTAGCAAAAGATACAAATGCAAATAGTCATAGAAAGAAGTGCTTAAATGGTCAGTGCTAGAGCCATATACATAAGCAATATTATATAGACTGTGAAGGTTATGATTGGGAGTATTTAGATACACACACACACACACACACGGAATAACTATTAATGGAATAGGAGGCCACAAATTTTAAGAAAACTAAGGAGGCACATATGCGACCATTTGGTGTGAGGAAAGGAAACAGAAAGGGAGTAAATATGTTAAATTCTCAAGAAATATGTAAAAGAAGGAGGGGGAGAAGGAAGAAGGAGAAGAAGAAAGAGAGGCACAAAATCAGAAATCATCAAAGAATAGTTAGAAAATCATGTCATTAGTTATCTGCTAAGATATCCAGATTCAAAGCAGAAATAATACCAAACACTGGTAAGGAAATAAATTAAAGTATTTAAGGGAATATAAAATACAGCCAGACATTTTGGAAAAAAATATTGGCAGTACCTTACAAAATTAAATAATTGTTTATTCTATAATAAAAAGGGTTTATTGCTTGAGATACATTCTAGTAGAGTTGAAAGTTCATTTACACACACACACACACACACACACACACACACACACAGAGAAAGTGCACCTAAGTTTTATAGCTGTTGTAATTGAAAAGATTAGGAACCATGTAATGTTCCTACAAACAAGAGTTATTTGTCAAATAAGGAGCCTCAGTTGGGGAATTTTACCTGTTGGATGATTGCAGAGCCTGTGAGCCATTTGCTCAATTAATGATTACTCTGTGAGAGCCCATCCCTCTGTACCAACACTGGGAATGTGTATAATCTACTATGGGTTATTGAAGGGCAGAGCAAAGGGAACAGTACTATATAAAAGTCAAAACTACAGCTCATCCAAGTCTCCAGAAACACCCAAACAGGTTCAATTGCTCTCCAATAAGTCTAAACTCACAAAGGTTTGTCTTTTTTATAATAAGCATAAATTAATGCAAAGGACTCCTCAGGTTCAGGTGTTCAGGTAGTTCTTATACAATGTTTTCACGTTGGGAACCCCAAATCAAACCCTGTAGCAGGTTTATGAAAACTAAGTGTTAATATTGCTTACTATACTTAACCTCTGTGCTTTTGTAAAACAGCCAAGGTCAGAAATGACTATATTCTACTATATCCCCAAAATAATCACTGCAAAGAATCACCCTACCTCTCAGGATACAAAGAAGACCAAATTTTCAGTAACATCCTGATTACCTAGTCACAAAGTCAGCCAAAAACACCCAAATTTCTGTCTTTGTCCCAAACATACCCCCCCTCAGTAATATTTTACCCAAATGGAACAATTTGAACCCAAAAGTACTTTCTTAATTATATACCTAAAACTTATCAACCCTTTTATTTCCCTATTAACCCCTAGTCTCTGATGCTCATCTACTATAAAACTAACTTTACTATGACAGATGTAATTGCCTCCAAGGCATGCTGCTGAATAAACTCACTGTTTCTAGTTCGTTCTGAGCCCTGGCTGGCTGGGTCAGCCCAGCTGTTCTGGCTCAAACCCTCTTCAAGCTGACTGATCCAATGTGCCTTCTCCCAGCTTTGTATTGAATTGCTCTCCTTGGCCTGAAGCTAACTGGCAATTTGTTCAGTCTTCTGGCTCCACCTAATTCTGTTTGCAACTGCCTCTGCTGACCTGCACTGAACTGCAAAAAAATCACAATGAACTCAACTCCCTGTTCTGCACTCACTACATAGACTTCCCAACTAACTCCTCTCTTTCCCAGTGCTGCTCTTAAATACTTTCTCTTTTACCTTAAAGGTATGAACTACAGGTGTTGAAGATTTGTGGCATGTCTGCTTTCCAGCCAGATAACAGAAACCTAGGTCTTTGGACATGATCCCTTGCCAGAACAGTCAGGTTGTTGTATTAAAATTCCTCTACAAGGCATGATTCAACAACAAGCCCTCTACAATTTACTCTTGGACAAAAAGCAAAAGTCTCCCAAAGCCTTTTTGAGAATGCACTCTCAACAGACACCTACTTTTCTCATTAAATTATCGAATCCCATCACTCAGAACTTATAATCCCCCAGACTGGTTCTCTTTAGACATGTTTACAGGTGTATTAAAGAAGACATCATGTTAAATTTTAGACACTGACATACCTTACAATCTGTCATTCTCCTTATTCTAGTTTCCCTCTCCCCTGAATATAGCAGTTATCTTTCTCTTGTCCTAATTATTTTATTGAACAAAATCTCCCTCTCAGGGATGCCTATTTGATAGGATCAAACTTCAGTAAAAATATCAGTGACAAATAATACTGATATCCTGATATAGTCTTAGACACATGATTCTAGAGTAATGGCTTTATTAATGGCACGCTGTCATGGGTTTTCTTTCATCTCATTGTATTTTATTTTGTCATGTTTGATTGCTATCACCTAGACACCTGTTCTTTCTAATGAGGAACAGAAAAGGAATGGATCCCTAGCAGAGGGGACAGGCTGGGGAGAGAGTGGGAAGAGGAGATGGAGTAGACACTGTAATCAAAGTATAGTCTATGAGAAAATCATCTATTTTCCATGAATAAATCAATTTAAAATAAAAAAGTAGATGTGTATTTTAAGTTGAAATTTTTTTTCAATATATTTTGTTTGAGCAAAAACACTTATGGAAAAGTACAAAGCTGTTTAAGTTAACTATTTTAATATAATGGCAAAAGGAAAAATGCTTTCAAACAATGATTAGGAAACAAAGATTTTATATATATGAATATATATATATGTGTATATATATATATATATATGGTTGATTATTTTAGTAACTTTATTTCTAATATTTTATTACTAAGGCTAATATGTCCTGTTTAAGGGAAAGAAAATCAAAGATATTTAGTATTATTTTTCTCATTTTGTCATATTTTATAATTCTACAGATAAGAAATAATATAATACTATCTGACTTAAAATAAAACTTCTCCATCAAATAAAACTTAGAAATCAAACTTTTATACATATAAAGTTTGAACAAATATAGAACCTTCAGATAATTCTATTCTATACTTGTAGAAAGTTCAATAAAAGTCAGAATCCGTGAATAAGAAATTATAGGGAAAAGTGTCTAGAGCATTAAAATGATAAATGTATAGATAAAAATTTAATATTTGAATTATAACTCTATAAATGACCACATTTTATTTGATTAATATTTCATAAGTTACATAAGCTTAAAATTCTAAGCATTTATCTCCAGATATGCCTGGGAATTTAAAATTGAAGAGAACATAATTCATTTATTAAGCTACACTTTTTATAATGAAATGTACATTTTTATGAACAAGATCAAATAATCTAAATTTCCATATAATCTGTAGAATAAGAAAACTCAAACAAAACAGGATATTACCCCTGAGTGGCAGAAATAAATATTGAAAAATTCATTAAATATACACATCTGCTTCTAGTTATATCATATCTAAAATTCATATCATAATAGCAAAATGTTTAGAGCCAGTAAAAAAAAAATTACAAACACACATTGGACATAAACGCTTAACAAATACCAAGTAAATGAAGCAAATATTGACAGTACATTTATACATATATGGTTGAACAAGCCTGATGTTTCTGCTATTGTATAGGATCAAAGGGAGGGACAGTTGAAAGTCTTTGTAAGACCAGCATGAAAAACAGAGTAAGACTGTATGTACTTGATGTATTTGGTAAACCTGGATGGCAGGACTTACATACAGTCTTACTTAGAATGGTAGTGTATCTTCCAGGGTATTTTCTGTTCTGAAAGTTAATTTTTGCTAGGATAATCAAGTTCCTTATATTCTGAGTGTTTCCTTCTACTTTTATGACTCTCTTGTATATTTTTTTCTGGATACCATATTCCTCAAAATATGATAAGTTAGGCTTCATAATTGCAATTTTGTTTTTAATTCCTTTGCTTACAGTCTCTGAGTCTCTACTTAATTAGGAGAGAACAAGGAAAAACATTCCATTAGTCTTTTAGGTTATATTTCATTTAATTATAAAAGTGGTCATTCTTGTTTCATCTCTTCATGCAGTACAAGGAAAGATGACTGTCATTAGATTTCTTATCACAAGCACTATATGAAACAAACTTGAGTACCTGATCAGTGTAGAGGGTGATTCTGATGCTTTGATTGAGAATCTGGATATGAAAGCTGAGGTTCCTGTTCCCCAGTTGATTCTTGATCAATCAATAAATGTGCCAGAAGACTCTATGCCCCAGTGTAGGGCAATGCCAGGAACAGGAAAGTGGGAGTGGGTTGGTTGGTGAGCAGGGGAAGGGGGGGTATGGGATAGGGAGTTTTCAGAGAAGAAACCAGGAAAGGTGGTAACATTTGAAATGTAAATAAAGAAAATATCTAATAAATAAATAAATAAATAAATAAATAAATAAGTCAGTGGACATTGGCTGAGTGGAAAAGGCAGGACTTCCAGGTTCCCACAGGAAGGCCAGGAGATACAGGAGGAGGAAAAGGTATTCATTATGCTTTGTAAGGATCGACAGCCACCAGCCTGTGAAATCTCTGTTGGAATGGCTATTGGCTGCTTCCTGAAGTTAGAAATGCTAATCTGAAGGTAGATGTAGAGTGTTAACTAAGGAATAAAGGATAAGTCATGCTAGCTATGGAAGGCTTAGAAAAGCCCAGCTACTGAACCATGCTAGCCATGTGAAACTTAGAAGAGTCCAGACAGTGAGCCATAAGGCAGGTTGAAAATGAGTTCACTTGCTCGCTCTCTCTCTCTCTCTCTCTCTCTCTCTCTCTCTCTCTCTCTCTCTCAGCAGGGTAGTAGACACTACATGCTACAGGCCAGAGATAAAATATTGATTCTTTAAACTTGAATGTGCACTTGAATTATAACAGCTGATGAAAGCAGTGATGACTTTATATTATCAATGATTTTAGAACCATTTGGGCATGACTTCTTTGCCATTAATACTCCATTAAGATATGGTTTTATCTTTCTCCAGTCTGATATAAATAACTACTTATCAGTACAGAAGAGCTGTGACAAATGAAGATATACATATGACTTATAATTTTCTACTGAGGGATGGCAAAACGTCTTATAGTATAAGGCAACCTCTGAAAGTTAGATTTTCTATTAAATCATGAGAAACAGATTTTAGTGTCATTGTGTATGATGTAGTTTTAATTTGTAGACAAAGACACAAATGCTATATATCTAATTAAGTTCAATACAAGTTCTGAAATTATAAGCATTGCTATTTTATTATTAGCATAGATGTTTAAAACAATTATGTACAGTATGAGAATTAATAATAGTAAGCATGGTCAAAATACTGTAAAACAACTGCTTAAATAAAATTTAGAATACAAAATTTCAATGTAAAGCTTTTCAGAAACCAATTTCAGGGTTTAGTAACTATTGTTATTTTATTGTGTTGAAAATATTAATTTTGTTTATCATGGAAAATGTAAATATGCAGTATGTAATATATAAATGCATACATAATTCATTTTAATTTTTTGATTGATTTAACTGTTGCCTCTTTATATACACTTTACTGAAAATCTCTTTTACAGAATTAGGAACTACATCAAAAGAAATTGCAAGGATCTAAACAAATTCTTACAGAAAATTTCTGAGAATTCTAGGCAACTGGCAAAAGAAGACAATACATAACTTAGCTCTAACATAAAGCAATCATCATGAGTTATTTTCAACATAGTTAACTTCAACAGATTGATTTAAACCAGGAATTATTTTATGTACCTTTCCATGGAATCTGGAAACCTGATAAATAATATATTTAGCATCATTCATGTAAATTACAAATGGGAAGATACAATAGAGATGTCTCTGTAATATCACATCCATTTTTTATGTTATAGTATACCAATCTATATTCAATTTTTTGCCTATACAACTTTCAAATAATATTACTTCTTCTATACACATTTGAAAGTCTATTTTGGAAATATGACTACACTGGAAGAGTAGAAATTATAATGAAAACCTTTCTTCCAGGCTATAGAGAATAAAGGCAACATTTCAAATGAAAGCTACAAATACCATCCCTTCTCTTTCTGGCAATATCCTGATTTCTTAGGCTGGAGTGATGCTGAGGAAAAGAAATAAAGTGCAATACCAGCAGGAAGCATCCTGCTGCTTTCAGTCAATGAAAGAGCTCCCCAGTGGATCCAAGATCACTGGAGTTCAAATTTAAATGTATCCAGGTCACAGTCTAAGTATCAGGGTCACCCAGTCTTGAATCTGTTCTTGTGGAGGTGTGGAATTCCATGCTTATATTCCTCCTTACTGTAGCTTAATTCTACAGACCTATTGACCATGTAAAATCATTTTCTTCTTGGCTATTTAACTGCCAACATAAGATGTGACTCTTCCATTTGCTAAATTTAAAATTATTACTTTTTTCTGCAAATGACTTTGATATTTATAGAATGCAGGGGGAACATAAAAAGGGATATATAAAAGATACTGTATATGAATTTGGAAGGTCCCACAGGTAGTCTGATAAAGCCAGGGCCTCAAGCTTACCAGGAGACCTGAGGTAACCCAGGGACAAAAGAGACAGACTCCATATAGTCACCTAGATTAAGAAAAAAACAGGAATATCCCAGATGGCACAAGGCAAGTGTAAGACCATAAGCAACAGAAGCCAAAACACATGGGCATCATCAGAACCCAGTTCTCTCACCACAGCAAGCCCTGAATACACTAAGGTACCTGAAAATTAGGAATCTGTCCTAAAATCTTATCTCATGAGATAATAGAATCCTTTAAGGAGAATATCAATAACTCACTGAAAGAAATACAGAAAAACACACGTAAACAGGTGAAGGAATTGAATAAAGAAATCCAAAACCTAAGAGTGGAAGTAGAAACAAAAAAGAAATCAGACATGGAGACAAACCTGGGAATGGAAATCCTAGGAAAGAGGCCAGGAATTACATATGTAAGTACTACCAACAGAATATAAGAGATAGAAGAAAGAATCTCTGGTGTAGAAGATACAGTAGAAGAGATTAACAATGGGCATGGTGGCACATACCTTTAATCCCAGCTAGTAGTACATGCCTTTAATCCCAACACTTGGGAGGCAGAGGCAGTCAAATTTCTGAGTTCGAGGCTAGCCTGGTCCACAGAGTGAGTTCCAGGACAGCCAGATTTACACAGAGAAACTCTGTCTCAAACAAACAAACAAACAAAACAAGGAAAAAAAACAGAAGAAGAACAAGAAGAACAAGAAGAAGAACAAGAAGAAGAACAAGAAGAACAAGAACAAGAAAAAGAAGAAGAAGAAGAAGAAGAAGAAGAAGAAGAAGAAGAAGAAGAAGAACAAGAACAAGAACAAGAACAAGAACAAGAACAAGAAGAACAAGAAGAAGAAGAACAAGAAGAAGAACAAGAAGAACAAGAAGAACAAGAAGAAGAAGAAGAACAAGAAGAACAAGAAGAAGAAGAAGAACAAGAAGAAGAAGAAGAACAAGAAGAAGAAGAAGAACAAGAACAAGAACAAGAAGAACAAGAAGAACAAGAAGAACAAGAAGAACAAGAACAAGAACAAGAAGAGAAGAACAAGAAGAAGAAGAACAAGAAGAAGAACAAGAAGAAGAAGACCAAGAAGAAGAAGAACAAGAAGAAGAAGAAGAACAAGAAGAACAAGAAGAAGAAGAACAAGAACAAGAAGAACAAGAAGAACAAGAACAAGAAGAACAAGAAGAAGAGATTAACACAACTGTCAAAGAAAAGAAAATTCGAAACATAAAAACCTCCTAAACCAAAGCATCCAGGAAATTCAGGACACAATGAAAAGACCAAATCTAAGAATAATTGGAATAGAGGAGATTCCCAGCTCAAAGGACCCAAAATTTTCTTAAAAAAATCATAGAAGAAAACTTCCCCAACCTAAAGAAAGAGATGCAGCTGGGCAGTCGTGGGCCATGACTTTGTTCCCAGCACTGGGGAGGTAGAGGCAGACAGATTTCTGAGTTCGAGTCCATCCTGGTCTACAGAGTAAGTTCCAGGACAGCCAGGGCTACACAGACAAACCCTGTCTCAAAACAAACAAAGAGAGAGAGAGAGAGAGATAGAGAGAGGGAGAGAGAGAGAGAGAGAGAGAGAGAGAGAGAGAGAGAGAGAGAGAGAGAGAGAGAGAGAGAGAGAGAGAGAAAGATATAAGAAGCCTATAGAACACCAAATAACTGGGACCAGAAAAGAAAAACTTTTCATCACATAACTATAAAACACTAAATGCACAGAGCAAAAAAAGAATATTAAAAGCTGCAAGGGGAAAAGGCCAAGGAACATACAAAGGTAGACCTATCAGAGTTACACCAGACTTCTCAACAGAGACTATGAAATCCAGAAGAGCCTGGTCAGATGTCATGCAGACTCTAAGAGAACACAAATGTCAGCCCAGCCTACTATACCCAGAAAAACTCTCAATCAACATAGATGAAGAAACCAAAATATTCCAGCATGAAACAAAATTCAAACAATATCTCTCTACCAACCCAGCCCTCCAGAGGATCCTGGAAGGAAAACTCCAACTCAAGGAAGATACCTGCACCAAAAAAGGGACAAGATATTAAGCATCTCAAACACAACAAAATCAAAAGCAGAGATCCTCAAGCACATAAAACTACCTACAAAACAAACATATCAGGAACCAACAGTCATTTTTCTTTAATATCTCTCAGCGTTAATGGACTCAACTCACCTATAAAAAGACATAAGCTAACAGACTGTCTACACAAACAAGATCCAGCATTTTGCTGCATACAAGAAACACACCTCAACAACAAAGAAAGGCACCAACTGAGAGTAAAAGAATAGAAAATGTCTTCCAAGCAAATGGTCCCAGGAAATAAGCAGGAGGTTCCATCCTAATATTCAATAAAATAGACTTTCAACAAAAAGTTATCAAATGTGATGAAGAAGGACACTTTATATTTATCAAGGGGAAAATCCACCAAGTGGAAGTCTCATTTCTGAACATCTATGCTGCAAATGCAAAAACACCCAAATTCATAAAAGAAACTTTACTAAAATTCAAAACACACAATGAAACCCACTCAAAAATAGTGGGAGATTTCAGCACCCCACTTTCACCAACGGACACATCATGGAAACAAAAACTAAACAGACACAGTGAAACTAAATGAGGTCATGAACCAAATGGATTTAACAGATATCTATAGAAAATTTCACCCTAAAACAAAAGAATTCACCTTCTTCCCAGCACCTCATGGTACCACCTCCAAAATCAACCATATAATTGGTCACAAAACAACCCTCAACAGATACAAAAAGATAGAAATAATCCCATGCATCCTATCAGATCACCATGGCCTAACACTGGTCTTCAATAACAGTAAAAACTACAGAAACCCCCCATACATGTGGAAACTGAACAACTCTTTACTTGGTGGTAACTTGGTCAGAGAAGAAATAAAGAAATTAAAGACTTCCTGGAATTTAATGAAAATATTGACACATCATACCCAAACTTATGGAATACATTGAAAGCAGTACTGAGAGGAAAGTTCATAGCACTAAGTGACCTGGTAAAGAAACTGGAGAGATCTTACACTAACAACTTAACAGTACACCTGAGAGCTCTAGAACAAACTCACCCAAGAGTAGTAGAAGGCAGAAAATAGTCAAGCTCAGGGCCAAAATCAACCAAATAGAAACAAAGAAAACAATATAAAGAATCAGTGAAACCAAATGCTGATTCTTTGAAAGAATCAAAAAGATAGATAAACTCTAGCCAAACTAACTAAAGGGCCAAGAGGCAATATCCAAATTAATAAAATCAGAAATGAAAAGAGAGACTAACAACAGAAATGGAGGAAATAAAAAAAAAAATCATCAGATCCTACTATAAAAGCCTATATTCAAGAAAACTGGAAAATCTAGATGAAACAGATGGTTTTCTAGGCAGATGCCATATACCAAAGTTAAATAATCAAAGGCAGGTAAACTATCTAAACAGGCCCACATGACACAAGGAAATAAAAGAACTCATTAAAAACTTCCCAACCAAGAACAGTCCAAGACCAGATGGATTTAGTGCAGAATTCTACCAGACCTTTAAAGAAGACCTGATACCAATTTTCCTCAAACTATTCCATAAAATAAGAACAGAAGAAACACTACCTAACTCATTCTATGAAACCACAATTACTCTTATACCTAAACCACACAAGGATCCAACCCAAAAAGAGAACTTCAGGCTAATCTCACTTGTGAATATCAATGCAAAAATAATAAAATTCTTGTCACTAAAATCCAAGAATACATCAACACTATCATTCACCAAAATCAAGTAGGTTTCATCCCAGGGATGCAAGGTTGGTTTAATATATGAAAATACATAAATGTAATCCACTATATAAACAATTGTAAAGAAAAAAATCATAAAATCATCTCCTTAGATGCAGAAAAAGCATTTGAGAAAATGCAACAGCCCTTCATGTTAACAGTACTGTAGAGATTAGGAATTCAAGGTCAATAACTAAACATAATAAAAGCAACTTACTGCAAACCAATGGCCAATATCAAATTAAATGGAGGCATACTTAAAGCAATGTTGTGGTAAGTCTCCAACCCAAATATACCACTGCAATGAAAACACAACTCAATTAATATGAATACATTTTGTGTACCTAGATTAGACAGATCTACCACAACATTACCATCTTCCACATATATGAGACCCCTTAGAATTTTCAGTTTCTCCAGGCCATGTGCTTCTGTTCTGCTTTTCTTCTTCTTTCTCCTGCTCCTTGTACTCTCCTTTTTCTATTTTCTCAATTTTCTCTCTCTCTCCACCTTTCACTCCACCTTCCCTTATCTGCCCAATCATCAGCTTTCCTTTATTTTACAAATTAAGGTGGGAAACAGATTTACAGGAAATTACCTGAGTGCTGACTCATTCCTTGTTCACAACCTCTCCTAGGAGAATGAAATTAACATCAAATATAATTAGCCCCAGAGCTATCCACAACAAAGCAACCCCACTGAAATAGGGGGCAAGGTAAGGATGCCTGATATCCCCATATCTATTCAATATAGTACTCGAAGTGTTACCTAGAACAATAAGACAACAAAAGAAGATCAAGGGGATACAAATTGGTAAAGAAGAAATAAAGGTATCACTGTTTGCAGATTATATGATAGTATACATAAGTGACTCCCAAAAATTCTACCAGAGAACTTCTCCAGCTGATAAACAACTTCAGCCAAGTGGCTGGATATAAAATTAACTCAAATAAATGAGTAGACTTCTTTTATACAAAGGATAAATAGGCTGAGAAAGAAATTAGGGAAACATTTCCCTTCACAATGGCCACAAATAGTATAAAATATCTCGAGGTAACTCGAACCAAACAAGTGAATGACCTATATGACAATAACATCAAGTCTCTCAAGAAAAAAATTGAAGATCTCAGAAAATGAAGCGATCTCTCATGCTCATGGATTAGCAGAATTAACATAGTAAAAATGGCCATTCTACCAAAAGCAATCTATAGTTTCAGTGCAATCTTGATCAAAATCCCAACACAATTCTTCAAAGACTTGGAAAAACAATTCTCAAATTCATATGGAAAGGCAAAATCCCAGAATAGTGGAAACAATTCTTAGCAACAAAAGAATACCTGGGGGAACCTTACTACAGAGCAATAGTGATAAAAACCGCAAGGTACTGGTACAGAGACAGACATGTTGATCAATTGAATAGAATTAAATACTCAGAAATAAAACCACACACTTAAAGTCACTTGATCTTTGACAAAGACACCAAAAATATACAATGGAAAAAAAAGAAAGCATCTTCAATAAATGGTGCTGTTCTAAATGGTGGTCTGTATGTATGTAGAAGAATGAAAATAGACCCATATTTGTCACCTTGTTCAAAGCTCAAGTACAAGTGGATCAAGGAGCTCAACATAAAACCAGATATACTGAATCTAACAGAAGAGAAAGTGGAAAAGAGCCTTGAACTCATTGGCACAGGGAGGGATTTCCTAAACAGAACTCCAATGGCTCATGTTCTAAGATCAACAATTGATAAATGGAACCTCATGAAACTGGAAAGCTTCTGTAAGGAAAGGGAAATCGTTGATAAGACAAATCAGCAACCTATGATTGGGAAGAAATCTTCACTAAACCCCACATCTGAGAGAAGACTAATATATAAAATATATAAAGAAGTTAATCACCAAAAAACACAAATAACCCAATTAAAAAAAATGGGTATAGCACTAAACCAAGATTCACAACTGAGGAATCTCCAATGGCTGAGAAACACCAAAGAAATATTCAAAGTCTTTGGTGATCAAAGAAATGCAAATCAAAATGACCCTGAGATTCTACCTTACATGGATCAGAATGGCTAAGATCAAAACCTTAGGTGACAACACATGTTGGAGAGGATGTGGAGAAAGAGGGACCACTCCTCCATTGCTGGTGGGATTGCAAACTGGTACAACTACTCTGGAAATCAATCTGGGGGTTCCTTAGATAATTGGAAATAGATTTACCTGAAGACCCAGCTATACCACTCTTGGGAATATACCCAAAAGATATCTCACCGTGCCACAGGGACACATGGTCCACTATGTTCATAGTGGCCTCATTTGTGATAGCCAGAAGTGGAAACAAACTAGATGTCCCACTACAGAAGAATGGATATAGACAATATGGTTCATTCCTACAACAGAATACTACTCAGCTATTAAGAATGAGGACATCCTGAGTTTTGCAAGCAAATGGTTGGAACTAGAACTGAGTAAGGTAACTCAGACCCAAAAGAACACGCATGGCATGTATTCACAAATAAATGGATACTAGAAAAAACAACAACAACAGCAACAACAACAACAAAAACAATGTAGAGAAAACACAAGATACAATCCACAGAACTCAAAAAGATCAACAAGCTAAAGTGCCCAAGTGAGGATATCTCAGTCCTACTTGGAAAAGAGAAGAAAACAATCACAAGTGGGGATGGAGGGAGGAACCTGAGAGGGAAAGTGGATGGGGTGGTGAAAAATTGCTGGAGAGAGGGGAACCTGATTTGGTATTGGGTGAGGGAAAATGGATGAAGCCCTGAAGGCCAGCAGAAAGAATGTAAACAGGCAACCTCAGGACATAAGAGGTTGGAGGACCCCCCCCCTCCCAAACCAGAGATATGAGAGGTGAGAAACTCCCAGGACTCAAAGGGAGGGACCTTGGATGAAATGCCTGTCAGTAGGGAGAGGGAATTTATAGAGCCTACCTCCAACAGGAAGGCAGGACATCAAGCAAGGGATGGGGTTGCCATCCAACAGTCACATCTGACCCATAATTTTTTCTATCTGAAAGAATTACAGGGATGGAAATGGAGAGGAGTCTGAGGAAAAGAAGGTCCAGTGACAGGCCCAAAGTAGGATCCAGCTCAATGGGAGGTCCCAAGGCCTGACATTATTACTAAGGTTTTGGTGCGCTCACTAAACGGGACCTATATGACTGCCCTCTGAAAGACCAAAGAAGCAGCTGAAGAGTCAGATGCAGATATTTGCACCCCACCAATGGAAAAAAAGCAGCTGACCCCTGTTGTTGGATTAGGGAAGTCTGAAAGATGCTGAGGAGAAGGGCAAACATGTAGGAGTCTCAATTAATCTGGACGCATTGAATTACTCAACAAAGCAGGTATGCTTCTTTTATCTTCAGAAAACCAGTTTGTCCTTAATACATTAGTAATAGTTGATTATACTGTCATAGTTTATTAAAATTTACATTACTCAGAAAAAAATGTACCTAACTTTTAACTGAACTTTGCCTCCCTAGTTCACACAATTAAGTTCTGTTTTCTTTATGTTATCTTTTAAAGTGTTTAAATTACATACTTGGGTGTTAAATCATCTATTATCCAGTGATGGTGATTTACAACTCTATATTATGTGCATCACTGGAAGAACTCGATTTTTTATAATATTGTATGCTATCTCCGTGTTTCAAATTTTCTTTAAAATATCTAAAATCTGTCTTTGATTGAATAATTTTTCACTGTTACTCTTGTTATCACTATAATGGGGATTTTATTATCATATTTTCATTCTACAATGTATTATAATTTTTGAAATCCATTAAAATAATATTAGGAAATAAAGTTATTATTTATTTGACAGCCATGTAGCTTAAAAACTGGTTCCTGTGCCTTCAGTATTTTCTGTATCTCCTACATGAGTTGTAATTTCCTTCATCCTCAGGTGATGCCCAGTCTGTGACCTGAATTAAGAAGTAGACAAGTAGATGTGACCTCTGCTCACCGTGGTTAGTCCTCTCATCATCGATCCTCTTGACCAAAGATTCCCAGGCTTTAAAAACAACAGAATGAAGAAGGGGAAATGGAAACTTCTTTCTACCAAGGTAGTCTTTATCAGGCTAGACCCAACTGGAAATGTATTAAAAATGCATCCTGTTGTTTTGAGTAAATTGGTAAAGAAAATGAACAGAAAATATTGACCTATTTCAAAAAAATAAAACCAAAAAATAATAAAAAAATCAAACTTTTAAAAATATTATTGTCTTAGTCAGGGTCTCTATTCCTGGACAAAACATCATGACCAAGAAGCAAGTTGGGGAGGAAAGGGTTTATTCGGCTTACACTTCCATACTGCTGTTCATCAACAAGGAAGTCAGGACTGGAACTCAAGCAGGTCAGGAAACAGGAGCTGATGCAGAGGCCATGGAGGGATGTTCTTTACTGGCTTGCTCAGCCTGCTTTCTTATAAAACCAAGACTACCAGCCCAGGGATGGTCCCACCCACAAGGGGACCTCCCCACTTGATCACTAATTGAGAAAATGCCTTGCAGCTGAATCTCGTGGAGGCATTTCCTCAACTGAAGCTCATTTCTCTGTGATAACTCCAGCCTGTGTCAAGTTGTCACAAAACTAGCCAGTAAAATTATTTTATTTTATTTTTATTTATTTACATCTCAAATGTTATCCACAAGCCCCCTATCCCCTCCTCCCTTCCCCTGTCTCTATGAGGATGCTCCCCTACCTGCCCATCCACTCCTGCCTCAGTGTCCTAGCTTTCCCTTATCCTGGGTCATCAATCCTCCACAGGACCAAGGGGGTCCCGTCTCAGTGATGCCAGAAAATGCAATCCTCTGCTACATATCCAGCAGGAGCCATGGTTACGCACTCTTTAGTTGGTGGTTTAGTCCCTGGGAGCTTTGGGGGATCTGGTTGATTGATACTGTTGTTCTTCCTACGGGGTTGCAAACCCCTTCAGCCCCTACAGTCCTTGCCCTAACTTCTCCATTGGGATTTGGGTCGCCCCCACTCCCCCCGCCCCCACACCAGCTTAGTCCAATGTTTGGCTGAGTGCAATCTGCATCTGTATTGCCTCAGCTCTGGTAGAGCATCCTAGGGGATACACTTTTGTAAGCTATGCTCAGTAGGGTTTCTTGTAACTCACTAGCAGTATAGAAACAACTTCCAGAAAGAGAAGATAGACTATTTTCATATTTGCATCAAAATGTCCAGAGAATGCATCATGTAGCAGGAAAATGAATTCAATAACTAAAGAATGATCTTTCTTCTTTTTACTTTGAAGAATTAAGGATCAATCTAGGATCTTCCAGATATTAGACAAGTGGTCCCACAATGAGTTATATTCCATTTTGCAATCTTCAGTGTTTAGCATGCTGGATTTTTTTTTTAAGGACTCAGATACAGTTCTTAGAGTGTAGGTCTCTTTTGGCTGAGACCCTGTTGTCCATTGCAGCAATGTGAAAACAATGAAGATAAATAAAAATTTCATTTAGTTCCATCAATTTAATAGGACTCTTCAGTTAGCAATGTTACCTTATATTTGCTTAAAATATTTAATAAATAAAAGAAAATTTTGTTATTCTCAAAAAGTGAAAAATTCAAATTTGTAATTTTTTAAAGTAAGGTTATTTTTTATTGTACATAAAAGTGCTACATTATACAGGCAATATACCTGCTTGCTTCATTTAATCAGTGTTTATATAATTTCTTTGAATATATTAGAAAAGATTCTTATTGGAAATCCAATTTTATTAACATTCAAATGAATTAATAACATAAGTTTACATACATTGGATTGATCAAATATCTTGTCATTTATTTAAATTTTTACTTAAAAAAACTAAGAAATCAAATTAATTGATTTCAAAATAATTTTTCATTAGTATTCATTGCTATTCCATGCAAGATTATTACAAACAGTGGAAACTGTCTTTGTGAGTGTTTGCATGAACATCCCTATGTAAACATAGTTATACTCTAATGAATAATAGATCACACAGTCTGTTTTTAACTTCATTATGTACACATGTTGCATCCAACTACGGTGTGTTGTTTTCTTTTAGAAGAACAACTTGGCATTATCAAATATGTAAAGAGACAGAAAATTTGCAGTTGGACTTACTTGTGGCATTTGCATTTTTAATTAAATTTTCAGGTAATATTTGGAGCATATTTTCCTTCTCCCAACTCCTACCTGATGCTCCCCTCTTTCTTACCCATTTCATTTTATGTTCTTGCTCTCTTTGTTTCAAAGAACAAACAAAACAAAACAAAACCAAATATCACCCCCCCAAAAAAAAACAAAACAAAACAAAAGCAAAACAAAACAAGAATAAGAAAGAATAAGAAAATGAGTCCAAAGATAGACCAAACAAGAAAGAAACAAAAGTACAACTAAAGGTATCTTGGGGTTCATTTTGAGTTAGCCAACTACTTCTGGGCTTACAGCATACCCTGGAATGTCTTGGATGGGATTCATGATGTGAAATGATATGTGTGATGACACTTCCTTGGAGAAACTGATTTTCTCTTTGCCATAGGGGATCAGTTTCAATGTCTTGGTTAGAAGTGGGTTGCCATGCCAACTTCTCCCTCTCTGTGTAGGATCTCATCTGACTTGGGGCTGTGTGGGTTTGGTGTGTGATGTCACAGTCAAGTGAGTTGGTACACACATCAGTCCTGTTATTTCTGAAAAACAGTTTCTTTGGAGTCATTCATTATTTCTGGCTATTACAAACATGCTACTTCCTCTTTCCCATGATGCTTGAGCGAAGGTCTTTGACAAACACATCTGATTTAGGATGCTGTGGTCTAAAGTTTCTGATTCTCTTCCAGTTTGTCTCTGTGTTATTCCATATCAGCTGTAAGAAGTACCTTTCTAATGGGGGTTGAAATGAAGCTTGTAATTATTATTACCGTTGAATGTCATTGCAAACCATTTTATTGCTATATTAATTTAGATAATATTAGTATTTTCTCCAACCACATGTTTTTCTTTTTTTGTTTGTTTTGTTTTGTTTGTGTTTGTTTGTTTGTTTCGGCTACTCTACCAGTGTCAGGTATGGGTTCCATCTCCTGGAAGGATCTCAAATCTCTTCAAAAATGAGTGATTTCTCCCATATTGTGACATTAGGATTTTACATAAGGCTACTGTCACCTTTACAACAATTACAGAGAAGTTAATGGTACATAGCCCTATTGCTTAGGGAAAAGTCATAGGCATATGAAAATGTCACTATCATCAAATATATGCAGGCCACAGACACTACTGAACACCTTAAAAGGCATATGGTATTCAGGCATTATGGTATTTGTTCAATAGAATAATTTGATTTATTATCATCTTCACTTTATTAATTATAAGAGGATTAAATGCAATATTTAAAATAAAAAATAAAAGTAATACTTAACTATGATTTATATGTGATATAAATAAAATAAGATAAATAAAACAATCTTTTAAACTCATCTCTTACAAAGATCTTCATAACAGTGGCAATATGCTTTTAAATGTAAGCAAGAAATCTAAGATAAGAAAAAGATTGGTGTGTTTTAAAGGGCCTTATAGAATAAAATGCAATGTATAGACTAAAGCATTTCAGAGAAAGCTAGGGTGAGGAAACTCTACTGCCAGCTTTCCCTGACTCAGCCAAAATAATAATTATGTGTTTTCTGGTTCCTCCATCACCACAGCTGAATATTGATGACTGGGACAATGTTGTATTCATCACCCCTAAGTATTACAGCATTTACTCCCTCATTCTAGTCATCAAGACCAAAATTCAGTAAGCCAGACAGCAGAATGACAAATCACTGTGTCTTGTTTTAACACAAGCGATTTTGTATTCCTGGAATGCTATTAAGTCAGTTAATGCTGCTTAGAAGCAGCACACAGAAACATTCTGGTTCATTGGTTTCTTGTTATTATGCTATCAGAAGTAAAAAAAAAAAAAATCACTTATATTAGAATATGTGTAGCACACATGTTGAATGTGAATCCTGAAATGGAAAATATGGTTAATGATAGACAGAAAAGGAAGCTAAACAGAAATAAAAAGGTTAAAATTGGTAAGATGAATCTCTGACGACAATGTACTTAGTGGTTCATAGGAAGTAAAGAAAGGCACTGTAAGCTGATTTCCAAAGATGCGTAACAAAATAGAGTAGTAGAAAAAAATTAATTGGGAACTTTCTATGCCATTTCTTAAATACAATTCAGGGAAAGAAATTAAACATTAGCATTTTCTTAAAATGAAACCAATATATTCTGCAAATGGGACCGTTTATGTGTATTTTTTTTTCCCATGGAGAGTTCCCTGGCCTCATTCATCACAAGCAACAAGAACAGTAGCAGATGCTATGCATTTGGACTTTGAAAATAACAAATTGGAAGTAAAGTTTAATAATGCTTCTTTTAAGAAGTTTTTACTGAATAGTTAACTCCACTCCACTGCCCTCCATTTTCACCGTCTTTTTGATCCCAGCAGTTCTTTAATATACAATCCATAAAAGATGCACAGAAAGTCATCCTCAAAAAATTTACATAATGGTTTGTTCAGCATACAAACTAAAATAAAAACCAATTATATGGACATATCTCAATGATGACAAATGGGTTGTCGATGATAAGAATTATTTCATTTAACAAGTTCTAATATAATCACAAAGTCATATATTATTCTCAATCTATTTTCATCAGAATGTTTTTATTTGGAAATTTGCACTGAACAATTGGATTAAATCACATGTAGTTGTTTTCATTTTGTGAGGATTTCATGTAAAACTTACTGTGTTTACATCATTTCTACCCCTCCATCACTCACCACTTATTCTTCCCGTTCCCTTCTCCCTGTCAATTTTATGACCTCTTATTCTTCCGTTATTATTAATATTATATGTAGATATGAATACCACCTGGTGCATAAATTTGGTGTTGCGTGTAGACATGAATAGGGCTATCTGCTTGAGAGAATAACCTGTCAGTGGACACAACTCTGGGATGGGGATGACTGACTGACTGACTGACTGATTCTCTTGTTCTTAGCAGCCATAAATCACCTGTAGCCATTCATCTAGGGATGGTGCATTCTGACCTTTCCACATTCATATTTGGACATCAACTGGTGTTGTTACCGTGCAGGTCCTCTTTAGATGACCCAACTATTAATGTATTATTAATATTCCATGGGTGAAACTCCTGTCATCTATAGAAGACCTTAGCTCACAAAACACATCTTGGTCTTCTGGAACTTTCAAACTTTCCTGACATATTCCCTGATCCTAGTCTATAGAGATACATTTTAGACATATCACCTGGAGGGGGCACGCCACAGAGATATACAGAAACACTGGGAGGCCTTCCCGCAGGAGATTAGATGCAGCTCCTTAGGGGAAGGCCTATTCCATTGCTCCATCTTGGTGAGTCTAGATGAAAGGAGGCAGTCAATGATTTTAGAGCTTCATTATAGAAAACAGAGAGAGAGAGAGAAAAAGAAGGTAGAAAAGTAGAGTCCAGCCATGGCCACATGGAGAGAAAGAGGAGAAGGAAGGGGGAGAAGGAGAGCAAGAGGTGAGAATAAGAGAACAAGAGCTTGAAAGAGAGAGGAGGGGCCAAGCAGCCCCTTCTATAGTGGGCTGGGCTACCTTGCTATTGTTAGATAATTCTTGGGAGAAGCCTGCCTGGCTATTGTCAAGAAACTGTGGGGGTGGAGTTCAGACAGCCTATGTGACTGATGGCCATAGAACTATAGAATTGAGGGCTTGTAGTGTCAGGCGCCTGTGTCTGGGGGCATAGCTTATGGTTCTGTCCCTTGTATTTTCTACTGGGTTTCCTCCAAGTAAGCCTCCTCCCTTGACCAGTACACAGACTGCCTTTCACAGTCCAACACACAGCCAGGAAATGCAATCCCTGTCAATCTTGACACTTAATGGATCTATTTGAACACTACACTGAACAATGCACTGGAAGCAAAGCAATGTAATATGTTCAAGGAATGCCATAGGACATGTCACCAGCAGAATTATAAGTAGCGATTCCAGATGATGTAAAAGTTAATGGCAGCAAAATATACAAATTGTTATACTAACTACATAAATCTATACCAAGAAACAAGGCAATCATGAACTAGCATGATGATCAAATATCTCCAAGACAGCACCATGCTTACCGGCAATGTGTCCCAAGATGAGGAGAGGACAGTGACAGACAGGCAGCATAGTAATGGCTTCAAGAGCAATTTTTCTTTTTCTTTTTTTTGAAAACTAAATAAGGTAAAGCAAGATACAGAAGAAGAAAACAATTGACTTAATTGGGAAGACTGTTCAAGCTTTGAATGTAAAATTAAGAGAGTACATAAGTTTTGTTCAAAGCACCAACGGAACCCATGGTGCTAAAGGCTACAGCAAATGAAATGAAACATAGCTGAGAACACCCAAAGTATGATTAACCGGAGAGCAAAAACTATTCTAAAATGAAAGATAAAACATATGAAATAGGAGAAAAAGAAAGGAAACTCTTGAAAGGAGGAATTTTTTAAAGACTAAGGGACAGTATTGAGCGATGAAACATTCTTATTGTCTTTAGTTCTGGAAGAACAGGTGAGAGGGAAATGTAAGAAAAACCTTCATATTTTATGAAGCCCATAGAAACCTGAACTCATAAGATGTATGACAACGAAGCCAGGACCATAAACACTTGATACTCTTATAGTTACAATGTATTTGATCAACTAAACACCCACACCAACAGAAAAATTCTAAAAACAGCAAGCAAATAAAAGCAAGTCACTTATAATGCAATGTGCAATAAATTTTTGCAAGTCCAATGAGATTCAGATCTTAGAATTAATATGAATATTAAAATAAAAACAAGTCCTCAAAAGAAAGATCAAAGTATAAATGGCTAGCTAAAAGGATGAATCCAGCACTCTTTCAAAAATGAAGATGTGACTTTCATGAATCCAACTGCCTTTCATAAATGAAGATGTGACTTTCATGAATCCAACTGCCTTTCATAAATGAAGAAGACATGACTTTCAGACACAGACAAATGAAGAGCTTCCATCACCATCTTACTGTTTATATTGGAAATAATAGACGATATACTACAGTGGAAAAAATGATCATAACCACCATTATAAAATATGCCACAGCACATAAAAGAGAAGACATCTTCCTAGGAAGTCGTCGAGGTTAAAAATGGGTTCAGAGTATGAAGTTCTAACCAAAAGATTAGTAACCACGCTCAGAGCTTTCAAACAATTTCCAGGCATAAGAGTAGATCAAGGAAGCCCACAGCACCAGTAGCAATCATCATGCAGTCCATTGGCCAAGCACAGAAACAGTGGCAAATGAGTACTTTAGTCGATAAGGCTAGTCCTAGAAGAACACATAAAGGGTTTTAATAACCGCGGGCTCTTCTTTCCTATGTAGATCGGTTTATGCAAAGGAAGAACAGAGATGAGCTTAGGGCTATATAACCATCTGAGCCATGTGTTCATCTTACAGAAATGGGACATTTGCTCAGGGGCAGTGCGATTGACTATAAGCCAGAACTACTTTAGCATGGTGGCCCTAAAGATTTCAGCATCCATGTCATCACCTAAAGGAAGGAACGCTGGTTTGTATCACATGACAGCTACAGCTTAGGTGCACAGTCTTTAAGTAATTAAATGAGCATAGGGAAATGGCCTAGTTGAAAATAGATTAAATTAAATTAGATTCCCAAACTTTTATATTTATTGGCCATGCATGTGTGCCTGTGCCCTGGATACTAAACCTAAATGGTCAGGCTTATAGGTAAGTTCTTTTACCTTAATGTGGTAGTCTCTCTCTCTCTCTCTCTCTCTCTCTCTCTCTCTCTCTCTCTGTCTCTGTCTCTGTCTCTGTCTCTGTCTCTCTCTCTCTCTCTCTCTCTCTCACACACACACACACACACACACAGACACAGACACACACACACATACACACACACACACACAATTTACTACTCTCTTGTCACACTCCTAAGTAATGGGATTACAGATGCATAGAGGTATGCTGATGTGTTCTTTATTGTTGTGGTAAAACATTCTGACCAAAAACAACTTGAAAATAAGAGATTTATTTTGCTTACATTTTGCTAACACACTCCATCATCAGGGAAAGCCAAAGCAGGAACTCAAATCAGGAATCTGTCTGCTGAAAATGCAGCAGAAGAAGCCACAAGGAAAGCCTGCTTACTGGCTTACTCTCAATGCCTTGCTCTAAATTTTTCCAGACATTGCATACCATTAGCCAGGAATATGGGGCACCTACAGTGTACCTGACATTCTCATATTCATTGATCAAGAGAATATCCCAAACCCTTGCCTCTAGGACAATTTGAAGAAGTTATTTCATCAGTTGAGGTTCCCTCTTCACAGATGAACCTGGCTTTGGTTGAGTTGACCAAAAACTTAATAATTCAAGGTATATACCACTTTGCCAGGCTCAATGCTAAAAAAAAAAAAAAAAAAAAAAAAGTACCTTAAAATAGAAAAGGAGAGATTTTTGAATTTTGCACACTCATGCTTGCACGCACGCACACACACACACACACACCACGTGTGTTTGTCAAATATTAAAATATTTTATAATTAAAATTTTGGGGATACACAAAAGTAAATTAACAGAACTGATTTAAAAAATGATATGAGTATTGATCTTATCCAATAGCAGTGCACATGTCCTTTCTGGGCAAGAAGAAAGGATGAGATCATCACTTAGCTGAGAGGTTATAAGCAGGTAATGGTGAACACCATTTCCACTGCTACCACCATTCCACCAAGTAGCATAGCAAGAGCTAAAACCTAACTATGCGATTGGAAAGTAGACCAAGAGGTATTTTAAGGTTGTGGATATAGCTCAGCTAACAGAATGTTTCCTGAACATGTACAAAGCCTTGGGT
The DNA here is from genome assembly GCF_978045245.1 of Mus caroli. Classification (NCBI taxonomy): domain Eukaryota; kingdom Metazoa; phylum Chordata; class Mammalia; order Rodentia; family Muridae; genus Mus; species Mus caroli. Next base: position 80,501,792 of record NW_028227272.1, read on the forward strand.
TCAATTCCCATACGCCATTACCTGGGCATGGTACTGCATACCTATAATTTTGGGACTTAGAAAGTGGGGACAGGAGGATTAGGAAATCATTAAGTACATAGTGAGCTGGAGAGCAGCCTGGACTATATAACAGCTTGCCTCCAAAAAAAAAAAATCAGTAAAAAAATAAAAATGAAATAGTTAAAATTCTAAGACCAATAAAAATGCATGCCATGAAAGCAAAGTGGAGAGATGTAACTGAGCTTTAAGAGAACAGATGTGGGCATAACAGGAGCTCCACAAGGAAAAAGAGCACTGTTCACAGAGGGGAGAAATGCAGGAAGCAAACTAAAACCCACGTACCTAAGGACAAGCTGTCAAATTCCAGCCAGGAGCCAGGAGAAAAGACTACACACATGCCTTTAATACACAGAAGCCTTTGAAACTCCAGAGATAAAGATAGAAATCTTACTTCTGTATATCATCTCAAAATAATCTTATACACAGAAAGAATTACATTAACCCTGGAATTCTTAACATCTGCAATAAGAAAGCAGGTTTCTGTGGATTTTTAACTTAACTATGTTTCTTCCTCTTGAAGTAAAAGATGTTCGCATATGTGTAAAAATTCAGAGAAGGGGCACACAGGACTCACCTGGAAAACATACTTGGTTTCTTTAAAAAAAAAATGCAAGAAACTTGAATTTTGTTGAACTTCTAATGCAAGTATTAAAATATGAACATTTTATAATGCGTTAGTTGTTTAATTAAAAATGTAAAAATTATATCACTAGAATACAAAATGAAAGAGTATGGTACAATAACAGAAGTATGATTTTCTGTAATTATTTATTTTATATTTCATTAAAATGTGGTGTTTAGGTTTTCCAACAATTCAATATGAATTGAAAGCATTGCCTCATAGATACACACATATATCTTCATGCACACTCATATTGTAATATTATCATCATCATTTGAATATTTACTCAGTTGTTAATGCAAACCATATCTTTTACAAAACTATCCTGCTCAAGTGACTTCACAGGAAGTATTTAATGCACATTAGGAAAATTCTGAGGGTGGGGGTTGTAGGTGACCTCTGTCTTAATCTGTTGGCTCTATCTCTAGGGACATACCCTAACCATTACTGGGTCATGGGCAGGGGGAAGGGGGAGTAGGTTGGAAATTCTTGCTGAGGAAGTCTGAACACTGTTGCTGAGTTCTTTTCAGTAACTGACTTGCCTGGAGTTGTCCAGTTCTTGGAAACAGGGATATAGGCCTAATCTTTTGAACTGCCAATTTGAAGTCTGTCATGGAGTCAGACTGGGTTGTCTCAAACTATTAACTATTTGATGAACAAAATGGATACATCATTATATCAGAGTTCTTGAAGTGCTCAGATAGAGACAAAGAAGAGACCTTCATGATCATGGAAAGTCAATTGAAGTATATGATCATTGACATGATTCTATTTATATCATTTGTATTTTCATGATATATTTGAAATATTGATATGATAGTCTCCCTGCTGAAACTGCTGAGGCATCCTATATTCACTGGCTATGTTTCTCACAATTCTCATTAGGAAAGTAAGAATATATTGAAATACAAACAAAGGAAAATGGGCTATATTACCATTAATTCCTAGATGTGCTTTAAAGCCTTATATTTTGTGTATATCTTATATATTCAGCACTATGTAGGAACAAAACATTCTTTGAGCCTGGGGTATCATTCTTCAGTGAATCATGGACTCATTAGTTAACATCAGCTTAACTACTGCAAAATACTTTGTTCTTTCAAAATATTCATTGATACTCTATTTAAAACTATGTATTTATTGTGATCTATTTTAATATGTGCAAGTATATTAGTAGGTGTTCATTTTTCATGACACATTTGTCTTATCAACAGTTTCCTTTCCCCCCAAAAAACCACTGTCATCCTACACTTAGCTATCACGCTCCCCTTCCATGTTTTCTGCTAATTAAAGCTCATGTTACTTCAGCCTGATTACAAAGTAACATTAAGTATCATATACTCCTTAAGAAATAAATATAATTTATTTTAAATATGAAATAAAGAATAAAGAAGGAGAAATCAGGTCATTTTGAAATTTAGGGGCACAACAGGCTTAAGGGATGTTTCAGAAGTTAAGTGTGTATGCTATCCTTGAGGACAACTCCAGTTCTATTTTGAATCATATATCTTTTGGGTCCATAGTCATTTGCTTCTGAGGTCATCGCTAAAGATGGTTGTTAGCAGATCATGGGCCTCTACATGGTTTCTGGTGACACTATACACCACAAACATAAGCATGACCTCTGGTGGCAGCACAGGTCACTAAGATCAGCATGACCCTTAGTGACAGCACAGCTCACGGACATCAATCAAGTTTCATTAAACAGTCCAGACCAAGAAATCCACATAGGCTAGTTTTTACAAGGGTCGTGGACATTCACATAAACCCTGACTAGAGTAGGATAGTATGTAGACTCAGACATGATCCTCTGCAGGCAGCACAAGGACACAGATATCATCATGGCTTCATGTTGCAGAACAGGCCATTCAGATCAGAATGGCCCTCAGTGGGAGTATGGCCCATTGAGATCAACATGGCATCGGAGCTCAGCACAGAGAATGAGCACATGGCCTTTGGTGGTATTATAGACCACATACATGATTATTGACTCTAGCTGCAGTAGGATATCAGACCAAGATATGGCCTTCAGCAGCAATAGAGTTCCAGATATCACTACAGCTATAGGTGGCAATGCAGACCCTTTGCATAGTCAGATCCACAAAGCCTTTTATTCTCCAGTTCAACATCTTTCCAGAGCATGGGTACTGCTCCATTCTAAAAAAAAAAAATATATATATATATATATATTCTAACAAAACTTGTTATAGCTCGGTGACTCATCTGTTTGCAAACTAAAGCAATCCAGTGTTAAACATCTTTTAACCTAAGCTAACTTTTTCCCCAATCACTTGTGTTCTATGTTGCTGATGTGAGACTGATTTGATTTTCTTTGTCTTAATTGACTAAATTCTTTGTGGCCATTCTAATCCTGACATAAGAATAATAAAGTTCTGAGTTGAGGAAACCAAAGACTCAGGAGGGAAATTATTCAAATCTACTTGGAGATAGTGCATGAGAACATCATGAAGACAAGACCTCATATGGCTAGTAAGCAGTTTCAAGAGAAGTCCTGGTTTCTGCAGAGGTATTATAAAATCCCTAAGTAATGCCGTGTGTCTATAAGGAGCTAGTGAACTGAAACACGAGATGTCGTTGTAAGGCTACAGAAAGTATTATGTGCCCTTGGATCCTCATAGTAAAATATAAAACTCATTTGTGGCCAACATGCTTAAATAACATTTGTGTCATGCAATCTTTAAAACTATATTTTTTCCTAGATGAACTGATATCTATTTGGAATATATATAATATTTATATTATATATTATATGCAATATATATAATATAAGACATTAAAGGTAATGAATGTAATAAGTAAAAGAAAATTACCCTAGATATTTTATGTAATATCATTTTATAATATTACTCTTTAAATACACTAAAAATTAAGCTCTTGTTTAATAAGGTTTATGAAGTTTTGTAAGCTCTTGTCAGGAAAATAATGACCTTGGTCAGTGATATTCTACCTGTTCTACTTTTAGTTTTCCTTTTACAGAGCCTACGAATATTTACTCATTAGTGCTACTCTTAGGGAAGCATTTCGTTACTGCTAAGGTTCCATGAAATTACTGTGAATTCACCAACTCTGTTTTGTCACACAGGAGTTGCTGGTCCCAAATATGCGGTTTTTTGTTAAACTCCTTAAAAATTGGGATAATTTTGTATGGTGAACTTTATGCAGTTAAAGGATTCGGTCTGGCTTTTGAGAAGGAAGCTGCTTTGGTTCTCACATAGTACGATGCACTCTAGGTCATGCGCTTCAACTCACAGAGGTGGGATTAACGAAAGCAGGCACACACAATTCCTGTGCATGGAGAGAAGCTTCCTGCATGAAGCTGACTGAGTCCAGGTTGCCAGGGTTTTTTCAAGGTGCCCCTGAATCATCAGACGTGGTTACAGAGGACAACAGGATTTTCAACTACACTGACATTTGATTTATGTCAAGAAATTTTTATCTTTATTTAAGCCACATGTCTATAGAAAAGAAAAAAATATAGTTCAAAACTTCAAAAGCAGTGCACTCTCAAAGACAAAAGAATGTATTAAATACCTCTTATCAAGACAGATGTAAGCTCTGTGCATGAAGCTGTGTTTTAAAGAGAAAAAAAAAAGAAGAATTTTACTCTAGATAGTCCTTACTGACTAGCTCTTTGATGGAAACATGCAATGTATGAAGTAATGTGACAGCACAGTATACTAAGAATATTTCCTGCTGAGTATTGTATAATCCCACTTGAAATCAGAAGCAGAAGTATAATATTGATGGACTATATTAAAATCCAATGTATGCCTAAACGTTCCTATAAGCAAACCTGGGAGATCATATATCATGCATAGCTTTTGAGTCTCAGTTTATTCAGCTATAAAATGTATATAAATATCATGTACTAAAAGGGCTGCAGAGATTGTTCAATGGTTAAAACCGCTTGCTGTTCTTGCAGGGATTCCAGGTTCAGTTCCCAAACCAACTTCATGGCTCACAAACATCTATAAATCCAGTTCTGGCAGATGCAGTGACTTCTGCTTGCCTCTGATAGCACCAGACTTGTACTTGGTACACATAAATAATCGCAAGCAAACACTGAAGTGCATTAAAGAACCATAAATAAACCTTAAACAGAAGATGAATTCCTTGACTCTCTTGAGATAATGAAGATGAAAATATAAATAAAGCTTAAGGTCAGGGAAAGGGAGTGGCTGGGGAGTGGGGGCGGGGCGTGGTATGGGGCGGGGCGTGGTATGGGGGCGCAGCGTGGGATGGAGGAGTACCCTCTCTTAGAAAAAGGGAAGGGAGGATGAGGTGAAGAACTCTAGAGGCAGGGCACAGGGATTGAGGGAACCTTTGAGATGTAAATAAATAAAATAATTTTAAAACGATAGAAAACTTAATGTACTTTTAAAAGTCTAAGTCATTGTATAAATGCAAAGTACTTTGCTATTGTTACAGTATTAAAAATTAGATGAAACAAAATAAGTTCTCTACATCAAGACGGATTCTAGTGCTGCTACCATAAAACTCACAAATACATTCAAGAGTTCTGGAGAGTAGCCTTTTAATTAGATGCTAAGTGTCCTACTTACGGTAACTATGACCGTTATGAAACATGACTACCCTAAACAATGTAGGAATAAAGGGGTGATTTCGCTTACACTCCTATATTGTTCTTCATCATTTAAAGAAAGTGAGGCCAGGAACTTAAACAGGGAAGTACCTATTAAGGATGCTGGACAAAAATACAAGAATATTTTTGAAACATGAGTAAAATAAGGAAAACTCAGATAATAAGCAGACAAACATAAAACAGAGGCCAGTAGACATTGATTGAGTCAGGCAGGTATTCTGCTGAAGAAATTATCTAGTTACATTTTAATAGTGTCAAGAGTAAAAACGCCTATAAGCTTCAAAGTGTGAGTCTGAAGCAGTACACATCACAACTTTAGGATCCCAACAAAGAACACTAAGTCAATAGTAAACATTATAAAATATAATCTATATGAAGTCTGCCAACTTCAGCATGGCCTTGAGGGGGATGGAATGACATGGATCCTGCTCCTGGGACAAGGCCAACAACATGTGGACCTCCACAAGTGTTGATGTATGCCATGGGCACTTCGCTTCTTTGTATAAAAATATACACATTTTACATTCCTCCTTCAAGGAATGTCCCGTTAATCTTAATGCCTCCATGATAATTAGAGACAGCAGGAGTCCAGGAGGTGAAGGTGTGGATAATGTCTCAGCAAAATGGTCAATGCTGGGAATGTTAGGGCATTCCTTAAGGCTGTGGGAAAGAACTGTAAAAACATAGGTTTAAAAATATATAAGCCTGGCAAATACAGAAGTGGATGCTCATAGTCATCTATGGGATAATTTCTCAAAATATAAGAATTCACTATGAACTATATGAGGGACTTCACAAATCTGAAAGAACAAAAGCAGCTGTCCTGTGATCCAATTTGTCAGAAAGACACAAAGGAAGGGGATAAGGAGACGTAGGGACTGATGATCACAGAAGATCACACCTTGCTAAGGATGTTTGTTTGTTTATGCTTATAAAGGCAGACAGATTCCTGAGTTCAAGGAGAGCCTGGGACAGAGCTAGTTTAGATCCAGGTATGGTAGAAATGGTAATTTCAGGTCAAGGTCTCACCCAGCTAGTTTATCATTTATGCTGAACAGAAGCTAGCAGATCTCTAAATTTGTTTTGAAATGTTACAGGTAAATGTGTGCTTGCTGTCTCCTAAAAATTAAGGTACTGGGGTCATAGGATGCTGTTTCATAGAATAATCTAAAGGGAAAGTGGAATAAGTGACCTGGATTGATGTGTAAAAATAAAAGATTGGGTTTATAATCTGGAAGAGATGAGCTAGCCAAAGAACTTTTTAGACTACCACAAGAGAAGTGTTTGGAGAATAATTTCAAGCAGAAAAATTGAAATAGAGTTCTCTTTAGATGCCCAGAGAAAACAGAACAGAGAAGGAGTAACCTGCAAACCAGTCTCAAGCAGAACATAGATTGTCAGCTTGGAGCCAAGATTTCCTTTTTTTCCCTCCACATGGGTGGTTGTTAGGGAGTGAACTGGAGACTAGTGTAGGTTCAGGCTTGGTGGTTAACTCAAGTTCAACTTTAAGTCAGCTTCTCTAAAATGGAGCCAGAACCAAGGACGGATTTGGTCTGGTCTCTCAATTATATGTATTTGTCTATAAGTACTTAATATAGTCAAAGTTTTTGAGATGTTATAACTTTTATTTGGTATTACTTCATGTCTTTGAATTTATATTTTGAAATACAAGCATCCAAAATTCTATTTATATTTCTAAAATGTAAAATATATTGTAACGATTTTTGCATGGGATTATTTAATATTTTGTAGAGGAATTTTAGTCCAGCAACATGGCTGCTCTCATAAGGCCTCAAATCCAGGGCCCTTCTGCATCTGTGTGATCTGGCTGGAATACAGACACATCTTTAATTCCAGGAGAGAGAGGCAAGTTGATCTCTGATTTCAAGGTCACCCCAGTATACTGCAAGTTAAGCCAAGAAAAGCTTAGGTCCAGGCATGGTGATATACACATTTGATCTTGATCGCTGCCTACAAGAGACAGAGTCATGAAGATCTCTTGAGCTATATAGACATTCAGTTCTGTCAGTCAGTTGAGAGTCAAGTCAGTTGAATTCAGTTCAGTCAGCACAGGAAGCAGTGGAGTTGAGTTCAGATCCATTCTATTCATGCAGCAGAGGCAAGTTGAAGCTAGGGAATAAAAAGGAGCCAATATATTTTATCTTTTAAATTCCAGGAGTTAATTTGAGGTGAAGCAGAGCAATTTAGTGGAAGCAGAGAGAAGCCAGATTGAAACCCTCAGCATGAAGAGTTTGAGCCAGAACAGCTGAGTTGAACCCACAAGCCAGAGTTCAGAAAAAATAGAAAGAGTGAGCTTATTCAGCAGTAATGTGCAGAGGCTGAGATGTTATGGGCTTTGGTCAGCAGGTGTAGGTGTGAAGCTGAAACCTTCAAGGTCCTTAGTTGCAGAAATTTAAATTGCAGGATGACTAGAAGGTTCCAGGCCTAGACCTAAGGATAGTGAAATAGAAATGCTCTGGATTGATCTCATCTCCTCCCTTCTGAGCAAAAAAAGACCTGATCTTTACATTTACAATATTTAAATGATTCAAAGTTGACCCTCTACTTTGTCAGGAAATGCCCTAGAATGTTAGAATTTAGTAAGTACAATTTCATTTTACACACTGAATACCAATGACTACGTGAATAAATGTTCAAAAAAGCCAATAACTTTATGTAAATTAAAAATGAGAAAGCTTCTGCAAGACAAAAAGACCACCACAGATTGCGAAAAGATCTTTACCTATCCTAAATCAGATAGGGGACTAATATCCAAAATATATAAAGAACTCAAGAAGGTGGATACCAGAAAATCAAATAACCCCATTAAAAAATGGGGCTCAGAACTGAACAAAGAATTCTCACCTGAGGAATACTGAATGGCAGAGAAGCACCTGAAAAAATGTTCAACATCCTTAATCATCAGGGAAATGCAACTCAAAACAACCCTGAGATTCCACCTCACACCAGTCAGAATGGCTAAGATCAAAAATTCAGGTGACAGCAGATGCTGACAAGGATGTGGAGAAAGAGGAACACTCCTCCATTGTTGGTGGGATTGCAAGCTTGTACAACCACTCTGGAAATCAGTTTGGCGGTTCCTCAGAAAATTGGACATAATACTACCAGAGGATCCAGGAATAACACTCCTGGGCATATATCCAGAAGATGTTCCAACCGGTAAGAAGGACACATGCTCCACTATGTTCATAGCAACCTTATTTATAATAGCCAGAAGCTGGAAAGAACCCAGATGCCTCTCAACAGAGGAATGGATACAGAAAATGTGGTACATTTACACAATGGAGTACTACTCAGCTATTAAAAAGAATGAATTTTTTTTTTGATTTTTAATATTTTTATTACATATTTATCTCAATTACATTTCCAATGCTATCCCAAAAGTCCCCCATAGCGCCCCCCACTTCCCTACCCACCCATTCCCATTCTTTTGGCCCTGGCATTCCCCTATATTGGGGCATAAAAAGTTTGAAAGTCCAATGGGCCTCTCTTTCCATTGATGGCCGACTAGGCCATCTTTCGATACATATGCAGCTAGAGACAAGAGCCCCGGGGTTCTGGTTAGTACATAATGTTGTTCCAACAATAGGGTTGCAGATCCCTTTAGCTCCTTGGGTACTTTCTCTAGCTTCTCCATTGGGAGCCCTGTGATACAACCAATAGCTGACTGTGAACATCCACTCCTGTGTTTGCTAGGCCCCGGCATCCTCTCACAAGAGACAGCTATATTTGGGTCCTTTCAGCAAAATCTTGCTAGTGTATGCAATGGTGTCAGCGTTTAGAAGCTGAATATGGGATGGATCCCTGGATATGGCAGTCTCTAAATGGTCCATCCTTTCATCACAGCTACGAACTTTGTCTCTGTAACTCCTTCCCTGGGTGTTTTGTTCCCAATTCTAAGAAGGTGCACAGTGTCCACACTTCGGTCTTCATTCTTCTTGAGTTTCATGCGTTTAGCAAATTGTATCTTATATCTTGGGTATCCTAAGTTTTGGGCTAATATCCACTTATCAGTGAATACATATTGTGTGAGTTCTTTTGTGATTGTGTTACTTCACTCAAGATGATGCCCTCCAGATCCATCCATTTGGCTAGGAATTTCATAAATTCATTCTTTTTAATAGCTGAGTAGTACTCCATTGTGTAAATGTACCATAATTTCTGTATCCATTCCTCTGTTGAGGGACATCTGGGTTCTTTCCAGCTTCTGGCTATTATAAATAGGGCTGCTATGAACATAGTGGAGCATGTGTCCTTTTTACCGGTTGGGACATCTTCTGGATATATGCCCAGGAGAGGTATTGCTGGATCCTCCGGTAGTACTATGTCCAATTTTCTGAGGAACCACCAGACTGATTTCCAGAGTGGTTGTACAAGCTTGCAATCCCACCAACAATGGAGGAGTGTTCCTCTTTCTCCACATCCTCGCCAGCATCTGCTGTCACCTGAATTTTTGATCTTAGCCATTCTGACTGGTGTGAGGTGGAATCTCAGGGTTGTTTTGATTTGCATTTCCCTGATGATTAAGGATGTTGAACATTTTTTCAGGTGTTTCTCTGCCATTCGGTATTCCTCAGGTGAGAATTCTTTGTTCAGTTCTGAGCCCCATTTTTTAATGGGGTTATTTGACTTTCTGGAGTCCACCTTCTTGAGTTCTTTATATATATTGGATATTAGTCCCTTATCTGATTTAGGATAGGTGAAGATCCTTTCCCAATCTGTTGGTGGTTTTTTTGTCTTATTGATGGTGTCTTTAGCCTTGCAGAAGCTTTGTAGTTTCATGAGGTCCCACTTGTCAATTCTCGATCTTACAGCACAAGCCATTACTGTTCTATTCAGGAATTTTTCCCCTGTGCCCATATCTTCAAGGCTTTTCCCCACTTTCTCCTCTATAAGTTTCAGTGTCTCTGGTTTTATGTGAAGTTCCTTGATCCACTTAGACTTGACCTTAGTACAAGGAGATAGGAATGGATCGATTCACATTCTTCTACATGTTAACAACCAGTTGTGCCAGCACCATTTGTTGAAAATGCTGTCTTTCTTCCACTGGATGTTTTTAGCTCCCTTGTCGAAGATCAAGTGACCGTAGGTGTGTGGGTTCATTTCTGGGTCTTCAATTCTATTCCATTGGTCTATTTGTCTGTCACTATTCCAGTACCATGCAGTTTTTATCACAATTGCTCTGTAGTAGAGCTTTAGGTCTGGCATGGTGATTCCACCAGAGGTTCTTTTATCCTTGAGAAGAGTTTTTGCTATCCTAGGTTTTTTGTTATTCCAGATTAATTTGCAGATTGCACTTTCTAATTCGTTGAAGAATTGATTTGGAATTTTGATGGGGATTGCATTGAATCTGTAGATTGCTTTTGGCAAGATAGCCATTTTTACAATGTTGATCCTGCCAATCCATGAGCATGGGAGATCTTTCCATCTTCTGAGATCTTCTATAATTTCTTTCTTCAGAGACTTGAAGTTTTTATTATACAGATCTTTCACTTCCTTAGTTAGAGTCACACCAAGATATTTTATATTATTTGTGACTATTGAGAAGGGTGTTGTTTCCCTAATTTCTTTCTCAGCCTGTTTATTCTTTGTGTAGAGAAAGGCCATTGATTTGTTTGAGTTAATTTTATATCCAGCTACTTCACCGAAGCTGTTTATCAGGCGTAGGAGTTCTCTGGTGGAATTTTTAGGGTCACTTATATATACTATCATATCATCTGCAAAAAGTGATATTTTGACTTCATCTTTTCCAATTTGTATCCCTTTCATCTCCTTTTGTTGTCGAATTGCTCTGGCTAGGACTTCAAGTACAATGTTGAATAGGTATGGAGAATGTGGACAGCCTTGTCTAGTCCCTGATTTTAGAGGGATTGCTTCAAGCTTCTCACCATTTACTTTGATGTTGGCTACTGGTTTGCTGTAGATTGCTTTTATCATGTTTAGGTATGGGCCTTGAATTCCTGATCTTTCCAAGACTTTTATCATGAATGGGTCCAGCCTTATTTATAACAACCAGAAGCTGGAAAGAACCCAGATGCCCCTCAACAGAGCAATGGATACAGAAAATGTGGTACATTTACACAATGGAGTACTAATCAGCTATTAAAAAGAATGAATTTATGAAATCCCTAGCCAAATGGATGGACCTGGAGGGCATCATCCTGAGTGAGGAAACACAATCACAAAGCAACTCACACAATATGTACTCACTGATAAGTGGATATTAGCCCAAAAACTTAGGATACAAAAGATATAAGATACAATTTGTTAAACACATGAAACTCAAGAAGAACGAAGACCAAAGTGTGGACACTTTGCCCCTTCTTAGAATTGGGAACAAAACACCCATGGAAAGACTTACAGAGATAAAGTTTGGAGCTGTGACGAAAGGATGGACCATCTAAAGACTGCCATATCCAGAGATCCATCCCATAATCAGCTTCCAAACATTGACACCATTGCATACACTAGCAAGATTTTGCTGAAAGGACCCAGATATAGCTGTCTCTTGTGAGACAATGCTGGGGCCTAGCAAACACAAAGGTGGATGCTCACAGTCAGCTATTGGATGGATTACAGAGCCCCCTATGGAGGAGCTAGAGAAAGTACCCAAGGAGCTAAAGGGATCTGCAACCCCATAGGTGGAACAACATTCTGAACTAACCAGTACCTGGGAGCTCTTGTCTCTAGCTGCATATGTATCAAAAGATGGCCTAGTCGGCCATCACTGGAAAGAGAAGCCCATTGGAGTTGCAAACTTGATCCAAGGCTTTATGTGCTTTATGTGGTCTATGAATTGTATCTTGGGTATTCCAAGCTTCTGGGATAATATCCACTTATCAGAGAGTGCATATCATGTGTGTTCTTTTTGGGATTGGGTTAGCTCACTCTGGGTCATATTTTCTAATTCCATCCATTTCCCTAAGAATTTCTTGAATTCATTGTTTAAAAATTCAGTAATAAAACATTGTGTAAATGTACAACATTTTCTGTATCCATTTCTCTGTCGAGGGACATCTGGGTTTTTTCCAGCTTCTGGTTATTAAAATAATGCTGTTAATAACATAGTGGAGCACGTGTCCTTATTACCCATTGGAGCATCTTTTGGGTAAATGTCCAACAGTGGTATTGCTGGGTCCTCAGGTAATATTATGTCCAATTTTCTGAGGAATTGCCAAACCGATTTCCAGAGTGGTTGTACCAGCTTGCAATCCCACCAGCAATGGAGGAATGTTCCTCTTTCTCCACAACCTTGCCAGCATCTGCTGTCACATGAATTTTTGATCTTAGCCCATTCTGAGTGGTATGAGGTAGAATCTCAGGGTTGTTTTGATTTACATTTCCTTGATGATTTAGGATATTGAACATGTCTTTAGGTGCTTCTCAGCCATTTGTTATTCCCCAGTTGAGAAATCTTTGTTTAGATTTGTACCCCATTTCAATAGAGTTATTTGGTTCTCTGTAGTCTAACTTCTTGAGTTATTTGTATATATTGGATATTAGACCTCTATCGGATTTAGGATTGGTTAATATTTTTTTCCAATTTGTTGGTTGGCTTTTTGTCTTATTGACAATGTCCTTTGCCTTACAGAAGCTTTGCAATTTTAAGAGGGACCATTTATCAATTCTTGATCTTAGAACATTAGCTATTGTTCTGTTCAGGAAAATTTCCCCCATGCCCATGTCATTGATGTTCTTCCTCACTTTCTTTTCTGTTAGTTTCATTGCATCTGGATTTAGTGGGAGGTCCTTGATCCACTTGGACTTGAGCTTTGCACAAAGAGATAAGAATGGATCAATTTTCATTCTTCTACATGGGAACTGCCAGTTGAACCAGCACCATTTGTTGAAAATGTTGTCTTTTTTTTCAACTGGATGATTTTAGCCTCCTTTGTCAAAGAGCAAGTGACCATAGGTGTGTGGGTTCATTTCTGGGTCTTCAATTCTATCCTGTTCCCAAGAGGCATTCATTGTTAAGAAACTAGAACCAACACATAATAACTTTTTAGGAAAAATATCCACACAATAGAAGTACAAAGAATGCTTTAAAATAGTGACCTGCAAAGATGGTTAATCATTAGGGAGCAATTGCAGATCTTGCAGAGTACCTGCGTTTGATTTGCATCACCCACACAATGCTTTACAATTGTGTAACTTCAAGTATAAATGTTCTGATACCATCATTAGGCTTCCTTGTCACCAGTCACACACACACACACACACACACACACACACACACACACACACAAAATACATATACATAATATACAAGTTAAAAATATAAAATAAAATAAGCAAATCTAATTTAAAATACAGATGAAAGAATTATATCAAATGAAGACTATGTATCACCAATTACATAAGATATTCTATCATCTGTTATAAACCTAAATACAATAGGGCTAAAGAAAATATCAACAAATTAAACATAAAAAAAATAATGATAATTAAAACCATGATTATGTAGGCAACCTTTTAATGTGCATGTTTGATGCAAAATTATATTTCTTTAAAATTTATTCATTAACAAAATAAAGACAATAATTTTTAAGCTTGTATTAATCAATTCAAAGACAAACAGATGTAGAACAATTTTCTTCATATCATTATGAAGAGAAACAGATGGGAACTTTTGCAAATTGGTCAAGTACAATACAAAAACAAGATCAAGGATTCTATAGTTAAAGTAATACGCTTGATATCTCCTTTAAAATTCTGGGATCAATGAAATGGAATACTCTGACCAATTAACTGGATAACAAATTGAGAAGTTTGAACTTATGTAATAAGTGAAAAATGAAGGAAGAAACATGACTACTCTCAGGCTACATGATTATGTACAAATGAACAAAAAATGTAACTATAACAAAGATGTTACAGGAATTATTGATCTAGTTAAGTGATATCCCAAGATTTGAAATGTTTTACAAGTCCCACAATATTTGCTGACACCTTACCAAGAAACCCGCAAATTTGATCAACTCTTAAAATTAGAGGTTGCTTATAGATGAGCAAATGAAAGGGAAGGCATTAATCTAGTATGAGTCTGGGAGAAATTTGGACAGAGAACATTGAGAGAACATCATGTGTTGGAGACAAAAACCAAAATGAGGGAGCTGAGGTCACAGAAATTAAAAACTGACACTAGAATTTTGGGGGAAGTAAGGCTCTAATCTGGATTTTTTTTTCTTTCTGAGTTTTCTGTCTCCAGATTGATAAAGAAAGCTTTATTTATTTATTTATTTAACTACATATGTATCCCTACATTATCTTTGTGTCTCTAAGAAATAACACATAATCATTCTATCTTCTAGTATCATGGAAACTTTTCAATCTTAAATCAACAATCAGGTTTGCATAGTACAATGAAAATTAAACTATAAATTGAGATTATACATAATAATTTACATTCAACTGTATAAAATGAATAAATAAAATTATAAAATAAATAAATAAGTAGAGTGCTGAGTTACTTCTAAGTAAGTGTGAGGATGCATGACCATGTAAGGGACCAAATATGCATGCGAGTTCTCTCTATTTTGACAATATTCATCTCTCATTAAAGAAGCTTCGGTCTTCAGCAAATGGAACTGTGATTCGTCAAAATGCTGAGAACTACAAACCTTGTGCCGTCAGCCAAACCTGACACATCTTCAACATGGTGACCTATTTAGGACTCAGAGAACTGCATGGAAAGGGGATGGAAAAGGTGTAAAAGCCACGTCTGGTATGAGATTACACTTTTTATATATGACAGAGACCTGATGCCACGAAATCTCAATGATATTGTTGTCTAAAGAAAACCTGAGCAGTAACAGTTAGCAATTGACATGCCAAAACTAGATGGAGAAATCTAAGAGGACCCTACTATTATATGAAGGGCTACAGACAATGATTGTGGAAAGATAAAACAAAACAAAACAATTTTCTTCAGGTGTGAGCTCCTTGATAGGAAAACCAGTCCCAAGTGTGCAGCCTTAACCACATATACATATGAGTAACAATAAGTGGACCAGCAGGTTGTCTTTTTATATTCATATAGATGTTTACATAAGTACATTGCTTTATATGTGTATAACAATATGAATTCAAGAATAAATGACCATGTATTAGAGAGAAAGTTAGGAGAAACAAAAGGAAAAGTTGTAAAAAAGAGGAAGAAATCAAAGGGTGGAAATACAGTACTTTTATATGAAACTCTCAAAACACCTGAAAAAAATAATCAAGAAGGTGATTTGCCATCTTGAAATCTGATCATAGCTTAGACAACTATTTTAACACTTTGGTAGCAAAAATTTGACTACTGATTTTAAAATTTAAAGATCAGATTTTTAATAATTTTAAAAAGCTTTATGTTCAGTTGCAAAAAAATACTGAATGCAAGGAAGTTTATGTGAAATAAGATAATGTATAAATAAAATATAGAATACCCATTCAAGGAAGTCTATTCAGCAATACAAGGTAATTATAATTAATCTGAATGGTTGTTCAAAAAAACTCATATGATGAAAAGCATGAAGAATATCTGGAAATGATTATAGCAATATTTTCAAAAATCCAAATTGTGCCTCTGAGGAAGTACAATTTTGGAATCATTATGTAAATTTTAGAGTATTTTAAGGTTTGGCTCTCCTATATAAGATTTATTTATTTATTTATTTATTTTTAGTATAGTAATGGAAAAACTTAAAATAGAGTAAACCTTAATGTATTAAAATTAAAATGTTCTTCAAAAAAAAAAAAAACTGAGGAAATCACAGAATTGAATGAAAAAGTTATGCAACACTTACCTAGATTAGATATGGTAATATGCATAATGAACTCATTAAAGGACTTTGGAGGAAAAGATGTTGCCCTTCAAGTACCTTTACAAATCCACAGACCTGTAGCCGAGCGTGGTGGCACATGCCTTTAATCCCAGCACTTGGGAGGCAGAGGCAGGCAGATTTCTGAGTTCAAGGCCAGCCTGGTCTACACAGAGAAACCCTGTCTCGAAAAACAAACAAACAAACAAATCCACAGACCCCAGCATACTCAAGGGTGATAAACTGTATACAAACAATTATGCTTAATTGATATCATTATTCTCTAATGATATGGGTCAAAAATTTCAATACTTTTATATGTGTGTACTGGATTGGAAAAGTTAGGTGAACATCTGATATATGGTTAGAAATAAAGTCATGATGAAATAGTAATTTATATATGAAGGGAAAATGCTAGAATTAACCATGTATTACTTGATTAAAATGAGATATATCTGTGTGAATTGGAGTTTCCTTAATATAGATACAGATGGTTATGTAGATAAATGATAATACATAGGTATATTGAATTGATTACCATTCATGTGTTATTTTTTACATACTGAACTCAGTATCAATGCCCCAGTGTAGGAGAATGCCAGGACAGGGAAGCGGGAGTGGGTGGGTTGGTGAACAGGGGGAGGGAGGATAGTAGAGGGGAATAGTTTTTGGAGGGGAAATGAGGAAAGGGGATAACATTTGAAATGTAAATAAAGAAAATATCTAATAAAAAGTTTAAAATTTTTTATTTTAAAAATAACTAAAATAACACGGGAAAAAAAGGAAAGGAGGCACAGAAAAATTAATTAATTAAAGCACACACACACACACACACACACACACAAAAGTAGAATACTTGAGCAGACACAAACAAACCACCGCCATAACAAAAGTCATCATCTACTTCTTGCCTTCTATATAATTGTCTAAAGAAGAGAACCAAGTACTCTTTTTAAAATGGGTAGTTCTAATATTTACTCAATAAAGATAGAACAAGACCCTAGTGTAATAATAGCTAAGATGAAACATAAGGTTTGGTATTACATTTTACTAACATAAACATGTCTCTGGATTGGAACACGTATGACAACAAGCAGAAAATAAAACTATCTACCTAAATATTCTGGAATAAGCCACACTGACACAAGAAGCAATATAATATCTCAGTGCAAGCCTGAGAAAATATTCATAGTAAGTAATAAAGTAATAGTGAATAGTTCACTATGTTTAACCATACATAGATCCAAGAATGCATGTTGCCCCAATTAATAGTTTATTTAAATTCGGGGCATTAAAATCCTCCAAAAAAAAAATCTCTGAATACATTATTTGGATACCTTTCTCCGAGAGAGATAAAGAATAATTCCCATCCATTATGGTATGGCTTTTTGTGCTCTATACCTCCTACTCTAGCAGCATGCATTTTAAAGAAAGCACAGTTATTTAGTGAATAGGCTTGAATAATCTTACCTTAGGCAGAAAAACCTAAGAAAAAACTAAGAAAACCTAAATCAACCTGGTAGTTTGTTCAAAAATAACTATTAGTCACATTGTTGCAATAATACTAACAATTATACCAGACAATAAGAAAGATATCAATGAGGTAGTAGTGTGAATTTTCTATATTAGTTTTAAATTGCCTACTAAACTATACCTGTATACTGTATACATTACATTGAAGATACTTTTATAGGTATTTTAGGAATGTACTTACTTTCTAATTTTGTTGAAAAATCTTTATAAGGGTATGAATCTTGGAGTAGTTAAAGGTATTTGAAAATGTATAGTATTTTATGAATTATCAAGCTTATTTATAACCATAAAGAGTAAGACATGCTATCTTTATTATTAATTCTTAATGGAAAAAACATGACTATAAAAGAGCATATTAACAAGAGAATAGTGACTTAAATAGCAATGATGCAGAGTCTGGTTTAGATTGCACTGCTTTGCCTCCTCAGACCATCTGAGGTGATCCCTCTGGGGTGAACTGAGACAAAGCACCAATCTTAGTTATTTTTATTATTGTCATACTAAAGTACCCTGACACACTTGAATGCCGTGTAACTTTAAGAAGAAAGTATCTATTTGTTGTTCACATTCAGGGATTCAGTTAACCATGTTGGAGAAATGAAAGGCATGGGACCCAAGGCAGTTGGTACATTGCTTCATTATTCAAGAAGCAGAAAGCAGTAAATACCATTGATCAGCTAGATTCCTATCTTTTTATTTTGTATTTCTTTAGTTTCACTTCCACTCCCTTCACCTAGTCCTATGTGATCTTTCTCCATCCATTCAAGTACATTGCTATTTTCATGAATTATTATTGTTATATGTTTGTGTGTACTTGTACATGTGTGTGGGGGGTATTTGAATATAACAATGCAACTTGCTGAGTCTCTTTCCTGTTGCTAGTAGGCGTATATCTTCAGAGCTATTTTGTAATGGATAAACATTTAATTTTTATTTGGTTCAAAGCCCTAATCCAGGGAACGGTGCAGCCAGTTAACAGAGGGTTCTCTGTCTCCACTCTCATAAATAAAGTTATGTTTGACATGCATAGTTTTATTTTTGATGATTTTAGGTTTTGTCTAATTGACAATTACTGTTAACCATTACTATATCAGAATCTGCATTTCTTTAATTTTGGGTAATTCACTGGAATACTTTTATTGCAAAAGGAGATGTTCCTACCACTTATACGTGCTCAATCTAGAACTCAAAATTTAGTCCATAATAATTATTACCATGTTTCAACATTGGAATCAAAGAGACAAAATACAAGTACTATACACATGCGGTTGAACTTTTTTTTTTTAATGTTATCTGAAACCCAACAGCTGTAGTCTATTTATTTTCTGTACCTGAATAAGAATTCAAACTGTATTTCTATCAGGACAATTAGGATTGAAGTTAAAGGAAAACGTTTCATTATACATGTCAGGGACTCTGCCTCTTACATCTTCAGTATCATGTGAGATATACAACTGATACTCAGATAAACTGGGGAAATGGGCATTGGTCCCAAAGAAACTGTCCTATTGTCAGCTTAACCTGGAAATATTTTATTCTACATTGAGATCAGAGAAGCACTATTCTCTATGCTTTTTGTTATATTATTGAAGTTTTAAAATACTTATAGGCTTCAGACAATTCTTTTCAACTAATGCTTTCATTTTTGACCTGGGTAAATATACACTGCTAACTACATTAGTCAAGGTTGGTATTTTTAAATCCCATCAAAACTTTAATATGTATAGAATTCTCTGCAGGGTACAGAAATATACAAAGAAAAAGATTTGTTTCTGCCCAATTACTATGCCCACTTATCTCACAAAATACAGAACCACTTTAAGGCACTTCTCACTTCTTAAGAGAGTTAAAATAGGATTCTTGTAGTCAGTTTCCAACACAAATAAGACATATGACATCCCTATATCCCAATATATGTGTCTAACTAGAAAAAATTAAACTTAGGCATTAATTTAATTTAATAAGTATACATGCAAAACTAGAAATGATCTTTTAAGTTTCAGTTGCTTTGTCTCCCACTACAACTATTTGACTACTCAGAAAAAAACCCACAATTTCTCAGAGAGGAAAATCAGTATCATTTAATATAAATATTTAACTGAATGATAATATGAAAATAGTTTACAAGAGGACTGCAAGGGCTTTATAATTGTAAATATACACAATGTTTTTCAATTATATCCATGTAGGTTTCATTCTCGATCAAGTAATTTCTGTGAAATGACATTTTGTATTAGTTTTTATTATTTAATTTTTCCTATTACTATCTCACTGTCATCATTTGTTAGCTCTTTATTGGATATATATATATATATATACACATATATATGTGTGTGTGTGTATTAAATATATACACACACATATATGCATACTATCTATATCATGCTATAATATGCTCTTTATTGAATATATATATATATATATATATATATACATACACACACATATATACACACATTGGATATATATACATATATATGCACATTATATTATGTTATATATAATATATATTTAAAATATATTTATGTTATTATTTCTCTGTGTACATTCACATCTGAAATACACTTAAACTTCCTTAATCTCATCCACCCTTTCTAGCATGATCGCAAAGCCTGCAGATTTAAAATTAAGTTTTCATCAAGAAAGACTAAACAAATTAAAGGAATTTTTGAAAAAGAGATATAAGTCACACACATTTGCTAAGTAATAGTTATATTGACAAGCTTTCTTCTTGTAGTTGTTCAAACCCTAATTACCTGTCAATCTCTGGAATAAATGATATATTTATCTATGTATTTTCATAATGTGAAAAAGGAGAAATCTGAACTTTCAAACTGGGCTTAAAATACTAACAGTGATTTTTTTTTAATTTTCAAAAGAGCTAGAGTACTATTCACTCAGTGAAATGCTTATTTAATATACACAAAAATAGTTGGAACAATCGAACTTAGCAAAGCCTATGGATAATTGATTCCTAGGTACAATTATTTCGATAGCCAGGATCCTCTGATTGAGAGACTGAGGATATGTGGCAGTGCTCTCTATCACAAATAGGTCTTACTTGTTGTAACGACCAGTATTTAGTAAGCATTGAAGTGACAGTGAGACAGATAATTGTTTTAAATAAAATGATGGGAGGAAGTAAGGACAGGAAGTAGAGAATAATGAATTGCTCCATAGCTACATTGTAGTTTGAGGTAAAAAGGTATTTGGTCAAGAGTAATATTATTAATTACAAACCACAAAACAATATAATAATATAAGAACAATAATACAGATTGAAATATCATCATACATTTCCTGTATGATATAATATTTTTACCAAATTTGACAGTTAGAGGAGGATCAATATTTCAAGTCAAAAATACTCCATTTCAAAATGCTGTGCTTTTTCAGCTCTGATTAAAATGAAATTTCATGTCACCATAGCGATGTAATCATGGATTAATAAAAAAGTTCTTATGGTCTTTATAAAAGTTTCTTAAATGATTGTTTTATATTAGAGCTGAGCAAAACAAATACACAGTTGCTATGTGTTAAATAGTTGTGGTGTGATACAATGCTGATCTTGATTTTACATTGTGTCTTGGGTCACGGTTAGTAGAAAGTTAATTAATGACAAAACAGCTGGACTGAAATTCAAATGTATCCTCATCTGGTTTTCTACCATAATTTATTGTATTGCAAAGTCTGAGTACCTAAAGATTTATATCCTTATAGCAGGTTTCTAGTTTTCACAGGTAATACTCAAAGGCACTCTCAATTTTGTAGACACGGTCATCTAAAATTAAAAATTAATTTCTTAATGGCTTACTTAATGTTGCAAAGGAGGTAAGGGCCTTTAGTATGGTCTATAAATTAGCTGTAAATATTCTAAAAAAGGAATAAAAACTCAACATTTTCTGCCATTGCCCAAGTACATGATCACAGGCTGATTAATTGACTTCAACCAGTCATTTAACCTTATCACTTGTTAAACATAAATAGCCTTACCCACAACCCCTGTCCTCATTTTGCTCTGCTTCTTTAATTACAAATAATATAAAAGGCTGTTTCCTTGACAATATCATATTTAAGACCTATAATGGTTATTTCACAACATAATCACTGTTTTTTTTTTTTTATAAAGAGTCAGACTTGCACATTGTATTATTCTTCTCAGTTGTACACAACCACATGCCAAAGATTGGAAGGTCTATATAACATATAACAATTTTGTTACAATTCAGGATTCTACAAAGCCAAGATCAATATGTCTGCAAGTTTGGTCTATGGGGAGTCTCTCATCTTTAGCTTGCAAAGAACTGCCGTTCCATTGTGTCCAATTATGTTCAGAAGAATTCTCTGCTGTGTTCTAAGGTCATTACTTCTGCACTGACAATATTCCATTCCACATCCCATTCAGCCTTAATCACCTCTCTATGGACATTCGAGTGAAATCAGGTTTGCAGTACTCAGTACATACCTCAAGGTATGTGATCCATTCTACCTATGAAAATCTACCCTCTTTGCACAAAATAATCTCAGCAAATCAGTAAAAGAGTGTCTGAAACTGTATTTCAATAAAACTATTTATAAAGGAGGTAGCAAACCAGGTTTTATATGGGAATTTTAGTTATGTATTGGCTACTCCTTTTTAGTTGTTTGAGAGAGACCATTTTATTTCCTCAAGACCTTAGAAACATATGGGAAGTGTTTTATAATGTAGAGTTGAATCATATTTTTAAAATGCTCTTAATGTCCTTATACTGTAGATTCAAGAGATGTTTTTAAGCAGCTAAAGCTCTAAAGAGAGCTACTCAGAATATACTAAAATTTGGATTTCTTCATATATATGCCAACCCTTTTACTGTTCACATTTATCTCCAGTTCCTAAGTATCCACAAGGTATTTTGAGAGTTTATTATACATACATAAAACTGGAGGAGAGGAGTTAGTCATTGCTAAAACTTGGTAAGTCTGCAAAATAGATCATCTTACTATCACCTCAAGGCATAGATATCCTAAAGAAAACTATAACCAATCAAAAATTCACAGTTGTACAGCCTACTCTCAAAGGATGCATCCGGAAAACAAACCCTTCCCCTAAGACACAGGAAGTACTATGGAAGAAGGATGAACAAACTGCAGGAGTATCAGGAAGTTATTTTGGGGATTGTACTTCCTATCATCATCATAAATTATACCCATAAAGTATCAGCAACATGACCGTCCAACATGAGCTGAATAATATGTGTGTGTGTATACATACATATATGGATATATATTTAATAATCCAGTAAAATATATGAAAAAGAGGTCCTGAAGGAGAGAGAGCAATGGGTATACTTTTCTTGTACAATGTATTCTGATTATAGTTGCCTATCTCTCTAGTTCTTAAAACTCCTTTCCATCTCTTCTCCACTTTTTATCCGCCCCTTTCTGTCTTTCACTAGAAATAATCACCCATCTAAGAGATGATCAAACATGACAAAATAAAATGAAATGAAATGAAATAAAAACGATTCTTTCAAAGAGAGACCTGGCAACCATATAGGAGGAAAAGACCCTCAATGGCAGGCACGAGAGTCATAGACACATTCATTTTCACAGTCAGGAGTTCTATGAAAATGTTAAGCCAATAGCTCTAATATATGCACAGGGGACCTGATGCAGAGTCATGTGACCCTGTCATGTGATTCTGTTTCTTTCTCTGTGAGCTCACAAGTGTCTTTCTTAGTGGATTTGGACTGCTTTGTTCTTCTGGTATCCTCCTTCCTCTCTGACTTATGCCTTTTTTTTTTTTAATTTTTTTACCTCCTCTTCTTGTGGTTCCCTGAGTTCTGCTGAGAGGAATTTGATGATTTATACACTCCATGTAATATCTGGCCATGGATCTCTGCATCTGTTTCCATATGCAGGTGGACAAAGTCTCTGCTGGTGAATGGATAAGGCATCACTCTATGAGTATTGCAAAATATCATTAGAAGGCATCTTATTGCTGCTTTCTTAGACCAGTGGTACTTGGTATTATTACCCTAGGTCTCTCAGCTATTTAGTCTCTGGTTTTTTATTATACAACCAGTGTTGGGCATGGGTTAATTCTCAGGAAATGGGACTTAAGACAAATTAAGCATCCATTGGCTACCTTCACAAGTTTCATCACAGTACTTCCCTAGTATATTTTGCAAGCAGGATGTTTTGTGGCTGGATGGTGTCTATGTTTCTCCTTTAACAGCTAGCTCTCTGAGTACCTTCATGCAACAAACAGCCTAGAAGGGTAAAGACTCCATCCAGGCAGATACTTGACTTCTCCATGTTCAACAAGTTGTTTTGTTGTTGTCTTTGGCAATGGGACCCTGCTGCTGGTTTGCAGAGGCAGCCTGTGCTCCTTGCAGCACTCTGGGTTGTTTGAAATTTTTCATGGAACTCACTTGTCCAAAGCCTCATTTGAATTTAACCCAACCTCAAAATTGGAAGCATTGCCTGGAAATAAAAGATGGTCAAAAGAGATTCCATAAATTTATTAGTAGCAATCCTCATGAAGATCAACTTCATATATTCCTGAAAGTGTCTACTGTA
The DNA here is from genome assembly GCF_978045245.1 of Mus caroli. NCBI lineage: Eukaryota > Metazoa > Chordata > Mammalia > Rodentia > Muridae > Mus > Mus caroli. Next base: position 80,526,018 of record NW_028227272.1, read on the forward strand.
CTATCTTTCCAAATCACCTACTGAAATCTGCACAATTCCATCTGCCTCTTCCTACACAAGATCCTTCTTTCAAACCCCACCAGCTCCCAGTATAATTATAAAGTGTTCTCTATTTCATACCTCCCACAAACCCAAAGTGAGGCAACACTGGAGATAGAAACCCTAGGAAAGAAATCTGGAAACATAGATGCAAGCATCAGCAACAGAATACAAGAGATGGAAGAGAGAATCTCAGGTGCAGAAGATTCCATAGAGAACATCGGCACAACAATCAAAGAAAATACAAAATACAAAAGGATCCTAACTCAAAACATCTAGGACATACAGAACACAATGAGAAGACCAAACCTATGGATAATAGGAGTTGATGAGAATGAAGAATTTCAACTTAAAGGGCCAGCATATATCTTCAACAAAATAATAGAAGAAAACTTCCCAATCCTAAAGAAAGACATGCCCGTGATCATACAAGAAGCCTACAGAACTCCAAATAGACTGGACCAGAAAAGAAATTCCTCTCGACACATAATAATCAAAACAACAAATGCACTAAATAAAGATAGAATAGTAAAAGCAGTAAGGGAGAAAGGTCAAGTAACATATAAAGGCAGGCCTATCAGAATTACACCAGACTTTTCACCAGAGACTATGAAAGCCAGAAGAGCCTGGACAGATGTTATACAGACACTAAGAGAACACAAATGCCAGCCCAGGTTACTATACCCAGCCAAACTCTCAATTACCATAGATGGAGAAACCAAAGTACTCCACGACAAAACCAAATTCACACATTATCTTTCCATGAATCCAGCCCTTCAACGGATAATAACAGAAAAAAACCAATACACGGACGGAAATCAAGCCCTAGATAAAGCAAGAAAGTAATCCCTCAACAAACCTAAAAGAAGACTGCCACAGGAACAGAATGCCAACTCTAACAACAAGAATAAAAGGAAGCAACAATTACTTTTCCTTAATATCTCTTAATATCATTGGACTCAATTCTCCAATAAAAAGACATAGACTAACAGACTGGCTACACAAACAGGACCCAACATTCTTCTGCTTACAGGAAACCCATCTCAGGGAAAAAGACAGACACTACCTCAGAGTGAAAGGCTGGAAAAAAATTTTCCAAGCAAATGGTCTGAAGAAACAAGCTGGAGTAGCCATTCTGATATAGAATAAAATCGACTTCCAACCCGAAGTTATCAAAAAAGACAAAAAGGGACACTTCATACTCATCAAAGGCAAAATCCTCCAAGAGGAACTCACAATTCTGAATATCCATGCCCCAAATGCAAGGGCAGCCACATTCATTAAAGACACGTTAGTAAAGCTCAAAGCACACATTGCACCTCACACAATAATAGTGGGAGACTACAACACACCACTTTCATCAATGAACAGATCCTGGAAAGAGAAACTAAACAGGGACACAGTGAAACTAACAGAAGTTATGAAACAAATCGACTTAACAAATATCTAAAGAACATTTTATCCTAAAACAAAAGGATATAACTTCTTCTCAGCACCTCACGGGACCTTCTCCAAAATTGACCATATAATTGGTCACAAAATAGGCCTCAACAGATACAAAAATACTGAAATTGTCCCATGCATCCTATCAGACCACCATGGACTAAGGCTGATCTTCAATAACAACATAAATAATGGAAAGCCAACATTCACGTGGAAACTGAATAACACTCTTCTCAATGATACCTTGGTCAAGGATGTAATAAAGAAAGAAATTAAAGACTTTTTACAGTTTAATGAAAATGAAGCCACAACTTACCCAAACCTATGGGACACAATGAAAGCATTTCTAAGAGGGAAACTCATATCTCTGAGTGCCTCCAAAAAGAAACTAAAGAGAGCACACACTAGCAGCTTGACAACACATCTAAAAGCTCTAGAAAAAAAGGAAGAAAATTCACCCAAGAGGAGTAGACATCAGGAAATAATCAAACTCAGGGGTGAAATCAACCAAGTGGAAACAAGAAGAACTATTCAAAGAATTAACCAAACGAGGAGTTGGTTCTTTGAGAAAATCCACAAGATAGATAAAGCCTTAGCTAGACTCACTAGAGGGCACAGGGGCAACATCCTAATTAACAAAATCAGAAATGAAAAGGGGGACATAACAACAGATCCTGAAGAAATCCAAAACACCATCAGATCCTTCTACAAAAGGCTATACTCAACAAAACTTGAAAACCTGGACGAAATGGACAAATTTCTGGACAGATACCAGGTACCAAAATTAAATCAGGAATCAGGATCAAGTTAACGAGGTAAACAGTCCCATATCCCCTAAAGAAATAGAAGCAATCATTAATAGTCTCCCAGCCAAAAAAAGCCCAGGACCAGATGGGTTTAGTGGAGAGTTCTACCAGACCTTCAAAGAAGATCTAATTCCAGTTCTGCACAAAATATTCCACAAAATAGAAGTAGAAGGAACTCTACCCAACTCATTCTATGAAGCCACAATTACTCTGATACCTAAACCACAGAAAGTTACAACAAAGATAGAGAACTTCAGACCAATTTCCCTTATAAATATTGATGCAAAAATACTCAATAAAATTCTCGCTAACCGAATCCAAGAACACATTAAAGCAATCATCCATCCTGACCAAGTAGGTTTCATTCCAGGGATGCAGGGATGGTTTAATATACAGAAATCCATCAATGTAATCCATTATATAAACAAACTCATAGACAAAAACCACATGATCATCTCCTTAGATGCAGAAAAAGCATTCGATAAAGATCCAACACCCATTCATGATAAAAGTCTTGGAAAGATCAGGAATTCAAGACCCATACCTAACCATGATAAAAGCAATCTACAGCAAACCAGTAGCCAACATCAAAATAAATGGTGAGAAGCTTGAAGCAATCCCACTAAAATCAGGGACTAGACAAGGCTGTCAATTCTCCCCATACCTATTCAACATTGTACTAGAAGTCCTAGCCAGAGCAATTAAACAACAAAAGGAGATCAAGGGGATACAAACTGGAAGAGATGAAGTCAAAATATCACTTTTTGCAGATGATATGATAGTATATATAAGTGACCCTAAAAATTCCACCAGAGAACTCCTAAACCTGATAAACAGCTTCGGTAAAGTAGCTGGATATAAAATTAACTCAAACAAGTAAGGCCTTTCTCTACACAAAGAATAAACAGCCTGAGAAAGAAATTAGGGAAACAACACCCTTCTCAATAGTCACAAATAATATAAAATATCTTGGCGTAACTCTAACTAAGGTAGTGAAAGATCTGTATAATAAAAACTTCAAGTCTCTGAAGAAAGAAATTAAAGAAGATCTCAGAAGATGGAAAGATCTCCCATGATCATGGATTGTCAGGATTAACATTGTAAAAATGGCTATCTTGCCAAAAGCAATCTACAGATTCAATGCAATCCCCATCAAAATTCCAACTCAATTCTTCAACGAATTAGAAAGAGCAATCTGCAACTTCATCTGGAATAACAAAAAGCTTAGGATAGCAAAAACTCTTCTCAAGGATAAAAGAACCTCTGGTGGAATCACCATGCCTGACCTAAAGCTTTACTACAGAGCAATTGTGATAAAAACTGCAAGGTACTGGTGTAGTGACAGACAAGTAGACAAATGGAATAGAATTGAAGACCCAGAAATGAACCCACATACCTATGGTCACTTGATCTTCAACAAGGGAGCTAAAACCATCCAGTGGAAGAAAGACAGCATTTTCAACAAATGGTGCTGGCACAACTGGTTGTTATCATGTAGAAGAATGCGAATCGATCCATTCCTATCTCCTTGTACTAAGGTCAAATCTAAGTGGAATAAGGAACTTCACATAAAACCAGAGACACTGAAACTTATAGAGGATAAAGTGGGGAAAAGCCTTGAAGATATGGACACAGGGGAAAGATTCGTGAATAGAACAACAATGGCTTGTGCTGTAAGATCAAGAATTGACAAATTGGACCTCATGAAACTGCAAAGCTTCTGCAAGGCAAAAAAGACACCGTCAATAAGACAAAAAGACCACCAAAGATTGGGAAAGGATCTTTACCTATCATATTTCAGATAGGGGGCTAATATCCAATATATATAGAGAGAACTCAAGAAGGTGGATTCCAGAAAATCAAATAACCCCATTAAAAAATGGGGCTCAGAACTGAACAAAGAATTCTTACCTGAGGAATACCGAATGGCATTGAAGCACCTGAAAAAATGTTCAACATCCTTAATCATCAGGGAAATGCAAATCAAAACAACCCTGAGATTCCACCTCACTCCAGTCAGAATGGCTAAGATCAAAAATTCAGGTGACTGCAGATGCTGGCGAGGATGTGGAGAAAGAGGAACACTCCTCCATTGTTGGTGGGATTGCAAGCTTGTACAACCACTCTGGAAATCAGGCTGGTGGTTCCTTAGAAAATTGGACATAGTACTACTGGAGGATCCAGCAATACCTCTCCTGGGCATATATCCAGAAGATGTCCCAACTGGTAAGAAGGACACATGCTCCACTATGTTCATAGCAGCCTTATTTATAATAGCCAGAAGCTGGAAAGAACCCAGATGCCCCTCAACAGAGGAATGGATACAGAAAATGTTGTACATTTACACAATGGAGTACTACTCAGCTATTAAAAAGAATGAATTTATGAAATTCATAGCCAAATAGATGGATCTGGAGGGCATCATCCTGAGTGAGGTAACATAATCACAAAGGAACTCACACAATATGTACTCACTGATAAGTGGATATTAGCCCAAAACTTAGGATACCCAAGATATAAGATACAGTTTGCTAAACGCATGAAACTCAAGAAGAATAAAGACTGAAGGGTGGACACTATGCCCCTCCTTAGAATTGGGAACAGAACACCCATGGAAGGAGTTACAGAGACAAAGTTTGGAGCTGTGATGAAAGGATGGACCATCTAGAGACTGCCATATCCAGAGATCCATCCCATGATCAGCATCCAAACACTGACACCATTGCATTCACTAGCAAGATTTTGCTGAAAGGACCCAGATATAGCTGTCTCTTGTGAGACTATGCCAGGGCCTGGCAAACACAGAAGTGGATGCTCACAGTCAGCTAGGGAACGGATCACAGGGCCCCCAATGGAGGAGCTGGAGAAAGTACCCAAGTAGCTGAAGGGATCCGCAACCCTATGGGTGGAACAACATTATGAACTAACCAGTACCTGGGAGCTCTTGACTCTAGCTACATATGTATCAAAAGATGGCCTAGTCGGCCATCACTGGAAAGAGAGGCCCATTGGACATACAAACTTTATATGCCCCAGTACAGGGGAACGCCAGGGCCAAAAAAATGCGTGGGTAGGGAAGTAGGGGAAGGGTATGGGGGACTTTTGGGATAGCATTGGAAATGTAATTGAGGAAAATATGTAATAAAATATATATATAAGAAGTCTCTATTTAGATCTGTATCCTGTTTTTTAATATATATTTTATTGAATATATGATATTCTTCTTCTATAGGACATGGTAAAAATACTTTCCAACATTTTAGGATCCCATTTTGTTTTTTTTGGAAGTGTCCTTTCGGTTACAGAAGTTTTTTAGTTTCATGAGATACCATTTATTAATCGTTGATCTTAACGTCTGTGCTGTTGGGTTTTATTCACAATGTTACCTCCTGTGCCAATGCATTTGTATCTATTCCCAACTTTCTAGTCATGTTCAGTGTCTCCGTCTTTATGTTGTGATGTGTGATGGGCATAGACTTGAGTGTGCACACTGTGATAAGTATGGTTCTCTTTACTATGATACATGCAGATGACAAGTTTGACCAGCACCATTTATTAAAAATGCTGTCTTTTTCCACTGTGTATTTCTAGCTTCTTTCTCAAAAATCAGGTACACATGGGTATTTGAATTTATGCTTGGGTTTCTACCTCTACTCTGTTGATCAACGTTGTTTTTATGCCAAAAGCATGCAGTTTTTTAAATTAGGTATTTTCTTCATTTACATTTCCAGTGCTATCCTAAAAGTCCCCCATAACCTCACCCACCCACTCCCCTACCCACCCACTCCCATTTCTTGGCCCTGGCGTTCCCCTGTACTGAGGCATATAAAGTTTGCACGACCAATGGGCTTCTCTTTCCAATGATGGCCGACTAGGCTGTCTTTTGATACATATGCAGCCAGAGTCAAGAGCTCCGGGGTACTGGTTAGTTCATAATGTTGTTCCACCTATAGGGTTGCAGATTCCTTTAGCTCCTTGGGTACTTCCTCTAGCTCTTCCATTGGGGGCCCTGTGATCCATCCAATAGCTAAATGTGAGCATCCACTTCTGTGTTTGCTAGGCCCTGGCATAGTCTCACAAGAGACAGCGATATCTGGGTCCTTTCAGCAAAATCTTGCTAGTGTATGCAATGGTGTCAGCGTTTGGAGGCTGACTATGGGATGGATCCCCGGATATGGCAGTCTCTAGATGGTCCATCCTTTTGTGTTGGCTCCAAACTTTGTCTCTGTAACTCCTTCCATGGGTGTTTTGTTCCAAATTCTAAGAAGGGGCAAAGTGTCCACACTTTGGTCTTCGTTCTTCTTGAGTTTTATGAGTTTCACAAATTTTATCTTATATCTTGGGTATTCAAAGTATCTGGGCCAATATCCACTTATCAGTAAACATATATCATGTGAGTTCTTTTGTGATTGGGTTACCTAACGCAGGATGATGCCCTCCAGGTCCATCCATTTGCCTAGGAATTTAAAAAATTCATTATTTTTAATAGCTGAGTAGTACTCCAGTGTGTAAATGTATCACATTTTCTGTATCTATTCCTCTGTTGAGGGGCATCTGGGTTCTTTTCAGCTTATGGCTATTATAAATAAGGCTGCTATGAACATAGTGGAGCATTTGTCCTTCTTACCAGATGGAACATCTTCTGTTTTTATTACTATAGCTCAGTAGTACAACTTGAAATTCTACTGATCCATGAACATGGAAGATCTTTCTACTTTCTGATCTCTTCACTTTCTATCTTGAAAGACTTGAAGATATGACCATATATGCTCTTCACTTGCTTCACATAAGGTACTCAAGATAATTTTTATTATTTGAAGCTATCATAAAAGACACCATTTCCCTGATTTTTTTTTCTCTCAGTACATTTTCCATCTTTTTACAATGAAGGGAATTTGCCATTGGTCCCTTTTATCCTTGATCTCTCTAGGATTTTCATCATGAAGAAGTGTAGTCCCAGTTACTCTCTCTCCTCCCTAGGTCTGAAACCATCACCAGTACACCAGCTCAGAGAGGACAGGATGAAGTCCAGAACAGGCAGGATCTGCAGACTGTCTCTTCCCTCTAGAAACTCCAAGTCCAGGAAGGAGTGAGGCAGAGTTCAGGATAGATATTGTAGTTGTGTGTTTTCTTCTTTCTCCCTCTCAGAATATTCAGACTCTGCTGTACACTGGCCTGAAAGGCTGAATAAGACCCTGAAATAGGTACAATCACAGGATGAGTTAGTAGGGTAGGAGGCAGAGAAGGACTTCTCTAAGAATCTCAGTGTTCTGACTCTTTTAGGGAGAAGCCTTCTCTTATGGTCCATAATCATCTCTGAGATGATCTTAGCTCCTTCATATTTCTTTATTCAGGGTAGGTTGAATGCATACACTTTATTTGGGGTGAATCAAGTGTTACTGAGTTGGGGTGAGAATACAGAGGGTGAAAATGATCTTTGTCAAGCATCTAAGTTACAGAGATGCCTCATTAGCATGGAGAGATATTCAAGGTGCTGGGGACATGACTGACTACCAGTGAAAATCTGGTAGGTGGTAGCATTGTTACAAGGTCTGAGAAAAAAGCATGGACAAGGAGAGAGAACTAGTTTCACTCCTGTCTGTCTCAAGTGTTGAGATTTCCAGGGTTTGAACATGTTCTCCCTCACCAGTTCCACCAGTTCTCCTGGCAATATCCATGCTACCCACAAAGAGTGTTGGATTTTATCAAAGCTTTTTCTGCAACTAATGGAATGATCATGTATTTTTTCCTTTCAGTTTGCATATATGATGGATTATATTGACAGATTTTATATGTTGAATCATCCTTGCATTTGGGGGATAATGCCTACTTGATCTTGATGAATGATACTTTTGATCTTTTCTTTAATCTTTGTTTAAACCTGCTATTCACAGATTTTCTTGATGGTTTGTGTCAAGAGATTTTTAGGTTTACCATTTTCTTAGATTGATGAATCTATATCTTGTATTACATGTTCAGTACCCAAGATCTTATTTTCATGTATTCTGTTGGTGAAGCTTGTCTCTTTAGTTCATGTTTTAATTCTTTCTTCTTCCTTTCTTCCTTCCTTCCTTCCTTCCTTCCTTCCTTCCTTCCTTCCTTTCTTCCTTCCTTTCTTTCTTCCCTCCCATTCTTTTATTCCAGTTCCAGAATTCCTTCTTTTTTTTTTTTCTTTATTATTTCCATTTTCTTTTTTGGGGTCTTGGATAGTTTTATCCATTTTCTTCAACCTTTTGTGATTTCTTCTATTTATTTATGTATTTATTTATTTATTTATTTATTTATTTATTTATTATTTTATTTTTTGAGACAGGTTTTTTCTATGTAGCCCTGGCTGTCTTAGATCTCACTCTGTAGTCCAGTCTGGCCTCAAACTCATAAATCCACCTGCTTCTGCCTCCTAAGAGCTGGAATTAAAGTCGTGTACCACCACTATCCCTGCAAATTTCTTCAATTTCTTTATTGGATTTTATCATTTCCTTTAATTAGTTGTGTTTTCCTGTATTTCTTTAAAGATTTTATTCATTTCTACTTTATGGATTTCCATCACCTTAATACAGTTGGCCGTAAGGACTTTTCTATGTTTCAGTTATGTTGGAATATTCAGGACCTGCTGTTAAAGGATATGTTCTTATCTTGAGACATATTTTCTTGGGTATAATTGATTGTGTTCTTATGCTGGTGTCTAGACAATAGGCTTGGGGTAATTATAAGTCTAGGTGCTAATTTATGGCTCTGTTTTGATAGATGGCTCTTTTGTTTCCTTTTTTTTTTTTCCTTCTCTGTATTTTTAAAAGTATGATATCTGTGAGTTGCCTGCTCCGCTGGTGTGTTCACTAGGATGCTTGTTGATGTTGGACTCTTGGATACTGGGTTGAGATGGGGGAAGGGAAATAGGGGAAGAAAATATTTGAGATTTATCTGACCTAGGGTAGATAGGAAAGGGAGACTGCAGCAAATTTCCTGATACCATGCTAGGGATGGGAGTAGGGGTATTAGATCTCAAGCACAGCTGAATAACCTGAAAACTACAACCATATATATATATATATATGGCTATAAATATTTCACCTGAAGACAATTCAATCTGGTATGAAGATAAAAGAATTAATTTCAACTGTGGAGGGCCATTTTGTCCTTTGCTTTACAGAAGCTTTGCAATTTTATGAGGTCCCATTTGTTGATTGCTGATCTTAGAGCATAAGCCATTGGTGTTCTGTTCAGGAAAATTTCCCCTGTGCCCATGTGTTCAAGGCTCTTCCCCACTTTTTCCTATATTAGATTCAGTGTATCTAGTTTTATGTGGCAGTCCTTGATCTACTTGGAATTGAGCTTTGTAAAAGGAGGTAAGAATGGGTCAAATAGCAACCCACAGTTTGAGAAAAGATAATTACAAATATTGCATCCAATAGAGGATAATATCCAAAATATACAAAGAACTAAAGAAATTAGGCTCCAGAGAACCAAATAACCATATTAAAAATGGGGTACAGGGTTAAATAGAGAATCTCAACTGAGGAATCTCACATAGCCGAGAAGCACTGAAACAAATGTTCAACATTCTTAGTCATCAGGGAAATGTAAATCAAAACAATACTGAGATTCTACCTCATACCAGTCAAAATGGCTAAGATCAAAAACTCGCTCAACAGTTAAGAGCACTGATTGCTCTTCCAGAGGTCCTGAGTTCAAATCCCAGCAACACAGGGATGGGATGGTGGCTCATAATCATCTGAAATGAAATCAGATGGCCTCTTCTGGTGTATCTGAAGACAGCTACAGTGAACTTACATATACTAAATAATCTTTAAAAACAAAACAAAACAAATTCTCAGGCGACAGCAGCTTCTGGGGAGGATGTGGAGAAAGGGGAACACTCCTCCACTGATAGTGTGACATCAGTCTGGAAGTTCCTCAGAAAACTGGACATAATATTACTGAAGACCCAGCTATAACTCTCCTAGGCATATACCCTAAAGATGCTCCGACATATAACAAGATCCAAGCACCACTATGTTCATAGCAGCCTTATTTATAATAGCCAGAAGCTGGAAAGAACTCAGATGTCCCTCAACAGAGGAATGGATACAGAAAATGTAGTACATTTACACAATGGAGTACTACTGAGCCATTAAAAATAGTGACCTCATGAAATTTGCAGGCAAATGGATAAAACTAGAAAGTATCATCCTGAGTGTGTACATACTCACTGATAAGTGAATATTAGGGAAAAAGCTTAGAATGCCCACGATACAACTTACGGACCATATGAAGGTCAAGAAGAAGGAAGACCAAAGTGTGGATATCTCAGTCTGTTTTAGAAGGAGGAACAAAAGAATCATGGTAGGTAGAAGGTGGGCAGGACTTGGAAGGAAGAGAGGAGGGACAAAGCAAAAAAGGGGTACAGGATCAGGTGTGGGAGGAGATGGGGAAGATTTACAGAGGGTCGGGAAATTGAACAGACTCACGTAGCAATGGTGGATGGGGAACTGGGGGTAACCAAAGAAAGCAAGAAGCTCCCAGAATCCAATGGGAATGAGAGTAGTTGAAATACCCCTGAAAGGGGATAGAGAAACTGTAGAAACCATATCCAGAGGTTAGATATGGCCCCTGTGTGAGAAATGGGGCCACCCACAATTCTCAAAATTTTAACCCAGATTTGCTCCTGTCTAAAGGATATATGGGGACAAAGAGTAGAGTAGAGACTGAAGATAAGGCCATCCAGAGACTGCCCATCTTTTTTGTTTGTTTGTTTTGTTTTGTTTTTTGTTTTTTGAGACAGGGTTTCTCTGTGTAGCCCTGGCTGTCCTGGAACTCACTCTGTAGACCAGGCTGGCCTCGAACTCAGAAATCTGCCTGCCTCTGCCTCCTGAGTGCTGGGATTAAAGGCGTGTGCCAACACGCCCGGATGAGACTGCCCATCTTGTCCATCCTATATGCAGTGTCCAAACTCAGACACTATTGCTGATGCCAAGAAGTGCTTGCTGACAAAAGCTTAATATGGATGTCTCCTGAGAGGCTCTGCCAGAGCCTTACCTATACAGATGAGGATACTCAAAGCCACCCATTGGACAGAGCATGGGGGTCTTAGAGAAAGGACTGAAGGAGCTGAAGGGGTTTGCAATCCCATAGAAAGAACAACAATATCAACCAAACAGACCTCCCAGAGCTTCCAGGGACTAAATCACCAACCAAAGAATACACATAGAAGGAACCCTGACTCCAGCTGCATATGTAGCAGAGGATGGCCTTATCTAGTATGAAAGGGAGGGGAGGTCCTAGGTCGTCTTGTGAAGGCTTGATGCCCCAGGATAGGAGAATGTTAGGGCAGTGGGGAGGGAGTGGGCATGTAGGAAGGGGAGGATCCTCTTGGAGGCAAGGGGGAAGGAGGATAGGATTAGGGGTTCTGGGAGAGGAAACTAGAAAGAGAGATAACATTTGAAGTGTAAATAAGCAAATAATGAATAAAATTATTTACAAAAAGGAGTCAATTTAAAAAATGAAAGGGAGCCACGGAAGCTAACTGAACAAATTGAAGGGAATCAAACTGTCAGTGTTTTTTTCTGAATCTATTTACTTCATTTTGGATGCTTTTATTATATATTTGAACATAGTATTACGTAAATAAAATTCACATTTTAATGTTCTTATAAGCCCTTTTTTTAAATTTTTAGATAAAAGGCGATTACACAATTTTTAAACAGTCAATATCAATTGACCGATGTAAGTACAGAATATTCTAAAATTTCAGTATTGTCTAAATTTATTTTCTGGGTTTTTTTTTCCTTAGCTTATTGAAGGCTGCCCATAGTAGCCAAAGATGATAGTTTTCAAATATCATATTTGGCCTTTCTGATAGATGATGACTTGGACTATGATGCTGGAAGTGGAGGGAAGCAGAAGCACACTGGTTTACATTGATGGAACAAAGTATATGGGAAGGGGTAAATTCAATATGGGGCTGAAAATGAAACAGAAACAGAAAGCCTGATTTCTGCTTATTAAATCATAACTTAGTAGATGACCACTTAATTAATTGAAGAATGGACTAGAAAGAAGTTTCTACAATTGTCACAGATTTTTAAAAAGAAAAAAAAATGTGGCTTGTAAGGTTCACTGGACGGGCACATAAAGAAATTATTTTTGTTACAAAAATTAAGTTCAGTGAAAACAGTATATATTTATATGTGGTTATAGTCACTTAGAATTCAGGATAACATTACTCTGAGGGGTGACACTGAGAAGCATCGAACTTAAGAACTTAGCATAGAGGTATCCATTGAAGAAGAAATAAACAGTTAACTTTTGACCAAAGAATATCCGTGATACTATAGTGAAGGTAAAAAACAAAGTGAATAAAGAAAGATGTATTGAAAACAATCTAAGGCTTTTGTTAGACTAATAAAACTATGTACACAATAATAACTATTAAAAGCTATGGCTTGTGATGGTATGGGCTACAACATCATTGGGAAGGAAAGACAGAGTGTCCATGTGGTACTATTTCAAGAAGAGGACTGAGAAAAATAGAATCGATTATAGAATATCTTTTAAATAATTAATGGGGTCTGGAAAAGGTGACATGTAAAATTTTAGTTTAGTTTATTATTTTAAAATGTTAAACCAAGGAAACAATAGAATATTTTTATCTAGGGCACAGATCAAGGGAAATATTTAGAAATGAAAAAATAGTGAGTTTTTTCAAATAATGATATAATATACACAATTATATCAAGGAGGAAGTTCTAACTGAAAGACACTGTGATTAAAAAAAAAAAAGCAAAGTAAAACGTGCAGGAGAACATTGAGTTGTGACAGAAAATAACTACTTGAATTAAATCACTTTTTCAGGTCTCCACGACTACGAGAATACTATACCTACTTTAAATCTAGATATAAACATCTTCATGTACCTTTTAAAACCACCTGGGAAATATTCACTTTGTAAAGAAAAAGACTGAAAGTTATCAGTATCTACGCCCCCAGAGTTCCAATAGGACTGGTAATGCTCACCATTCTTCAGGATTTTGAGCTCTTTGCTTGTTTGTTTATTATGTTTTGTTGCTATCAAGTGAACTATTTATTTACTATGTGACATAGCAGAAAATAGAATCTAGTATATCAGCTTTAAAAATATAGAGAGAACTGTAGTCTAAGTTTGAATCATTAAATGAACATTTAACTTTTAGAAAGCTGCATTTGTTATCTTTATATTAATACTCTTGAAGCTAATATTTCAAAGAAAGAAAGGAGAGAGGGAGAGAGAGAGAGAGAGAGAGAGAGAGAGAGAGAGAGAGAGAGAGAGAGAGAGAGGTGAAGAGGTGATGGCACGTAGAAAGGAAGTAAAATTCCATCCTATATGCTGACCATGTAGCTCAGCTTGTCATGTGCTTTCACTGATCCATGCCTATAATCACAAGATTTAGGAAGTAGAATAACAAGGAAGAAGTTCATGGTCCTGCACATGTACATATTGAGTTCAAGACTGTCTTTACTACATGACCTCTCATCTCCAAACAAAAATGTGTTATGCTAAATAAAAGTCATTCATCATAATCATAAATAATATTCATTATTATTCAAATGAAATCCTCAAGGGACAAAGATAGGAAGTTTTTAGTTACAGGATTAGAAGCTAGTGACAGTTAATGTTACAAAGTCTTTTGCTTAGCAGAAAGAGATTTTTTTTTTCAATAACCATGGCAGGATTTTAGGAGAACAAAAACTCATTATTTAGGACTAACAACACTAAAGCCAGTAAAGTCCCCTTTAAATCTCAATTAACACCTGGGATTTCTTCCCTTCTGGCAGCTGAAATTTAACTAGAACACAACAGCTTCTATACACAGAAAAGTATCAACAGGATCAAGGGGAAAAAAAGCTGAGAAGGTATTTCTAGACCTTACTCACAAACCCCCTTTTTTTCTATCCCCAGTGTGTTGACTCAGATCCAATTATATTGTGCACTATATAAAAATCTTCTATATTGTAGACAATATTTAACAAATAACTTTAAATTCGACTTTCCTTAAAAACCTCATGGTGTATGTGATTTTCACATAAAATTTCATATTCACTGCCACAAGGTTGACTCATACAATCCACTTTGAACAAAGTCACTATGTCATTGAAAATATATGATATTGTTTTAAAAACACCTGGATTTTCCTTTTATTTCTAATTTTTAATTATATAAAAATTTTATTAAAAATAAATCTATGCCCACAAGAATTAAGTTTTATTTCTACAAATTTATAGAATTTTCTCCTATAAGTAAAATTTCCACAATTGCTAAATTGTTAAAAACTAAGTGTCAAAAATGCTTGGAACAATACAGACAAAAGAGAACATTGCAGAATACTAATTAGAATGCTTTATAAAGCACCAACAATAGATCCGTAACGTGACCAAGATGTACCAGATCACCGAGACTCCTCCAAACACATGGGTATTTATCACGGACTATTTAAAAAGCTAAGTTATGTATACAACTTATTTGGCAAAAACACAGGTCTCAAAAAGAGAAATGTTGCTGGTTAACAGAATGGTATTTTCCAACATGAGTAAGAATGAAGTCATTGGGCTGCTGAGAGATGAGTGCAGGGGATACAGACATACTGCGGGACTTCAAACTCTCAGAAAATCATATCTCATGCTTTGTCTTAGTTGTGATTTCTAGGTTTTATACAAACACATGTCATATTTATGCATATAGAATGAAAATAAAGACTGTCTAGAGAAGTAATGGAAAAAAACAGGAAAGGGATAAATAAAGATAGAGTGAATGGTGGGTAAGAATTTTGTTTGAGGTGAATATGATCCATATTCAATATATACTTTGGTGTTCGTTGTTTAAGAAATAATATTGAACTACAAATATGTATTCATATGAGTACTTTCCTTTGAAGATCTTAAAAATGCATATATGCATGTGTGCTTACTTTCAAGAAATCCACTCCCCCACACTCACACACACACACACACACACACACACTCACACACACTCACACACACACACATACACACACACTCACAGACACACACATTCATACACACACTCACACACACACACACTCACACATACACACACACACAATTTGGCTCTTTTTGGTCTTATTTCATCTTCAAACACAGCAATGATGCATTTCTCTGACCATCCTTCCACATTCACATCACCATCTTAGTTGCTTATCTTGTGACACGCTTTTATTTTTGTAAGAAGTTGTAAGATGGTTTTGTAACTTCATATATTAAACAGGATAAAGTATCTGAGTTCAAAGGGTAAGTTTAATTCCATTCACAATATTAATTTCTCTTTGACATGTACCAAGAATTGTCATAGGTCTTAGCATAGAACTCAATAGGTTTTTGGCTTTGTTTTCCTCCCTACCATTCCTTGTACATCAGTGAACTCATCTGCACTTATAGATAAGCATAACTTACAAAATAATTAGAAGATTTAGTGAGACAGTTGTTTTCCATAATAAATCTCAGCAATGAACTGAGTGAAGTTGTAAGGGGTAAATTATAGATGACTCTCTCTGTTACAACTCTTGGGAAATAAAAGAAAATCCTAGTTCTTTGGATAAATATCTGAGTAAATACCGTAATCTTATTTATTAATTTCTTCCTTTCTCTGCTTCACATAATTAAACATAATTTTCTTGTTGCAGTTGATACCATTCATTTCATTAAAGTTGATTGTTTTGTATGTGCCAAAAAATATTTTTTATCTTAATCTATGTTTAAAAATATAACATACTCTCAATGATGTTTTCATGTTTTATTATGTTCTACTGAAATATGTACTAAAATTATTCAGTTACAGCTTACTGTAATGTGCTAAGGTTGAGATATTTTTATCAATGTGTAGATAAACATGCATGTGATTTCCTACCATATTATTTCTTCATTGAACTGCCTTTCATTGTCTTCCCATATATTATACATAACTGTTAAAATTTATTCACTATGAAGTAACTTAAGAATTACCCATATACCCATATTTAAATGAAATATCTCATATATAACATAAGTGGAAGAATAGAAACAAGAAATATTTTTGACTTTATGGATGCATGCCATTTGAATTTATTATAAAACTTTATTTTATTTTTCAAGGTAGTCATTCTCTGCTTTTAATTCTTTGGCATATAATATTAATAGACTACAATCTGACATAGGGATGAGTAAAAATGGTACCTATCAAGTTCTAATGTAAAGAAAACATACTTTAAGGTATAGACAAACGCATTCTGTATTAAAGTATGAAATACTGATAAGGATACCTGTGAGACTTCTGTCTCTCAACAGTACAGTTTAAAACAGGATCCTTACGCAGAAATATAATTAGAAATCCATTGACTGATTATGAATTTTCAACAAGACCTCATGATTAAGTCAGATCCTTGTTTGAAATAGATATGTATCTGGAGATTTATGAAAATAAATCTGAATATACACACTGTTTTATTTTTTTTCATTTTTCTCTATATGGTATACCCCTTTGATTGATAGAGGACAAATGTGAGGGTTTTTTTATTAACATGCCTAATTTTTATTTTATGCCTTCTTTCATCTAAATGTATCCAAATTATGCCTATAAATTGGATATTATGCCTATTTGTAGCTAATAATAGTGATTGAGTGAGTAAATGAATAAGATGAGTGATACTCATTAATAGTATAACTTACTACAGATGCTGTGCATTTTCACTCTATGCAGGTGATACAATAGAGACAGGAATATTTACCACATATGGGTTAAGTATGATATGTAAGATAGAAACTCCACAGAAGGAGTAAGATGTAAGGAATGACTCTTAATTTAGATGTATTGAAATACTCTTTACCAATTAGAGTGGTTGACTCATGCTCATCACATAGAAACCATCACACAATGTCCCTCATGTAATGGCCATAAAAAATAGATTTTCAAAGAGGGGTCATCACATAATGTTCATCACACAATGCCAGTCACATGATGTCCGCATGAGCATTTCCTTGAGAAGTAGTACAATCTTCCATTAATCATCTCAAACCTTGCTAAATTAGAAAATAATGGAGTTGTTTGACATTGTTATTCTCATAACTTACTGTTGATATTACCACTTTTCATTGCTTTCAGTTGGAAATAAAACTAGAAAAATACTATTTAAGTTGATAGGTATGGCCAGAGCTCCATAAATCTTAAGACTATAAACTTGTTATTTAGAAGATCTCATATAAATTCAATAAAGGAAAATATATTAATACTTTAAAAACAATGGATATTTACACCAAAGAGGACAAAGATCATAATTTTATTTGAAAGAATAATTATATCTAATTATATAGTTATCTCTTCCTTTTTAAAATATATTGAATGAGTTTTTGAAACATTGAGTGTTATTAATTTTGTGCTTCCTAAAATATATTTTTAAAATATATCAAATATATAAAATAGGCTTTTAACATATTTTTGTGAATATAATCTTAAAGCATCAATTCTCAACCTGTGCCACAACTCTTCTGGAAAAACTTTATCTTCAAAACATATTTACATTATTATTCATAAGTATCAAAATTATAATTTTAAAATACCACCAAAAATAATCTCATGGTTGAGAATCACCACAACATACAGAACTGGAGAAAAGGGTCTCAGCATTAGGAAGGTTGAGAACCACTGTCTTAGAGCCTGAATTGTGTGCTTATTTATCATAACATTTTCAAAATAAATACATAATTTATAATCCTATAATTTTAATGAATTTAGCATTGAGGTAAAACAACACATTTAAAGCGAGATTCATGTTTACATCTTGACAATGACTAATATGTAGCTATTACCATAACTGTGAACTTAAGGCCATGCATGCTTGATGAATACACTTGTTTTCTATTCATTCCATGAGAAATATATCATTGAAGAGTTATAAAGTATTCCTAAGATGGCTTAGCATAAAAGCATCTGGTGACTATAATGTTTAACAGAGAGAAATTGCCAGAGATATTGGTGACCTTTCTTCACTGAATTCAAGTATTCTGAAGACTGTATAAACTATATCTATAAATGAATACTGATTTACTATAATATACTGCTACAAATATTACAGCAGGATGCATCCTTCAAAATATGGTGTGACATGAATAAACAGACTTCAATGCCAACTGAATAGATAAAGCAATCAATTTATCTCCCTGATACATGTGTATCACTTGTTTGGTACAGTTAGTAACTTACAATGGAGAGAAGGCTGATCCTGGGTCTGTACTGCCCATACACTCTAAAGTAATAGCAAATGCAGTTTTATACACTAAAACCCTTTCATCTATTTTTTCATATTTTCAATATTTATTCTAGCCCAGCTATAATGTATTTTTATATTAATTCATGGAGAACTTTTTAAAATGTATTTTAATACTATTTACCCCCACCACCCACTCTTCCCTCTAACTCATCCCAGTACTCACTCTCACCTTCTTCCCTCTTCCAAATTCATTTCATGTCCTCTTTTTCTTTCTTTCTTTCTTTCTTTCTTTCTTTCTTTCTTTCTTTCTTTCTTTCTTTCTTTCTTTCTTTCTTTCTTTCTTCCTTCCTTCCTTCCTTCCTTCCTTCCTTCCTTCCTTCCTTCCTTCCTTTCTTTCTTTCTTTCTTTCTTTCTTTCTTTCTTTCTTTCTTTCTTTTTTGTAATAACCTGTCAAGTCCAATTTGAACTGCCAATATTCCTTTTTTATGAGGATATTTTTAGTCTTATTATTCAAATTTAAGGGTGGGAAAGAAAGATAATCATATTCTTACCTAGCATACAAGAATATTGCTAAAACAGTGTAGTCAGAGGATAAAGACAGAGGATTGGCTGGCAGAAAAAAAATAGTAGCCATAAATAAGTGTAAATGTTTTCTGTTGGTGTTAATTTTGCAATGTGAAATGAATGATGCTGTGGCCTGACACTCCTGCATGAAAGGGTTGCTTCTGCCTTTCCATTGATTTTGCTTTACCTATGCAGAATATGTAGTGGCACAAACATCTCCTCGTGTTGGAGGTGGAATGAGTCATTTATAAAGTCATAAAATCTCCATCGTAAAAAAAAAAAAAAACGATGTACACAATATGAGCACATCCTAAAATTATTAGTTACATTGCTATGTTCAATTATACTTGACAATTGTGCTTACACCAGGTTGAAAGCACATTATGTTTTTAATTAGAAAACTATAAGTAGAACTATTGTAGAATTTGTATTTTAAATCTCCCACTTAATGATGATTCTCTCTATATGCTGGAGTTTATGCTTCATTAAACTGTTTATGCATATAATTAGAACAATAAGAAGATGAATTTCCCCAGATAAAATGGGATAGCACTTTCCATTTATCCCAACTTAAACTTCCAGCATGAAGATGTACTCACCTTTGAAATGACTTAAAGTGAAATGTAATTTAAAAGATTCATGAGCAAGGGAAAGTATGCTCCAACAACTTCAATAAGATAAGAATTATACAAGTCACCTTGGTGGATTAAATGAGAAATGTGCTCCATATGGTCATATATTTGAACACAATTAATCCATAATTATTGATACTGTTTCAGAAGGTTTAGTTGTTGGAGACTTGTTGTTGGAGGTAGGTAGTGCACTGAGGTGGGCTTGGAGATTACACAGCCTCACTCTGCTTTGCTTGGTTCTTTCTTCTGCTTCCTGCCTCTGAGTATGGAGAGAAGCTCAGCTTCGTGCTCCTGCTGGATACTTACTCATTGCTGCTCTGCCTTCCCACGGTGGTGGATCCCTGTGGAACTGTAAGATACACTGTTCTTCTAAAAGTTACCCTGATTGGTCACTTACCTAATCACAGAGAAAATTAACAAATAGAACACCCAAACACTGAGAGAAGAACTGTTATTTTCCTTAGACTCACTCAGCCTCTTGTCTAATTGTCATTCTTCCACATGGCTCTCAGCCTGCTACTTCAATAGTTCTCAAAGCTGTGACAAACCTCTCCATACAACTGCCTTCCCATGGGTCAGTTTGTGTATTAGCTCTTTCAGTTTCACCATCCAGGATATCCACAAACGTTCTTTAACATGAAGCTACTCTACTACCATTCTGATGGTATTATCTTAACACCCCCACCCCCAGATGTGGTCTCTTCTTTTCGATCAGCTCTTAATTACACACTATTGTTTTTCAAGCATAAGACTGACAAGGTTAGTGAAGCCTTAGAACAAATCTGGTTTATTTTTGTCCATTGCAAGTACACAGAAGAGTAGACATAATATCTGTCTAAATATCTGCCTACTTTTTCTAAAATATGTATTTTTCTGGTGTGATTATGTCACTCAGGAAGGATATATATATATATATGTATATATAGTTAAACTTAGTGGTTTGACAAAGCAAATTTTATTTGGAATTCATAGTATGTTCTCATAAATGTATTGCTTATATCATATTATGTATTCAAGTAACATTGTGATCTAACTTTTCCCTTACATTAGAATGGACTCTCATCCATGATCACCCTGATTACTACAGGAAAAGAAGGTGAAATAACCCAGAAATTCATAAACTACATTTGTGACTCAGTAAGAATTTTAAAAGTTCCTGTACATTCTATCATAAATGTTTAATTTTTATTTAATAGAAATAATGTAATATTCAAGTCCATGCCACTGATACTAACAAAATTCTTTTTGATTACATTTTCTCTTAACATAAAAAGGATTGCAAATTAATGCAAAAAATGTTAGCTTAAACTGTGTGAAGTTATCAGTGCAATTAGAAAGGACAAATATTCAGCCTAAATAAGCCACTGTTCTGTTCTGCATTTTAAAAGAATCAAATCAGACACGAAACTTCTGGAATCTTCATAAAGGGTGTCTGGGTAAAGTAATATTTATAATTTCTTCTATTTTTTGGTAATATAATCACATCATTTTCTTTTCTATTTTTCCGTAAAAAGTCCTCACCAACAGGAAAGCCTAAATATAAGCTGAACACGCAAAACAGAGCTGAACACAGACAACAGACATGCCAAAATTTACTGTAAAAAGGCTATGAGACACAACTCTATTCAAAGAAAGTTTTTCCTAGGCAGCATCATATCAGTTGGTTATCAAATACCAAATGGATGGCCTGAAAATATTGTGTTTGTATATAAATGAAACATATACATATATATGAACACATATGAAACATTTGACTAAGCTGGTTGTAATTATTAATTTAGGAATATGTACATTTTACATATATGTAAGCAAAAATTATGAAAATTAATCATTAGGACCATTATAATAGCAAGTAAAAGTCATATCCTGCAAATTGCAGAACAACGTCACTCTTACCTTAGTTACTAGAAGCCAGTGGGCAAATTCATCCTACAAACACACACATATCATTCAATCATATACAGTAATAATATTTATTTTATTAGTTTCTTTATTTACATTTTGAATGTTATCCCCTTTCCTACTTTTCTCTCCAAAAATTCCATCCTCACTCCCTCTGCTCACTAACCCACCCACTCCCAATTCCTGGCCCTGGCATTCCCGTATACTGGGGCATAGAATCTTCACAGGACCAAAGGTCTCTCTTCCTATTGATGACCAAATAGGCCATTCTCTGAGACATATAGAGCTTAAGCCATGAGTTGCACCATGTTGCTACATCTACTCCAGTAGTGACAAGCATGACAGGCCCCGAAAACCTGGGCACTGTCCAGAGGTGAAAAGTTCACAGAAACTTAGTCTCCTAGAATCGTGGCATCCTGTATAAAGAATGCTCCAATGTCCTTGCTTTAGTTGGTAAACGGATCTGTGTGCTTTCCCTTAATATTGCTTTATTACAAGTGCTCTTAAGGATTGATGTTTTGACATATAACTAAGTTAGATTCTAGGCAGTCCTTGATCCAACCTTGGGCATGGATAGCTAAATCACTGCCCTACACAGAAATTTACCATTATCTAGGAAGAAGGAAGTTTGTGACCTAAAGAGGAACCAGAGTAGATACTTAGAACCATAGATAGCTGAGTTACACCCATACACAAGTATTTACAATGGCCTAGGGGGAAGGTGGACTATACAATAGACTGGAGTAGGAACTATGGCTAGGGAATGAGCCCTTTCCCCTGGCTTCTAAATTAAGTGGGCCTTAGGTGGAGCTGTTTTTGATCCCAGTTGTTAACATTGAACTTTACCCCAGTTGGTTCCTGCCAGTTCTTCTGTGTTTGCATTCCTCTGTTTTGTGTATGAATCCAGTAACCTCTTTGTACCTTCCTGGTGTGTCATCCAACTTCCCTATTTTCTTCAGTATAAAAATTTGATGCTCAATTTGACAAATTACATTCAGATCCACACTCCCTTGTGTTGAGTCTGTCTGTCAATTCCTGTTGACTCCTTGCCCACCTGCACTAGAGACCCATTACATGCAGACAAGGGACCAAGAGGGTCTGCCGCACCATGTGTTTTCTTTAATTTGTGGATTAGTAACCCCAGGGAGCTCAGGGGTTACAGGTTTGTGGGAAGCCATATATGCCATTTCAAGGTGGCCCTGGCTACTGCTGGCCACCAAGCGTAAGTTTAGGTAAACAACCAATGTGTACATATGCAGTAAAGTTTTTTACTTTACTGCCTGGCCTGGGCATGATAATGAGGTTCTGAGAGGTACTGAGAGAGTATATCCAATCAGATGTGAGACATGCAAATGAGGTATGTTAATGAGGTTTTGTGAGGTACTGAGAGAGTATAACCAATCGGATGTGAGACATGCAAATGAGGTAGAAAGCATAACTAATCCGGGTGTGAGACACACCTCTCCTAGGCCTATATAAGCAGCACCAGTCTGGGCTTGGGGTCTTTTTGCCTCTGCAATCAAGCTCTCCCACAAAACGTGTGCAGAAGGATCCTGTTGTGGTGTCGTTCTTGCTGGCCAGTCGCGAGCTCACAAGACAGGTTAGTTCATATTGTTGTTCCTGCTATGGGAATGCAAACCCCTTCAGTACCATGGGTACTTTCTCTAGTTCCTTCATTGGGGACCCTGTGCTCTGTCCAAGGATGGCTGAGAGCATCCAATTCTGTATTTGTCAGGCCTTGGCAGAGACTCTCAGGAGACAACTTTATCAGGCAAGGTCTTGTTGGCATCCACAATAGTGTCTGGGTTTGGTGGTTGTTTATGGCATGGATCCCCAGGTAGGGCAGTCTCTAGATGGTCAATCTTTCAGTATCTGCTCTGAACTTTGTCTCTGTATCCCCTTCAATGGGAATTTCATTCCCCCTTCTAAGAAGGATCAAAGTATCCACACTTTGGTTTTCCTTCTTTTTCAGTTTCATTTGTTATGCAAATTGTATATTGGGTATTCTGAGCTTCTGAGCTAATATCCACTTATCAGTGAGTGAATATCATGTGTGTTCTTTTGGGATTGGGTTACCTCACTAAGGATGATATCCTCTAGATTCATCTATTTATCTAAGATTCCATAAATTCATTGTTTTTAATGGATGCATGGTACACCATTGTGTAAGTGTACCACATTTTTGGAATCCATTCCTCTGTTGAGGGACATTGGGGTTCTTTCAATCTTCTTGCTATTATAAATAAGGCTGCTAAGAACATAGCTGTGTCCTTATTACAAGGTGGAACGTCTTCTGGGTATATGCCCAGGAACAATATTGCAGGATCTTCTGGTAGTACTAAGGCCAAATTTCTGAGGAACCACCAAACTGATTTCAGAGTGGTTGTACTAGCTTGCAATTCCACCAGCAATAGAGAAATGTTCCTCTGTCTCCACATTCTTCCCACCATTTGCTGTCACCTAAGTCTTTGACCTTAGCCATTCTGACTGGTCTAAGGTGGAATCTTAGGGTTGTTTTAATTCGCATTTCCCTGATTAAGGATGTTGAACATTTCTTTAGGTGCTTCTCAGCCATTCAGTATTCCTCAGTTGAGAATTCTTTGTTTAGTTCTGTACCCCAATTTTTCATAGGGTTATTTGGTTTTCTCGAGTCTAACACTTGAGCTTTTTGTATACATTGGATATTAACCCTCTTTCATATTTAGGATTGGTAAAGATCTTTTCCCAATCTGTTGGTGGCCTTTTTGTCTTATTGACAGTGTCCTTTGCCATACAGAATGTTTGTAATTTTATGAAGTCCCATTTGTCAATTCTCAGCCTTACAGCACAAGCCATTGTTGTTCTGTTCAGGAATTTTTTCTCCTGTACCTGTATCTTCAAAGCTCTTTCCCATTTTCTTCTCTATAAGTTTCAGTGTCTCTGGTTTTATGTGAAGTTCCTTGATCCACATAGACTTGAGCTTTGTACATGGAGACAAGAATGGATCAATTTGCATTCTTCTACATTGTAACTGACAGTTTAGCCAGAATCATTTGTTGAAAATGATGTCTTTTTTTTACCACTGGATGGTTTTAGCTCCTTTGTCAAAGATCAAGTGACCATAGGTATCTGGGTTCATTTCTGAATTTTCAATTCTATTCCATTGATCTAACTGTCACTGTACGAGTACCATGGAGTTTTTATCCCAATTGCTCTGTAGTACAGATTTGAGGTCAGACATGGTGATTCCACCAGAGGTTATTTTATTGTTGAGAATAGTTTTTGCTATCCTAGGTGTTTTGTTAATCCAGATAAATTTGCAAATTGCCCTTTCTAACACTGTAAAGAACTGAGTTGGAATTTCGATGCGAACTGCACTGAGTTTGTGGATTGCTTTCAGAAAGATAGTCATTTTTACTATATTAATTCCACTAATCCGTGAGCATAGGAGATCTTTCCATCTTTTCAGATCATTTTTATTTCTTTCTTCAGAGAATTAAAGTTCCTATCATATGTATGTTTCACTTGTTCAGTTAGAGTCACACCAAGGTATTTTATATTATTTGTAACCATTGTGAAGGGTGGTTATATAATTTAATTCTCAGACTGTTTATCCTTTGTGTAGAGAAAGGCCACTGATTTGTTTGAGTTAATTTTATATCCAGCTACTACCCAGAAGTTCGTTGTCAGGTTTAGGAGATCTCTGGTGGGATTTTTCAGTCACCTATGTATACTATCATACCATCTGCAAATAGTGGTATTTTGACTTCTTCCTTTCCAATTTGTATCCCTTTGATCTCCTTTTCTTTTCTTATTGCTCTGTCTAAGACATCAAGTACTATATTGAATAGGTAGGGAGAGAGTGCGCAGCCTTGTCTAATCTCTGATTTTAGTGGGATTGCTTCCAGTTCTCTCCATTTACTTTTATGGTGGCTATTGATTTGCTGTATATTGCTTTTATTATGTTTAGGTATAAGCCTTGAATTCCTGATCTTTCTAAGACTTTTATCTGAATGGGTATTGGATTTTGTCAAATTCTTTCTCAGCATCTAATGAAATGATCATGTGGTATTTGTCTTTCGGTTTACTTATATAGTGGATTACATTGATGGATTTCCATATATTGAACCATCCCTGCATCCCTGGAATGAAGCCTACTTGAACATGTTTGATGATCATTTTGATGTGTTTGTGGATTCTCTCTGTGAGAATTTTATTGAGTATTTTTGCATCGATATTCATATGGGAGTTTGGTCTGAAGTTCTTTTTCTTTGTTAGGTCTTTGTGTGATTTAGGTTCAGAGTAATTGTGGCTTCATAGAATAAGTTGGGTAGAGTACAATTTGTTTCTATTTTGTGAAATAGTTTTGGGAATACTGGAATTAGGTCTTCTTTGAAGGTCTAATAGACCTCTGCAGTAAACCCATCTGGTCCTAGGCGGTTTATGGTTGAGAGACTATTAATGACTGTTTCTATTTCTTTAGGGGATATGGGACTGTTTAGATCATTAATCTGATCCTGATTATATTTGTACCTGGTATCTGTCTAGAAAATTGTCCATTTCATCCAGGTTTTCCAGTTTTGTTGAGTATAGGCTTTTGTACTAGGATCTGTAGTTTTTTTTTTGGATTTCTTCAAATTCTGTTACATCTTCCTTTTCATTTCTGATTTTGTTAATTAGGATACTGTCGCTGTGCCCTCTAGTTAGACTTGTAAGGGTGTATCTATCTTATTGATTTTCTCAAAGAACCAGCTCCTGGTTTGGTTGATTCTTTGTATAATTCTGTTTGTTTCCACTTGGTTGATTTCAGCTCTGATTATTTCCTGCTGTCTACTCCTCTTTGGTGAATTTGATTCCTTTTGTTCTAGAGCTTTTAGGTGTGCTGTTGAGCTGCTAGTGTATGCTTTCTCCAGATTCTTTTTGGAGGCACTCAGAGCTATGAATTTTCCTCTCAGGACTGCTTTCATTGTGTACCTTAAGTTTGGGTATGTTATGGCTTCTTTTTCATTAAACTCTACTAAGTCTTTAATTTCTTTATTTATTTTTCTTTCTTGACCAAGGTATCATTGAGTAGCGTGTTGTTCAGCTTCCATGTGAATTTGTTGGTTTTTTATTATTTATGTTGTTATTGAAGATCAACCTTTGTCCATGGTGATGTGTTAAGATACGTGGGATCTTTTCAATATTTTTGTATCTGCTGAGGCCTGTTTTGTAACAGAGTATATGGGGAATTTTGGAGAAGGTAACATGAGGTGTTGAGAAGAAGGTATAACCTTTTGCTTTAGGGTAAAATGTTCTATAGATATCTGGTAAATCCATTTGTTTCATACATTTTGTTAGTTTCACTGTGTCTCTGTTTAGTTTCCCTTTCCAGGATCTGTAGATTGATGAGAGTGGGGTATTGAAGTCTCCCACTATTATTGTGTGAGGTGCAATGTGTATTTTGAGCTTTGATAAAGTTTCTTTAATGAATGTGGATGCCCTTGCATTTGGAGCATAGATGTTGAGAATTGAGAGTTCATCTTGATAGTTTACCTTTGATGAATATGAAGTGCCCCTCCCTTTTTTTTTTTTTGATAACTTTAGATTGAAAATCAATTTTATTCAACATTAGAATGGCTACTCAAACTTTTTTCTTGGGACCATTTGCTTGGAAAATTGTTTTTCAGCCTTTTACTCTGAGATAATGTCATTCTTTTTCCCTGAGGTGGGTTTCCTGTATGCAGCAAAATGTTGGGTCCTGTTTACAGAGCCAGTCTGTTAGTCTGTATCTTTTTAATTTGGAATTGACTCCATTGATATTAAGACATATCAAGGAAAAGTAATTGTTGCTTCCTGTTACTTTTGTTGTTAGAGTTGGGACTCATGTGACCAAATAACAGTATGAAAAAAATGGGGTACAGAACTAAACAAAGAATTCTCAACTGAGGAATACTGAATGGCTAAGAAGCACCTAGCTAAATGTTCAGCATCCTTAATCATCAGGGAAATGCAAATCAAAACAACCCTAAGATTCCACCTCAGACCAGTCAGAATGTCTAGGGTCATTTGACAGCAGATGGTGGGAAGGATGTGGAGACAGTATTAGGAACTTTTTGCATTTTGCATTTTCTTTGATTGTTGTGTCCATGTTTTCTATGGAATCTTCTCTACGTGAGATTCTTTCTTCTATCTCTTGTATTGTGTTGATGATGCTTGCATCTATAGCTCCTGATTTCTTTCCTAGGATTTTTGTCTCCAGTGTTGTCTCCCTTTGTGATTTCTTTACTGTTTCTACTTCCATTTTTTTAGATCCTAGATGGCTTTGTTCAATTCCTTCATCTGTATGTTTGTGTTTTCCTACAATTCTTTAAGGGCTTTTTGTGTTTCTTCTTTAAGGGCTTATGCTTGTTTAGCAGTGTCTTCCTGTACTTCTTTAAGGGATTTTTGTGTTTTGTCTTTAAGGGCTTCTGTTTAGCTGTGTTCTCCTATAGTTCTTTAGGGAATTTACTAATGTCCTTAAAATTCATGAGATATGATTTTAAATTAGAATCTTGATTTTCCGGTGTGTTCAGATATCTAAGACTTGCTGTGGTGGAAGTATTGGGTTCTGATGATGCCAAGTAGTTTTGGTTTCTCTTGGTAAGATTTTTGCATTTGCCTTTCGCCATCTGGTAATCTCTCTTGTTAGATGATCTTGCTGTCTCTGGCTGGGGCTTGTTACTCCTGTGAGTCTGTAAGGCTGTGTCACACCACTCCTGGGAGACCAGCTCTCTCCTGGCAAGTCCAGTACTCAGAGGGCTGTGGAGAGGAAATGGAGATCTCCCTTGAACCCTGAGGTCAGAACACTCCATGGAGGCAAGCTCTCCTCTGAGAGAGAAGGTACACAGAAGACTGAGGATAATTTCTACCTCCTGGAACCACAATATTAATTATTAAACAATTTAAAAAAGCTGAAAATAATGTTATATGCATTGTACTCTTCACAAGCAGATACATTTTTAAAGGAAATTTAAACATTAAATTAACAGCCATTTGTGAGACATGTACAGTTAGTTAACACATTCATAAGTAAATATTTTTAACCAAGAGCAAATAAGAAATGAAATTATTGTTGCATAACAAAGTGAAGTTATAACAAAAAGTAACTTTTTAAATTCTTGCTTTGACAGACCTGAATCTAGGAGAGAGAGAGAGACAAATAAAACATTTTTAAGATGTGTAATATAATAAGAAAGTAAATAAAAAAGAGATTTCAGTAATCTATTAATTTCTGTCTACATTTGTTAAATTAATGTTGTGATTATATTTAGTCAATAGTTTACAGCCTTTGTTTTTTTTTTGAGACAGAGTTTCTCTGTACAGCCCTGACTGTCCTTGAACTCACTCTGTAGACCAGGCACTGGGCTTGAACTCAGAAATCCGCCTGCCTCTGCCACCCAAGTGCTGGGATTAAAGGCATGCGCCACCACAAATGGCCGGTTTACAGACTTTTAATACATATATTCATTATCTAGGAACTAAATGTTGGAAAGAGTGATTATTTCTTTTCCTTATTACGGACTAACTATTGTGAAAGTTAAGAGAACTAATCATAGTAGCACAAAGAAACTCTTGAGACTGCAATTAAGATTTTATTTCTGCAAAGCAAAGCAGATAAAAAAGCAGAAGAGATCCACATAATGTTTCTAAAATACAATATCTGAACTAATCCAATTGGGATCTCAGAGGCAAGACTGCCCTTGTGAGGAGCCTCACATGGAATCGAAATGACCAGATTCTTCTACCAGCTCAACACTCTGAGAATTACGACATGAGTGTGCCATCCATGAAGAAGATACACTTTATATAAACATTACTAAAATCTAACCACCCTCCCTGCATGCTGCCTAATGGAAATGTTTGCTGAGCTTTGGAAATTAATTTATCTCCAAGTCCATTATTTGCACACCATGACTCTTCTTTTCCATGTGTAATTTCTACCTGGACTTGGCTTGCCTGAAAGGGAACAACAGGAGATACTGATAAAGAGAATGCAGCTTTAATTACCGAAGACTGTACTGCACCTCATCTAACACATTGATTCTGATCATTTTGTTCTCCAACTGTGATACACTTAGCATAAATGTATAATTCCAAACAAAATGAAGTTATTAGCCCATACTACTATATTGATCCAGTCACACTAAAATTTATGGGAACATATAAAAGGAGGAAACAAAAGTGTTGAACCTGGAGCCTCATATTTCCATCAGGTATTATTTGGTTTCTCTCTAAGTCTTCTCCTGATATGCTTCTATAGGACAGGCCTCATGGAGCTCAATTTTTCTAGCTTTTCAATGTCTAACAAGTCTTTAATTCGCCCCTGTGTTGAACAGTAATTTTGCTCAAGAGGGAACCACAGACGAATGGCTGCTTTGGTACACTGAAGACTCATCCATTGCCTTTGGCTTTTGTTGTTTATGGCAACGAGGAAGCTGTCAGTTGGTTCTTTTGTCTTCTGCAATGAATCTCTTCTGCTTTTTGTTGCTGTATATTATTTTGAAATCACTGATATGTGTAATTTTATTAAAATGTTTATTTTGTAGCCAGAAATTTGGGGTCTAGTTTGTTCTTTGTACATGGCTATTTGCAGGCGTTTTCAAAAACCACAAGGAGAGTTTGAAAAGGAAATTTTTTTCTCAGAGATTTACTAATTTTATTTTAATGAAAAGAGGAAAAGGGAAGTAAACAACTTGCTGCTGTTATTAGAGTGGCCAGAACCATCACTGTTTTATTCTTTGCAATTTTATTTTATTTTTTTAGAATGTAGAGAAAAATCACTCTTAGATGATATTGACATATAGTTCCATCAGAACAAAAGACTGACAAAAATGTGAATTCACCAATAATTTTGTACTCTGAAAAATATAAGTAACCTCATTTTACATTTTGGTTCATGTTATGAATCAATTCAAAGCATTAATGTCTCGACACTCTTGCTTAAGCAACAGAAAAGGCAACAGTACAACTCAAGGAAAGAAACATGTGATGTGTAGTCCCATATACACTGAAGGCACATGCACTACTAATCATGGGGGATAATGTCAACTCTAGACAGAAGGAAAATTAATGTCCTCTAATTGTTATAATAAACAAGCACTGCTATTACATTTCCTTTTTACAGATTAAACAAGGTCTAACATATTCTTTGTGACTGTGATAAAACACTGTGCGCAAAGATGATTCATGGAAAAAAGTTGGCTTTGGCTTAGTGTTCTAGAGGGAAAGTCCTTAATGATGGGGAGACATGATGATTGGGTTTCATGGCAGAAAGCTGAGATATCATGCAGGGGCTTGGGGAGGGGGCTGTGTGGGAATCCCCAGCATTTCTTTTTTCTAGTTCTTTCTTGAAGGTAGCATGGGGGAGGAGCACCCGAGGGGTCAAGATTTGGTCTTGCGAGATATTTAGGGTTGCTGTTTAATAATCAAATGATCACCTATCTTAAGTCTCAGTCAATTTGCTGCTATAGCTGACCTACCTGTCTGAGTCCTTCTGAGGCCAGAAGTTCCATCTCTGGTATTTAGCATCTCAAAGTGAAACAGAGAGGGGTTAAGCAAAAACTAAGCTTTCATCCATTCACTGCAGGAAAGTTTTCAAGGCTCTGACTTCCAGCCTGCTAATGAAAGTAACAGGAAGAAAAAGAGACACAAAAATCTCTTCCTCTCTTAGTCCTGCTCTCTTCTCCCGTTCTGGTGTAACAATAATAAGGCCCCTACTTCCAATGCCTTTACTCACAGAGCTTTTAGTTTTTTGCATTTTTTTCTAGGAGAATAGATCACATGGTTTGTCTAAGCATTTTCCTTTTATACAAAAGTTCACTAGAAGTTAAATCATAAATTCAAATCATAAACTGAATAAGAAGTTTGTAACTGAGAATGCTTCTATGCATATCCATAAGAGTACTTACTGTAGGGCGGTGGTGGCACACCCCTTTAATCCCAGCACGCGTGAGGCAGAGGCAAGCGGATTTCTGAGTCCGAGACCAGCCTGGTATACAGAGTGAGTTCCAGGACAGCCAGGGGTATACAGAGAAACCCTGTCAAAAAAAGAAAAACAAAACAAAACAAACAAAAAAAAGTACTTATCTGTTTAAACTTTTAAATGTCAGAAGCTCAACAGGCTCATTGAAAGTTACAAACCATATTTTTTGAGACTAAGGTATTGTGGAAGTTTTGTGTAGATAAACTCATTCAATTTTTTATCGTCTGTCCTTGGACCTATAACAAACCCTTAGTTCTGTTTTTTATGACCTTTGGTTAATTGTTCTACAACCACTTCCAAAGGATCTCTAAGTTGTAAATGGCTGCTTTCCATATCAAAACCAATGAACTGGTGACACTTGAAGACTGGCAGAGTTCTCATTGCAATTTTGATATCAGAAGGGACTTAATAGCAATCCTATTATAATTACTAATATAATTTTAGGAATTCTTATAGGATCATCATTAAGAATTTAGAAATCATCTACTTGTTTATATAGGATCACTATAAGACAGTACATCTTCATTGTTCTACATAAAACTACTCAAAAGAATGGTCTAATACCTAGTGATTGTAATATGTATTTAACACTATCAGGAAACACATACTAATAGCAGGAATCTTTCCTAAAATGTAATCTTCCTGGCCTTGCCTAAAGAATTAAAACCATCATAGATATACAGTTCTTGGTGGTACCATCTCAGGAAGATTACCTGTTAGTGTTTAGTTACTCCTAGGTGGCTCTGACAGATCACATTAGAAAGAGAGAAGAAAGAAAGAAAGAAAGAAAGAAAGAAAGAAAGAAAGAAAGAAAGAAAGAAAGAAAGAAAGAAAGAAAGAAAGAAAGAAGGAAAGAAAGAAAGGCAGGAAGGCAGAAAGAAAGAAAGAAAGAAAGAAAGAAAGAAAGAAAGAAAGAAAGAAAGAAAGAAAGAAAGAAAGAAAGAAAGAAAGAAAGAAAGAAAGAAAGAAAGAAAGAAAGGAAGGAAGGAAGGAAGAAAAGAAAGAAAAGAAAAGAAAAAGGGTAAGGCTATAAGTCATCCATTGTCAACAACTTTTCAAATATCTGAGGCTATGTGGAACATTATTATTCAAGACAAGACAGGATTCAAATGATTAAGGTCTGTTCCAAAGAAATAGTGATCTAAGCACAAAAATATGTGATCCCTAGAAATTATATTTTGTGATGATTTAAATATCTTCATTTTCTTTGCCAATATTTTGAAAAAGTGTTTTTCTTAGTATACATAAGAATTTGAAAGCACTTATTAGGTTTTATTATAAATATCCTACAAAATAATTTTCTACAGTTTGAGACCAAGTTGCATAATATAGTTTTCAGTGGGTAAATATAGTGATTAACATTTTTAATTCATGATTGGAAGATTCATAAAATTCACAGTGAGAAAAGACTTATCAAAAGATATATAAACGATAGGAGAAACATTTTGAGTATCTAAGCTTATTGAATACATTTCTTTTTTAATAGTTCAAATTTTCATGATGGAATAAACAAAATTTGACGATTACTACCACTGTTTGGTATTATAATCCCATTTTGGAAATGGTTAAATATTACGTTTTTAATCACGACTAGCTTACTAGACTTTGCACTGTACACTGCTTCAATTTATATTTGCTTTAATTGCTGTGCTTAACATTTTTCTTGTAGTTCAATGTAATTATCTAAAAGAAAACATGTTCATTATATATTAACTAATAATTTTAATAATTAAGGTTAATTAACCTGATATGGATGCTGCAGATTCGCAGCTAAGCAGTACCCATTTTATCTAAAATTGGGTCTTGTTCCCTTAGAAAATTTAATGTTATCTAGCCATAATTGTAATTGCTGTGTGACACCCAGTTATCCTTCCTTAGCTGTTAGTTTGCAATGATGATGTGGAATGAACAGAAAATGGTAAAATTACTTATCTTAATCAACAGACTAGCATCCTACTATTAGGAATTGAACTTATCTCCCCCAAAATATTTGAGTCCTTACTCTAATGTGGTGATATGAAGATTGGTGCTTTTAATAGAAGGATAAAGACTCTTGGTGTGCATATATATGTAATTATGTGTGTGGATATGTTTGTCTGTATACAGATACAGGTTTGTGAACCAGGTTATTTGTGTACAAGTCAGAAATCAACCTTGAGCATCATTCCCCAAGCCCAATTTATTCTTCTGTTTTAAAATAGAAGCTTTGTTTTTTGTTTTGTTTTGTTTTTGTTTTACAAGACAGGGTTTCTCTATATAGCCCTGGCTGTCCTGAAACTCACTCTGTAGACCAGGCTGGCCTCGAACTCAGAAATCCACCTGCTTCTGCCTCCCGAGTGCTGGAACTAAAGGCGTGTGCCACCACGCCCAGCTGAAACATCTTATTTTTGATGCAGGGCATTGACTAGAGTCCTGCACACACTAAACATAAACTTTGACATTAAGTTACACCTCAGGCGTAAAGAAAGCTACTTTTAAAATATTAAAATATTTTTCATAAAATATATTATAGGTTTCCCTCTCCTATTTCACCCCAGGTCTTTCCGACCTCTTCTCCCATCCAGTTCCACAAGTTCTGTCCCCTATTAGAAAACAACTAGATATTTAAGGAAAAATAATACAATAAGATAAGATGATCAAATATGAGAAAACAACCAAACAAGAAAAGGAGTGACAGAACAATTACAAGGAATCCATACAGATGAACAAATTCAACCATATGTGCATACACACACAGGAATCCCATTAAAAAGGAAGCCATAATGTACATACAAAGGACCTGTAATGTAGGAAAGATCCTCCAAAGATGCTCTAAAGTTTGTCTTTTTGTCAGTAATATATTGTTGGGCAAAGGGTCTACAGTTAAAAGTGGGTTGTTTCCACAGTGAGACTCCCATGGAGGAAATTATATTTTAATTTGCAAGTAGTGGTCAATTTGAGATAGATTCTGTGTCCACTTCTCTTTTCATCTCTAGGACTTCATCTGATGCAGATCTGTGCAGTCCCTGTGGATGCTGCCTCTGTTTCTAAATTCATGTCTGCACTGATCTTGTAAATGTAAGCATTTTGCTTCCTTGGTGTTTCCAAGACACTCTGTCTCTTACTACCACTATTTCTTCCTTCTTTCCTATGTGGTCCCCTGTGCCCTCAGGGGAGAGATTTGATGAATGCATTTCTTTTCTTTTAGGCCTGTGTGTTCCAAAGTCTCTTACCCTCCTCCTATTGTCTTGCTGTGTGTCTATGTATTTGCTCACATCTGTTATAGTCATATATGATTATAGCAGAATATTATTAGAAGTATTTTTGCCTTTAGCAGAATAGTATTATTTGACTCTTTCCCCTGGGTCCCTGGCCTATCTTTTCCTATGTTCTTGACCACCTGAGCAGTACTGAGTTTGGGTCCTATCTCATGAAATTTTTCTTATATCCAATCTGATCTTGGTTGGTTACTCCCTCAAGGTTTCTGTCACTATTTCAGTGACAGGTTAATAGTAGATTGAAGGATTTGTAGCAAGATTGTTATTTGCCTTTTCCCATTTGTTGCTGGATTAATGTTTCTCCACACAGTTCTTTACCACTATTTTTAAAATCAGTCTCTAAGTATCATTTTAAATAGTTGATTATTTCTATTTTTTTACTTTAACTTTCAAAATGAGACTAATTTCTGATATTTTTCTTGATACTAAAAAACTGACTGTCAAACTTATGTTTTTAATTCTCATTAGGTATGAAGGTTTATAATAGTTATTGATAATGTCTCTGAGAGATCTTGGCTCTGATTGGACTCCTTTATATGATATTTGATTTCCTAGACCTGAGCGACATGGAAAAATGAACAGATACTAGCTATATAGGGTATATCCAACTAACACTCAACACTCCATGAATGTGGACAAACACACACATCTTCATAGAATTTAATGGAGGAGCTGGGATGGGTACTATAGTATAGGAGGAGACTAGATTTTGCTAATGCCTATATAACTCCACAATTATGTGCAATGTGCCAAGATGTTAAATGACAACTTATATGGAATTCAGAGGCATTTTTCTTTCATATAACTGAAGTTCCAAATTTCTTGCTTATTTTATATGGATTGTAGTTCATCTCTGATTTAAATTATAGGAACATATTAATTTTATATCTACTAGATTCTAAAAAAATGATTTCTCAGGAGCAATCCTTGTGCTATTATTTAGCCTCTGAGAGGATAAAAGGAGAACATATAATAAGTGTGTAAGATGGTGTGGAGATTAATTGATTTGTTTAATGATCAATAGCAGTTCCCAAGACATCCAAATTGCCCTAACACTTTATTGATATATGTGCCTATGCATTGCCTAACCAGGATGTAGTTAAAGTGCATGAATCTAAAGGAACCATCCAGAAAAGGATAATTTTTAGATGTGATATGTGAGATAAAAGACTAGAACATAGATAGTACTGTCCAGCTAAAGCCACTGCAATTATCAGCAGAAGCAGGGAAATCCCACCAAAGTTAATATCCATCCCCACTGAACACAAAACAGAAAATCTGAATTAGAGTTCAGCATATCTATGAGAGTGTTTTGAGGAATGAAGGTACAGAGCGAAGCAGGGGTTAGGTAATAAATTCTCTTGGATGTGTTTTAAGCAGTAGTGAATAACTTAATGAGATTGATGCCATGGAGACACCAAATCAATAAGAATGTGCTCCGAGTCATTGAAGAAGAAGGCACAGTACTGGTCTGATCTAGTGAAAAGAAAGGAAAGGAAACAGAACTCCCAAGTTCTAAGAGCTGACAGAAAATTATGCATGATAAAAACACAGCCTGAAAACTAAAGTAATTTTCTTTATATATTACCAGAGAGCTTTTAAAAAATCTCAAATTACGTTGAAATTTTGAAATAATGGCAGTACTTCTCTAGTACTTACAAAAGTATCTATCTGGACTTTGCATTTGCTTTATCTTTAAAGTGTATGTTATTTTCATAAAGAGTATGATGTGGTACTTTCTGTGAAATGCTTGGCACAGAATCTGGAAAGGGTCTTAAAGCACAGTAGCTGTTATTCTCTACATTCTCTCTACTAAAGTATTTGTCAGGTATGCTTATTAGATAAAAAATGCTCTCATACATAAAAAATATTATACTTTACTGTGAGTTGTTTTTTTAATATTTAATACTACAAAGGACAACTATTTATTCCTTTAATCAGAATTTATGATACAATATAAATTAACAATTGATAAAAACTAATTTCCTAATGTATAAGAGATATCCGTCTCTCCCAATGGGCAAAGGATGTGAAGATATTTGTGTCCCATGTAAATGCTCTTCAAAAGGTGACTTCAGCTGAGGAGTTCAGTAATCAAGTGTATAAGATGTCCCATGGACAGTCATTTTCTTTTCCCAGCCATCCCTGTCATTGCTCAATGGTCACATGAACAAAGTGGCCATGGTAGCGGAGATGGAGGTTATGCTTGGGCTCGGCAACAGAGACTTCCACTCACTGAGACTGACCTGGCTACAGCTGTTGCTGAATGCCAAATCTGTCAACAGCAGAGACCAACACTAAGCCCCGGATATGACACCATTCCTTAAGGTGATCAACCAGCAACCCTGTGGCAGGTTGACTACATTGGACCACTTCCTCCATGAAAAGGACAGCATACTGTTCTTACTGGAGTAGATAGTTATTTTGGTAACAGATTTGCCTTTCCTACACATAATGATTCAGCTAAAACTACCATCTATGGACTCACAGAATGCCTTAACCATTGTCCTGGCATTCCACACAGTATTTCTCCTGACCAAGGAATTCATTTCACAGCCAAAGATGTGTGGCCGTGAGCCTAAGATCATGGAATCCATTGGTCTTACCAAGTGCCCTATCATCCACCGGCAGCTGGTCTGATAGAAAGATAGAATGGTCATTTGAAGTGAAGTCACAGTGCCAGTTAGGTGGCAGCAGCATGGAGGGCAGTGACAGAGTTCTTTAGAAGGCAGTTTATGCTTTGAATCAACGTCTGATATATGGTACTGTTTCTCCTATATCCAGGATCCATGGGTTCTGGAATCAAGAGGTGGAAAAGGGAATAGTTCCACTCACTATCACTCCTAGTGACCCTCTAGGAAAATTTTTGCTTTCTGTCCCCCAACTCGAGGTTCTGGTGGCCTAGAAGTTTTGGAAAGTTCTGGACTCCTACCAGGAGTCACAACAAACATTCCATTGAACTGGAAGCTCAGACTTCCCCCTGGTCATTTTGTGATTCTGATGCCCTTAAACCAACAGGCTAAGAAAGGAATATCAGTGTTAGGAGGGGTGATAGCTGCAGTTTACTATGGGGAAATTGGGTTTCCTCTCAACAATGGAGGTAAGAAGGATTATGTCTGGAGATCCAGAGATCCCCTAGGGCTTCTCTTAGTATTACCATGCCCTGTGATTAAAGTCAATGGCAAACTACAACAGCCTTATTCAAGCAGGATGACAAAGGATGCAGACCCGTTAGGAATGGAGGTATGGCTCCTCCAGTAAAAGAGCCATGACCTGCTGAGGTGCTTGCAGAAGGTAGAGAAAATACAGAATGGGTTGTAGAGGAAGGTAGTTATAAATACCAGCTAAGACTATGTAACCAGTTACAGAAACAAGGATTATAACATAATATGAATGCTTCTGTATTATTTTGCCAAAAAGACATTTGTCTTTCTTCCAATATCTTTAACATCAATTGGTATTTAAGTTGAGATACTAAAAGAATATTCCAAGGGACATTGCACCATTGTAAATTTACAAATGTGTTTGCAATTGTACAGGACTAGTTATATCATGTTAGGTGCATTCATGACCTTATATGGTTTAGTGTGGACATGAGATATTATTTGTGTTAAGTTGACAAGGGGTGGATTGTAGTGGGCATTTCTGGTTGTCAACTTCACTGTATCTGGAATGAACTACAATCCAGAATTGAAAGGTTCACCTGTGATCCTGATCTTGAGACTGGGAGATACAAGTTTCTGACCTGGATCTTGACATGGAGATCTTGATGCATAGTGGCTATGAATCCCAGCAGACTAAGACAAAGAGATCTCTGAGTTCAAGTTCATTTGTGACAAAGCAAGTCCCAGATCCAGGCATGGTTGCATACACCTTTAATCCAGGCCACACCTTCTGCTGGAGACCTACATAAGGTCATTGGAAGAAGGAAGATTCTTCTCCACATGTGTGCCTTGTGAGACTAAGCAACTGCTAGATCCTTGGACTTCCATTCACAGCTGCTGCTGACTGTTGTTGGGAAGTTGGCCAACAGACTATAAATTATCAACAAATTCCCTTACTATATATTGACTACCCATAGTTTCTGTAACTCTAGAGAACCCTGACTAATGCACCCTGCATCTCTGCCTTGGCTGTAACTGAGTTGGTCAGTCCAGCAGCTCTCCTGTCCCTGCACCATTAGAGTAAGCTCTCTCTGTTCATTCCATGCTTCATCTGGTGAGCATCAGGGTCTGCTCTGCTTCTCTCTCTCTCTCTCTCTCTCTCTCTCTCTCTCTCTCTCTCTCTCTCTCTCTCTCTTTCTCTCTCTTTTCCTTTTGAGTGGAGTTTGCTGGTATTCTATTTCTGTTTGCATTTGAGAAAGACCTGAAAGTTTGGTGAATAAAGAAGGAAGTGGAACTAGAAGGAATTGGGTAAGAAGACTATGACCCAAAAAATATTTAAATTTAAAATTTGTTTTAAATAATAAAAAACATAAATAAACATAATAAAAGAGTGCTATTTCTATTTTCAAACTTATAGTGGTTATAAAGTAGAAGATTTTAGTTGAGATAACTTATAAAAATAAAGGTGTTTTAGTTTTGTAATATGGGTGTTAATGACAAAAATTTGAGAAGAAAATAGTTACAGATAAATTGACATCTCTCTCTCTCTCTCTCTCTCTCTCTCTCTCTCTCTCTCTCTCTCTCTCTCCATTTTTTCACTTAGAGGGGAAATTATAAGCATACATATTCTAACATTCATGATTCCTTGACAGTTTCTCTGATGTCCATGCCTAACTTAAAAGACATGACTTTCTCTCTATCTCTAGTCTACCAAATAAGGCAGGGATTTTCATCTTGTCTCAGCTCTTCCTTTTCTCTCCAATGCTAGCAACATAATATTAATCTTCTGTCTGAGCCCATTTTTAAATTGTTTATTAACAAGACTAAGAATCAATCAAAACAGTAAAAGAAAAATGAAAGAAAGAAAAAAGAATAAAAGGGGGAAAAGCAACACAATTCCCAAGTAACATCACAAATTTGTAATTATTCTCACAAAAGATTAAAGATGCTTCAAGCCACACATTAGTTTTATTTATGATGACTTAAAAGGCCTCAAAGTTTTCAATTGAGATGAAAATGAAGAACAGGTTTTAATTTGTGGAGCCTACTTGCAGAGCTTAATGATGGATAAAGAATGTACATGAAATTATGTTTTATTATAAAGTTGTAAAATATTTGATTTTGGGTTCCTTCAAACAGAAATATAATCTCAAGGTTTACTACAAACTATTTTGCTAAAAATGACCATAGATATCTGTTGTCCTAATCCATTGCCACAATTATTCACTTGTGACTTCTCTTTGAATTTATTTAACCTTTGGTGAGTATGAAGGTTTTACATATATGTGAATACTGCTGGAAATACTGACCAACAATTCCTCTTACTATTACAATGTTAAAATGGCACTAGTATGGGAATGTATTTGCTTAAAACCTTCAGAAAACTTAACCTTACAAATCATTCTTATTTATGAATCATATTGTCAATGACTCTATGCCTTGTAAATTGTATCTCCATAAATATAAATATACAAAGTGAATTTGATGTTTAAGGGACAGGAAGACTGACTCACAGTGCCAAACATAGCTTTGACTTTAAATGAATGAAATGCACTGTGGTTTTATGTGACTCTCTACTGTGTACACTTGTTTGATGTCCATTGCCAAGCATCTGACTTACTTTATATGTATTAAATTACTTGCCTGAGGATTAGAATTTGAATTATGTGCAACTCATGAAGTCAACACTCCAGTTTGCAGATTAATGGAAGCTTCCCATGGTGTTTCCCAACCAAACATCACAAGATTGCCTTGTGATTATTCCTAACTGATACAGACTTAGTTCTTTCACACTTTGATTGACAATATGAGTCTAAGTAGAGTACCAGAGTGTCACTGGTTATGAATCTAGATCACCACACTAATTACCAAAGTGCATGAATTACACATGGATAACTTCTGCTTTTCCAGAGTGCCATGAAAACTATAGGTTCAGAAAAAATGTAGAACTGGAAAAATCCTTACTTTCCATAGTAGATAGGGAAAATAAAAATGAAAGGTTTATTCATAAACCCAAGAGTCACTGTAATATCATTAGAATCACAGGTCCATTGGATCTTGTTATCATAACTTCTATAGAAACTTGAAAACTTCACTCTATTCATCACTTTAAAAATTTTAGGAAAAAGTGACATAAA
Source organism: Mus caroli (assembly GCF_978045245.1). Taxonomy (NCBI): domain Eukaryota; kingdom Metazoa; phylum Chordata; class Mammalia; order Rodentia; family Muridae; genus Mus; species Mus caroli. The sequence goes on from NW_028227272.1 coordinate 80,567,116, forward strand.
TGTTATGTTATGTTATGTTATGTTATGTTATGTTATATCATGTTATAGTATATTATGTTAATAGCACCCAGAACAATAACGGTAAGGGGCAATTTTTCATGGGATTGAGACACTAACATACTTCTCATCCTATATTCATATTTGTTTCCATCATTAAGCAAATCAAACTCTTCAAATCTGATCATTGAGGCTTTTAAAAATACTGTTCCAGATAGAGAGTGAATTTATTGACTTGGTCATAGGGACTTATTTCATACAGATAAATAGATTTTTTTTTATCCCTTGGGATTATTACACAAGAAAAAAATAGTGCTCCTTTTAAACCTTGTAATGGTATGAACATAATTCATGTCAAAAGCCAATTTATTCATTTTACAGGATACTCAGGCAATCAGATATGTTGTAAATAAGGCTTAAATCAGATAATATGACCTGGAAAAGAAAAATCAAAACCTGTTCATTATGAGAGTTCTTAAATTCAGTTGCATTTCTTAATACTGTGATGTTTTGGCTAAATCACTCATATATCTATATATGAGTTTTTAGAGATCTTCTCCTTTGAAGTAGCAGTGCATAGAACCATTAAATATGTATATACCCCATTGAGCTAGAAACTTAACACTAAATGGAAACACAAGTACTTCAAGGGGAAAAATATGAAAAAAATGTTTTCTTTCCCATGTATTTATATTTATAGGTTCTACTGATGATCAAATACTAAATTCTGAAAAAATACCATAAAATTGCAAAATAATACATTAGATTTTTATACTAATAAAAGATAGAAAAATAAAATAAAATAAAATAAGATGACAGACAGCTCAAATTAAAGACTGGTGAAACAGAGATAAGAAATTTCAATCAAAAATATGTTATATAGTTTATTTTCTGACAATTAGGACTTTTTTTTATTCTTTATTAAATTTCCTTGGCAAAGAATATCATGAAACTGCTCACATTTAATCAAAAGCTGTGTCCTTCCTCTTCTCTCTTCTCTCTCTCTCTCTCTCTCTCTCTCTCTGTGTGTGTGTGTGTGTGTGTGTGTGTGTGTGTGTGTGTGTACTTTGTTTTATTGATAAATGTCCTTACATCCTTTAGGGTCTATAGAACATTCAGGTCAGAAGCAATGAGAAGTGAGACTTGAGATAAGCTCACTGTAACTTTGAATGTTCCAGTTCGTAATGGAGTCGCAATGGAGTTGCAGCTTGAGGATATTCTTGTCATTTGTGTTGGATTGACCTAGAAATAGCTCATATATTTGAACAGTTTTCCTTGTTGGTCGTGTTGTTTCTAGAGGTTATTGAACTTCTATAATGTAGAGTTTTGCTGGAAAAAAAATGCATCACTGAGGCAAACTCTGAGAGTTTATAGCCCCGAACCTTTTTCCAGTTATTTCTGTGCTTTTTGGATGTACTAGAAGAAATAATATCCCAGGTATTTGTTTCAGTTGTCAGTTTTCATGGCACTTCAGTCATTATGGAATCTTAACCTGGAATATTAAAACAAAATAAACTTTTTCCTAAGTTGTCTTTGGTCGTGGTATTTTAACACAGCAACAGAAAAGTAGGTAATAAATCAATGGATGCTTTAATGGGCCTGCCATAAATATTTTGTTTGTGATTGTTCAACTTTATTATCAATCAAATAAGAAGAAAAGATCCTTATATTGGGACCTAAAATTGTCTTAGGTTAATTTCCTCTACAAAATACTTTAGAAATCCTTGAGCATGACACCATATTTTAGTAATATTACCACAAATAAGGGCAATAAGAAGGTAACCCATAGTGTTTCTCTGTAATTATTGCCTGCAGCTTAAAACATTTTGAGATAATTAAATCATTGTGCATATAAAGAAAATCAGAACATGTAACTATTTTTTTTTCTAATTAGGCAAAGTCCAGATGCTCATGTAACTAGTGCAATTATCCAAAGGTTAGAAGATCCATTCAACAGATTTATTGGAGGTTATTGACTCAAGCATCCCAATAGTAAGATTTTAGTGTTCATATATTTCTCTCTCTGCAATAATAGAACCTGTAGAGATCACTTCCAGTAGATAGGCATGGCCCCCAGTCGAGGGATGGAGTCACCCACCCATCTCAAAGTTTTTAACCCAGAAATGTTCTTGTCCAATGGAAGAACAGGGACAAAAAAAAATGGAACAGAGACTAAAGAAAGGGTCAGCTAAGGACTGCTCCACCTGAGGATCCATCATGTCTGCAGACACCAAACCCAACACTGTTGCAGTGGTCAGGAAGAACCTAGTATGTCAGTTCCTTGGGAGGTTAGTGACAACTGACCAATGCAGTTGTGGTCAGTAACTGAACAATGCAGATGTGGATGCTTGGAGCCAAACATCAGACTGAGCTAAGGGGACCTGGTGGGGTATCTGGCAGAAGGACTGGAGAAGAAGAGGGGTGTTGCAAACTCATTGGAAGAACAGCATAGGCTGGCCTGACTACCCAGTTCTCCCAGAGACTAGACCACCAACCAAGAAATATATCTGGAGGGATCCATGTCTGCAGATACATATATATCAGAGAATAATCTTGCCTGACAGCAATGGGAAGGGAGCCCTTGGTCCTGTGGAGATTTGATACCCCAACTTATGGGGATGCTACAGGAGTGGGACAGGATAGGGTAGGTAGGTTGGGGAGCACCCTCATATAGGAAAAGAGGAGTGGTGAAGGTGGATATAGAATGGGAGGTTGGTGGAGGGGTAACCAGGAAGTGGGATATCATTTGAGATGTAAATGAATGGAATGATAAATAAATAGATTAATTAGTTGATAATATTTAAAGGATGAATCAACTCTCCACATTCTTTTCCCTGAAAGACAGACATTGTTTTAATTTTGATACTGACAATGGAAACACACATCACAAGAGGAAATGAGTGCTAAGAACTACGATGGGTTCAAAGCACTACATTACATGTGGAATTGGGCACAAAAAAAAATTATATGAGGAAGAAAGCATTATGTTTAGCTGAAGTAGATGGTGTAACAAAACGAATTTTCCATTATCTAATAAGAATATAGAGAATTTTAGAAAGCATGCAACAAATTCCAATTCTATTACATGAACAAAGGGAACTTCAGGGGAATGTGAGAATTTATTTGAAGTATTGTGATGTGTTAAAGTAAAGGTGATTACCATTGACATTTTTGTTTTACAGAAGAAAGGAATTTCTAATGACTAGATTAGTGGAGTTAATCTATATTATTTCATTTGCATTGTGGTGGTATGGGGGTAAAGGATAAAAGAAGAGAGGGGAGGACTATAAAGACTCAAATGTAGGGTTTTAGAGTCTTTCATCTGCTCTGCCACAAGGCTTGTCCTCTTAGGGAAACAGGACATGGGAAATTGATCACCGCTCTGATGATGGGAAGAGCAGTCTGAGGTGTGGGAGAGCTGGAGTAGGTTAATGGATCCCTGGTCCTGCAAAGAGTCTGGGGCTGCCTGGTTCTCAGGCTCTTGGACACCCAGGCACTGCTGAGAGCCTGGGAGGAGTAGAGAATGGAGTCAGAGCCAGAAGGCTGGATCTAGCCCTGGGCCAGTGGAGAGGGGAAGGGGAGAAGGGAAGATCTGGCTGATCCCATGAGGATAGTCCTTGGCTTGAAGGGTGGTGGTTGTCTTGTCTTGGGCTTGGCTTGGTGGTCACCATGACTAGGAGCAGAGAGAGGCATTATATGGGAGATTAGATAGCAACTCAATAGGAGAAGGCCTTTCTCCATGACTCTCCACAGTGGATCTCAGAGAAAAGAGACAGTCCACGGTGTTCTTTTTTGTTTGGTTTTGTTTTCAATTTTTTATTAGATATTTTCTTCATTTACATTTCAAATGCTATCCCGAAAGACCCCTATACCTTTCCCCCACCCTTATCTGCTACCCACCCACTCCCACTTCTTGACCCTGGTGTTCCCCTGTACTGGGGCATGTAAAGTTTGCAAGACCGAAGGGCTTCTCTTCCCAATGATGGCTGAGTCGGCCATCTTCTGCTACATATGCAGCTAGAGACATGAGTTCTGGGGGACTGGTTAGTTCATATTGTTCATATTCCACCTATAGGGTTGCAGACCTCTTCAGCTTTTTGGGTACTTTCTCTAGCTCCTTCATTAGGGGCCCTGTGTTCCATCTTATAGATGACAGTGATGTTCCACTCTGTTCATAGCAGCCTTATTTATAATAGCCAGAAGCTGGAAAGAACCCAGATGTCCCTCAACAGAGGAACGGATATGGAAAATGTGGTACATTTACACGATGGAGTACTACTCAGCTATTAAAAACAATGGTTTTAAACAGAGTGTAGCATGTGTTCTTATTACCAGTAGGAACTTCTTCTGGGTATATGCCCAGGAGAGGTATTGTTGGATCTTCTGGTAGTATTATGTCCAATTTTCTGAGGAACCTCCAGACTGACTTCCAGAGTGGTTGTACAAGCTTACAATTCCACCAGCAATGGAGGAGTGTTCCTCTTTTTCCACATCCTCGCCATCTGCTGTCACCTGAATTTTTGATCTTAGCCATTCTGACTGGTGTGAGGTGCAATCTCAAGGTTGTTTTGATTGGCATTTCCCTGATTATTAAGGATATTGAACATTTTTTCAGGTGCTTCACAGCCATTTGATAATCCTCAGTTGAGAATTCTTTGTTTAGCTCTGAACGCCATTTTTAATGTGGTTATTTGAATTTCTGGAGTCCAGCTTCTTGAGCTCTTTGTATATATTGGATATTAATCCCCTATCAGATTTAGGATTGGTAAAAATCCTTTCCCAATCTGTCGGTGGCCTTTTTGTCTTATTGACAGTGTCTTTTGCCTTCATAAGCTGGAAAGAACCCAGATGTCCCTTAAGAGAAGAATGGATAAAAAAAAAATGTGGTACATTTATACAATGGAGTATTACTCAGCTATTAAAAACAATAGAATTGTGAAATTATTGAACAAATGGATGTATCTGGAGGATATCATCTTTAGTGAGGTAACCCAATCACAAAAGAAGTCATTAGATATGCACTCACTGATAAGTGTATATTTGCCCAGAAACATAGAACACCCAAGATACAATTTGCAAAACACAAGAAAATCAAGAAGAGGGAAGACCAATGGGTGGATACTTCATTCCTCCACAGCATAGGTAACAAATTACCCATGAAAGGAGTTACAGAGACAAAGTTTGGAGCTAAGACAAAAGGATGGACTATCCAGAGACTACCTCACCCAGGGATCCATCCCATAATCAGTCACCAAACCCAGATACTATTGCATATGCCAGAAAGATTTTGCTGAAGGGACTCTGTTATAGCTGTCTCTTATGAGGCTATGCCAGTGCCTGGCAAATACAGAAGTGGATGCTCACTGTCATCTATAAGATTGAACACAGGGTCCCCAATGGAGAAGCTAGAGAAAGCACCCAAGGAGCTGAAGGGGTCTGCAACCCTATAGGTAGAACAACAATATGAACTAACTAGTGCCTCTAGAGCTCATATCTCTAGCTGAATAAGTAGCAGAAGATGGTCTAGTGGGCCATCACAGGGAAGAGAGGCCCCTTGGTCTTGCAAACTTTATATGCCCCAGTGCAGGGGAATGCCAAAGCCAAGATGCAGGAGTGGGTGGGTAGGGGAGCTGGGTTGAGGGAGGGTATAGGGAACTTTCAGGATAGCATTTGAAATTAATATAAAGAAAATATCTAATAAAATAAGTAAAAAACAAAACAAAACAAACAAACAAAAAACAATGGTTTTAAGACATTTACTGTCATGGCAGAAAGTCGATGAGTAAAACCATACCCACTTCACAGGGCAGTCCTGAGGTTAAATACCTTTTGCAGGGAGGAGTGTCTGGGAAGGAAATTTTATTGGCTAAATCCTACAGGCCTTTAGGTACCTCATTAAAATGAAGATCTGTCTTGAATCTACCTGAGCACAGGTCATGACCTCTACCTGTGGAGGGGTTTGGAGCATTGCCCTAAGTGACTGATGGACACAAGTCTATGGAGGGCTGCAGCTAGTGACTGCAGCCTGGTGCCCCCTGGAACAGGCGAATACCTAGATTGCCTTCTGTGGCATCCGAGCCTTAGCTCAACTGAGAACAAGGCTACCTTTCATGGTCCTACACTCAAACACTGAGACTATTCAGTGAGAACTAAATTTAAGTAGAAATACATTGTCAGGTAAGTCAATAGACTGATGAAGCATCAATGGACTAAGGAAGAAAAATGCAAATAATAAAAATATAGATAAGCATATGGAAGCTTTGCTGTATTTTCTTTCCATAGCAGAAAATTTGCCAAAAATTTCTTTGTGTGGTGCAATAAAGTATATTATAGTGTATTATTTCACAAATCTGAAGGTTGAAATTTAAATGTCTCACTGAGCTGAGGGGAAGATGTGAACAGGGCTGCTTCTATCTGAAAGTTGTGAAGGGAAAATCCCTTCTTCTACCTATCACGTTAGAGAAGATACCTCTGTGTCCTTCCTGGCGTCATCACAATGCCCCTTTTCATCTTGATGCTGCTTCCTATGCTGACTGATGTTTCTTGCCTGAACAGAGCATTTTTGTTACGTCAGATACATCAGGAAATCCCAGCCAGACTCTCTTCAGATCTCACACACGATAGGGCAAACCTGACAAGAAAAATGTTCCCAGTGGTGCTATAGCATCATAATTGTTTTAGAGGCATCAAATCACTTCCTTATTGAACTTGAAGCCCACTCATAGAGAAGAAATATACAATGGTGACTTATATAATGGTTATTGAACACCTGGGACATACAGTTTTCATGTCAGAGGCAATAGGTATGTAATTAATTCTCCTGTGTTTACATTAATAGACATAGACTAGTGCTGCTCTCTACATTGGTCAGATAACTTTGTTGTTGTTTTTGTTTGTTTGTTTGTTTGTTTGTTTTTGTTGTCTTTTTCTCCTTTATAGTGGTCAAACTTTAAAGAAGAGAGGCTGGGCCAATTGAAAAAGTTCCATTATTTATGTATTAAGTTTTCATTACCTATTAAGCTTTTGAGGGACCCATAGACATATAACATGTTCTCTTTATGAAAGGCACAGAAATGAAGACAGTTGTGCAAGTATTTATGTATTAGGACTCTGCACATGCTGAGTAATGGCATTGCTGGGTCCTATGGTGGCTCAAGGTTTGTTGCACTTGAGAAAATTCCATACTTACTCCCACAGTGTCTGCTTCAGCTATACCTCCCTACCAAGAGTCAATACTGTTGCTCTTTCCCCACATCTCACCAGCATTTGTTGTGGTGGTACATTGTCTCTGCATTAACTCTATAACATAAACAAAGCTTTGGCACTTACTCATCTCCTAGAAGAAGTCTTTAAATTCTACCCTATCTCCTCTTAAAACTCTGACATTGTTGACACAGGATTTTGGATGAAAGCTGATAGAATGTAAAAACAATATCATTAATAAAAGTTAATAAATGAAAGAGATATTGATTGATTGATTGTGCAACTAGATGAATAAATGACCAAATTTAAATTCCATATGCTGAAATGAACAATTAGGAAAATAGTAGTAGTAGAATTTGTGGTTTGAAGAAAATCTCAAATTCTAAAACTGGATGAATGTAGGACTAACAACTTAAGGAAAACCAGGATTTTCACTAAAAATTCTTAAAATTCATAGAGTTTGCATCGAAAATATCAGAAGGCTAAACACAGGTATGAAGAGCTAGGAATGTATAACATGTGGGTTTTGAATACATTATACTGAAATTTAAATAATGTAATTAGAGTGTTTTATTTTCCCTATAGAATAGGTAGAAATTTTGAGTTAGTGGTCAGTGGTTCTTAAGCTAATTGAAGGCATAAACAGCGAGTGCTACCTTTTGTTTGTTTGGATTTCTGATACATTGTTTTGTATGAAAATATTCACCTTTTACAAACAATTTCATAGCATCATATTTTCACTACTTATATTTCAGCTAAGTGAGTTATTATTTCCAAAGGATAAATAAATTTTATTATCATTTTGAGATTGTTTAGTTTAAACTGATATTGTTCAGCATATTAGGACTTCTAGTGAATTTGGACTATGTGTCTTTTCTGTGTTTAAAATCAGAGCAGAGATGTCTCTATATTTTTTGTCATCAAACATATTGTCGATCATATAAATGGTTATCCTTTGCCCTCAGTTCATGCACATAAAATTCTGATTGATGCCACTGGGAGCCTCGCATCACTTTTTGAGAGTATTGAAATTTGAAACTTTATGGTGTGTTCAGAATATCTTTGAAGTCCAGTTTCTGAGGAGAAATGCAGCATTTAAAAAGTAGTTCTTCGGGGCTTATTCTTATCCACCAAGAATAAGCTTAGATTGCCTATTTAAATGCTGTATTGAGCTGAGGTTGAAAAAAGTACAATATTGGTTGTAAGAAGCTGATTTCTAATGGATTCTTTCAGCTGATTTCAGCTCCTAGATTTATAGTTTAAAGGCTCATGGGGAAAAAACTTTCAATATCTCTTGCTCAACACCAGTGTTCATAAATCATTTGACCTTACTTAATAATTTCAGGTATTTATTTTATTTATGGCACTGTTATGAATTAAATGTATGACCTTCCATCAACCGATCAAATCAGATCAACAACATAGATTTTAGTAAAAATTCTTTTAAATTTATGACTAAGAATGTTATGTTTCTTGTTGAATATCTTGATCAATATCACCATTTTTGCTTCACACTCTTTTCTCATTGTCGTCAAAGGTGAGAATACAGATTGAATCACCATGTTTGTTACCCTATTATGATCCCTGAAGAATTTTTATAATTTCTTATTTTTTCTATCTTATTAAAACTATACCAACTAAGAAAACATCTGGAAGTATTTTTACAAAAATAAAATAAAACAAAAACAAACAAAAAAAAAACTATGGGACATTAAAGGACACAGCATTTACTACTATACAAATATACACAATTACATACTCATACACATACACACATTCTTTTAAGATATTCCAAGTACAAGGATATACTAGCTATCAATAAAATTGTAGTTACTATCAATTTTTCAATATAATTCACATGATTTATATACTATGAAATGAATATTTAATAACCTACATTTTTATTTACTAAAATATTCTAAACATTCAGTTGCTAAGTAAATGCATATAATTAACAATTACTTGAAATTAAACTAATCAACAAATAAAGTATTTGTTGTGTGCATAGATACAGGTATGCACTATGCACACACACACACACACACACACACACACACTTATAAGAAATAAAACATAATGTTGCCTGAAATTCTTATGTCACTCAGTACTTAGATGTAAATATCATCACCATCATATGTTCTAAGTTTTCTCTTTCTAACTTAGTCTCATTTTCATTTTGAAGCACAATTGGTTTAGGTCTAAATCTTATAGATTTGCACATGTTCATTTTGCTTATCACTGTTCAGATCTGGTGGGTGTTTGGATAGTTTATCAGTGAGACATACAACTCTTCTCATTTTGGCATAACCAGAGAAAATGCTCATTATACTTCAGGAACTGGAATTTTGTAGTTGGGAGAGAACTCAATGTTTTGCAATTGTTGAGACCTCAGCATGAATCCACAGCCACCATGTAAAAAGTATGCTTGTCAGGAGTTTGTATTCCTATAATTTCTGAGGTGTGTGTGTGTGTGTGTGTGTGTGTGTGTGAGAGAGAGAGAGAGAGAGAGAGAGAGAGAGAGAGAGAGAGAGAGAGAGAAAGAGAGAAAGAGAGAGAGAGAGAGAGAGAGCGCAAAGACATTAGATCCTGAAATGCAAATCAAAACAACTCTGAGATTCCACCTCACACCAGTCAGAATGGCTAAGATCAAAAATTCAGGTGACAGCAGATGCTGGCGGGGATGTGGAGAAAGAGGAACACTCCTCCATTGTTGGTGGGATTGCAAGCTTGTACAACCACTCTGGAAATCAGTCTGGCGGTTCCTCAGAAAATTAGACATAGTACTACCGGAGGATCCAGCAATACCTCTTCTGGGCATATATCCAGAAGATGTCCCAACCGGTAAGAAGGACACATGCTCCACTATGTTCATAGCAGCCCTATTTATAATAGCCAGAAGCTGGAAAGAACCCAGATGTCCCTCAACAGAGGAATGGATACAGAAATTATGGTACATTTACACAATGGAGTACTACTCAGCTATTAAAAAGAATGAATTTATGAAATTCCTAGCCAAATGGATGGACCTGGAGGGCATCATCTTGAGTGAGGTAACACAATCACAAAAGAACTCACACAATATGTATTCACTGATAAGTGGATATTAGCCCAAAACTTAGGATACCCAAGATATAAGATACAATTTGCTAAACGCATGAAACTCAAGAAGAATGAAGACCAAAATGTGGACACTGTGCCCCTTCTTAGAATTGGGAACAAAACACCCATGAAAGGAGTTACAGAGACAAAGTTCGGAGCTGTGATGAAAGGATGGACCATCTAGAGACTGCAGTATCCAGGGATCCATCCCATAATCAGCTTCTAAACGCTGACACCATTGCATACACTATCAAGATTTTGCTGAAAGGACCCAAAGATAGCTGTCTCTTGTGAGACTATGCAGGGGCCTAGCAAACACAGGAGTGGATGCTCACAGTCAGCTATTGGATATATCACAGGGCTCCCAATGGAGAAGCTAGAGAAAGTACCCAAGGAGCTAAAGGGATCTGCAACCCTATAGTTGGAACAACATGATGAACTAACCAGTACCCCGGAGCTCTTGTCTCTAGCTGCATATGTATCGAAAGATGGCCTAATCGGCCATCACTGGAAAGAGAGGCCCATTGGACTTGCAAACTTTATATGCCCCAATATAGGGGAATGCCAGGGCCAAAAGAATGGGAATGGGAGGGTAGGGAAGTGGGGGGTGGTATAGGGGACTTTTGGGATAGCATTGGAAATGTAATTGAGGAAAATATGTAATAAAAAAAAAGACTAAATGACACAATAAGGTTCTAAAAATATCAAGGTGAAGAGAGATAGTAGAAGATACCCACTGTCCTTTGCCTGAACTGTAAAACCAACAAACAATAGAAAAATGTGCAACCTTCTAAATCTATGGAAAGGAAAAATACCATACCAATAGTATCCCTTGCACTCATGGAAGAGTTGGTGAAAATCAGGAGGCAAAGTTCCAAAACTGTGAATACAACTCTCTTCCATGTAGCAAAATTCACAGCAGCAGCGAATTCATCTATGTTTCATATTTATATGAGCATAAGAATTCACAGGGAATGGTGGCCAATATCTAATTTAGGGAAGAAATCATTAGACATTAAATAAATTTCAGGGCAAGACAAGAGAATTTCAGGACATATCATTCAAAACACTTGGATTTAAAGGCAAAGCATTCAATACATGTTTGGTGTGATAATTGATACAAGATAAGATATATTTACAAAGTAAGGTTAAGTTGATAAATGTAGATGAGGTTTTATTTATAAATCTGGGAAGGGAATCATATAGGATGTAAAGGACTGGAACATCCTTCATTATGTTTCTGAGAGGTGAGTGGTATCCTCACAACTGAAGTTGCCATTACATTTCTGTGTTTTCCAGAGCAGAGGAAGTGAACAGTTCTTTTTTTTTTTCTAGTGCAATAAACCATAAACAATTTGGATGTGCTATGATATGTAGCGGTGACTCACCATGCTCATTATTTTCTAGAAACAGTATTGTTTTGGCATAGCCAGATATTTCACAAAGCTCTTACTTCCAAATCATCTCATCCTCTGACTATACAGGGCTGCACAGAGAAACCAACCTAAAATCATGCTCCTTCATTATTTTCTGTGACCTTCTAAAATTCGTTCATTACTTCTCAATATGTCTGGAGACAGTATCTTTTATTGGGAGTTTATTAAAGAAGATTCTGAGTTTTCAAGTAAGACATGAGATAATTGCTTTCCTAGGGAAATGAAGAATTTTCTGTAACAAGTGGTCCTATTAAAAGTGACTATCTGGTGGGGAGATTAAATTCTTGGTGATAGATTTTACTAAAGCTCTATGACATGTATATATCTACATACTTACATAAATATGATACTCACGTGATCATATTTAATCTGTACTTTTCAAACTTTGATAAACTAAGTGCAACATTACTTCTAAAAATATGTGACATTATGTTTTAAATAGAAATTTCTACATTATAAGTTTAGTAAGGTGAAAAATTAGGGCATGCCATGTTAAGGGAAAATGAAAAAAATAATACTAGTTATGTGCTGTACAGAGACATAAGTAGAAAATTGTGAAAAAAGTCAAAAGGACAGAATGGTAGGGAAGGCATTCAATTCTTTGAAATAAAAATGTAATTAACACAATCAACTATAAATAACATGGAATCATTTTATTTTTATTATTAATTACTTAGCTCATTCTCTCACTCATAAATTAAACCTATAAATACCAGTACAGTTCACCAAATTTTACAATTTTATATATATTCATATGCTTGTAACATTCTGATATCTTTCAGTATACAATTATGAATCCAATCTCAAAAATGACTTTCATATCTAAATGAACTAATGCATTTGCTATTGGAATCATGATATCAGCAAGTATAAAACCCAAGGCCAGATGCACAATGAACAAAATAAAATGTAAAAATGTTAAAAGTAATTGGAAATTTTAAGATGTATGTAAGAATATAAATGTTGGCAATACTTACGAGGCTGCATGCAGATTAATGACTGCATTTAGATTATTCAAGTAATATTAAAACAGAAGCACTAATATCAGAGCTGATATAAATAATACATGTGAATAGGACTTTTAATAGTCCATAAATTGTAAAATATTAAAGTGCAAACAATTCAAAAGGAAGCATTAAGTTTTGTTATTTTCATGTTACTAGTGTTCTTGCTTATATTTAGCAGTGGCTAAATATCATTAGGTAAATTATATTTAATTATTATATTTTTTAAGTCTAGTCATTAGAACTTGTTCTCTGAGTAAATGAAAACAGCTTCAAGTATTAAAACTTGATGACAATGAAGAATCACACTGAGGGGATAGGTTGCCACTGGTAGGCTGCCCTACCACAGTAGACAAGTTACACCCATGAGCAAACAAATAGTAGTTATTGGTTTAGAGTGTTACAAAAACAATGAAGACATGAAGCTGGGGAAGATATGCATTGGGAAGAGCATAGCAGAGGGGAGAACAGGGGGTGGATATTATCAAGTAACATTGTATGTATTGTGAATTTTTCAGAGAACAAATCAAAGTGTATTAAACAAATGAGCTTCATGTACACTGAGAAGTAATTACATGATTCTTATTGCACTTGCAACTCTGAGATGGAAACAGCAAACATTAATTGAAAATATTTTAATATAGAATAATTGTATTTGGATATTAAACTTCTGGCTTAAATCCCAGAACCCAGTGTGCTGCTCCATTTTACAAACACAGAAAATGATACAAGGGTTTTGTTCTCAGTAACCTGTTATTTATTACTACACTTGAATCACATAGTTTATCTTCAGGTACTGGAGTACATTGAATCATCAGCTAAAATTTTATAGACAGTTATAAGAATGCCAAAGTGCCACCGTATCTTCTTCCCAGATATAACAACAATGCACTATACAAAATATAACCAAATATTTCACTTCTGTTTTCAATTCATTTATCAACATAATTAAATAATTTGCATTATTTATCATACTTCCACGGGTAAGACCCCATTCTACCATTCTTGACCTATCATTATCATTATTATGTGGATGTATTTAATTTTCCATCTTGAATAAATATCCATTGTCTATTCCAACTTCTATTCTAAGGCGATGTCCAATTTTTTTATAACTATTTCTCTCTTTCTAAATTGCACCATCTCTGATTAGTCAATATAATACAATGTATTTTAAAACATTTTTGTTTTACAGGTTCATTCACAATTTGCAAGAATTTTAGATACATATTCAATACTGGAAGAATATTTCACAGTAGTCTTTAAGGTTGTGACTGTGATGTTAAATATCCAAGCATTTCTTGAGAACTCCCATATTTAAAATATTTATAGACATGGCATTTTAAGACATAAAATGAAAGATTTAAAGTTTACTGTCATCTGCCACAATCTATCCTCCATTTGACTTAAAAATTTTGATCATTCATTCAATTGTGATCTTCTTAGTTTTCAACATTGTTCAATAAAGAAAATTACTCTCTGTCACTGGAGTCATCAGCTTTTATGGAAAAGTTTGATCTCTCTCTCTCTCTCTATCATGTGTGTGTGTGTGTGTGTGTGTGTGTGTGTGTCTGTGTGTGTGTTTGTGTGTTATTATTTGTTTGTTTGCTTACCTGCATGCTTGCTTTTAGGTTCCTGGGCAATTTCTTTTATTCAATTTTTTTCATATGACATGTTTTGATCATATTTTTTTCTTTTCCCCTTGTCTTCCTATATCTTTCTCACCCACCCAACTTTATTTTCTGTCATTCTGTTAGAAATAAACAAAAATCTGTAGAGAAATGGATGGAGCTAGGAACCATCAACCTGAGTGAAGTAATCCAGGTTTTCCCTAAAATGTTTCATGTTTTCTCATATATGTGGATATTTGCTTTTAAACTTTTGGCATATATGGTTCATTCTAAAGAACCACAAAAGGTAGGTAGCTACTAACATATTAGTTGCCTTTTAAATTAACAAATTAGTCTAATAATTTGTAATAATTAAGGCAAATCATAAGTTCTGTGCACATGCTGCTAAATAGTTGCCAGGTGTTTTGTGTACATATAGCATTTTTTTAATGATGAAGTGAGGAATATGATTGAAACAACACCTTAAGACAAAGCAACAAAGGCACCAGATAGGGAAGGTCATATTCATTTTCAATATATTTTGTATCACGATTCCTAATTTTCTACATGGAATTGTCAAGGTATATAAGTTTAATTAACTACATTCATTTGTTTTAATTTCACTTTTGTGAGAATGACATTCATGAGTGTTGCTTTTACAGCATTCCATCCCTCCAAACTCCTGTGGTATCTCCCCTATCACTTTCAAGGTAATGAGCCCTTTTTTATAATTATTATTACTAAACACACACACACAAACTCTCTCTCTCTCTCTCTCTCTCTCTCTCTCTCTCTCACACACACACACACACACACACACACACACACACAAACTCTCTCTCTCTCTGTCTCTGTCTCTCTCTGTCTCTCTCTGTCTCTCTGTCTCTCTCTCTCTCTCTCACATACACACACATACACACACACACACACACACACACACACACACACACACATGAAAAATCACTGAACCCGTTTAATGTGGTGCTTAGGTACATGTCTTTAGGGTACTATTTGAAATTGCACTACCAGGGAAGTCATACTTGAGACTAGAGCACTTCCTTTCCCTCTGTATCCCATTCTCTGACTGCCTGTACCTCATTACAAAAGGTGTTAAGTATTTTATTACTTAAGGTAGCATATCAACCAATATTTTAAAAACATTATTAACCAAGGAGGGGAGATATAATGATTTTCTGCTTCTTGGATTACACAAATGATATCACAGCATGCATTTAAAAAGAAACTGAGATGTTCCCTGGTTTTTATCCCATGATAACAGTAGTTATTTGTCTTTAAGTGCTTATTTATTATTCATGGTGTTCATTCTTTCCTTGGGATACTTTTAAAATTCCAGCCAATAGAGATACATTTTCTAGACTATTTTTCACACTCAATGGCTTATTCACAAAGTTTCTGAACCGATTTACTTTATTATTTTTTTTCATAGACAGATTCACCTGATCATTTGTGTTATACCACCTTTCTGTTAGCACATTGAGTGGGATTCATTTGTCCCTGTCCTGCTTAGATTTGACAATTTGACACAAACTAGAATCATCCGGGAAGTCAAACCTTAAGTATTAAAATCTCCCCATCAGTCTGACCTTAGTTGAGGCTGTAGGACATTTTTTGACTAATGATTCATATGGAAAGGTCTAATGAAAGGGAGCAGTTCCATGTTAGGACAGATAGAGTGGAGTATATAAAAGCAGGCTATCCAAGCCACAGCTAGCAATACAGTTAAGTAGATTTCTTCTATGGCCTCTGCGTGTATAGAATCTGTACCTTCATGCCATTCATTTTTGGCTTGGTTTCCTCAATGATGGACTGTGTCCTAATAGATATGTAAGCCAAATAAACCCTCTTCTCTCCAAGTTCATTTAATATGGTCCTTAATGACAACAAAGCTAAGATTTTTTTTTTAAATTTCTACCAAAAAGTGAATTATTGCTATAACTTGTGATGTTTTGGGCATGATTGTGAAAAGAATTAGAATTTTGAACCATAAAAGCCATTATGTATTTATAGTTTGATAGGATGTTTGGAGGTTGGCTAAACTATAAAAATTACAAGGACTATTCAGACAATGCATAAACATCATTTATATAATATTTTGAATTAAGTATCTGTGTTTCTTGTGTGCTTGGGATGAAGGATCAGATGTGATGAGAAAAAAAAGAAATGAAAATTTTGTTTCCCAGCTTTCCCAACATTTGTGACAGCTTGATAGTGTGTGTCTCTTACTGTTTCTTGGAACAATATTAAATTCTAACTGGTCAGTTTATTCTCTTTTATCATAATTGTTTAGACAAAGTAAAGCATTATGAAGGACAGGGGAAACATCAACCTTTTGTGGATGAATACTCTTTCCACTGCACTATTTACTGAAGGTTCTGTCAAGCCTTCCTGCTTCTCCAAAGGATGTGTACAAGACATACCTATAAATCAGATGACTAAGAATCTCTTGATTTGTTTTTCTGAGATCTACTCATTTGCAGATTATGGTCACCTAAATAATTCCCAGACAATAATACCAGGTTTTTGTGGATAGCCCTGGGCTAATTATATTTGGTGCTAATTCTGTTCTCCTGTGAGTGGTTGTGAACAAGGAATGAGTCAACACTCAGATGATTTCCTGTAAACCTGCTTCCCAACTTAATGGGTAAAATAAAGGAAAGCTGATGATTGGGTAGATAAAAGGGAAGGTGGAGCAGAAGGTGGGAGAAAGAAGGAGAAAATGGAAGAGGGAGAGGACACAGAGGAGGAGGAAGAAGAAGAAAAGCAGGGCAGAAGCACATGGCCTGGAGAAACCACAAGTTCTAAGGAGTCTCATAGCTGTGGAAGATGGTAGTGTAGTGGAAGATCTGCCCAGTCTAGGAGCACAGCATGTAATCATATTAACTGAGTCATGTTTTCATTGCTGGGTCATTGTTGGGAGGAGATTTAATGCAACACAAGGTGACATGACAATCTAGAAGACAGATATCTCACAAGTCCCTACTACATAATAAAGAAGACAATATTTTCTCATATTCAATATTTGTAAAAGAATTCTGAGATGTAAACTGAGCGTGAAAATGCTATGTTAACAAACTTAAGTAAACCAGAAGGAAATATACAGTATCCCCCTCACTGAAGAAAGCAAGCAGGTGTTTTTAGAATGCATCGCTACTGTTCATTGTTTGGCCTCGATTAAATTCAACATATTTATCTTTACTGATTAATTCAAAAATTTCAGTAATAAGGTACATAATTGGACTAAGTGAGAATATTTACTATAGTTCAATTTTAAATAGAGATATTATTCAAGTGACTTAGAAAGGAACAGTCAAATTTTGAGGTATTGTAATGTATAAAAGTTCTTATAATTAAAGCAAACTAAACAGAAACAGCTGTTACACTGTCAACTAAACTTCTTTATTACTTTGAGTTAATTTTTTTCTTAGCTATAGAACTGGATGTGACAGCAAGCTACTTATCATTTTCAGCAAGAGTGGATGCATGGGTGATAAAATAAGGCATGGTGTAGTGCCTCCCAAACAGTTAGATTTTTTTTATATTATCAGCACAAACTTCCATTAACTTCCAGTAACTTCCATGTTACTTTAGGATAATAGTTCAATAAATATCTAAACCACTGTGGCTTAATATTTGATGTGTGTGGAAGTTCAAATGTCCCTGAAAGTATCCAGTAATCTCATTTGGTATTTTATGGTAATTTTTCCCCCACAAAGTCCTTTAGTTTTTATCTTGAAAGAATGTGTCATTTGAGAATAATGAGGAATAAAGGGTCTGTGAGAGACATGGGATAAGTAAGGCTGCTAAAACGTTGTTTAAAACAACTTTATGTTTGCCAGACAAATTCTTTCCTGAGTTATTAAACAATAGTGATTCACTCAGAGTTACAATTATGTTTTGGTGTTGCCTTAAAATAAATAATAAAAGCACTTCTGCTTGGAAGTGTTTAAGCAAGACATTACTCTCCTTGTGTCTTTTATCTCCTGTGTCTCTGTTGTATGAGTCTGAATCTGCCTGACTGAAGGTTGTCTTATTAATTTGTTTGTTCATGTGTCTGTGTGTCTACATTGTGAACTCTGGTTTTGTGTGTGTGTGTGTGTGTGTCTGTGTCTGTGTGTGTGTGTCTGTGTGTGTGTGTGTGTCTGTGTGTGTGTGTCTGTGTGTGTGTGTGGTGTCTCTATGTGATTGGTGGAAAAGTCTATACCTAGAAAATGGCTTTGCTCTGTCTTTTTAAAATTACTTTTATTTATTTATTTTTTTATAGTCCAGTCATTACGTCCTTCCTGGTCCATGCTTCCACAGTTCTTCATCCCATTCCTCCTCACCCCTATCTACAAGACGAAGTCCCCACCCATACCCATCCCCTCCCTCGCCCCTTGCCAACCCTCCTCACTCCCTGTGGCCTCAAGTATCTCTAGAGTTAGGCATATCTTCACCCACTGACACCAGACCAGGAAGTCCTTTACTGCTCATGCCTCAAAGAACTGTCTTCCTTATTCCACACAGCTATTTGCATTTTCTTGGTCTTCAGTTAGATTATTCATGTCATCTCTCATGGGAGTTGCAGGTTACTTCTTCTGAAAAAATAACGAGTGGTTTGGATTCACAAACAGGCAATCAGGCAAAAGTAGCCTCTCATGATCTACAGGAAACTACATGAAAGGAAGATAACTCATGACTGTCAGAACACAGACAGTAATGATATAAAGGAAAACAACCATTATGGTGGGCTGGGTGGGCTGTAAACTCCCAGTATTTCCTTGTCTTCGCTCCTCAATTCTAGGCTTGCACACCTTGTGATCACAGTTGTGCTTGGAATAGCCCATGCCTGGAACTTGAACTCAGCTCCTACAGTTTTCACAGCAAGTTGCTCTTATATGGTAGTTGTCTAATCAGACCTTACTTACCTTTGAAAGTACTCTAATTTTTTAATTCCATCTCCTTCTGAGGTACTCATCATTGCAAGAAATGCTTTTATAAATGCTTCCCTTTTTTGCAGCAGTAACCTATTTGCCAATATATCCTATAAATTGTCACCAGCTCATTCTCAATAATAAAGTGTCTGCCAGAATGGGCATGGTGACACAGACCTTTAATTTCAGAACTAAGTAGGAAAAGACAGATAGATATTCAATACTAGCCTGGTCTACACAGAAAGTTCAAGGCTACCGAGTAGAACCCTGTATATGTGTGTGTGTGTGTGTGTGTGTGTGTGTGTGTGTGTGTGTGTGTGTGCATATTAGTAAGCAGGAGACTTCTCCTTTTATCTGAACCACATCACTATAAATTACAAGTGCTTTTGTGCAATGAGTTATGGCTTGGCTATATTTAAAAGACTCCCTTGTAGAAATGAAATCTTGGTGATTTTTCTGGTATGCCTAACAGAGGAAATGGGTGTTTTTCTGACTGTTTTGCCTGCTCTCAAGTGTCGTTTCCTCCTAGGGAGTTGTAGTGTCCATCCTCAATATGACTTTCATCTTATTGTATTTTGTTTTATCCTCTTTGGCTGGCATGTCTAGGACACCTGCTATTCTTAGTAAAGGAAATGGAGGGGGAATAGATCTTTTAGAGAGGGCAACTGTCGAGAGGGACGAAAGAAGTGAAGAAAGGAGACACTATTCTTGGGGATTTTGTATGAGAAAAACTTTTCAATAAAAAGAAACATGAAATAAAATCTTTTTAATTGACATGAAAGCATACTTTCCTATTATAATGGAACATTGTGTATAAAGAGAACTCAACTAGGGGTAAAGACAAGTGAGAATATAGAGCAATCTTGTTTACAAACATCACAAAAAAACTTATTCCCACAATTCTCAGAAAATGTAAAAGTGTAATTAAAATAACTATAATAAAGCATTCAAAATAACATGTTGGAATTAAATATAGAAATCACATGGAAGCCGGGCAGTGATGGCTCATGCCTTTAATATCAGCACTTGGGAGGCAGAGGCAGGCACATCTCTGAGTTCAAGGCCAGCCTGGTCTACATAGTGAGTCCCAGGACAACCAGGACTACACAGAGAAACCCTGTGTCAAAAAAAAAAAAAAAAAAACACCAAAAAACAAAAAACAAAAAAACAAAAAAACCAACCAAACAAAAAAAACCTTATCTTTGACTGACACTAAACAGAGGTTCTGATCCATGCTCATATAGGCTTCACTAGAGGATCATATAAATCTTTTTAAATATCTGAAGGCATAATATGGGAAATAAAAGGTACTTACAAAGTACAAAATTAAGTGTTATGGAAACATCTTTCATATTTGATGCGGCACATTTTATAATGTATTCATCTACACTTCAATTTGTATATGTCTAATATTGAATATGTTATAAAGTTATACATAACACCACATTCCTACCTCAGGGTGAGTCACGGTGTTTTGATTGCTGAAGAATTATGACTACTAGTATTTGAAACCTGGAGATGAGACATAGTCCTATTTTCATTTATTTTCTGAACTAAACCTTCTGTTTTATTAATATTTCACTAATTATTTCATGATTTTAAACAATAAATTGTGATCATATTCACTACTTTCTCCAACTTCTCTTATAGTTACCCTTTGCACCCTCAACTTCTGATCCACTCAACTTCAAATGTTCTTTTTCTGTTTTCACTGAGTCCTATTTGTGTTTTCATACTAGGGAGTGAGGCTGTCCATGGAGTGATTGATATATGTATATTAAAGGTCACGTAATTAAGGAAACTTGGCTTCTTTCTTCTACAAATACTAACTGATCCTCAGCTGGTGGTGGGATTTTATGACCATATATCCTTATTTATGCTAGATTGTTTGCTCTGCTGAGTTGCGGAAATCTTGTGAATTTTTTCACCGTTATTGAGTTCACCAGTGCTATTGATCTGTTGAGTCCCAAGAACATGGTTTTCTTGGCAGTTTTCCTACCTATGACTCTTTCAATCTTTCCAATTCTTATCCCTTTGCAAATATCCCTGAATATTTAAAGGATGAGTATGATATTTGCATTCCATATTAGAACAAGGCATTCCTTATCTCTCAATTTTTGTATATTGGCCAATAGTGGGCCACTACACTAACTGCCATCTACTACTGAGAAGGTTCTCTGATAAGGATTGAGAGACATATTGGTCTATAGCACAGCACTAAGAAATTCTGATTTCATTTCAATACTATGTTCATTCAGTACGGTAATATTATTAGTTTTCCTTGTGGCCTAGGACATGTGAAGTCACAGATTCTTGCCCCCGTTATCAGTATGAGCTTAATTTCATGGAGGAATCAGTAAGTACAATCAGAAAGTGGATTGTGAAGATGACTCAGTCTTTGAGCTGCTCACTGAAATGATGAGGAGTTGAGCACAACCCCCAGCTCATTGGTAAAACCCAAGTGTGGAGATATGTCACCTAATCCCACTGTTGTAGATTGTTGTCCAATAAATCTTGCCAAATAGTGAAGATCCACATTAAATGATGGCTACCTCATCAAAAGTTAAGGTGGTAATATCTCGAGGAAGACACCTGATGCTCAGCTCTGTATTCTAGATGCATCCTAACATACAACTGCATCACAAACTCACATGGGAATACACATTAAGAAGCGTGCACATACACACACACACACATCCTGAATACCTTATATGTACTTTTAAAATATATATTATATTAGGATAATAAAACAATAAACAATTACATCAATTTTTATAACTTGTTTGTTGAAAAAATCCTATTTATTTCTCTTTTGTTCTCTTTCAAATTTCTGCCTATTTTTTCATTGATTGCCTTTAGAAATACATGTATATGTATATGTATATGTATATGTATATGTATATGTATATGTATATGTATATGTATATGTATATGTATATGTATATGTATATGTATATGTATATGTATATGTATATGTATATGTATATGTATATGTATATGTATATGTATATGTATATGTATATATACATGCATACCTGTATATGAGAGCACAAACACACACACAACTATTTGTGCATGATGAGAATTTATAGTTAAACCATCTTCTTGAATAAACTAGTGAAGGTTTTCTTTTCAAAGTTGTGTTTCTAGAACTAATAAGATAAGAACTATCTGAATTCAAATTTACAGAAAAAAATGAGATGTATATAAGCTCCAACTTACAGAGATATCAAACTTATAGATATGAACACTGGAATGTATTACAAAACTAGTTTTTCTATTAGATATTTTTCTTCCATAAACATTTCTATTTATTTTGGAGAGTAAATTAAAAAAAATGGCTATTCACGGAGCCTGTTCAAGCTGTATAATATCAGGAAAAATTTCTTCTCAATATTCTGAATAAAATCACAAAATGAGATTCATTATGGGGCTTATTTTTTATAATTATACTAAATGGAACAGATGGCAGTTTATTTCTACAACTTTACACTTGGTGCAAAGGATCATTTAATTTTTATACCAATCTTCTTCTTTAAAGTAGAAAATGCTAAATTATTGATGTAATTTTCCCAGTTTTATATCCTCAAGTTCTCTCTTCACAAGTCTCATAAATTTAACATTTGAAATACAAAGCATATTTTATAATTAGAAATGTCTGTTATGGTAAAATAGTTTATATTAAATCTTGTTTGCAAAATTCATATTGTTTATAACCATTATTTTACTTAGAAAAACAATAGAACTTGTTATAGTCCTTCAACAAATGGTAATTAATCAGTATAGTCATAAAAGAGTCATAATGGAAGGTTGCCTATATCCACATACTAATAAAAAATAATAGAATAAGAATATGAAGGATTTAACAATTAGTCTTCTTAGATATTTTATTAACTTCCCCAAATCTATTACATGTATACACACATAAATATATGAATATATACATGCACACACATATGTATATATAAATGTAAATATATAACAGGAAATATCTAAATATTAAAAAGATAAATATTGAGAAGATGTTTTTAAAAATCCCTTAAAATCTTGAATATTTGATGTTTTGGACTGAGTTTATTGTTTTGTTTTTTTTTTTCCTAAAGGCGATATGAGCAGGATAACTGTCCTATGAGACCAAGAAGAGTAGACTTGGGCCAAAGAACTCTGTTTTCAATAACATCAACATGTCAATTATTGGTATATTTGTAATATTGGAAGGAATATTAGGTCCTGATTAAAATAAAAGGGGAATAGTTGTTTGCTTAAAATGTGTTGAGTATACAAGGCATCCAAACTAAATTCATTATTACCAATCGCTCTTAAGCAACGTCTGCATTTATGAGTAGTAGTGCAATATTATTTCCTTTGTAGTTCACTTTTTTATGTTTTTTTGTAAATCACATAACAAAGAGGAAGATCTTATAACTAAAGGTGGTTTTGTAGATCTGTTGAGAGTGCTTGTGATTATTGCAGAGGACTAACATTTGTTTCCAAAATCAGAAAATGGTGGTTTACAAATGCAAGGAATTCGAACTCCAAGGGATTTGTTCATCTATTCTGACCTCTGTGGATATCTGTATGCAAATGTCCGTACACACACACACACACACACACACACACACACACACACACACACACAAACTAAAATGAAAATAGGCAAAACCCGAGGAATGATCTTGTCCCAATTTGATTAAATAACTTGAAATACCTAGAAGTAGAAACAATTTAATTTAAATGTTGTGTTGTGATGTAAATGAGAAATGCCTCCATTCCCTTCCCATAGGTTCAGGAACTAGAACACTTCCCATTTGATGAGGCAATTAGGAGGATGTTCCAGAAGGAGTTGTGACCTTGCCAGTGGAGGCATATCATTGGGGTTGGCTTTGAAAGCTTGTAGCTTTGCCCCACTTCCAAATCTCCTTGGTTTGCAGGTAAGGAGTGATCCAGCATCCTGCTCTGCCTGTTTACTGTCATGTCTTCCTTGCCAGTATGAACTCTCTCTCTGACACTGACAGCCAAACTCAACTCTCTTCCTTAATTTCACTTTGGAGATGGTATTTTATCACGGCAATAGAAAAGTAACTAATGAACCATGTTTTTGTTTTGACAAATCCAGAATGAGAATTATAAAACATTTTATATATTGTCTATATACTTTACACACAAACTTATAAAAAAAAGGCAGTTAAAAGATCCATTATATTTATTATGTAAAAATTTGTTCTTATCATATTTCTAGTATGCCACATTGAATTTTGCTTTAGAGCTTTTAAGTGGGTGATTGTATAATAATTATTTATTTTCGTTACTATATACTTTTAATTTTCTAGTTTCTACTAACCTGAAATAATGTTACAAGCTTTGATATTTTTATCATGCTTATGAATTTTAAATTAATTCAAATAGCCAAGATAAGGAAACAGTAAATAATGAGCAATAGGCAAAAGGATAAAAAAAATATGGTGTATGTATACAATAATGTTTTTAAATATTTTAGAGGAAAAATTATTGATCACCTGAGATTACATGAATAAATCTGCATGATATTTTCTTGATTGTGGTGGTCAATTCTTGGTTATATACAAATATCAAAAAGCAAACAAACTGAGCCACTGAGGTAGCAAATTCCTGCAATAGCAACACATGGGAGGTAAAGGCAAACAGCTTGGGATTTCTATTCTAGAGTTTGCTGCATAAAGAATTTCATCTAGTCCATGCTACATGATATTCTTTTTAAACAATAAAAAAGGAAATACACTATAAACAATGGTACACAGAGCTGAGTCCACTGTCCCAACTCTAGGGTAGTAAAATACAGTGGAATATTTCATATCCAGAAGTTTATAAAAACAAAGATCTGTTTCTCCATAATACAGAAGGAGCATGCACATGGAAACACTAACATGCCAAGCTTCTGTGCCAGAAAAGAAATTTAGGAGTGTTGCATATTTATCAAGTTTATGTTATACAGCTTTCTTGCCAAACTTCTGCCCTCCATTTTACAACTAAAAGCTTGCTGTACCAAGTACTTAAAAAAATTACAGAATCAACAAAGCAGTAATATAGTTAAAAATGGGGTACAGATTAATAGAGGAATCTTAAATGGCCAAGAAGCACCTAAAGAAGTGTTCAATACTTCTACCAGAAAAATGCCAATCAAAACAACTCTGAGATTCCATATTAATGCCATGAGAATGGCTAACAAAAATAAAATCAAGCTATAGATCATCCTGGAGAAGATCTGGAGCAAGGGAAGCACTCCTCCATTGCTGGTGGGAATGCAAACATGTACAGCTATTTTGGGAAATCAATAAAGTAGTTTCTCAGAAAACTGAGAATTGGCCTAGGGGAGTGGAACAGAAGGAATCAAATCAAGGAAACATGCAAAGAAAGAGGACTAGGAGAAAACAATTGGATTGCCTAGCATCACTGGGGTTAGCTAGAAACCTAGTGCAATGGGAACTACCAGTAATCTATGAAGATGGACCTAGCTAAGACTTTTAGCAATGGAGAATAAAGAACCTGAACGGCTCATCTCCTCTGACTCTAGGGCAGCACTTTCAGCAGGGGGATTTGGACACCAAACCAGACATAAATCTTTAAGCCTACAATTTGTCCTGACAAATTTGTGCTTGGGTAAAAGTGGTACAGATTGTTTGAGTGGCCAATCAATGACTGATCCAGCATGAGACTCATTCCATGAGAGGAAGCCCACCCCTAACACTGCCCAGAGGGCTAGTAGCCAGAGGACGAATAGCCAATAGACCTTAAAACAGAACCAAACACAACTGGCAAATCAGCAACAAACAAATGGAAAAGTCAGTGACGTGATTACTAATGATAATCTCTACTCAGACAGGAGTATAGCATAATCATGAGAGGTAATTCAGCCAGGAAGTGATGGAAACAAATGAAGGAACCCACACCAAACATTAGACAGAACTCAATAAACACTGGGGAAGAGGTGGAGGAAGAAT
Source organism: Mus caroli (assembly GCF_978045245.1). Taxonomy (NCBI): domain Eukaryota; kingdom Metazoa; phylum Chordata; class Mammalia; order Rodentia; family Muridae; genus Mus; species Mus caroli. Next base: position 80,593,373 of record NW_028227272.1, read on the forward strand.
CTAGAAGGGTCTTGGACACCACAGGAAAACCTAAAGAATCAACTTACCTGGGCTCCTAGGGACACCCAGAGACTGAACTAGAATTCAGGGATCTGCCATGGACCTAACTGCTCTGTGAATCTGCTACGGTTGTGTAGCTTAGTCTATTTTTTTAAATTTTTTATTAGATATTTTCTTCATTTACATTTCAAATGCTATCCCAAAAGTCCCCCAGACCCCCCCTCGCACTCCCCTACCCATCCATTCCCACTTCTTGGCCCTGGCGTTCCCCTTACTGAGGCATATAAAGTTTGCAAGACCAAGGGGCCTATCTTCCCATTGATGGCCGACTAGGCCATCTTCTGCTACATATGCAGCTAGAGACAAGAGCTCTGGGGGTTGGGTACTGATTAGTTCATATTTTTGTTTCACATATAGGGTTGCAGACCCCTTCAGCTCCTTGGGTACTTTCTCCTCCAGTGGGGGCCCTGTGTTCCATCCAATAGATGACTGTGAGCATTCACTTCTGTATTTGCCAGGCATTGGTATAGCCTGACAGGAGACAGCTATATCAGGGTCCTTTCAGCAAAATCTTGCTGGCATATGCAATACTGTCTGTGTTTGGTGGCTGATTATGGTATAGACCCCCGTGTGGGGCAGTCTCTGGATGATCCATGCTTTCATCCTAGCTCCAAACTTTGTCTCTGCAGCTCCTTCCATGGGTATTTTATTCCCTATTTTAGGGAGGAATGGAGTATCCATGGTACATTTACACAATGGAGTACTACTCAGCTATTAAAAACAATGAATTTATGAAATTCTTTGGCAAATTTATTTATCTGGAGGATATCATCCTGAGTGAGGTAACCTAATCTCAAAAGAAGTCACAGATCTGCACTCACTGATAAGTGGTTATTAGGCCAGAAACCTAGAATACCCAAGATACAATTTCCAAAACTCAAGAAAATCAAGCTTAGTCTTTTTGTGGCACTGGTAACAGTGGGATGGGGGCTGTTTCTGACTCTGTTTCTGCCTTTGAGACCCTTTCCTTCTACTGGGTTGCCTTGCCCAGTCTTACTGCAAATTGATATGTCATGTTTGGTTTATATTTCCAGGTTGCCTGCCCTTTTCTGAAGAGAAAGGAAGAAGAATGACTAGGGGAGGGGGAGAGGGGGAGGACCTGGAAGTGGGGAAGGGAGGAGAAATTGTGCTTGAGATGCAATATATGTGAGAAGAATAATCTTAACAAAACAAGTGTAAAAGGAAGATTGCACAAAAAAAAAAAAAATCCTGTCATGTTAAAGAAAAAAAGTACATAGGGGAGCAAGGCTGGGGGAGGGTATAGGGGACTTTGGGATAGCATTTGAAATGTAAATGAAGAAAATATCTAATAAAAATGTGGAAAAACAAAAGAAAAAAAGAAATAATAATCTTGACAGAACCTATTGAGATTCATTTTTCAGAGTGTAAAACTGGACTCTCCATACCTTAGTCTATATTTCTAGGAAAATGAACAAAAATTTAATTATAATAGACTGGATAGGTGCCATAGAAGATAATTTTTAAAAAATGATCTTAAATCTTTTTTTTTTTTTTTTTTTTTACAATCTAGTCATTATGCCCCTCCTAGTCTGCCCTCTGATGGTTCTACAGTCCATTCCTCCTCCCCTGTGTCCAAGAGGATGTTCCCATCCCTTCTACCCAGCCCACCCCACCAGGCCTCCAGACTCCTTGGGTCCTAAAGTCTCCTCAGGGTTAAGTGTGTCTTCTCTTACTGAAGCTGGACCAGGTAGTCCTCTTCTGTATATGTGTCAGAGGCCTCAGACCAGCTAGTGTATGCTGCCTGGTTGGTGGCTCAATGTCTGAGAGATCTCAGGGATCCAGGTTAGTTGAGACTGCTGGTCTGCATCAGGGGTCACCTTGCTTCTCAGCTACTTCTAGCCTTTCTATAATTCAACCACAGGGTTGGTTATAAGTATCTGCATTTGTCTCAATCAGCTGCTTGTTGGGCCTCTTAGAGGACAGTCATGCTAGGCTCCTGTCTGTAAGTACACCATAGCATCAGTAATAGTGGCAGGCCTTGGGTACACTCTTTGAGGTGGATTCAAATTTGGGCCTGTAATTGGACCTCCTTTCCCTCAGTCTCTTCTTCATTTTTTTTTTCTTTTTTTTGGCCCTGCAGTTATTTCAGACAGGAACAATTCTGGGTCAGAGTTTTTGACTGTGGGATGGCAATCCCATTCCTCTACTTGATGCCCTTGATGTCCACCTCCAGGTGGACTCTACAAGTTCCCTCTCCCCACTGTTTGACATTTCATCCAAGGTTCCTCCCTTTGAGGTCGAAGAGTCTCTCACCTCCCAGATCTCTGGTACATTCTAGAGGGTCCCCCTCCCCCGACCTTCCACCACCTCTGGAGGTTGCCTGTTTTCATTCTCTCTGCTGGCCCTCAGGGCTTCACTCCTATTTTTCCTACGCAATACCTGATCATGCCCCCCCCTTTTTCCCTTGTCTAAATCTCATTATACATTTGACATGTATATTAGAAAACTCTCTAATATACTAGTGAATAAATTAATTTTAATCTAAAACCAGCATATCTGTGTTTCTACATGAAATGCATGTGGCAAATATTTGAATTTTACTTATTAATTTTCATGTTTATCATGAAGGCAAATAAAACCTCTTGAAAATAATACATACCCACATAAATATATGTACATATATGTTGACATATGTATATATGCATATGTACAGTTGTATAAGTAAAGCAATAAAGAATAAAGACATTTATGAACAAGGAATTATTGTAACACACCAAGGAGTGTTTAAAAATGGGAACCTTCTATGCTTTAATTAAAGCAGCCCAAAACAGGCCCTGAGTTACTCAGCTCATTTGTTTCCTGACTTTTTTATTTCGAGTTAAATACTCCTAAGGTAGGTCACATAATTCAGTGACCTTTAAAGTAAAATTGAAATATTTGATTTTACTACTTTTCTTTATCTCTTTCTCTCTCGCCACACGCAGCCCATAAATGCCAGTAGAATTAATTGCCTAATTACAGGGAACAAAAACATTGCCTTTAGAAAGATTTGAAATTTGTATATCCTGCTGTGGCGATTTTGCTTGACTACCTGACCTATGCAGTCTGTAGTTCTTAAAGAAAGAAAATAAGCAGTCTACTTTAGAGCACATTTTAACTTATAATGAGGACAAAAAACCTGCCCAATAATTTTATGACAGTTTATATTTAAGGACTGTAAGGGATTAAACTGGAGCCACTTTACTGCTCGATATTTAAACACAACACAACACACACACACATGAAATATAAAAACTATATTCATCATGTGTTGTGACACAATGCATTTCCAGGCAAGCTAGTTGGATCAACATTATTATCAACTTTCATGAAAGAGTAAAGTATACAGTGGAGATGCAGAACTAGTTATACCACCTGGAGATGTAGTTTCTTGCCTGTAAGTGCCTCTTTTCTAGGTTTATGTGTGCTGGTGTTGGGTAGCAGAGTGTTGGGGGGTTACTTGCAGGTATCATGACTGTTAGGGGAATGAACTTTTGAGATTGGAATGAAAACTTTGTAGTTGTAGCTAGACTTGGTAAGTAAGACTGACTGAAAACACGTGAAAAGTCTATATTGTTGTTTAATTCTCCCTCATATTTAAACACAGTCAAACTGGTAAAAATAGTCTCCTTCACAGGGCCAAGGGCTTCTGCTCATGTTGATGACCGAATAGGCCATCCTCTGCTATATATGCAGCTAGAGACATGAGCCCCACCATGTGTTTTCTTTGATTGGTGGTTTAGTCCCAGGAAGCTCTGGGGATACTGGTTAATTCATATTGTTATTTCTCTATGGGGCTGTGAACCCCTTCAGTTCCTTGGGTACTTTCTCTAACTTCTTCATTGGGGATCCTGTGTTCCATCCAATAGATGACTGTGAGCATCCACTTCTGTATTTGCTGGCTATCAATGGGAAGAGAGGCCCCTGGTCCTGTGAAGATTCTATGCCCCAGTATAGGAGAATGTCAGGGCCAGGAAGCAGGAGTGGGTAGGTTGGTGAGCAGAGGAAGAGGGGAGGGGATATGTTTTTTTTTTTTTTTTGAAGGGGGGATGGGCACCAGGAAAGGGGATAACATCTTATATGTAAATAAAGAAAATATCTAATAAAAAAGGAAAAAAAAAAAGAAGAAGAAGAGTCTCCAAGTGACAATTCTCATAACAAAGTTTCAGGGATTCCTACATCAAAATTCCCTTGCAAAATAGTAAAGTACTTGTGACCTTTATAATAAAAATGAGTTTTACTGTTAGATAAACAGTTTCAGAGCTAGGGCGGCATCAAGGGGAGAACTGTGATAAGCATAAGGGTGAATTCTATTGAGAGAGAATCCAAAGCATATGGGGCCTCTTTCTTTCATAAGGATGAGTTCTAGTCACTGAGAGACAACACCCAAGATTAAGACCTAAACAATTCTCAGGGATTGGTGGAAATCCAGGTGGAGGCTGGCTCACAAGAGAAGCAGAGAATCTGTAGGTGGTTTTGGTCAATTTCACCCAAAGCATTTTCATGACCAGGAATCATTCATTTATTCCCTTGAAGAAAGATGAAATAGGTCTGTGTGTTTAACAGTCCCCATTTCTCCAGTGTTTATGCTGAGCTGTGACTCCTACAGCTTAGAGGCTTTTTATAGTCTAAAAACTAAAGACTTGAGAATTTTATCCATAGATCTTTACAGAGAACTTGAAGCATGATAAAGAATGTGATAAAACTACTCTGTACGAAATTCTCGAAGAATGAATTTTAAAAAATGGAAAGTAAAAGCTGAAAGACTTGGGAAAGTTGTTATTGACTTTGTTGTAAATGGCTCTGCTTGACATACATAAAGTGTCATTATTTACTTAATTTTTATTACCATTATTCTCAACATATTAAACAAACAAATTTGTGTTCACTAGTGAATACTCTACCTATGACCTACATCCCTGTCTAGTTTGTAAGTGTGTTTTGTATTTATGATTATTTTGGCCCTTTTACTTATATTCACATATTTTAACTTCCTGATACCCAAACATGCTAACAGAGATGTGTCATAAACCAGCAGATGAAGTTATTCTCAGTTATGAACCTGAGCCATTTGCAAAAGCAGTGACCATTCTTAACCACTGTGATATGTCTTCAGCTTAATAGAAGTATCTGCAATTCTATGGAGTTTAAAGTCTTTTGAAAAAAAGAAAAAGCCTTTCAAAATGGAAAAAAATTCTGGATCTCATAATAAAGACACTTAGGTTTAATTTATAAATATGATATTTGGCTGGCTGTAGAATAGTGTGTGAAGGGAGAATTACCTGTGTTACGGTGTCAAAAAACCAGAAGCTTACACTAAAATGTTGCAGGGCAAATTTTTATTTTTATGGCCAGGTCAAGCTTAGAAGGTGGATGAAGTAGCATCTAAGATGCAGGAGATGAATCCTTATAGGGCAGTTATGACTTTTGCAAGCAAGCAAAGCTTAACAGAAGTAGATCTGAGATTAGCTTTTAACATAAATACATTGTTACAAGTTTTAATATCACGGTGGTTGGTTAGTTTTGCAATACTTCATTTTTTAAGAAAAAGGCAACCTGGTTTTCAGAATGTCTTTGTGGTCTGTTAGGTTAAACAACAGTGTGCATAATAAAAACATAAATCTCCTTTTATATGAGAAATACAAGTACAAATATTTATACACTAAATACAAGTTTGGAAGCTGAACATTAAGCATAATGGAGGCCATGATATGATAAATACAGCAAAAGGAGGTGCTTTTGGTGGCCTGTCCCAAGGTGTGCCACTAACAAAATTTGCCATATAATAGTTCTAGTGTAAGAGGTGTATTGAAGGAAGGGAAGTGAAAAGCTGTCTTAAAGTAGGGAAATGAGAGAGATGGAGACATAGACAGACAGACTGGGAGATACAGAGAGAGAACCAAAGAGGAGAGAGAGAGAGAGAGAGAGAGAGAGAGAGAGAGAGAGAGAGAGAGAGAGAGAGAGAGAGAGGGGAGAGAGAGAGAGAGAGAGAGAGAGAGAGAGAGGAGAGAGAGAGAGAGGAGTGAGAGAGAGAGAGAGAGAGAGAGAGAGAGAGAGAGAGGAGAGAGAGAGAGAGGAGAGGGAGTGGGAGAGGGAGAGGGAGAGGAAGGAGGAGGAGGAAGAGGAGGAAGAGGAAGAAAAAGATAGAGAGGGAACAGCAGAGAGGGCTTTCATGCTGCCTCTTGATCCCTGATAGCAAAGAATGCCTAGTTTCTAACATGCTTTGTCATTATTTAAACCACATTAAAATCAACAGAGTAGCTTTAGAGTGTTTTGGAAGGCAGCTTTGGAGTCAGTTTCTAAGAAGCAGTTGTTTCTTCTTCTTTAACAAAGTGTGGAGTAGACACTGAAGGAATGACCATACAGAGAGTGTCCCACCTGTGGATCCATTCCATATACAACCACCAAACCCAGACACAATTGTGGAGACCATCAAGAGCTTGCTGACAGGAGCCTGATATAGCTGTCTCCTGAGTGCCTGACAAATACAGAAGTAGATGCTCACAGCCATCCATTGGACTGACCACAGGGTCCCTAATGAAGGAGCTAGAGAAAGTACCCAAGGAGCTGAAGGGGTTTGCAGCCCCATAGGAAGAACAACAATATGAACTAACCAGTTCCCCCAGAGCTCCCAGGGATTAACCACCAACCAAAGAAAACACAGGGTGGGACTCATGGCTCCAGCTGCATATGTAGCAGAGGATGGCCTAGCTGGTCATCAGTGGGAGTAGAGACCCTTGGTCCTGTGAAGGTTCTATGTCTCAGTATAGGGGAATGCCAAGGCCAGGGGCAGGAGTGGATGAGTTGGGGAGCAGGGGGAGAGTGGAATGGGATAGTAGGTTTTTAGAGGGGAAACCAGAAAAGGGGTTGAAATTTAAATAAAGAAAATACCTAATAAAAAAGCAATTCAATATGAAATTGTATACAATATATTTGACCATATATGCCCCTTCCTCCACATCCTCCCTGGTTCTTCTCATATTTTAGCATTGCTTGCTTTATTGTGCAGTAGCATGTTATTTTCCAAAAGTGACCATGCCTTTTCACTTTGAGACCACAGTGACTGTTCACATTTCTGAGATACTTTGAGTATTTGCACATTCTGATTTAGTATAAAATTATCCTTTTCACAACAGCATGCCATTGGGGAAATGTCATATATATGAACTCTAAACCATCTTAATTTTGACAGGCTGTTAATCTTATCAACTGTGAGTAATCTGAAAATGGCTTTGGCCACCCTATGTGTTGGGAGCAGCATAGACTACTTTGAGAAGCTGTTAAAGTAGACAATGAGCAGAATCTATTAACTGAGCCTATGAATGGAAAGTGTTTCCTGGATGCTGGTCCAACTGCACCGAGAAACTCATCTAAATAATGCTATCTATGAAGGCTTTGGGGTGATTATGGTATTAAGGTTGTACTATTTGAACAGTGAGCATTATTCATTACTATGTATATTCATAAGTACAGAATGATTGCAGTTGTTTAACACCATCAAAGAGTAGGGACGAAGCATCACTTCACAAAACAGCTCCAGAGAAATGGGTTTCAGTCATTGAACTATCTGCTTACGTTTATTTTGACCATATTAACTCTTTGATTTAGAGAGTAAAATCCACTGGTTTCAATTTCATATAGCAGTTTGTGACTCTCATTAGGCATGCAATAAGTTTGTTGTACCATCTATAAACACCATGTTTTGTTTCATTGCAGTGAAACCTGACAGATAAGTTCATTGACTTGCTTGAATTTCAGTGCAATGTCAACTTTGGGAATTCATTCCAGCATTCACTTCATGCAATTCACTTCAGTCTCCCTCTAGCTTCAAGAGAAGTTGTCACTCATCCTGTCTCTGCTTACTCCACCCTTGTTTCTCATTTTCTTGAAGAGGAATTTTCTAAATGCATTACCTCAATAATGAAATATCACACTTTTTTTCCAATTAACTCAAGTATATGCTCATAACTGAAACAAAAGTATATTTCTTAACTATTTGCTAAATTAGGGGTTACATAATTAGCATATATTATGGATAAAGAAGTATAGATATTACCAGGGCCAAAGGAGAGAACAGAGGATAGCTAAGTATATTTAGACCTTATGAAATCACAATTAAAATTAAAAAATCACTGCTGCTGAAATATAAATATTGTGTTGATGAGCTTCTTGTGGTGAGTTCATAGAGAGAAACTCACCAACGTACTTCTCATGAGGACCCTGTGGTTTCTTGCTGCTTCCACTGACTCCTACTGGTTGGTGAGCCTTGAAGTTTCTTCTGTATTGAAATGCCCTTGCTGATTTGTGTGGTATCTGCCAAGTGGACTAACTGCAGCTGCCGGTTCAGGTTTGGTGTTTGCTAATGGACTGGAAGGACAGTGAAGATTGGAATCACCCCAAAGAACTATTTCTAAACATGTCCACTTCCTGCATATCCTAATAACCTTTTCTTTTCCACTATCGGTGCTGAGTGGTGTGCTAGAGGGGAGGTTGAATCCTTATAAAAGTAGGTTCAGAAACAAACAGACAGACAGACAGACAAGAGTGTCACACCATTCCTGAACTGAGATCTCTCCATTATATAAGCCATCTAGAAATGTAAGTCAACTTACCCATTGTGTTTCTGCCACTTTCTTAGAGTTAAAACTCATATAAATTAATTTAATTTAGAAAACATAAAAGTCATTATATTATTTTTATTTTATTGTTCAATGGCTCACTCTGTATTAAGGTAGAATAAGCTGAAAGTAATGCATAGACTAAATACAAATGTGGCCATGTGTCAAATTATGTAGATAAAACTTCATTTTATATAGAGCAATGGACTGATTATGAAATCAGTATTGAGGTTATAATAATATAGTAATGTGATACACTAATGAGATTAAGTATTTAAAAGCATAAATAACAAATGTTCTCTTAAGTGTAGTTGTAAAAAAAAAAAAAAAACAAATTATCTTAGGTTATAGAAATGACCATATATAATTGACAGCAATTTTTAAAAAGACAAGTTTAATAGACTTGATTGTGGATTCACTGGACTTAAGATAGGGAAATATCTAAGTTAAAAATCTCAGTTCTATTATTAGTGTATTTAAAAAATGTTATTTTAGAATCAAGTTGAGACAGTCATTGAGAAGACCCAATCACAAATTTAACTCACTGCAAGTTTCTTTGTCCAAATGAGTAAATTAGAAAACAATTGGAAGTATAAAAATAGAATAAAGACATTATCTTGAGACAATAAAGCTTTATTTTTCTCTAATTAAAGGGTAAGCAAAGAAAGGTAGAGTGATTTGAAAATGCTTTGCACATGAATAAACACATGCTGGGAAAGAATTCACCTGCTTATTGGTAAACAGAAGATTAAAAAAACAAAAAGAGGGAAAGGAAGAAAGAGAAAAACAGTAACAAAGTGGAAGAAGGGCATTATAAAAATATATTAAGTATATGAATTTTCTTTCAAACAGTAGGAATCAAGGGATGAGGAAACGATTTGCAGACATATTAATACTTAAATCCTTTTAATTGTCAGACTTGAAACATCTTATTCGTCTATACGTCTATAGAGTATATGGTAAATACATTATTGAAACAGGGAGCATATGACTGAACAAAGAAAACCACTGAAAAGCAACAAGTTGTACACTTGGTATTTTGTGAATTTTCTCTTCAATTTGGTTCTACTTTATAAAATACTTATTTTACTTCCAGTATGATTCTTTGATGTATTTTCATTATCTTATTATAAATATATGTTATTAAGAGCAATATTATGGCTAAATTTCTGAAAAGATTTGATAATAATAGGTCTGTGTAAGTTTCAATTACAGAAACTAAACAAAAAAACACAAAGCATTTGGGATTGGGGGTCGGGGTGGAGGGAGAGAGTACTGGGAAAGACAATTGGAATTAGGAAGCATTTCAAAGGTGATCAGGAAAACTGATGCACTGGGAGCTCCCTGAAATCTGTGATTAATTGGAAAGTGTGACACCAGTGAAGACTCCTAGTAATGGGGAAAACAGAGCCTCAGTAGGCTTTATAACCAGGCAAGGCTGCCAGTGGTTGGACTAGGACAGCAAACCAGCCACAGAAGCCTTTGACCTACAATTTTGTCCTGTCTACAATATGTGATAGTATAACAATGACTCAGAACTTGTGTAAGTGCCCAACCAATGACTGGTCTAACTTGAGACCTTCATTGTGAGAAGGAGTCCACACCTGACACTGCCTGGAAGGTCAGACATCAGAGGATGGATGGATAACACAGTGACCTAGAGCAGAACCAACCACAACAGGGGGAAAAAGTCAATAAACTGATTACTAATGATATTCTGCTATACTCATAAATTGTTTCCTAGCCCAGTCATTATCAGAAGGGCTTCATCTAGCAACTGATGGGAGCAGATACTGAGATCCAGTCCCAAATCCAAAGAATAGGGGGAGAAAAGATTGTAGAATTGAGAAGAGTCAGGAACATTACAAGAATACCCACAAAATCAACTAAGTGGGGCTCATAGGGGCTCAGAGACTGAAACGACAATCATGGATTCTTCGTGGATATGCACCAGTTCCTCTGCATATATTTTATAGTTGTGTAGTTTGCTGTTCTTCTGAGATTGCTAACAGTGGGAACACGGGCTCTCTTGGACTCTTCTCCATGCTATAGCAACTCTTTATCTCCTACTGGGTTGCCTCTTCCAACCTTGGTATAAGGGTATCTGACTAGTTTTATTGTATCTTTTTATGATGTGTTTGGTTGATATAATTGGAAGGCCTGCTCTTTTCTGAAGGAAAATTGAGGACAGAAAAATAGACCTGGTAGAGAAAGGTGAGCAGAGGCCTGAGTAGAGGAAAGAGGGAGAATTTCAGTCAGAATGGAATATATGAGAGAGGATAAACATCAGTATATACATATACAGATATATGATATACGTATATATAAATCATTTTATTATATGTTTATGCATAGTTCTCTATAGATAGCACATTTAACACCTGTTTAATTATTAAACAAACCTAATTTCTATAGTTTCTTTTCTAAAAGCATTTTGCTAATCTGAACACCAGATTTTTTTATCCATCCCAAATTTTTACTTCATAAAATACTTTTTAATACTTTAACTGTTGTTACCATGTTTGTGCTATTGGTTAAACCTCTACAAATAACTTTATATAAATTTATTCCAAGGCACTTTTAACATTTGTTTTGTCAATAACTAATATTTGTGACAAAGTATGACTGACTGGTTGATATATTATAAGTTTAGATCCTTTCAGGGTTCATGGAAGGTCATTCAAAATGTTTGAAGGCTGGTATATTGCTCTGAATTCCAGAAAATGGCTAGTTCACTGATCTTATGCTTGGAAGGCTCAGCTGATCTCATATAGACATAAAATTTTAAGCAGAAATAGAGTGAAATAGAATTCCACTAAAATAAATGGCTCATGGATTAGTGCACTAACTGGATATATTTAAGCACTTTAATAGAGTGATCTGATTTATTCCTGAGGTAAGTATTGGCTGTTTCTTTGTAAGAAAAGGGAAACACAATCACATTCAATTGTTTCGAAAGAGGTACCAGCAGATATAAATAAAGTTCATATTTTAAGTGTCTTTTTGAGCAGTTGAAATTAGTACAGATATACTAATTACACAAGCACCAATCTTGAGGCCAATAAAGTTTAAATGTTATTCTTTGAACTCATAAAAATGTAGATCATGACTAAATTTCAAGCTTTATAACTTCCATTGTAAAATCATGTAATTAATTAAATTGGAATGTCCTACAGTTCCAAGAAATATTAAAACAGAATGAACTTAGCATTAAATGAAGGTTGAATTGACTTGAGTATGTGACCATGAATTACTTAGAAAGAGAACTTAGAAATTTCTTAAGTACAACCATGCAAATGAGTAATGCATTACTGACTGGACTATACAATGCTTTTGAAAATGTATACCTAACATTTTGAGGAAAATTATAAAGAATAAATTTCATAAGAAAGCTGCCCGGTTTGTAAATTTCCTACTAAGCAACAACAATGGGCAATGTTTGGAACACAGAATAGTAATGGCTGAAGTGACATTCACTTCTCATAATACCCTCCACCCCTTAAAGTCATTATAGTCCCATCACCAAAATTTTTTGTAGTGTGGCTACCAAGTTAATTTGCCAAAGTCAACCTGGTGATTTAATATCATTTACAAACCAGGTGATTAATTTTGAAATAGATAATTTGGCAAGCTAAAGTTCTGGTCTATTCTAGAAAAGTTTTTGTTGAAATTACTGTAATTTTATTTCATTTAATGAAATGTTACAATTCAGGTACTTAATTATACATGCACATGGTAGACACTTGGAAGAGTCAGATTGATGCTATCCCAAGGAGGATTTCTCTATCACTAAGTATTTTATGACTCTGAAAGGGTTAATTCTGCAAAGATTTGTTGAACCAGATTTTAAACTTTGTTATATGAGAAAGTAGAAACTAGTCAACATGATTTTCTGAAAAGATTTCACATCTAAAAGAGAAGTTATGATGTGCTGGCACAAGCTTAGAATCCCAGCATTTGGAAGTTAGGGCAGAACTGCGAGATTGAAGTCAGGTTGGAGTACATCGCAAGACACTGTCTTAAATGAAAATATGAATAAATAAACAAGAAAAAGTGAGTATTGTGGAATATTTTCACACTGATAAGTATTTTTGAGACTTTTCTACAATGTGAGTTTTTTTTTTTTTAATTCATCATCATCCCTGAGTTTCTCTCATATTCTCCCTTTCATACCCACATAATTTTGTGTCCTCTTTGTATTTTGTTGTTGTTGCTGCTATTGTTTGGTTTGATTTTGCTTCCCATTGAAGCCAACTGTTTTTTAAATTTAATAGATATTTTATTTATTTACATTTCAAATGTTATGCCCTTTCCTAGTTTCCTCTCCGAAAATCCCCTATTCCCTCTCCCTTCCCCCTGCTCCCCAACCTACCCACTCCCTCATCCTGGCCCAGGCATTCCCCTATACTGGGGCACAGAATCTTTGCAAGACCAAGGGCCTCTCCTCCCATTGATGACTGACTAGGCCATGCTCTGTTACATATGCAGCTAGAGACAGGAGTCCCACCATGTGTTTTCTTTGATTGGTGGTTTAGACCCAGGGAGTTCTAGTGTTAACCATATATTCTCGGATATAAAGCCTCTCATATGAGCTGGATGATGAAATATCTGAGGGAGATATTATTTTTACTTAGCTAAGCAAATCTAGCATCAAACTGTCTTTTAAATTTCTATGTTAATACTGACAAAGGATATCCTTAGCCATAATCAGATACACCTCTATGCAGTACTGATGAGTGCAAAGACTCCTTACTGCCCAAAATGCCACAAATAAGTGTTATTTTGGAGGTTATCTTTAAAAAATAAATGAGCTTACAGTCTAAGGTTCATGGAACTTAGCAGAATGGGAGGGAGAAAGAATGTTGGAGGGGCCATCAGGAAGGAAGATGGTTGCTAAATGCTGTTTTCTATGCACAATCCAGTCATTGTAATTATAAACTCAAAGCTATGGGGATTATTGGTACCTCTCAAGCACAAGACTGGTCCTATGAATAATATATTTTAGAGGTGGAGCACATGGAAGCCTACTACTTACTGATAGCTACTAAGATTCTCAGAGATAAGCAGTTATTATATGTGGTTATACAAACATTTACTTAAATGGATATTTTCCAGTAGGCTGCAGTAAGTATTTCTATATTTCCGGGTCACTTATGACTGTGACTAAACTCAATGGGTCATAAAAGAAAACAAAATGTCATGAATGTGGCAAAAGGTTTTCTATGGAAGGGGAGGGGCTTGCAGATAAAGGAAGGAAGGAAGGAAGGAAGGAAGGAAGGAAGGAAGGAAGGAAGGAAGGAAGGAAGGAAGGAAGGAAAAAAGGTCAAAATGTCATGAATGTGGCAAAAGGTTTTCTATGGAAGGGGAGAGGCTTGCAGATAAAGGAAGGAAGGAAGGAAGGAAAGAAGGAAGAAAGGAAGGAAGGAAGGAAGGAAGGAAGGAAGGAAGGAAGGAAAAAGGGTCAAGAACCGATCATAGAATGCATTTTATACTTGTCTGATACTATCAAATAGTGCAATTAGTTAAAGTAAGATAAATTGAAATTGTGCTATAATATATTGAGTTTTCTCCCATGGAAGTTTAATAACAATAATAATAATAATAATAATAATAATAATAATAATAATAATAATTAATAGTTGCTTTTGTGGTAAATTAATTACCACTTTATGCTCTTGGTAGGTGGAATCAGGTCACTGTACTGGACCAAGAGCTCTGGATTCACAAATGAATTATACACACACACACACACACACACACACACACACACAAACTTTATATTTAATAAGCCTTACCTTGTTCAATGGTTAGGCACTTCCAAACCTCCCTGCAACTAGCACACACTCCCCTCCAGCATTCTTGAGGTAACAATTTTAAATCTATATTTTATCTTTTGCTGCCCTGTTTCCTGCTGGGCAGCCCTCCCGTGGAGCTGCTTTCCCTTTGCAAGTACAGTTTGGCGTTCTAACCCTCTTGCTCTTTCACAGCTTGATCCATACTATGCCCTTCTCCTGGCAAGAAACCCTTCTTTCTCCTCTGTGTTTCTTTCATGGTAGAAACCCTTCTCTCTCCTCTGTTTCTTGCCCAGGAATTCCTAAAAGTCCTGCCTCTGTCCCCTGCTCAACCATTGGCCACTGACTCTTTAAACCAGTTGGGGACAGGGACGCTCAGCATCTGGACACATAGATTCCAATGTGAATTCAAAGGCCAAATGAGACAAAGAATTAGAACCAGTCCCCAAGAGTTGCTAAAATATTTTGTGTATCTTTCAAAAACTACCAAACATAATGTGTGATTGACCTACAGTAAAATGAGATGCACAGTAAAAATATAGATTTACTAGGTATTTAACTGCTGTTCATTTTATTATGATACACTAATGGTTTAGATGTTTCATAAGGAAAAAATTATTATCAGTGTAAATCTAGAAGAGGAAACAATATTCTACTTTTTAATGTTTATATAAATATATTTTATGATATATGCACCAACTAATGGTTAATATTACCTGATATGTTCAATTTTATGTTTTCTGTAAAATGTATTTTGTTGAAAATGAATATATTCAATGTGGAGCTATAAATGAAATTGGCAGATTGTATTTATATATACATATACTACAATAATAATTAAGAAGAACTGATGAAGTTGAAATATGGGCACAAATTGAGTTGCAGTGGAAGAAAAAGGAATGGAAACTTCCATCTGAAATTCTTTAAAATCATAACAAAATACAAATTTTTAAAATGAGCACTTAAACTTTTTCTTCATTGTTTCATATAATGTAGGGATTTTCTAGATTTGAAAAAAAAAGAATTAGTTTTAGTTAATAACTTCTGAAATTCTAAATACCTTAAGCAAAATAATCTGTTAGAAATACCAGATACCTCAACTATTAGAGTACAGTTTATGACTGTTAATTCGATTGTCACTTACTTTCACCATATTGATGAGTTTTGAGACTGAGTAATTATTGCTACACACTATTAAGAAGAGCATTCATGACCAAAATAGCAGCATTATGATTTATAGGCATGCATTCACACAAACTCTCTCTCTCTCTCTCTCTCTCTCTCTCTCTCTCTCTCTCTCTCTCTCTCTCTCTCTCTCTCTGTTTGTTGGGTACAATATATCCATTTAACAAAGTAACAGCAGCAGGTTATCTAGATGGACGTATATACTTCCACCCAATCCATTTCCTTTTATCTAGTTTCACATTATTATAGAAAGTTTCTATCTCATTGAGTTGACCTCAAACCCATTCAGAGATTAGTTGATTACACCTACAGAGGCATGCAAACATTGTACCAGTGGGATAGTGTTCCATGCAGATTCCAGAGCTGAATAAAGTTGTTGATGAAAATTCTTCTCTAGTAGTATCAACTATTAAGACACAGAGAGCATTAACAAGATCAAATTTACTTCTTAAAAATTTTAGCATATACATTATTATCAATTTTAAATCAATACTGAGAACCTGTCACTTTGTATGTGTATGAACACTATGCAAGAACAGCATAATTCTGTAACATCCATTCATAAGCTACTAAACAAACTAGGTAAATAAAAATCAAATTATGTTTTAAACTTCAAATTATGCTTTTAAACTATTTTTTTCTTTTATTGAAAATGTATTTTTCTTACATAATACACCCTGATTCTGGTTTCCTTTCCCTCTACTCCTTTCAGTTCCTTCCCACCAACCTTACCATCTAGAATCTTCCAGTTTCTGTCTCTCATTAGAAAACAAACAGGCTTCCAAAAGATAATAATAAAATCTAACCTAAGGATGCAATAACATAAAACTAAAACTAACATATAGAATATGAAAAAGCAATAAATAAAAAAAGAGCTTAAGAACAGGCAAAATAAACATATACCCACTGTTATACACACTCAGAAAACGTATAAATACTTCAAACTAGAATCTATAATGTGTACACAAATGATTTATATGATAAAAAGAGAAAAATACTGAATAATTTTTTAAAAATTAAAAAAAATATACATTTTAATTTTTAAAGTATGAATTGGACAATGGAATAAAAGATAAGATGGTTTTGGTTATTGTGTGAGACAGGGATTTTCTTTTATTGTATATCTATTTGGTGTTCTGTAGCTTCTTGTATGCTTATTGGCATTGCTTTCTTTAAAGTGGGGAAATAATTTTTATGATGTTGAAGATGTTTTCTGGGCCTTTGAGCTGAGGATTTTCTTTTACTTCTATTCCTATTATTCTTAGTTTTGGTCTTTTGAAACTGTCACAAATTTCTTCTTGCCACATAATAATCAAAACACTAAATGTAAGGAACAAAGAAAAATATTAAAAGCCACATGTGAAAAGGCCCAAGGGACACAAGAAGTAAATAATTTCACAACATTAAAACAAACAAACAAACAAACAAAATAAAAACCAAAAAAAAAAAAAAAAAAAAAAAGAGAGAGAATCTCTCTTACACACTATGAACCCTAATATCAAAATAACAGGAATTAACAACCATTGGTAATTTCACAACATCAGTGGACTCAATTCTGAAATAAAGGGTCACAGGCTGACAGATAGATGCATAAACAGAATCCATCTTTCTCCTCTATATAAGAAATACATCTCAGAAACAAAAATAGGCATTCCATCTGTGTAAAGGGCTAGAAAAAGGTTTTTCCAAGCAAAGTTACTGAAGAAACAAGCTCAAATAGCCATTCTAATATCTAAAAAAGTAGATTTTCAACCAAAGTTAATCAAAACAAATGGGAAAAGACACATTATACTCATCAGAAAACAAAACAAAAACAAAACAAAACAAAAACAAAAAACAAAAATCAAAAAACAAAAGCCTATCCAGAGGACTTCTCAATTCAGAACATCTATGCTCCAAATATAAGGGCACCCACATTCATAAAGGATACAGCCACAAAGTTTCAATAGAAACCAGGATATTTTGCCCCTCATATCTTATTAGGTCTCTGTGGATTAAAGCCTGACATCAACAACAACAGATACAACAGAAAGCCTAGAAACCCATGGAAACTGAATAACAATGTTCCCTGAGTCAAAGAAAAAATAAAAAAAAGAAATTAAAGACTTTCTAGGACTCAATGAAAATTAAGGAAGATCATACCAAAACTTATGGGACATAAGGAAAGCAGTGATGCTAAGAAGAAAGTTAAACGAATAACAGATTCAGAAAATGTGGTTCTTTACACACACACACACAAATCATACTCAGCTCATGACAACAGAAACATCATGAATTTTGCAGGTAATTTTATGAAACTAGAAAATTTCATCTTGAGTTAGAGGATCCAGACCCAAAAGACATGCACAGTGCATACTCACTTATGAATGGATATTAGCCATGATGAACAGAATAGCCATGCTACAATCCCCAGATCCAAGAAAAGACAAATAAAAAGGAGGGTGTAAGGGAGGATGGTTCAATATTTCTCAGTAGGTATCAAAGGTGGATGAATGGAGGGAACTGAGTAGAAGACTGGTAGAGGAGGAGAGTGTGACAGAGTGGGGCTTAGGTGTAGGGAGAACAGGGGAGAGAGAATAGAAATTAGCTTGGGGGTTTGGGGGGAGACATCTCCGGGCAGTGTCAAAGACCAGGGACAGGAACAGCTGCAGTATGTCTATGGATGAGACTTATCTGAGACTTCTAGCAGTGAGGGATATGGACCCTGAAATGGCCACATCCTGTAGCCCAGCAGGACTTGCAGTGGAGTTATAAGGACAACAATCCAAACACAAAATCTCTGATCCAAAATGTCACCAGCCTACCACATGTACAAAGAGCAGAGATGGAGGGAATGGCTACTCAATGACTGACCTAAATTGAGACCCATCCTATGGACAACAACCAATTGGGATGTGTCTTAGTCAGGGTTTCTATTCCTGCACAAACATCATGACCAAGAAGCAAGTTGGGGAGGAAAGGGTTTATTTGGCTTACACTTCCATGCTGCTGTTCATCACCAAAGAAGTCAGGACTGGAACTCAAGCAGGTCAGAAAGCAGGAGCTGATGCAGAGGCCATGAAGGTACTTTCTTTATTGGCTTGCCTCCCTTGACTTGCTCAGCCTGCTCTCTAATAGAACCCAAGACTACCAGCCCAGAGATGACACCACCCACAAGGGGCCTTTCCCCCTTGATCACTAATTGAGAAAATGCCTTACAGTTGGATCTCATGGAGGCATTTCCTCAACTGAAGCTCCTTTCTCTGTGATAACTCCAGCTGTGTCAAGTTGACACAAAACTAGCCAGTACAGGATGTAAGGTGAATAGAAAGAAAGAAACAGAGAGAGAGAGAGAGAGAGAGAGAGAGAGAGAGAGAGAGAGAGAGAGAGAGAGAGGAGAGAGAGAGGAAGGAAGGAAGGAAGGAAGGAAGGAAGGAAGGAAGGAAGGAAGGAAGGAAGGAAGGAAGATAGATTTGGGGGAGGAGAGAAAATATGTTAACACGTTATTTAAAATTCTCAAATAACTAATAACATATAAGAAAATATTAAATTGTAAAACTTGAAGAAAATGTTATTTGTAATAAGTAGTGCAATAGAATATAAAACACAACACAAACTCATCTAGTTTAGTTTATCCTTGCGTTCATTCTGTTCTGAAAGAAGTACTTTCTATTAGGTGGAGTGGTAACATTGTTCACCCTCAGAACATCACTTAGTAACACATGCTTCAGATCACTAAATTCTCCAAACTAGTTTGAAATTTAAAACTAGTTTTCAAAAAATGTCTAAGTATCGTCCAAGAAATATCTCAAACATTGAGGGAATATGATTCATTGAGGTATTTATTTAATTCTTTCTATCTAGTATGAATGATTAATATCCCCCAATGCAATTGATTTATATGATTTTTATTTCAATTTTCTTTTTCATCTTCCTCATTGCCTGTTTGCCATGGCGCTCTGGTTGAGTCAGTTTGTCAGGCAGGGATGCCTAAAAGCTGCTCATGAGGCAAAAGAGTTTCAATGAAGCTCTCCTCCTGGAGTCTTAATTCTCCATTCCCGCGTTAGTCTAGTGTATGGATCCACGTGCTCTCTTTCAGTATTTTCCTACTATAAGTGCTTTTTAAAATTGAATTCTGACATGGCTAAAGCCTTCTGCCAGTGTTCCAACAGTCCTAGAACGTCCTTGACCAAAATCAAGGGCTTGGAATTCAGTAAGATTGTAAAAGCTAAGTCACTCCCTTACACAGGAATTTACCATCACTAGGGAAGAAGGAAGTTTCAGACCAAAGGTGAAACCAGAATAGATACTTAGAACCGTAGCAGAGTTACACCCATACACACGTATTTACAATGGCCTAAGGGGAAGGTGGACTATACAAGAAACTAAAATAGGAACTATGGCAAGGACTCGAAGCCCTTGACTCTGGCTTCTAAGATTGGTGAATCTTAGGTGAGCTCTTGTTGATCCCAGCTGTTATCAATGAATTCTATCCCAGGTGGTTCCCATTAGACCTTTTGTGTTTGCATTCCTCTGTTTTATGAAAGATTCCGGTTACCTCAATTGTACCTTTCGAATATGTCACCCAACTTCCTTATTGTCCTCTGCATAAAAAGTCTGATGCTCAATTTGAAAATTACACTCAGATTCCACAAGATATCTCCTGTGTGCGTCTGTCTGTCATTCATCCAAGCTTTGCCCACCCGCATCGAGAGACCCGTTCCACGCAGACACAGGGACCCAGAGGGTCTGCAGCACCTGTTTATCTAATTAGGTAGGAAGTACTCATTATAAATGCTATTTTTCCAGAAAAAGTTATGAATAGCGATATTGTACATTTCTGGTGGTTAATTGGAGATATAAATAAGGAATTTGCCTTTATATGGAGGCCATTTTCATGTTTTTACAGCATTTATTTCATTTGTAAAAGTAAACATTCATATATTAAGCTAATTAAAATAATAGAACTGACTATATTTCACTCATAATGGAATTTATTATAGTCAGACAGAAAAGAGCCAGTAGACAAACTGTTTTTGGCAAATAAATTGATTTTTATGTTAAAAATTCAGCATTCTCTAGACTATTCTAACCTAGAAAAGATTATTTCAATGACACAGCTTTCTTCCTAATTGCAAACAAAGACTTTCCATCAGAAATGCTACAAACTTCTACAATCACCCATAGTACTATGCCTAAAATCAGAATTATTCCTGTATTCCCCTCCTTTAAGGATCTGTGAAGTTAAGTGTAGCATAGTTACAACTGGCTATGATGAAGTTTTTATTGACTCTAGATTTGATGACAGCAAAATGATATTTTTGTGACAATTGCAAGTAATTTCTTGTTTGAGGTCTGCTTATCTGGAAAATATCTACCAGTGCAGAAACACAGCGAAACATGATGACCTTATAAAGAAGGTAGACTTATCCATGCTGCACGGAGCTTCCATTATTCCCAGACACACTGAACACCTGAGAAACAAAGGTTTTGAAAAGAGATTGATTTTTGATCCCATGTAACATTTTGAATTGCTCTAGGTGATGAGAAACTGTGACAAATACTAGAAAATGTTCTTAAAAATAAATAAATAAAAAATGGCAGACTAGCCAGACCGAAGCTCTTCTCACAGTTGAAAGAATTAGAAATAAGGAATAATTGCAAAACGAACAAAAAGCATCTTTTGTCTAAACTCTGTGAAGTAGTCAGAGATTTAGAGTCACCCAGGGACACTGATCAGGAAAAGGGATAATTTAAAATATATGGAGAATGATAGACATTTTCATTTGTCTTTTATGTACCAAGAGCTAATTTGGTGGTACTTTAGAAGAAAGGTAGTTATACCTAATGTGGTAACATGGACTTAGGTTTCTGAGGGAGAACAAATAAAATATTGGCAATTTAATATATAGTTCAAACAGATTATCCATAGACACAGAGTGATAGATTGCCATAACCTATTCATCTGTTATCTTGACTAACTCATGAGGCACAAAAAATAGTTGACTATTACCAGGGGAAGTGGGAGATTATATCCCGAGTAGCCTTAAGAAAAAAAATAAGTTTGAATGAACATAAAATAGAATGCTTGAGACCAGGGCCTGGAAGAGAGGGCATTCCAAAGAAGCGAGACACATAAGGAAACAGCAAATCCAGAGACACATTGAAGATGAAATTTCTTATCCTATTCGGCCTGAAAAGACCTTAATCTGTATCTTGGCTTGACTGGTGAGCTTAACATACATGTATTAGTTTTTCTCCTGTCAGTGCTACTGTTGTTTATGGGTTTGCTTGTTTGTTAATTAATTCTTGGTGCTCCAGAAATTTTCTGAGAACAAAACCTCTTAGAAAGACTCATAAGGCAAATGCACCATCGTAGCTTTCAACAACCAAAATAGTAATAAAAAAATGTATAGCACATCATGGGAAATAGGAAGAAGAATCTGAATCCCAGAGTTAAGATGCCTAAGAGTCAAATGCCTACTTTTCAATAGATGATCATACAGCATAAGAAAATGTTAAAAAACAATATGCTGTAGTATATGAAGCAATGTAAATTGTTGCAGACTATCCATGAAGAAGCCAAACATTTGATTTACTAAACAAATGTGCCAAAATCATATTAAATATGTTAAAAAACAAACCTATCCAACAGATGTTTATTGTAAGGACCAAAAGAAAAGTGTTTTCTTAACAACTTTATGATACCAACAAAAGATACAGTTTATATAAGGAGCCCAGAGATTCATACTCATAAAATATAGCTTATAAAATAGCTTATAAAAGTCAGTATAGAAATTGAAGGCCAGATATTACAAACAGAAGAGAGAATCAGTAAAGTTGATGATAAGTAACTGAATTTCATAGTAGGAAAGGAAAGTGATCAGACCCTAGGAGACCAGAACACTGTTCAAGTTAAGGATAATCAGCATTGTTAAATTTCCAGAATATTTAGAGAGAAAAGATCTGGGCAGAGGCACTTAAACATGTCATCCAAGCTCCTGAAAGACTGATGCAGAAAGAGTGGCCTGAGTTTGAGAAAAAACTTAGACACAAGAACTTTTCTCTGAAGGAAGGAGTTGCAGAGACAAAATTTGGAGCTATGACGAAAGGATGGAGTATCCAAAGACTGCCCCACCTGGGGTTCTATCCCATAATCAGCCACCAAACGCAAACACTGTTGCATACGCCAGCAAGATTTTGCTGAAGAGACCCTGATATAGCTGTCTCCTGTGAGGCTTTGCCAGTGCCTGACAAATACAGAAGTGGATGCTCACAGTCATCTATGGGATGGAACACAGGGCCCCCAATATAGGAGCTAGAGAAAGTACCCAAGAGCTGAAAGGGTCTGCAACCCTATAGGAGGAACAACAATATGAACTAACCAGTACCCCCAGAGCTCATGTCTCTAGCTGCATATGTAGCAGAAGATGGCCTAGTCAGCCATCATGGGGAAGAGAGACCGCTTGGTCTAGCAAACTTTAATATGCCCCAGTACAGGGGAATGCCAGGGCCAAGAAGTGGAAGTGAGTGGGTAGGGTAGCAGGGCGGGGGGAGGGTATAGGGGACTTTGGGGATATAGCATTTGAAATGTAAATGAAGAAAATATCTAATAAAAAATGTAGGAAAAAAGAAACAAATGATCAGTTGAACAAAATATGGCCAAAGATCTCCAACTAATTGTAAAAGCATAAACTTTCCAATCTAAGGATCATACCATAAATAAGTCAATAAATAAGTAAAAATAAATAAATAAATAAACAGACCTCCACACAGGATAAATTCACTTAGAACTGTAAAGGAATATGATAGAACTGTGAGTCTATCTCCAAAATAGAAAGAAAAACACTATCAGTATCAAAGAAGATGCTACTCAGTTGTGGCAAAATGTCAAAATGACCTGCTGTTCATTTCTCATTTCTCAGAGGACAATTGGAGGAATTAGTTATAGATCCTCAGTGGTTTTTGCTGTTTTGTTTTTTTCTTTGTTTTTTTTTGTTTGTTTATCTCCAATATTAATTTCGATTTTTTTTTTAAACAGTGTGGTATTTCCAGAAAGTAGTGTTGCCTGCCAATTTCTTTGAGTCCACTGCCATTTGGTTTATCTTGTTTAAAGTTTCTGGATCTTCCTTCTATGCAAGGGGACTGTGTAATTTGGGTCCTAACTTTTACTGAGTGAATTGTTTTTGCCTGTAGGCATTTCAGTTGTTCTTTCATCATGTTCAATTGCTGATGACCTTCTGTTGTTGTTATTGTTGTTGTTGTTTTTATCAGTCTCTTACTTCTTATTAACCTGAGTTTTCTCAATGCTGACATGACAATGCTTCTAATTTTTATAGTGTCAGACTTCCCTTAAACTCTATTTCCCAGCTCTAAGATATTCACACATCTTCTCAAGGGATTCAAAAACTTGTACTTCTCAGAGTAGCGTAGTCTATGGAAGAACTCCAAGACGGTTTTGGTTGAAGGCATGGGAATGATTATGGCGTTTTTACATTCTATTTAGAAATTACTATATTTTTTCATAATGTTTTGCTTATGGAAACTTAAATTTGCATTTAATTTAAATTTTACATGTTACAAAGCATTATGTGACATTTTACATAAGATACATATTTTGAACCTCAGACCACACAACAGATGGCAGACTACATTCGGTAACTGAGACATAGTCTGTGCATCCCTTTCTGAAATAGAAAAGCATTAATGTTTTGGGGTTGTAAGGAGTTTCTTTCTCATTTGGGGAATCGAGGGCAGGAAGGTGGGAGTGGGTTGGTGGGTGGAGGAACACCCTCATATAAGCAGGGGAAGGGAGGATGGGATAGGGGTTTCCAGGAGATGGGAAAACTGGAAAAGGGTATGAAGAGCCTTTTGGGGTGCCATTTGGCAGGAATCTGACCTTAGAGCAGGACAGGGAAGAATCTAACTTTAGGCTGTAATAGGGAAGTAAGGTAAGGCAGGAATTTTAATCTTAGGGTGGAACAAAAGAAGTAGGCTTCAGGCAAGATTTTTGACTTGGATGGGGAAGTGGGCTCAAGTATTTTGGTCATTATGACAAGCCCTTTTAAACAATTCTCTTTTTTCTTTTTAATCCTCACTCCCACACTGGAGAACCTGTTGACTGACTGAGCAGACTTGGTCAAGTGACACTCCCAGTTCTCTTTTTTGGAAATGAGTTAAAACTTTACCTGCTAACATTTAATTTTAAATGAGCTATAACTTGATATAGTTTTAACTCATTTCAAAAAAAAAAAAAAAGTGAACCCATTGACTGACTGAGTGGGCTTGCTCAAAAGGGGATAACATTTGAAATGTAAATAAAGAAAATATCAAAAAAAAAAAAAAAGAAATCAAAAGGTTGTATACAATCCATTGATAGAAAACTTAAATACTGTTTTAAATGAACTTATTTATTCAACAAATAAAGTTATTGCCTTCCAAAAAATATTGCTAATAAATACCAGAAAAGTAAAAGGTATCAGTGGAGTCCCAAAAGTATAAAGTTCATTCATATTTAATAGAGGGCAAAGAGATTGCTTAAGATTCTTCAATCAATGAAGAAGGAAAAACAGGTGGCAAAGGGCTGGAAGCTGGGGCAAGTAGTCTCCACCATCCTAACTCTAGAGCCGTGATGAACTTAGTCTCTACCTTAAGTACAAAATGACCTGATTCAATACCGAATGGCTGAGAAACACCTGAAAAAATGTTCAACATCCTTAATCATCAGGGAAATGCAAATCAAAACAACCCTGAGATTCCACCTCATACCAGTCAGAATGGCTAAGATCAAAAATTTGGGTGACAGCAGATGCTGGCGAGGATGTGGAGAAAGGGGAACACCCCTCCATTGTTGGTGGGATTGCAAGCTGGTAAAACCACTCTGGAAATCAGTCTGGCGGTTCCTCAGAAAATTGGACATAGTACTACCGGAGGATCCCGCAATACCTCTCCTGGGCATATATCCAGAAGATGTCCAACCGGTAAGAAGGACACATGCTCCACTATGTTCTAGCAGCCTTATTTATAATAGCCAGAAGCTGGAAAGAACCCAGATGCCCCTCAACAGAGGAATGGATACAAAAAATGTGGTACATTTACACAATGGAGTACTACTCAGCTATTAAAAAGAATGAATTTATGAAATTCCTAGGCAAATGGTTGGACCTAGAGGGCATCGTCCTGAGTGAGGTAACACAATCACAAAAGAACTCAAATGATATGTACTCACTAATAAATGGATATTAGCCCAGAAACTTAATATACCCGAGATATAAGACACAATTTGTAAAATGCATGAAACTCAAGCAGAAGGAAGACCAAAGTGTGGACACTTTGCCCCTTCTTAGAATTGGAAACAATCACTCATGGAAGGAGTTACAGAGACAAAGTTTGGAGCTAAGACAAAATGGACCATCTAGAGACTGCCATATCCAGGGATCCATCCCATAATTAGCCTCCAAACGATGACACCATTGCATACTCTAGCAAGCGTTTGCTGAAAGTTCCCTGATATAGCTGTCTCTTGTGAGACTATGTCGGGGCCTAGCAAACACAGAAGTGGATGCTCACAGTCAGCTATTGTATGGATCACAGGGCCCCCAATGGAGGAGCTAGAGAAAATATCCAAGGAGCTAAAGAGATCTTCAACCCTGTAGGTACAACAACATTATGAACTAACCAGTACCCTGGAGCTCTTGACTCTAGCTGCATATGTATCAAAAGATGGCCTAGTCAGCCATCACTAGAAAGAGAGGCCCATTGGACATGCAAACTTTATATGCCCCAGTACAGGGGAAAGCCAGGGCCAAAAAATGGGAATGGGTGGGTAGGGAAGTAGGGGGGAGGGTATGGTGGACTTTTGGGATAGCGTTGGAAATGTAATTGAGGAAAATACATAATAAAAAAAAAATTAAAAAAAAAAAGTGAACACAAAGCCAGGCTTGGTGGTGCACACCTTTAATCCTGGCACTAGGGAGGCAGAGGCAGGCAGATTTCTGAGTTTGAGACCAGCCTGGTCTACAAAGTGAGTTCCAGGACAGCCAGGGCTACACAGAGAAACCCTGTCTTAAAAAACCAAAAAAAAAAAAAAAAAGTGAACACAGTGCTTAAAACAGGGCCTTTACTACCTTTTATAGGAATCCTTTGAATGAGCAATAAATAAATAAATAAATAAAAAGAAAGAAAGAGAGAGAGAGAGAGAGAGAGAGAGAGAGAGAGAGAGAGAGAGAGAGAGAGAGAGAGAGAGAGAAATTGGGCAGAAAACGAAAGTCAAAAGAGCTGCTCTCTAAAATAATTTCAGATTTCTCACAGATTTTGGTGTTTACTCTCACCAACAATGGGATAAGGAAATTTTGGAAGGAATTTTAACATGTCAACTGTTTCAATAGACTTATTCAACCTTCATTTTATAGGACGGCTGTGGAATTAATGTGGATTCCCACAAGGAGCAAAGCATCATTCTAGTTTCTTTTATGTTGTTGTTTTGATTTTTTTGGTACTCGTTTTTGAAATCCCAGAGAAGTGGATGGCAGAAAAAGCCCATTACTGAAGGAAGATTTCTAGCACAAACTTGCCCTGCCTGAATCTTTTTAATAGATCTCTCAAGGTTTGAGCCAACTCTAGAATGTTCTATAGGATTCAATAGAGCACTTGCATTTGCATTGCATTTAATCTAAGACTCTTTCTGATAAGGGTACAAACTATTTCTCATACATACTAAGAGCGAGCCTGTTTTCATTTTCCATTTGTTGATCTGATCACCCCTTTATCAGTCTCCTTGGCTGATTATTCCACTTTCTGGATTTGTCCCAGTGTCTCAGTGTTCAGCTCACCAAGCTCTCGCTCCATGCAAGATAACAATGTCATAGTTTATTCATTTCTTATGGTGAAAGTATTTACTATCGGGCAGTGTTTCTAGTTTTAGCACATTGCAATAGGTACTTCAGGGAAGAATATTAGCTCTATGATTTCTCATTTTGAACAGAATCATTTTTAACTGTGGACTTGTGTCCTTTCCCAGCTGTCCTTGTAACCAAACTCCTATGTCCAGACTGTTTCCTAATTTAATCTATTGTCAGCTCTGCTGCTGCATCTAGCTACAAACACTCTTTTATTTATTTATATTTATTTATTTTGTTTTTGTTTTTTGTTTTTGTTTTTGTTTTTTGAGACAGGGTTTCTCTGTCCTGGCTGTCCTGGAACTCACTGTAGACCAGGCTGGCTTCGAACTCAGAAATCTGCCTGCCTTTGCCTGCCAAGTGCTGGGATTAAAGACATGAGCCACCATACCTGGCCAAACACTTTTAAATCCTCACATATTTTTGTCTTATTTAAAAAATATATGATGGATCTCA
This sequence comes from Mus caroli, assembly GCF_978045245.1. NCBI lineage: Eukaryota > Metazoa > Chordata > Mammalia > Rodentia > Muridae > Mus > Mus caroli. Next base: position 80,621,360 of record NW_028227272.1, read on the forward strand.
TCTATCTTAAATTTAAACTTGTCTTGTTTGGATATGTGTATAACTATGCTTTCTTTTTTTTTTTTCTTTAAGATTTATTTATTTTATGTATGTGAGTAAACTGTTGCTCTCTTCAGACACACCAGAAGAGGGCATTGTATCTCATTACAGATGGTTGTCAGCCACCAGAAGGTGGCTGTGACCTCTGGAAGAACAGTCAGTGATCTTAACCACTGAGCCATCTCTCCATCACAACTAGTCTTTCAGGTACATTGTTATCTTGAATAGGATTCATTACTATCTTTTCCAGAATGGGGGAATGGCTATATGCAAAACTCCCTTAATGTCAGATGCAGCCAGATCAAAAGTTTTCTTTCTATTACTCTAACATTTTTTTTTTACAACACAGAGATCAGATGTTAGTAGGGTGTATTTGTGGACATGAAGAGTATATCTAGGAGGTTGATGCTTCTGGGAAAAAAGAAATAACATGCCACAACTGAAAAACAGCTTCTAATCTTCCCAGATAGGGAATGAAAGTTTTCCTACTTGTGAAGCTGGAAGGCATAATACCATCTGTTCTTTTCCATGACACACTGGGATAAAACCTTGACACATCAATGTAGAGAACCTGTGTTTGTGACTCCTCACTCGGTATAGACCGGAAGCAGTCCAGTGTGGAATCTGCTTGGGCATTTGGGTGTCTGTGTGTAAGAAGTAGCTCCGTACTTCACTGTGTAGTTATTCTGTCATTACGTCTCTATCCTTTACTGGGTCCCACCCTCATTGCTTCTGTGTTGCTTTTTTTTCCCTCAAAGACAGAATTGCCTCTGAGGACTTTAGAATATTCTCTTCCAGTGCTTGTTTCATAATTATAAATAAAACATAATATGTGTTGTAGTTAACCAGTTCTTCAATTTTCATATATTTGATAATTTCTTACTTTTAAAATTCCATCCCCTACCATGTTTCACAATTTTAAGAGAGAATTGTATAGTTATTTACTTATTTTTAAAATTTTATTTATTCAATTTACAACCCTCTCATCACAGTACCCCATCATGTAAGTTCTACCCCCGTTCCACCTTCTCCTTTGAGAAGAGGAAGTCTGTTCTGGGTCACACACACCTGCTCTGACTTACACAACAACCCCTTATACAACAAGTCACTTCAGAGCTACAAGCATCATCTCCCACTGAGACCAGACAATGTGATACATTTAGGGGTGGAGAATCCACAGTAAGCAGACAAAACGCTCAGTGACAGCCCCTATTCTAGTTGTTGGGGGATGCTATACCAACTAAGCTACTCATCTGCCACATATGAGCAGGGGGCCTAGGTCCAGCCTCTGCTCAGCCCTTGGTTGGAGATTCAGTCTCTGAGAAACCCCATTTCCAGGTCAGCTGACTTTGTTCATCATCCAGTGAAAACTCTGTCTTCTTCAGGTCCCACAATACTCCCCCAGTTCTTCCTTAAGATTCTCTACATCTGTTTCCATTGGCATGTGGAAAGAGCATCTCAGAATACAGTTATGCTAGATACCTGTCTGCAAACGTAACCAGACATCATTAATAGTGTCAGGTATTGGTTCTTACCCATGGGTGGCTCTCAATTTGGGGTAGTAACTGCATGGCCCTTCCTGTAGTCTCTGAATTTTGTCTCTGCACATCTTGTAGGCAGGACCCATTTTGAGTAGATGGTTTGTGGTTTGGTTGCTCTCCTTATCCCTTCACTGTTGAAAATTCTCTGTTTAGCTCTGTCTCCCATTTTTAATTGTTGGTCTCTAACATCTTCAGTTCTTTATATATTTTGGACATTAGACCTCTATCAGATGGAGGGTTAGTGAAGATCTTTTCCCAATCTGTAAGCTGTCATTTCATCTGAATGATAGTGTCCTTTGACATTTGGAGGCATTTCAGTTTCATGAGGTCCCATTTGTTAATTTGTGACCTTACTACCTGAGCCATTGTCATTCTGTTCAGAAAGTTGTCTCTTACACCAATGTGTTCAAGGCTATTCCTTAGTTTCTCTTCTATTAGGTTTAGTGTATCTGACTTTCTGTTGAGGTCTTTGGTCCATCTGGACTTGAGTTTTGTGCAAGGTGAAAGATATGGATTTATTTGCCTTCTTCTACATACAGACAAACAGTTAGATCAGCACAATTTATTGAAGATACTCCCCTTTCCTATTGTATGGTTTTGAGTTATTTGTCGAAAGGTTCATAGGTGTCTGGGTTTATTTCTCTGTCTTCAATTCAATTTCATTGATTCACCTGTCTGTTTTTATACCAATACCTTTCAGTTTTTATTACTATTGTTTTGTAGTACAGCTTGAGGTCAGAGATAGTGATGTATTTATAAGTTATTTTATTGTTTAGGATCATTTTAGCTATCCTAGTTTTTTTCTCTTTTTTCTCCCTTTCTTTCTTTCTTTCCTTCTTTCTTCCTTTTTTTACATATAAAGCTGAGAATTTTTATCTCACGATCTGTGAAGAATAGTAGAATAGTGTTGGAATTTTGATATGGATTAAATTGAATCTGCAGATTGCTTTTGCCATTCTCACTATGTGAATCGTACTTAATCCATGGCCAAGAGAGAAATTTCTACACTCTGATATTTTCCTCAGTTTCTTTCTTCAGATATGTGAAGTTCTTGCTTGGTTAGCACTACATCAAGGCATTTTATGTTATTTGTGGCTATTTTGAGAGTAATATTCCCTAACTCCTTTCTAAACCCATTTATCACTTGGATAGAGGAGGGCTACTGATTTCTACCAGTTAATTTTGTATTCAGCCACTTTGCTATAGGTGTTTATAAGCTATAGGAGTTCTTTGGTAGGATTTTGGGGGTTGTTTATGTATACTAACATATCATCTACAAATAAAGATGCTTTGCCTTCTTCCATTTCCAATTTGTAGCCTGTCAGTTTCCTTTAGTGTCTTATTGCTCTACCTAGAACTTGAAGAGATATTGGGAGAGTGGACAGACTTATCTTTTCCCCAATTTTAGTGGAAAACCTTAAGTTTCTCTCCATTGAATTTGACGTTGCTGTTGGCTTGCTGTATTTTGCCTTTATTGTGTTTGATTATGCACAGTGTATGTTCTTTCCAAGACTTTTAGCAGGAAGGGGTGTTATATTTTTTCAAATGCTTTTTCAGTCTTTAGTGAGATGATCATGTGGAATTTTTCTTTCAGTTTGTCTATATGGTTGACTGCTTTGATGGATTTTTTTTTCTATATTGAACCACCCCTGTTTCCCTGCTTCCCTGGAATGAAGCCTACTTGATCATAGTGAATAATGTCTTTGATGTGTTATTGGATTCATTTGAAAAGTATTTCATTGAGTACTTTTGCATATTAATGTTCATGAGGGAAATGGTTTTGAATTTCTCTTTCCTTGTTGATTTGTGTGTGTGTGTGTGTGTGTGTGTGTGTGTGTGTGTGTGTGTGTGTGTGCTTTAGGTATCTGGAATACTGTGGCCTCATAAAATGAGTTTGGCAGTGTTCCCTCTGATTCTGTTTTGAGGAGTAGTGTGAGGAGTATTAGCAATAGCTCTTCTTTGAAAATCTGATAGAATTTCTCAATAAAACCATCTGGCCTACGGTTAATTTTGGTTTGGAGATATTTAATGAAAGCTTCTATTTCCTTAAAGAACTATTCAGGGCCGGGCCTTTAATCCCAGCACTCGGGAGGCAGAGGCAGGTGGATTTCTGAGTTCGAGGCCAGCCTGGTCTACAGAGTGAGTTCCAGGACAGCCAAGGCTATCAGAGAAACCCTGTCTCGAAAAACCAAAAAAAAAAAAAAAAAAAAAAAAAAAAAAAAGAACTATTCAGATAGTTTACCTAATCTTGATTTAGTTTTGGCAATTGGTATTTGTCTAGAAAATCATCTGTTTCATTTAGATTTTCCATTTTTCTGGAAGACAGGTGTACTGGCTGATTTTGTGTGTCAACTTGACACAGGCTGGAATTATCACCAAGAAAGAAGCTTCAGTTGGGGAAGTGCCTCCATGAGATCCAGCTGTGGGGTATTTTCTCAATTAGTGATCAAGGGGGAAGGGTCCCTTGTGGGTGGGACCATCCCTGGGCTGGTAGTCTTGAGTTCTGTAAGAGAGCAGGCTGAGCAAGCAAGGAGAAGCAAAGCAGTAGGTAACATCCCTCCATGGCCTCTGTATCAGCTCCTGCTTCCTGACTTGCTTGAGTTCCAGTTTTAACCTACTTTGGTGATGTACAGGAGTTTGGAAGTGTAAGCTGAATAAACCCTTTCCTTCCCAACTTGCTTCTTGATCATGATATATTGTGCAGGAATAGAAACCCTGACTAAAACAACAGGCTTTTGAAGTAAGATCTAATAATTCTTTGAATTACCACCTCAGTATCCATTGTTATGTCTCCTTTTTCATTTCTGACTTTGTTAATTTGGATACTGTCTCTCTTCCTTTTATTTAGTTTGACTAAAGGTTTGTCTACCTTATTGATTTTCTCAAAGAACCAGCTCTTGGTTATTGATCTTTTGTATTTTTCTCTTTGTTTCTGATGGATTTAGTCCGGAGTGTATTTTCTACCATCTATTACTCCTGGGTGTGTTTGCTTCATTGTTTTCTAGTGCTTTCAGATGTACTTGCATCTCATTAGTATGAGAACTCTTAAATTTCTTTATGAGTGCACCTAATGCTAGAAACTTTCCACTTAGTACTGCTTTTAGAGTGTCCCATAAGTTTGAGTACGTTGTGCTCTCATTTTCATTGAATTTAGGTGTTAAATTTCTTTATTATTTAGTAGAGAGTTGTTCAGTATGTAGGCTTTCTGTTGCTATTGTTGTTAAAGTATACTTAATTCATGGTGATCTGATAAAATGCATGGGGTTATTTCAATAATATATATTGAGGTTCATTTGTACCTGATGTTATTATAAATTTTGGAGGAGGTTCTGGGAGGTGCTGAGAAGAAGGTATATACATTTTGGTTGGATGAGGTGTTCTACAGATATCTGTTAGGTTTGTATGAATTAAAATCTCTGTTCATTTCTTTTTTCCCTCTGTTTAGTTCATGTCTCCATGATCTGTCCATTGGTGAGAGTGGGGTTTTGAGGTCTCCCATTATAAATGTGTGGGGTTTGAAATGTGATTTAAGCCTTAGTAATGTTTATTTTACAAATGTCTATTCCCTTTCATTTAAGGCATCAATGTTGAGAATTGAGATGTCCTCTTGGTGGATTTTTTTCTTTGATGAATATCAAGTGTCTTCCCTGTCTCCTTTTATTTACTTTCGGGTGAAAGTCCATTTTATTAGATATTAGAATGGCTAAACCAGCTTGTTTCTTGGGTCTTTTTGCTTACAAAACCCTTTTCCAGTCCTTTATATTAAGATAATGATTATCTTTGTTCCCAAGATTCCTTTCTTGTATATAGCAGAATGATGGATTTTGTTTACTCATTGATTACCTTAACGTGTTTTTTTTTTTTTTTTTAATTGGGGGATTGGGTCCTCTGGTGTTTAAAGATATTAATGACCAATGAGTATTACTTCTTGTTATTTTGGTTGATGTTGGTAGCAGTTGAGTGTGACTGTGAGTTTGAGTATGAGTTATCTATGGTATTAATGGTGTGAAATTATTTATTTCTTGTGTTTTCTTGAGTAAGTTACCCTCGCTGGGTTGGAATTCTAGTATCTTCTATAGGACTGGGTTAGTGAAAAGATACTGTTTCATTTTTTTTAATGAAATAAATATCTTTCTCCATCTATGGTTATTGAAATTTTGCTGGGTATAGTAGTCTAGGCTGACATCTGTTATCTTTTTTTTTTTTTTTTTAAGGTTTATTTATTTATTATATGTAAGTACACTGTAGCTTGTCTCAGATACTCCAGTAGAGGGCATCAGATTTTGTTCCGGATGGTTGTGAGCCACCATGTGGTTGCTGGGATTTGAACTCAGGACCTTTGGAAGAGCAGTCAGCACTCTTAACCACTGAGCCATCTCCCCAGCCCCCAACATCTGTTATCTTATACTCTGCAAGATCTCTACCCAGGCAATTCTAACTTTTAGAGTCTCAGATGAGAAATCAAGTGTAATTCCCAAATGTCTGCTATTATATGTTACTTGGCCTTTTCTCCTTGCTGCTTTTTAAATCCTTTATTTATTTTAAAATCTTTTTGTATATTTAGAGTTTAGATTATTATGTGATAGGAGGTTCAATCTATTTTGTGTTCTGTAAGCTTCTTGTATCTTGTTGGCATCTCTTTCTTTGGGTAAGGGGAATTTTATTCTATGATTTTGTTTAAGATGTTTTCTGGGCCTTTGAGCTATGAATCCTCTCCTCCTCCTCCTCTTCCTGTTCTATTCCTATTATCCTCAGGTTTGGTCCTTTTATATTGGCCTGAATATCCTGGATGTTTTAGGTCCTGAACTTTTTAGATTTTTACATTGACTGATATATATTGATTTCTTCTATTGAATCTTCAACACTGGAGATGCTCTCTGCATTCTGCTGGTGATGGTTATGTCTTTAGTTCCTATTCTCTTTATCAGGTTTTCTATCTCCAGGATTGCTTCAGACTGTGTTTTCTTTATTTTTTCTATTTCCATTTTCAGGTCTTGGACAGTTTTATTCATATCCTTCATCTTTTTTATTTTATTTTCCAGTATTTCTTTATATTTATTTGCTTCCCTTTTTAATGCTTCTACCTATTTGAATATATTTTCCTGTATTTCCTTAAGGAATTTATTCATGTTCTCTTTAAAGATCGCTATCATCTTTATAAGACTAGATTTAAGAATTACTCATGCTTCAGTTTAATTAGGATATCCAGAGTTTGTTGTAGCAAGATAGCTGGGCTCTCATGTTACTGTATTGCCCTGAATCTTGCTGCTGGTCTTCTTATGCTGTCTTTTAAGTGTCTGCTTTTTCTTGGTGTTGGTTAGATGATCCTGATGGCAGCATGGTTTCTCAGGAAGTTTTGGGGAGCTGTGGACCAGACAATGTGGGTCATCATACCGGACTGTTGGCTGTGCCTCAGGCAGTCCCTACTGTGTAGGCTGTGTCCAAGTCAGAGCCAAGTGGGATGGCTAGGGGATCCAATTCTGCAGGTTCACCCAGACAGATGAATTAGGATGGCAAGCAGACCTTATTGGGATGGGTGGTTGGGCAGGGATCCAAGATGGCTAGCCCCCCCCCCCAAAGATTTCCATGGGGAGATAGGACACTGCCCATGCCATACAAGGCTCTGCAAGGCTCCTCTGGACAAAAATAAGCAAGCCCAGAGCTAGACAATAGGGCTCAGGGGACAGTATGCCACTCAGCTGGTCTTATATCAGGACAAATACACAATGTAACTCACCTACAGATTTTCGACAAGTTCACAATTAACGTACGTTCTAGAGGCAAATGGAATGTAAAATATGTTTGAAGTTTACTATTTCCATTTCAAAGTACACTAATAGTAAGCATAATTTTTTCTTCCTTTTTTCAACATCTGTACCTAAATATTTACTACATATAATTTTGTTTTGTTTCATTCCATGGTTAAATATACACAGGAGGAAAGAAACCATCCCTAGGCCCTACATGATTTAATTACACAATGACTAAGAAATTGTCCTGTGATTTCTCCACTTTGTCTGACATGACTCCTCCCACCATGCCCTCTCATTCAAGGTTAATTCACACAAACTAATAATAAATAAAAACCTAACTATCAAAATTATATCATCATGTCACTGATATATTTGGGGATTTTACAATGAACTGAAAGTGACATTTAAATTACAGAACAAGTTATTTTTCATGTGTAGAGTTTATTTATTGATTTATTGACATCATTGAAAAATTTCAACATATAATGAATTGAATGCAATGTTCCTCAGATTGATATGCGATAGGTAGGCTTTTATAGAGTTAATTATATAAGGAGGGATGAGCCCACATGACTTACAATGTTTTTACCCAGCAACCTGAATCATTTCAGGAAAAACTTCATCAAACAATTCACCATCATTTCCATGAATTATTAAAATGAAATGCTGAAATGTGAGAAAATTATTAGACAAATAGAATATTGATCTGTGTTCTGTTAAGTGGTATAAATCTGTGATACAAACATTGCAAATTTAATAAATGGCTGAAAACAATAATCAAGGTCAGTGTAAATGATAGTCCAAGAAAATTGACAAATATTTATGATGACACATGAGGAAATGTCAAAAATAAAGACACAAGTAAAAAATAAATCAGTATCCATACCATCTGGCTATAGGGATACGATTAAAGTGTCAAAGAACTGACAGGTAAAAACAGCAATGGACCATATGAGTGATGCACACAGGAAGTCAATGCATCAAGTTTCCCAAAGTGAAGGGATACAGTTAGGGTAAATTCTGACATAAAAACATTTGGTTATGAGTGAACACAGATAAATAATTAAGAAGGGAAATATGATGGCCATATGTTATGTATGGGCTCTAGATATTCTGATTACTTTGATTTGTTTACCCTTCTATCCATAAAATAAATATTTATGGACCATTTTCATGCAACAACTGCTATAGGCTTTTGTAACCTAAAGTCAAATAACAAAATGGAGTAAAAATGAATAGCTTGCAGAGGGGAAGATAAACGTTAAAACTCTCTTTGGTAAGAAGTCTGTTACAAAAACATATGCTGCAAAATGACACCAAAAATGTGAAAAAAAATACCAAAGAAGCTGACAATTCTAAGAGACACTTTTAACTGTTTTGAAAAATCAAGTATAGAGTCTTTAATTAATTAACTATCTGAAAGTTAGTATTTATTCCATATAAATGGACATTTGTTAGCATGTTTTATAGTGCACATCAGTAAATCATAGAAAACATGACTTAAGTATTTGTATAAATTTCATAATGCATAATGTTTGAAGTATGACACATCAGTACCCAGGAATAAAATCAAAATTGAAATATGATACTTTGCTCTGAGGTTGAGAAAGATGGCATACCAGTTAATACTGCTTGTAGTTCTTCCAAGGGACCCAAATTCAGTCTCCAGTACTCATTCTGATGGAACACAACTGTCTGAAACCCTGACTCCAGCAGATCTGAGTCCCTCCTCTGGCCTACACAGACACTAATGTGTAAATAGCCTTATATAAACATACAAATATTTTAAAATGTTTTTTACTGTAATCTTATCATTTGTCTAATGCCATAGACTGAAAACATTAAGCAAAACTATGGTAAACTATGAAAAATGTAGATATTTTCTAATTATTAGATAAATATTGCTATCAATATTTCTATTCCATAATAAAAGTTCAAAAAATGAGGCTTCCCAATCTTAAATGTATGCTGACACTTAATTTAAAAATTACTCTAGCTCAAAATTTAATTAACTGGATATTTAATAACTTTCAGTTTCGTTCATGCTTTAATTGTATTTCACATGTATTGAGAAAAATCATTTCAAGGATTATAGTTTCATTGTTATGATATAATAAGCTGCAGCTCTATGATCCAGTCTTCTTCAGATTGTATTATAATATGTGTCATGCTATATGCTTGTACCAGGAATAATATCAATTAATCCTATTTTCATATCAACAGACAATGTGCATTTGTGTTTTCCTCCCTGTTCTAGGTTTTTGGGCAAACAATAGTTACAAAACTGGTAAAAATTATTGACTAGTATTGGTTCCTTTTCTTCCACTGTGGTACAAGTTCTTACAAAGAGAACTTGGGAACTGAAGGCTTTATTTGCTTGATAGTTCCAGAGTGATGAAGCTGATCACGGCAGGTAAAGTACAGCAGCCTTCAGGGTGAACATGACACCAGGGTCAGGAAGAAGGATGATAACATCTTCATCCACACAAGTGAGACAGCAAAGAACAAGAAGGTAACATTATAAATATTCAAAACCACCCCAGTGACTTTTCTGTTAAAATATCTTTTATTTACCAGATGTAATTGTCTTCTCAGAGAATAAACTCACCCTTTCTAGCTCTTTCTGACATATGGCTAGCTGGTTTAATTCAGCTTTTCTGGCAGAAACTTCTCCACAAGCTGACTGATTCAGTCTGCTTACTCTCGGCCTCCCACTGAATTACTCTGCTTTTTTCTCAAGCTATCTCTGGCAATGTCTCCTAATCGTCTAGACTTCACATTCTCTGTCTCATTCTGTCTTTACCTGAAACCTGACTTTGAAAAACTGTCTCCCATCTACCTCTCCCTCTGAACTTAAATTATCTCTCTTTCCTGTCTGTTTTGAGAGTTGGGCATATCTGGCGAATCTTTCTCTGATTTGATCACAGCCTCTCAAGAGCACATCACGTTCAAATGTGGCTGCTTGCTTCTACCTTCATTGTTGGGGATTAAAGGTGAATACCATCAAGATCTTTTTATTATTGGAAACTATTGTTTATTTTTAAAATTTTACATTTGTATTTGAAGAATTGTTAGCATTATCAAGATTGGAAGGATAAATAAGTCTTGGAAAATTCTTTTGTGTACAAAGAAAATATTTACATTCTTATTCATATGAACAATTTTCAGGGATATCTAATGTCACACTTTTGCAGTTTTTAAATTGTTTAGATTCTTTGTAATTAAGGAATCAATATTTAAATTTTATTTATGTTTAATTTTTAATATAAAAATTCAACAGCCACAGATAGTTTAAATATATAAAATGATTATCATATAGCTTTATAATGCATTAATATATACTTAAATATACTTGAATTTATTAAATATTTTATTAGTATGAGCCTATTTTACATTTTAAATTTCGAATGTATAAGCCATCATGAGTAAATAGAATTCCTATTCAGTGACAAAGTTTGGAATTGAAGAACACATTACTTTCAGATACATATTAACTCCCCATATTATTAAGTCACCTATTGCATAAATTGCAAAACTTCAAAATTCATAGCCTTCAAATTGTAAAAATATATAATCTTCTAGTTTTTAATCTGAAAATAGTATTTTATTAAGAAATGTTTTATTAATTCCTCAGAAACTTCAAATATATTTTAAACTCCTCCATATCTCCACCACATCCACCATTCATCCATTCTATATCCACTTATCTTTGTTTACTCATATTTGTAAAACCAAAGTCCAATTGATGCTGACTATATAATTTTATGTGTTTGGTCATCAACTGAAGTGTGTTAGACCTAATAGTAGTCTCACATTTAAGGAAAACTAAATCTATCAAATATTGAAGCTATTAGTTTGAAATTTTCCCACTAAGTGTGGGACCTCCTGCCACTTTCAGCCTCCATGTTTGAAGTTTTAACTCTCTTGCACCTGAGCAGATTTTGTGCCTGCTGTCACAAGCACTGAGAGTCCACATGTGCAACTGCTCTATTGTGTGGAGAAAATACTATATCCTTGTAATAATCCACTAACGCTGTGGGAGAAAAATCCCATAGTTGCTTCTTTTATCTTTAGTAAGAATATTGTTTGATGAAGTTTCAACAGACTTTAAAAATGAGATTTCAAAATGTTTATTGTATGCTTATGTAATTAAAATTATCTGATGAATTGCATTTCTTTCTAATAACAGGAATTTGTAATTATTTGGAAGCAACATAAAGTATCCACAATTTTAGCAATATTAACAGCTTTCTGTTTTGGTGAGCAGTATCTGTGACAACATGAAATTTCTTACTGTTTTACCTTGATGTTAATTCATATTAATTTCATCCCAAGGTTTGCACAATATCAGGTTTGCTCTTTTCTGACAATCACCGTACAATAACAGCTTTAACTGCTCCTGGTATAACCAGCATCACACATTCATAGAATATCACTGTATTGGTATTGGTGTACACTAGTATTTAGTTAAAATACTAATGATGGGTTCATTAAGTATAAGAACTAATGAGTGTACATATATGGTTTTAATGTAGTGCCATCTCCATAATATCAAAGTGTTATTATATAAGCAGAAAACATATCCACATACTGCTTTGTAAAGAGCACAACTATCAACTATGTTCACATGCTATTGCTCAAATAAATATGTAATATTTCTAAAGTTTTAAAATATTCTATTTCCTTTAAGTAGATTTCTAATATGGTGATAACTTGCAACATTAAGTTCCAAAGAGATGTAAATAATATGTTAATATAGAAATGTAAATATATGTAAATAATATATTAATAAAGAAATGATCAGGTGTGGGAAAATGGGTCAGTGTATAAAAGCACCAATACTGAGAACCTGAATTTTATCTCCAGGACCCACAAGGTGAAAGTACAGAACTGTTTTCCCCAAATCATCCTTGTTGTATGCTTCCCCCTACACACACACACACACACACACACACACACACACACGAGAGAGAGAGAGACAGACAGACAGACAGACAAAGACAGAGTGATAGACAGAGACAGAGAGAGACAGAGAGGGAGACACAGAAATATATCATCACTATAAATGAAAAATAAAATAGTAAATGTAATAAGGCCTTTAAAATACTATACATAAGTTCACTAATACATTTTTATGAAGTACAATGACTGATGAAGGGCTATAGTTGTAATGTAACGGCATCTCCATAGGAAGTATGTTACATACTCAACCCTAGCTTTGTCCACAGATGCATTTAAAGAATAGGCTAAATGAGTGGAAGCTCTCAACCCACAGCATTATAGATACACATGTAGCCTAATTAACAAATTTGATGCTGTTGCACTCCTACCTGCATTTCACTTCCTAATTCCATGGGCAGAGAATACATGCTTTGTCTGAAACCATTCAGTTTTGATGCTCACTTCAGTGCTGCAGTGTGCCTTGTCCAGCAGCTGATCCTGACCACTGTCTCAGGATGCTGCAAGTGCAATTATCTCCTTGCTCCATAGTACTCTAATTCAAGCTTCCTATCTCACTGAGCTTTCCTACTAAAATCAATCGGAAACATCCCATCTGTGGAAGCTCATTAAAAATTTATTTCTTAATTTTGTGTAATTATGCAAGAGAATTGAATGTATTCCAACAAAATCTTAGCTAAGGCTTTCCTATCACTGTCGACATAACAGCATATTAGTATACATTAGAGAGAAAAAAATTAGTCCATAAAATTTGGCTCAAGAAAAAGCATCGGAGGCATGGTTATTCAAATACAGTCTTCAGTCTTCAGTTCATTACTTTCAAAGCACCCATCAATGTTTTTATCTCTATTCAGTACTATGGACAGCTACTCTGTTTCAAATGATTTTGATATTGAAAGTTATGCACATAGGATTGACTACTCACTAGGTAAACCCCGTGTTTTAGCTCTGGGTATGATAAAGTGTATAATTACACTTTAAGTCTTTTAATACAATTTAATTCTTTATGGCATACTTGTATGTCTAAGTCATGAGGAAGTGACCTGGTAACTATTATGATCTTACTCATTAAATTAATCCTTATGACTTACCATGGAAAGCTTTATATATAGGAATAAATCTTAAAAGTAATATTTTATGTATTGACTTCTGGGAATAGCATGAATTTATTGTAAAGCATGACAACCAAGTGTTTTATTGACATTGACATTGGTTTTTGTAGGATTTATGTGTGTATGTATTCCTGTAGTATATCTGTATGTGTGTGTGTATATGCACATGTGCATGAATGTGTTTATGGATGTGTGTATGTATTGTCTTAGGGTTTTCATTGCTGAGAAGAGACACCATAGACAGACAACATTTAACTGAGGATGGTTTACAGATTCAGAAGTGTAGTCTACTCTCATGATGGCAGGAAGCATGGGGGTATCCAGGCAGAGATCTTAATCAGAAGGCAGTCAGGAGAACACTATCATGCTTAGACAGCTAGGAGAAATGTTCCTTAAAGCCCACTCCCACCTTGACCCACTTCCTCCAATAAGGCCACACCTCCTAACAGTGTCACCACATTCCACTCCCTAGTCCCCACAGGTTTCTTCAAGCACATGGACAGACCTAGCCACTGCCTAATGCCAAATATGTTTAGTTCAGTTTCAAAAGACTGTCTATAACAATTACAAAAATATGAAAAGTCCAAAGTTCACAGTCTCTTCTGAGATTCAACTTAACTGCAATCCCCTGTAAAAGCAAAATAAAAAAGCAGATCACTTACCTCCAACATAACAGGATACACACTTCCTTTCCAAAATGTCATCATGAGGAAATACTGGACCAAAGCAAGACCAAAAAGCAGCTGGTCAAACTCCAAACTCTGCAGCTCCATTTCCAATATCAAAGAGCTCTTCAGATCTCCAGCTCCTTTCATTCTTGTCAATTTCTCTTGGCAAATCAGACATACAGCAGCAAAATGCTTCATTCTCTTGGGATAGTTCCACTCCCTGTTGGTAGGTTTCCTTGGCAGATATCCTAAGGTTCTGACATCTGGTCCCCATCCCCCAAGTTCTTCACCCCAACCCACCTGCCCCATCTTTGAGAGGATGTTTCCTTTTGCCCACCCACCCACCCTCACCTCACTCCCACTAGCATCCATCTTCCTTGGAACATCAAGTTTCCACAGGATTAAGCACATCGCCTTCCACTGAGGCCAGAACAAGTCGTAGTCCTCTGCTATACATGTGCCCGGGGCCACAGGTCAGCCCATGTTGGCTCCTTGTTTGTTGGTCTAAGCAACTTCAACATTACAGCTTCTGGTTCCAATGTCTGGGATCCACATATGTTCTTCTGGGCTCCTCCATAGGGATTTGTCTCACTCCTTCAGCTCTGCCCTCTGTAGCACTCCAGAGTCTGGCTGACTCTACTCCATTGCTGCTCCTGTTATTGTTGATCATTCTGTGGCACTTGTCTACAATACTATAATAGTCTGAGATTTGTCCGCTACAACTAGGTTTCAAGAATAACCTATCATAGGCTCCCTTCATGGTGCCAAGACTCAACTTCTTTTTATGATGCGTTCAGTCCCATATGGTTAACTGAGTCTGCATCCTTCACCCATGGCCTTTCCTGGCCACTCACAGTGCTAAACTTCAGCTGTTCTACATGATCCCTGCATGTCCTCAAAACCAGTATCACCTGAGTTACTCTTATACATTACCAAGTCTAACTGCAGCATTGGTTTTCTCTGTAACACAGCTTCTTTCTGCTCTCAGAAAACACTTGCTAGAAGATTTCTTTTTTTGTCAACTAGACATAAGGTCCTCTGAAAAGGAACCTCAATAGAGACAATATCTGATTGGCTTGTAGACAAGGCTGAGGGATAATGTTCTTAATTAATTGTTAATGTAAAAAAGATCAGCCTAGTGTGTGTGGTGCCATGCCTCAAAAAGTGATTCTGTGTTGTAAGAAAAAAGCAAGCTCATCAGAGCATGGAGAGACATCCAGTAAGCAGTTTTTCTCCATCATCTCTTTTTCTATTCCTGCCTTCAGGTTCTTGACTTGAGTTTTTACCCTGATTTCTCCTCATGGCGACCTGTAGATTGTAGTGATGAAAAGAATCCTTTCCTATAAAAGTTGCTTTTAGTCAGTTTTTATTACAATATTAGAAAGTAAACTAGGACTGTGTGTGTGTGTTTATGTGTCAGTGTGTGTGTCTATGTACACTTAGGAGATCAGGGGACATCAGAGTAGATAGACACAGATTCTCCCATTAGCTTGTGAGTCATCAGGTAGACTAGGCTCAGTAGCCACTGAGCAGCAGAATTCTGTCTTTGATTTTCTTAGCATATGTTTTACTATCATATACTGTGATGCCTGAATTTTTAAATGGAATCTAGGTACAAAAATCAG
Organism: Mus caroli; assembly: GCF_978045245.1. Taxonomy (NCBI): domain Eukaryota; kingdom Metazoa; phylum Chordata; class Mammalia; order Rodentia; family Muridae; genus Mus; species Mus caroli. Next base: position 80,637,057 of record NW_028227272.1, read on the forward strand.
GTTCTTGAGCATGGAAAGCAAGCATTTAAAAAATGGATCATTACCTGTTTCTAATTCTCTATTCTTGGGCTTCAGTAATCTTTGCTGAGATTCTAATTAAGAAGACTAGGTTAGTAAGCAGTACAATGTGATGCTTAGTAACTGTAGACTGCATATAACATTTAATATGCTCATGCAATACAGGCCTAGATGCACATCTACTATTTCTATTATTATATTTATTGACATTGTGTTCATGACAGGTAAATTAATTTATTTATGTAGAATAAAAACATTTAATTTTGACCTATGCATGTACCACTGCAATTATTAATTTATTCAAAATAATGGATAGATAAATTGTTCGAAAAAACTACAGTTTCAAAGTCCTTTCTGTTACTATTTTGTTGGTTCAATGAATGTTAAAATTTGAATATGTAACACAGGAAAATTCTGAAACCTATATTTTAACAGAGGCCAAAGCCATCTTCTTCCTTCCCCATTTCAGCTCTCCATCTCAACCCAACTGCTTTGCTTCTTCACTGCTGGCTCTCTGAAGGAGATGGAGTAGTGATTATTTCAAACCAGCAAGCCAGATCCTTCCTACTTGTGTTCTTTTGCTTGTTCTTTGTTCACCGGAGAATTACACATTACTGTCAGTCTGCCACGAACTCACTTTCTGTCAGGCCGTACTTTTACTTGGTAAAATTATCCTTTCCTAGAAAAGAGAGTTCAGAAAACATTAGATTGCAAATTCACCATAAATGAAAGCAAAACACTGTAAGTAAATGTCTACAAGTTTGAGGGACAAGGATCAGCCTTAGTTTCATCCCTGGTTTTCTTAGTGCTGATCATTTTCTTACTCAGAACTCAATGTCCTGGTTTCAGAGACTTAACACATTTTAGAAAATCAGGAACTTCAACATCTAAGTATTGATTTAAAAGTGTAGTTATATGTGTAAATCATATGGTCATTTTTAATATTCTAACAGGCTAGAGATTTATGAGTTATGTACCATTTTATAAGACCATGGAACTGATTATCATTCGTTAAAGATCTTCATCCTTCACGTTAAATGAATTCTTCAGTCTAATGAAATGCTTTCCAAGATGTGGGGAATTGATTCAAACATTTTGGCCTTCTTTTTATTATTATTCTTATTAGATATTTTTGTTACTTATATTTCAAATGATATCCCCTTTCCTGGTTTCCCCTCCAACACCCCCCAATTCCCTCCCTCATCCTCCTGCTTTCCCGACCACCCACTCCTGCTTATTGGCCCTGGCATTTCCCTCTACTGGGGCATAGAACATTAACAGGACCAAGGGCCTTTCCTCCCACTGATGACTAACTAGGCCATCCTCTGCTGCATGTTCAGCTAGAGCCAAGAGTCTCACAATGTGTATTTTTTTGGTTGGTGGTTTAGTTCCTGGGAGCTCTGGAGGTACTGGTTAGTTCATATTGTTGTTCCTCCTATGGGGCTGCAAACACCTTTAGCTCCTTGGATCATTTCTCTAGCTCCTTCATTGAGGACTATGTGCTCAGTTCAATGGATGGCTGTGAGCATTCACTTCTGTATTTGTCAGGTACTGGAAAAGCCTCTCAGGAGACAGCTGTATCAGGCTCCTGTCAGCAGTCACTTCCTGGCATCCACAATAGTGTCTGGGTTTGAAGGTTGTATATGGGGTAGATCCCCAGGTGGGACAGTCTCTGGATGGCCATTCCTTCAGTCTCTGTTTCACACTTTGTCTCTGTAACTCCTTCCATGAGAAAAAGATCTTTACCAATCCTACATGCAATAGAGAGCTAATATCCAATATATACAAAGAACTCATGAAGTTAGACTCTAGCGAACCAAATAACCCTATTAAAATGGGGTACGGAACGCCAGGGCCAAAAAATGGGAATGAAGGGGGGGTAGGAAAGTGGGGGGGAGGGTATGGGGGACTTTTGGGATAGCATTGGAAATATAATTGAGGAAAAGACATAATAAAAAAAATAAAAAAAATGGGGTACAGAGCTAAACAAAGAATTCTCAACTGAGGAATACCGAATGGCTGAGAAGAACCTAAAAAATGTTCAACATCCTTAATCAGATCAGGGAAATGCAAATAAAAACAATTCTGAGATTCCACCTCACATCAGTCAGAATGGCTAAGATCAAAAGCTCAGGTGACAGCAGATGCTGGCAAGGATGTGGAGAAAGAGGAACACTCCTCCATTGCTGGTGGGATTGCAAGCTGGTACAACTACTCTGGAAATCACTCTGGTGGTTCCTCAGATAACTGGACATATTATTACTGGAGGATCCCACAATACTGTTCTGCTCCTGGGAATATACCCAGAAAATATTTCAGCATGTAATAAGGACACATGTTCCACTATGTTCATATCAGTCTTATTTATAGCAAGAAGCTGGAAAGAATTCATATTTTCTGTAGCCATCCCTCAACAGAATGTGATACATTTGCACAATGGAGTACTATGCAGCTATTAAAAACAAGGAATTTTTAAAATTCTTAGACAAATGGATGGATCTGGAGGATATCATCCTGAGTGAAGTAACCCAATCACAAAAGAACACACATGATATGCACTCACTGATAAGTGGATATTAGCCCAGAAGCTCAGAATACCCATGATATAGTTCTTAACACACACAAAACTCAAGAAAAAGGCAGTTGGGCTGGAGAGATGGCTGCTCTTTCAAAGGACTGGGGTTCAATTCCCAGCCCCCACATGGCAGCTCACAGCTGTCTGTAATTCTAGTTCCAGGGAATCTGACACACAGACACACAGGCAAACAGCCACTCACATAAAAATAAAAACAAATAGAAGAAGAAGAAGAAGAAGGAGGAGGAGGAGGAGGAGGAGGAGGAGAAAGAAGAAAGAAGAAAGAAGGAAGAAGGAAGAAGGAAGAAGGAAGAAGGAAGAAGGAAGAAGGAAGAAGGAAGAAGGAAGAAAGAAGGAAGAAGGAAGAAGGAAGAAGGAAGAAGGAAGAAGGAAGAAGGAAGAAGGAAGAAGGAAGAAGGAAGAAGGAAGAAGGAAGAAGGAAGAAGAAAGAAGAAAGAAGAAAGAAGAAAGAAGAAAGAAGAAAGAAGAAAGAAGAAAGAAGAAAGAAGAAAGAAGAAAGAAGAAAGAAGAAAGAAGAAAGAAGAAAGAAGAAGAAAGAAGAAAGAAGAAAGAAGAAAGAAGAAAGAAGAAAGAAGAAAGAAGAAGAAAGAAGAAAGAAGAAAGAAGAAAGAAGAAAGAAGAAAGAAGAAAGAAGAAAGAAGAAAGAAGAAAGAAGAAAGAAGAAAGAAGAAGAAAGAAGAAAGAAGAAAGAAGAAAGAAGAAAGAAGAAAGAAGAAAGAAGAAAGAAGAAAGAAGAAAGAAGAAAGAAGAAGAAGAAGAAGAAGAAGAAGAAGAAGAAGAAAGAAGAAAGGTCCAAAGTGTGGATACTTTGATCTTTCTTGGAAGGGGGAGCAAATGCTTTGTCTTAATCAGATCCCAAAGCCAAGCTTCAAGACCTGAGGGTCCCTGTCCCCAAATGGCTTCCATTGGTAATAAAGAATTGTCATACAACCAATGACTGGGCAGGGAGACAGAGGTGGGACTTTCAGAGGGGTAGAGAGTGGGGCAGAGAGTTGCCATGTCAGGGAGTCAGAATGATTCGTTTCCTATGGGCCACTTTCCCAATTGGGTCTGGGGCCGGAGAGAAGAAGTATAGATTTTAAAACATTTAACCCAGAAATACCAGAGGGGAGTGTTTGCTAGCTGCAAGGATATTTATAAGTGTCCAACCATTGACCTAGTCAAGGCATATCAAAAATAGCTGGTATGTGAGTGTGTGTGTTTCTTTCATTCCTAATTCAGAGATCTCTTGGGCAGTTGCAGCATGTGGGAGAGCTGCTGGGAGTCAAAGCAGTTTAACTAATTCTCAGCTACAGATGGTACCAATGTGGTAGGTAGGCAAGAATCACTTTTAAAAATTAATTGGAGATTCCCGAATGGAGTAAACACACCATGATTTAAGTTTAGGAGGAGGGAAGAGCTGGTTTCAGTCAGGTGAGCTGAGTCATGGTTCCTGCACAAGCTGTGAAACTATAACAAAAACAAAAAACAGAGGTCAGAGAGAATTTACCCCAAGCCCTTATAAAGGTTTCTGCCTGCCTCAAAGAGCTTAACTTCTGGGGTACTAGGAGCCCCCACTGTGCAGAGACAGAACAGCCTGATCTAAAACAGAGATTCAGATGGTAGATGCTGCCTGCTTCCTACAAGCAACCAAAGGATAGAGAGAAGTAAAATTTGATGTAATTGTTTTTAAGGATAGAAAGGAGTGATTATGGTGATTGCTTACATGTTAAGTATACATGGAATAAAGAAATCCAGGCCTTTGGCCTCAAATGTACAAAATAAAGGCAAGGAGGGACAATAGAAAGGATGAGAAAAATACACTAAAAGAAATTTGAAATAGTCTATGCCAGGGCAAATACTCAAAATTCTTTTGAATGAGGTCTACATGGGAATTCTGGGATTGTTCATCTTGATATGACAACCAACCAACCAACCAACCAACCAACCAAACAAACAAACAAAAAAACAGAGCCTGGAAATAGGCTTACACAGTAACTAGAAGGGAATTTAATGAGAGTTAAGTGAATTAATAATTGAGGTTGTTGATCTTAAACTATAGGTCAAAAACAGGGGATATGAGAAAAAAAAACTTTCTCAGATGGATAAAGAAACTTATGTTACTTCAAGTTACATAAAGAGAAGGGGACATATGTACCCACAGAGATATTAATCTCCATAGAAGGGAGGATTTAATTATACTTAGATAAGTACATAATTAAGGCTTTTGATCTTAAATTATAGGTCAAAAAGCAGGGTCAGGGAGTCTAACCTAATTCAGACAATAGAAGCTTAGGCCTTGATATCACTATTATGGAAAAGAAAAAAAGAAAAGAAATAGTTCAGGAGCACTATCTAAAGAGATAATATTTGTTTAGATTGCTTTAATTGCTTTGAGTTGTTTTAATGATCAAGATGAAGATGATTTAAAATGTGATGGTATTTGTGATATTGAAAATCCTCTGGAAGAGAGGCCATGCCATTAATTTTATTCATCCCATACCTTTAATGATTTCTGGTTACTGGACCAAGGACATGCTACTTTGGGAGAGGGACTCTGTATTTGTGTTGACAGGAACAGAGAAAAAGCTTTGGACCCCTTCCAGGGTGATATGGATCAGATATGACAGGGATAAGCCTGCCAGGCCCAAAGTGGTTTAACTAATTCATGGCCACACCAAGATGACTTATAAGTCACCAGGAATTTGTACTTTGGAACTGATGTTAAACATTATTGGGATATCAGAGATAGCTATGAGGGTCAATGCACTTTCTAATTTTTCAAGAGAAAATGATTCTGCAGTAATTGAATTAAAAACAAATGTCTAGCAAATTCCTCGAGAAATTGCTTTATCTAAGTGGAAAGCATATGGGCTTTGTGGATGAAAGGTTTGAAATTAGACGGATGGATAATCTTGGGGAAAGCAAGTTTATATATCTACCTATATAACAAGTTTATATATCTACCTTGACACTTTGAAACACTGCTGATGTAGCCATTGTACAAATCCAATGTGGCCAAAAAGAGAAGATACCTAACATACATCAGTCTTGTAGCTGTGAAAAAAAATTCATCTCAACTAATTCTCCCATTTTAAATAAAAATTATTTAAAGATTATTGAATCTCTCTCTCTCTCTCTCTCTCTCTCTCTCTCTCTCTCTCTCTCTCTCTCTCTCTCTCTCTCTCTCTCTCTCTCTGTGTGTGTGTGTGTGTTTATGCTTTCATGCATTTGGAGGCCTGAGCTCAACTGACATCTTCCTCTATAATTATCCACCTATTTTATAGATAAGATTGGTAAACCTCAGAATGTCAGGATCCCCATGTCTCTGAAGTCTCAGCACTGGGAGTACAACACCAACCATGTGCCATCACATTGGCTAGGGTATATCTATATCTGAGTACTCATGCTTTATCAGTAAGCACTTTCCAAGCTTAACCATCTTCCACGTCCATATATAACATATATATTGCCCAGATCTTAACATATATAGGTTTTTGTCCAATGATCTTCTTGCATTGAGAACTGGTTTGCTTAAATTTCCCTATCAACTGAGCCATTCCAGAGCAAATGTATCTACCATCGCTATGCAACATACATACCAATATATAATTTATTACAAACAATATGATTTATTATGAAGCTATTTCATTGATATTCATTAAGATTATCACTCAAGGCAAGATATGAATACAGTTTAGTTTTCTTCTAATTAGTGCACAGATACATAATGTACCTAACCTCCTAAAACTTTAACTTTATCCATTAAGGTTATATGTTAATTCATATAAGAATAAAGAAAATTTTAACATAGTAAATGAATTCTGAGTTTGAGACAACCTCTTCCAGTAGCTTAATGAATCCTCTGAATCAGTGTGTACTGTCTAAAGTCTGTGTTAGTCTGTGTTAGTCACATTACATGTATCTTCATCAACCTGACTTTTGTAGGTCTGAGGGTCCCCAGGGTCATGGTGAACACGCCTAGTCTTGTAGGTGCTTGATACCCTAACGTCAGTGCCCTGGTTCTATTCAACTCCATCACTTAGGTGTAAATCGAGGTTCTATGGAAGAAGATTGACTTTTTTCAGAAATCTTGACATTTAAAGAAATTGAAAATTTTGTTCACAGATTGCTTTTGCAATTCTTCTTTCACAAAAGTGGAATTTTTTTTCATGCTTTGAAATTGAAAGATACTTGTATATTGTTCCCATCAGTACAATGTTCAGCTAAGGAAAGGTGCTTACTTTGCGAGCCTAAGGAGATAGGGGTTACTCTGGATCCTTGGTACCCACATTTAGCCTAGGCATAACACAGTCACTTAAGGTTAATGGTATGAACAAGGGAAAGGAAAGAGAGTAGGGTGGCTACAGATCTTCACTAACCAAATTTACCCCAAATTGTGATGTCCAAATTCACTGAGAAACCAGCCTTTATGCAGAGAAATGATGGAGAAAATAAAGCAATGTGCTAGTTAATTTTAGCTGTCAAGTTGATTCAGCATTTTCAACTGAGGTATTCCCTAAATGAGATCGGTCTGAGGACATGTCTTTATGTTATAACCTATGCAGTTAATTGTTGTAGGAGGGCACAGTCCATGGTGGGCTGTACTGTTGCCTGAAAAGATAGTTCTAGGCTGTATCCGTCAGCAAGCATACAAGCATAAATACTCCATGGTTTCTTTCTCTGTCAATGATGTATTTATTTCCACAGATGAAGTCTTGATATGAGATCCATACCCAAGCCATGTGAATAGAGGGCTTGCACTGAGCTCACAGCATTTCTTTCTCTGTTCTAACTATCCCTGGAAGCTTCTAGCCTCCATACAATCTAATTTCCCAAGCAGATGGATTCAGTTCTGCTTTTCTTATCTTCCAATTGAATTGCTCTGAAACATATTAACTTTGGGAATATGCTCTAATCCTTTGGGTCCTTCTCATTCTCTTGCTATTTCTGTCTTCAACTGTGTCTAGCTTTTTCTCTCTGTAACCTGTCTTTCTAAAATTGCCACATATACACATCACCTTCCACACTTTTTTCTCTATCTCTAGCTGTTCTTAAGTAGCTTCTTTTTCTCTGCTTTTCTCATATGAGTTAAGCATATCCTATCTCGGACTCATTCTGCCAAATCTTTTTCTGATTTGTCACTTTGTCTGCCCCTCAATTAGATATCATTTTCAAACATGGCCGCTTCCTCCTGCACACAAAATTTACCTTCATTGTTAAGAATTAAACATGTATTTTAAGGGCATGTATGTATTTCATTTACATCATACCATAATCCAGGTTGTGTCTGCATTCTGGACAGATCATATCTTTGGATGTGCTCTCCTTGCTAGAGCAGCCATGTTGATGAATTAAAACTCCTCTACATTTCTCAAGTTACTACTTCAGTTTCTGTTCTTATTTTTCTCAATAAGATAAAATAACCAGTCAGCTGAAATATATTCTTTCCTCTCCCAAATTGCTTTTTGTCAGGTTTTTATTTTTATTATTGTTGTTTTGTTGTAGTTGTTTTGTTTTCTTTTACAGCAACAGAGATAAAACTAGAGTAGAGATCCTGAGGTTATCTTGGTCCTTCACGTGCATCGGCCCAGGTAACCAAACCATCCATAGATGTGTGAGCTGGAGATTCATGTTCGTTCACATTGATTGTTAGGGCCAGCCCTGATGTTAAAACACAAAGTGCAGGAAATGACGGGAGGAAGATGAGTTATAGCCCACAGTTGTAGTTGTTTTTCTGTAAAATATAACATACTTTAGAGTTGTTCTTCAGTGAGGTAAAATGGCCAAGTCTTTGTGTTCTCAGCACAATCACCAAGGCCACCCACATGTGCCCTCTTGACTTTGGGATGCACATAGAGGAGATACGTGCTCCAGCAACAGTAATCACTTTTGGAGAATTTCACATGGAAAGATGCTGTCAATGGGACAACCAGGTATTGAGTTTGTTCTTAAAATAAATAGGTTTTCAGATAGGACCCCTTAATATTGGATCACCAGTTGGTGTCTTAGTACCTGGAAATGACTATTTCTTCACTCTCAGCACTCCTTACTTGCCTGTAGTCCTTTGTGTAAAGTTTTGGCTTAATGATCATTAAACTCATACAGACTGAGCAGGCTGTATTTACAAATATATATGCATGTGCTTATTCATATGTGCATGCAACAATAATTTGTTTTTAAAAGAAATCATAAATTTGAGAGGAAGCAAGGAATACTATATGGCTTAAAGAGGGAGAGGAATTAATATAATTATATTGTAATCTAAAACATATAGAAGTAATAAAATACTGACTCAAAAATTGAAAAAGAATATGTATATGGATAATCTACCATCCTCTTCATTATACCACATTTTCAATCTAAGCTTAAAAATCTGTTTTCAGTTATCATAGTCTTTTAATGTGTGTGTGTGTGTGTGTGTGTGTGTGTGTGTGTGTGTGTGTGTGTGCGTGCATGCATGCATGCATGTGTACATCCAGCCATTCAACTTGAGGAGGAACTGTCCTTTTCTAGATCAGCAATTTTTAGCGAGTGCAAACAGCTTTGCTTTGAATAAGATTTCAATATGTAGACCAATCACACCTTAGTATTCCCTGTCTATTTAAGGATATCAGGATCTTGCAGTTCCAAATTCTTTCTCTTAGATAGCCTGACATCTTATCATTTATAACTTGTAGGCCAGGACCATGGCTCCTATCCACTCATATTATTTAATAAAGCACTAGGCTTCCACACATTTGCACTTCAGTTTTTTTTTTAACATTAATTTGTATGTCTACTGTTTTCCTATATTTAATCTAGTTCAAAATAATGTTATTAGGTATTAATGCTAACAGGTTATGTTTAAAATCTTTGTATTCTTTTGGCCATGATGAAATTTGTTATTTCTATTTTCTATTTATACTTTTAATGAAAACATAAAGGTTAAGTCTCCAGTAATGATCTTCCTATATAGCTAAATGCCCGCTCCTTACAAATAGCCATTCTTTGAGTGAGAAAAAAAATTATTGAAGAATAAATAAGTGAAAATTCCTGAATAATTTAAAAGAGAGCTATTATGAAAAAAAAATCTCTAAACTAATGTATGTTGAGAGGAAAATCAGTACTCACCAAATCTTGTGTTTAAATGACAAGCACATTTATATGTCCAGTTTAGGGATATATACAACAATACAATAATTAAGTAGAGAGCTAAAACATGAATCATTTAATGAAATGCTGTAGGAATTCCCATGTTTTTGGGGGTTATTGTACCTTTGACAAAAAAGGTGATTTAAAATCATTAAAAGTGAGTATTTTTTCCACAATCATGGTTTCTATGGAGCCAGTTTTATTTTATTTAATATAGTTTCTTTCACAGTAGTAAGCAATAATGCCTTGCCCTGAAAGTTCGTGGGGAAACAAATTTAATTTCTTTTTATTAGAATTTTTTATTTTCTTTGTGAGCCACAATCACTCTAGTGTTAGGTATGTGCCTCACATAGAACATTTTAAAACGAAGTGCCTTGTAAAAAATAAGCACAATGCTAAAACTAGATGCTTACCAAAAATTCAATGGCCCCAAACACTGCCCATGTAAAACAGATTTCCAGTTATATTCCTGTTTTGTTATCAGAGGATATATTTTGCTTTATTTATCTATTTTACTGAAATAGATCAGTACAATAACCAAGCATCAAATTGTCAACATTAGGATGGCACTTGTAAGAAGTGGAAAGTAATTTAAACTTAATTAAATGAAATAGAAATTGAGGAAAGCAATTATTTTACCCATGTGACATTTCAAAGATTGCGCTTGCTATAAATGTGGTGTTAGATGTATCTTTTTCAAAACTTTTAAATTTTTAAATAGATTTAAAGTACTCAAATTGAGGTATAGATCTCTAAAGAAATAGCAATTTCTTTGTTTTTTTCTTTTTCTTTTCATTTTAATTATGAAAAATGTTTTTATAGTGGTCTCTAAAATCTCAAAATAAGTATCCTAAAATTAATTGTGTAGACAGGAACTTAACTTTAGTGATTGGTATATTCACTGTATCGTTCAGATTCAGACTCAGTTTATAAGAAGGAGACACTGAAAACCAGGTATTAAAATGCAAATTATCAGTGTTGGTTGTATATGAAAGCAACCAAAGTTTTGAAATGCAAAACTTATGAATAAATTTTATTTTTTTCAAGAACACCTTTAGTTTCATTTCTGTCTATGAGATAAACATGCTCAGAGGTAAGAAACAGCATATGTAGAAAAGGCTTTATTTAACTTCGAATTCCAGGTGGGAGATCCACTGTTCCAGGAGCTTGTGTCAGATAGTCTGTCAAATCCAAAGTCAAAAGAAGAGAGAAACAAACAGATATATGCTTCTTAATTGCTTTCATCATCCTTATAGCATTCAATATTTCTGCACAAACAATGTCTGGGTCTTCCTTGAAAATTAATCAAGATTCCTCTTACGGGTTTGCTGGAATGGCCAACTAGATATTTCCTCATTAAGACTCTTCCAGTTGTAGATTATGTCAAGTTGGTAGTTATATTTATGTTGTTGTGGTAAAAATGATGAGGAAGAACTATGTGATATAGAAAGGCTTTTTGGGGGGCTTATAGTTTTAAAGATATGCACTCATACCTGGAGAAGCATGGCACCAGAAACAGGATGCTGAAAACACATATTGTTTACTATTATCATGAAAGAGAAAACAAACAGTCAAAGGTTATCCTTCTCCAGCAAGGCCACAACACCTACCTGTCCCCAAATAGTGCCATCAACTTGGAACCAAGTGTTTAGACCCCCAACACTAAGACTAAGGGGAATAGTTTCATTAAGGTGGCTACCTTAATAGTCAAAATTCAACAGAACAGAGATGCTTAACAAAGTGTTACAGTGTTCTGATGCATGGCTTGATCTCCAAAACCTCTTCTGTGGATCAAGGTCTGTGAAAGACACAGAAAACACGCAGCTGTGACATCTGCAAACAGACAGAAAGAATCATGAAGAGCTTTCCCAATTACTCAAAATAGTATGTTTGTTTCCATATTGTGTGTGAATTACTTTGGCTAAGTAATGTCTGATTCCTAAACTAAACATAAATATCTTCAGATATAGGACCTCAGAGAGTGATCATATTACATGTCAGGGTCTTTATGGAGTCAATTGTGTTAATCTGAAGTTGTTATAGCACAACTAAGCAAATATGGATGGTATTGTTAGGCACAAAAATTAATTAACACAAAGCTAGTGATAAGAACAGGATACAGAAATTGGCCAGGAAAGAGATAGTGAAATTGACTCAAAGTTCAAGTTAAGGTCTCAGTTCTTTTCTCCTTCTCCTTCTCCTTCTCCTTCTCCTTCTCCTTCTCCTTCTCCTTCTCCTTCTCCTTCTCCTTCTCCTTCTCTTTCTCCTCCTTCTCCTTCTTCTTCCCCTCCTCCTTCTCTTCCTCCTCCTGCCCCTGCCCCTTCCCCTCCTTCTCCTACTCCTCCTCCTTCTTCCTCTCTTTTTAAATTTCATTTTACTTTTTACTTATTCACTTTACATCATTCTCACTGCCCCCTTCCTGGTCAGCTCTTACCACAATCCTTCCCTGATCATGCTTCTCCTTTTCCTCTGGGTAGGAAGAGGGTTCCCCTCAGTATTGACCCCACCCCCACCTTGGTATTCAAGTTTCTGCAAGGCTAGGTACTTTCTCTCCTACTGACCCCAGATAAGTCAGCCCAGCTAGAACATATCCCATGTACAGGCAACACCTTTTGAGATAGCCTCCATTCCAGTTTTTCAGGACCCACATGAAGAACAATCTGCACATCTGCTACATATGTGTTGTAGGCCTAGATCCATCCCATGTATGTTCTTTGGTTGGAGATTCAGTCTCTGATAACTCCAAGGGTTCAGGTTACTTGACTCTGTTGGTCTTCCTGTAATGATAATCTATTATTTTTATATTAAAAATGATTTTCTTGAAAAACATGACAATTTGAAGTCACATTTTCAATCACTATTGTTAATGCAAATCAATTTCCTGAACTGAAAGATCATTATTCTTTCAAGGTAGAAAACTTACCTGAGCTTATTACGATAAAAGTAATTGCCTCCTATTTTGTACTTAAAATTCTTCTGCTATTATGCATAAATATCTTTAGTGATCCCAATATGCAAGACAGTAAATGTATAAAAACCTATTATAAAATATTTTTGGTCTACTTCATTTCATTCTTGAAAGGTAGTCACATTTATCAAATCTTTAAAACACTGCCATAATTATTCATGTTCATATTTTATACTTTATTCAAATATACATTAAAGCAATAATGTAAGTATTAACACAAATAATGTGATAAGGCTAGTGTTCTTCCCTACATCACATGTAGGATCATTGTTATTTTAAACCTAAGTGGATATTATAGTCGAATTTTTTTCCTAAAACTTAACTGGCTATTCAAAAACTGAGAGTATTACAGCATTCTCTGTCTTCTTTTACTTTATTCTAAGTATAATGTTATCAATTAACCAATGAATAACTTCTGTAGAAAAATAAGTTGTAATTTAGTTGGTGCCATTAATATCCAAGAATATCCTTTCCCTTTTGATACCAATGACTTTACAAATTATATTCCCTATGGTTTCTGACTAGATATTAACTACAATGAAAGAAAAATAATATTCTCCTGCCACACTAGTTTTCCACATACTCACTGTGGACAAAGATCTTAAGAAAGGCTTTGAGCCTAGAATCAATTCTGTCCTTTATTACTTGACACCTAGGTATGTCATGAAACCTTTTCAATTGAATTGCACTGTTTAAAAGATCTTACCTCCAAGAGAAATCTACCATTTTTTGCTAAGTTTTATATCTACAAATTCCAATGTAGATGGACAATAACAGTTTAACTAGATTATCTCCTTTTTTCCCTCTGAAATGATCCAAAAGCTGTCATGAAAATTACTAATATGTTTAAGCCACTTTTCCTATCACTATTTCTTTACTAACTACTGACAAATGGAAAGCACTTAGGGAATTGGAATAGCAGAGTGAATTGAAAAGTAAGCCTAGGCATTTTAGAGAAAAATGTTAACATAGAGAAATAAATTTTCTTTGTACAAGAAGTAAGTGAATGCATTACATCTGCTTCCTATTGGCTTTTGAGATTAGCTTTTTATTCTGCCACACATTCTTTTAGTGAATTTGACACATGAAATTCAGCTGCATTTCTTTTCATCATTTTAATTTGAGCAACAATCACAGCTAGTCATTATTATGTTAATTTTAGTAAAAAATAAACCATTAAGTCTCCCCCAGATAAAGTAGCTATAAATTATTAAAATAGCCTTCCTTTCTCATTCGAATTACTCAGTCTAATTGTTTAGGTTTAAACTTCATCACATTATCTAAGGGACTCTTTCAGAATAAAACCTTGAGTAAATCTTAATTACTAATACAAGATTTCTGTGATTATTGAAATATTTTCCTTATTCAAATTCTACTTGCTCGTCATATGAAATCTGTAAGGTCTAGCTCTTTCTTGAGTGTGTGTATGTGTGTGGGGGGGTAATACAAAAATACCAATTTATTGGAGTCAAGATAATGGCTGTAGAATTATGTTAATGAAGTAACATTTTAGTATTCTGAACATAAATATAACCATGCCATTTTCTTACTGCTTATGGAATGGCATGGTTATAATAATAATTTACAGTTCATAGTCAAATATAAAGTACTTTTTATTATTCAAAATATCTTGCCTTGGTTATTTGCATATTTTGCAGGTAAAATGTACCTCAAGTTTTTCTGTGATGGTTATCCTTGATTATCAACTTGATCAGATCTGGAATCAACTTAGAAGTATGGCTATAGATAACATGGAAAAGCTTGTAAGGATATTTTTAAGGAGAGATTTGCTGAATGAAGACCCACCTTGAGCTCACAACACCTTCTATTAACTACCAAATATAAAAGGACTAAAGAAAACTAATATTATTTTTGCTTGTCTACTTTCACTCTTTGGCAGGGACTATATGTACTCTGTTGATGCTACTGTTATCCTATGCTAATAATAGAACACTGAGTCTGCAGCCTTCCAATATGGACTGATGGCCAGTTGCCCTTCAGGGTTTTGTAGGTCTTTAATACCAAATTGTAATTGCTGAGGCATCTAGCCCTGTGTGTGATGCAAGACTCGGTTTTCAGCTGTCCCACATACAGACAACCATTGTTAGACCACCCAGCATGTATCATACAAGCCAATCATTCAAATTGTCTTTCTATAGCTATGATAAAACATTCTCAAACAAACACAATGTTGAGTATGAGAATTTATATTTTCAGGTTACAGTCATCAAGGGAAAAATGAAAAAAGAAAAACTAAAAAAATTTCAAGCAAAAGTTGAAAACAAAACAAGGCGGCTTGCTGGCTAGCTCTAGCTTGCTTGCAGAGATATGCATAGCTACTTTTCCTATACAACATATAACTGTCATTATAGGTATATTGCCATATGTTGTGGGATAAACACTTCTGTGTTAATTAATAATCAAGATAATCTACCTCTGACTGAGATTTCTTAACTGAAGTTAACACTGCAGATGAATCTTGGCCATATCAATTTAACAATCTAATATATCACGAAATGAACTTTGTAGTATACATTCATTCTATCAGTTCTATTATAGAGAACATAGACTAATGTACATTCATTATTGCTTTGATTTTTCATATTTCTCATATCTGTCTGTAAGGGCCAGACTGACACAGGAATGTGACATCAAACCAACCAAAATCCTTACTGGGAATTAAACATTTATGTTGATAATTAGGCTTAGCCTTTTGTTTCCATGAGAATCCAACTGTTTATAGTAAAATAAACACAAGGATAATAAGTGTGCATCACACTCTATAACATTTGATTTCACAGTTTGACTTGTAAATGATAGAACTGATTCTTAATAAGTCATGATTCTCAATCTGAATAATGAAATTCTTTGTTTAATAGGCATATGGAATATTTTCTTATGAGTGATCCTACAACATGAAAGAAATCAGGATCTATGGGACATTTCTTAACTCTCCAGAAGATGTGTGGAAACTTCTTTACATGTCAAAAAAATTCATGATTAAATTATGACCTTCTTAAATTAGGTCATCTGACAATATAAGCTCATCATAGTTGAAAACTGTCAGGAAAATGGTATGTGGTTGCAGTGCACAGTCTTTGGGATAAGGAAAGAAGATTCTCCTAATTGAAATTTAAAATAGTCTGGGAAGGTTTGAAATTGATTTTAATAAATATCACAGCATGAAAGATCAGAAGAATAATGTGAGAATATGGTTTCTTACAATGTTATACCCACTAATATTTCAAGTTTTTCTCCTCTCAGTAAAAAACAAAGATTGAAAGTGACTATCATGTTAGTTCTGTTACAGAGAGAAGAATAACAGAATCTTTATTATTTACACATTTAAAAATTGAATTTTAAGGGATTATTTCAATACTTAAGATACATGTATTATAATGACTATTTGATCAGTTGTTATGAAATACAGAAGCTTAAACAAATGTTCATCAGTCTAAAAAATATTGTAGTGTTGTTTGTTCTTTCAAAAGCCTGGCCCTGTATTCTGTCCTGGCATATTTCTGGTTCACCACTACCTAAATTTTATTTTCAGTAATATCTCTCATTGAATCCTGGCAGAATATAACAATAAAAAGGGACATTAAGATCACAGGGCCTTTTTTGTAATGAAGTGATGGATTGTCTTATTTCTTTTTACTTCCTTCCTCACTACATCACTTTGAGTAAATGTTGAAGACTGTAATAAATTGACATTATATTTCCAAACCCTCTCCTTCATACTGAAGGTCATTTGGACATCAGCCTGCCAGAAATTTCCAATAAACATGCTCCTGGCTAAATAATACTTAAAGCAGAATTTCCAAGGAGCTTTGAAGTGTGGGTTTAATGCTACTTAGGCACAGAAATACATAGCTAATTTTTCAAGATTATATTAAAAACTGATCCACATAAGACATAGGTTCCAGTCAAATGTGTGTTTTTCCTTAACATTAAATATTCTGAAGTACATAAAATAATACAAAGGTGATTGAATATCACTTCAACTAATTTGTATTACTTAACTTTGATTAGTAATTAATTTTCTTTGCATAAAATTACTATTCTAATCAAATTTGAATAAGCAGAAATCTATGGCTACAAAAGGATGACAAATATACTTACTCAGCTAGTGGTGTGACTCCACAAGACAAAATAGCTAGTGATGCTTTCCAAACAAGAGCTAGATCCTGATTTGGGGGTAAATAATTCTGCCATTATGAGTACAGTTTTTGTCTTCATAACAGGCACATAACAGTAAAGAATAGATGAAATGATTTTTTTTAATATTAGCTAAGCATCTAGATACACATTTTATTCTTATGTTTACAGTGATTGATATTTTGCATGTAATACTACACAAACCTACAGTGAATACATTATACTTATATAACATTCTTGCTCAATTTTCTAAAATGTCCTGTCTTATTAAACACAGTTTAAAGGTATATAACTTTTAATGATTAATTCTTTAACATTTATCCATTAAGATTTCACACTCACTTCAAACTTCGATGTTCAAAGAAAAAGGTTTATGATGTATAGAGGAGAGATTCAGAAGGGAAGGACTTAGGAAGCTAGGTTGATTCCACTAAGAATGGAATCATCGACAGATATTTGTTTTTGTTATTGTTTTTTTGATAAACAAATCCAGAATATTTTTGTGTGTGCTAGAATTTTGAGCAATTCAAATCAACATATTTACCACATCCAAATCAGCTCATTCTTTTCTACTTTATGAATTAAATATCAGTTTTGGGGATGATTATCATACTCTTGGTATGTTTCCAAAAGAAGGAATTTAAAAACTCGTGGGAAGAAGAGTAGTGAAGGTCTAGACAGGGCATCTCAGGTGGAGGGAATTATGGATAGAAGCCCACATAGGAGCAACACTGAAATCAGGATCGCTACATGTTGAATATCCATGCATTTTAATTTACTTTGGTTTGTTTTATTTTTTCCCCAAGAAAACAGAGTAATCTGGTTCTCTAAGAAGAGGATGGTTGAAAGTACGAGTCTGTGGTTCAAGATATGTCATCAATATTACACAGAGATGTTCTAAGAATCAAAAACCAAAGCCCAAGAACAAGTAATGATGCTTACAGATCTTCTAGTGCTCATTTACAGTGGTGAATAGCTTCATTGTTACAGAACAGGATGGGCTGAGAACACAACCCAATCACTTCCAGCATCACATAAACAAAACAAGAATTTAAAATATATAAATATGTAGACCTCAGTTTAATTTTTTACAGAAATTAAATTTAGAGGCGCCTGATATGAGGCTATGCCCATCAGAAAACCATGTAGGCTGCCTGAAGACTTTCTCCTTTCTCTCTTTTCTTCTAGAACCAATAATTCACTCTTGTCCTTAGAACTAGAGCAGTTCACCAACTTCAGCCTCCCTTTCTTCTGTCCACATCTTCCAGGACCTCCACAGAGCATCACCTCCTAACCTCTTTCTCCCAGCTCATTACTGTATACCAGCCCTCAACTCAAGCACTCATCTCCTGCTCAACCAGAGGCCACACCTGCCAGAAAATAGAATCCCACAGACCTTCTCCTTTCTCTTTCTGCTATCCTAGACTCAACACCTCAGTCTCCTTTTCTCCTGCTTTTTTATTCTCCGCAGATCCCATAGAACAGAACATCTCCTGCCAACCTGACTGTTATGATATATTGTGAGTCACAAGGAAACCTCTTCTCCTTCATCTGTGTTTTTTGTCAGAATATTTTATCATACCAACAGGCAAAGGAACCAAGATAATTATCTACCATGGAAACACATCATCT
Source organism: Mus caroli (assembly GCF_978045245.1). Taxonomy (NCBI): domain Eukaryota; kingdom Metazoa; phylum Chordata; class Mammalia; order Rodentia; family Muridae; genus Mus; species Mus caroli. Next base: position 80,655,542 of record NW_028227272.1, read on the forward strand.
TGAATTTTGTGGGTTGATAAACAGAATGGCTACATTCAGTTCTTCTGGCCACATGGGCTGCATATTGAACCATCAAGTACTTGAAACTAATCCATTAGTAATTGCACTCAATGGTTTTGATTTTGTTAGGAGTGATATAAATGAAAATTTATCTTAATTGCTAGAGAATTCAAGTCACTAAGCATGAAGTCTCTTTACAATATTTTTATTATAACTTAGAAATACAGTATGAATGGGAAAACAGTTGTTAGAAAATTGCAATCCTGAATTTGGTCTGGTATAGTCTTATTCAATACCCGTGTAGAGACTAACTTGAAACTTACATCTGTGTGCTCATTCTGAAAAGATTCTTTAGTATGTTAGTTTAATGTGTTTAATATTACTTGTCTACTAACATGGGTAAAGATCTGTTTTAATTTATTTGTTATATGCATGTTTTTCCTTACATATGTGCCAAATATATGTGCAGTATGGATTCAAGAAGAATGTCTGGATGATGAGTGACAGACGATCATGTCTTACATTGTGCATCCTGATAATGTCCTACGTCCTCTTCCAGATAAGCAAGTACTCTCGAATTCTGAACCCTCTCACCAGTCCTCAAAATGTGTCTCATAACAATTTATGTGAAAATAAAGCATGTGAAACTATAGGGAAGTCAATATTTGTTCTATGTAAAGTTTTTCCCTCATATACGTATCGTCCCTCTGTCATCTCTCATCATTCATTATATCATTAACTGTCATCACAATAGAAAATACCAACAATAAGAATAAGCAGTATATATTTGTTGAATTAATAAAGTAAATTTTACATCTGACTACTAATTACATGGGAAAAAGCTGAAATTATCTAGAATTAGTTGAGTGATCAAAGTCAAGTATGAATGCAAAATTAACAGAAAGTTCCAAAGACAGTTTAAATTCATGTGGAATTACTGAATGTGTGTGAGATATGCTAACTTTTATTTTGAAGCCTTAAAGACAATCATGTGGCTTTATTTGACTGAAAAGAAATAAAGTACATTGAGGTCAATTTTCCTCTCCAGTCAACAAAATACAGTTCTCCTTTGAAATAGCTATTTGTTATGGTTAAATCTGATGCCTTTGTGACTATCTCAGTTTCTTAGCCTATCCAGTAAATAAAGCAATTAAGTATCTCTGGGACTATGTCCTATAAATGAATCCAATTGACACTTTTTATGAAATGAAAAGTTTTGGATGATCAGGTCGGGAATGTTTCAGCCTTGACTTTCTTTAGATATATGTAGCTGTTTGTCTGGAGGAAGGCCTGTGTTCATGCCTGCAACAACATACGTAGACATAACATTGCACAGCTTGAAGTTTTTAATGCAGATTATTTAGCAGATTGTTAAGGCAATGTGCAATAAAGCCTGCCTTATAATTCATTTAACTAAATTCAAGTGAAAATACAAGTACGTATAAAACAAATGGATTGTACAAGAAAGTGATGCTCCAAACTGTGACCCGCTTCTATAAAAGCAACCTATCACATACCATATGTCAACTTGTCATCTCTCCCTTTACCTACCTACTACCTATCTATTGTTATTCATGGATTCCCATGTGCTATTTCAAAAATATTCTATGCATATAAATTCAGCTATCCTTTCTTTTCAAATGAGTTGTAAAACTATACCAAGTGTGACATTGTATTTGTTCTAAAGAAGGAAGGCATATGGAAAAAACTTACATTCTGTCTCCTCTCATAGACTTCCTAGCCTGGTACCGATGCAATGACAGCCATTTTCTACCACAATTAGTCATATGAACAGCATCGCTGAGCAGAGTTTCCTGTAAAATTTAAAAGACTGCAATTAAGATACCAGTTTCTAGTGAAGAAACTTACTCAGATTAATATTTAAAATGTCAGGTTCTATTTGAAAAGATGATAACTGACAAATGCATTCAATGAATATAGAATAGATGATGAGAATTCCATAACTGTGTAAAGCCAAAACAAAGATTAATCTTTTAACACTGAGAGAATTGCAAGAAGAATTGATATTAATTTTTTTATTTTATTATTTTTATTCATAGTTAATAATCAGTCCATTTTTAAAATCTAGATAATGAATTCTCAGAACCAGAAGAATCAACACTTAAAATCAGTTTTGCCCTATGAAATTTGAGTTCTTACCAATCCACTTGACCTTTTAAAAACATTCTTTTTTAAAAAAAAAATTAATATTTTTTATTACGTGTTTTTCTCAATTACATTTCCAATGCTATCCCAAAAGTCCCCCATACATTCCCCCCCCCCACTTCCCTACCCACCCATTCCCATTTTTTTGGTCCTGGCGTTCCCCTGTACTGGGATATATAAAGTTTGTGTGTCCAATGAGCCTCTCTTTCCAATGATGGCCAACTGGGCCATCTTTTGATACATATGCAGCTAGAGTCAAGAGTTCTGGGGTATTGTATTGATATTGTATCTTATATCTTGGGTATCCTAAGTTTTTGGGCTAATATCCACTTATCAGTGAGTACATATTGTGTGAGTTCCTTTGTGATTGTGTTACCTCACTCAGGATGATGCCCTCCAGGTCCATCCATTTGCCTAGGAATTTCATCAATTCATTCCTTTTAATAGCTGAGTAATACTCCATTGTGTAAATGTACCACATTTTCTGTATCCATTCCTCTGTTGAGGGGCATCTGGGTTCTTTCCAGCTTCTGGCTATTATAAATAAGGCTGCTATGGACATAGTGGAGCATGTGTCCTTCTTACCGGTTGAGACATCTTCTGGATATATGCCCAGGAGAGGTATTGCTGGATCCTTCAGTAGTACTATGTCCAATTTTCTAAGGAATGGCCAGACTGATACCAGAGTGGTTGTACAAGCTTGCAATCCCACTAACAATGGAGGAGTGTTCCTCTTTCTCCACATCCTTGCCAGCATCTGCTGATATTATAAGATCACTGATACATTTTCAGGTAAACATGTGTTGCTAAATGCTTATCTTGAAAAAAACTAGTTTTCTCCATTCAAGCATGTGTCTGTGTATCTTTTGTAAAGCTTAGTGTGGAATCCAAATGTGTGTCTATACTTCCTAACTCATTGTCTATAGATTCTACTCATAGAAGAAAGGGGAATTTCTCTCAGACATGGAACTTTGAAAGAAATACTAGTTGTAGGAGAAAGAATTAGCTCTCAGAAAGACAAATCCTTTAAAACTTTAAAATTTCTGTGTGTGTGTGTGCATTAGAAATGTATGCTGGAGGGCCCCCAATGAAGGAGCTACAGAAAGTACCCAAGGAGCTAAAGGGGTCTGCAACCCTATAGGAGGAACATGAATTAACCAGTACCCCCAGAGCTTGTGTCTCTAGCTGCTTATGTAGCAGAGGATGGCCTAGTCGGCCATCAAGGGGAGGAGAGACCCTAGGTCTTGGGAAGATTATATGTCCCAATACAGGGGAATGCCAGGGCCAGGAAGCAGAGTGGGTGGGCTGGGAAGCAGGGCAGAGGGAGGGTATAGGGGACTTTCAGGATATAATTTGAAATGTAAATGAAGAAAATATCTAATAAATACATTGTTTTTGAAAAAAGAGAAATACGTTTTAGTTTGTAAATGTACCTGCATACCTGTGGATGTTAAGGGACAACTCTGGGCACTCAGTTTCTCCTTTATATAGTAGTTAATCCTCTCCACACTTCTTTATGTGTCAGGAAATTAAACTCAGGCTGTCAAACTAACAACAACCACCTTTACCTGTTGAGCCATCTCCCTGGTTCATGACAGATACTTTTTAGAGTAACTGTATAGAGGGGACCTGAGGAGATAGTTCATCTGTTAAAAAGTATTTCCCTTGCAAAGGACCCAAGTTTGATTTTCAGTAGCAAACTTGTGGTTGATCAGCTCATAAACACCTGTACTTCTACCTCCAAGATATTTGAAATCTCCTAGTCTTTACAGGCACTGGGATACATATATATACACAGAATTGCAAAGACATAGAGCTGAAAGAAAGTTATCCTCAAAACAGTCTTACTGAGACAAATACACACACTGCATGATTTAGTCATTTTATGTCAAAAAAAAAATAAAATAAAATAAAGGAATCACCAGAATATATTGGAGTGCTGTGGCCATTATTTTAGAATTATCTTAGCCCATTCAGGCTTTATTTAGGAATGGATGTGGCCCTTAATAAAGAGAAATGTGAGTCCTTACCAATGTACCCAGGGAGAAGAGAGTTGAAATAATGTAGTTCTAAGATGGACCTTCCTGGATCACAGTCACGCTGTTACCTGATCTGGGACTATGAGTCCTCATGACTGCAAAATTAATTTCTGCTGTTAATCAGCTACCCTATTCTTAAATGTTCAGCACTTATGACTTAACACGTCTGCTAATTCTGCTGAAATTGGGATTTCAACATCTAAATTTGGAGGAGATGAACAGGTGAATGCCGAAAAGTATTCATAGTCATGTGACTTGACCCAATCCCGGCCCTCAGCACTCTGCAACAACAAAAGGGGGCAATCTGTGTTCACAGGGATTTATTTTTGTCATTATACCTCATAAATTGATATTTTTATATATTTGTGGCTGTTTTAAAAGTGTGTTTAAGGAATAATCTAAGTTGTATAGACTTATAGTCCTGTACCTGAATTGATTAACACTGAAGTGTTTCTTAGATTTCAAATTTTTACAATATTCACATAAAATAATTAGATATTTCAGGTGTGGAAACCAAATCTAAGTTCTAAGATCATTTATATTTTCATGTGTCATACAATGTTATGTAATACATATACAACACTATCTATCTATCATCTATGTATCTATGTATGTATCTATCTATCTATCTATCTATCTATCTATCTATCTATCTATCTATCTATCTATTATTAGCAGAACCATGAGGAATATTTCAGTGTTGTATATGTATTTTCTATACCCATTGTCTGAGATCAAGAGTGCAATTTTCTCACTGCCATTCTTGAATCTTCCAAAAATTACTTCTTAATGAATTATGTGTCATATTTTTAATAGTTTTATTTGTTCTTCAAAAGAGAGCTGTATATTGCCTGATTCCTTTTGTAGTTGTTAAGATTTCTCACTGATCAATCCCTGTTAGTAATTTTAGATCTTGTACCCAGATGGACTAGCTTTAGATAACCATCTCTAGCCACTGAATGAGCTATTGTTCTATATCACCCTGTTGAGTCACGCTCAAACATGACATGATTGTTTCCTGAGAAACTGTAATTTTATTATTCTGGCAAGCACATGGAATATTTTAGGTTTTTTGGTTTGTTTGTTTGTTTTTTTCTTTTTTCATCTTCACGATACTGAGACTAGAAAGAATAATATATGCAATACATTTCCTAGCCATGTGTATATAAACAGAGAGAATCAAATGGAAAAGAATATTGAAATACTGTCAGAATACGATCGCATCACAATTCAGTAAACAGTAGAATCTTCGAAGTTTAATCAAATGCCTTCCTCTAACTTCCCAGTGCTCTGCTGGCTCTGACTCAGAATGCTGAAATAAGAGTGCATCAGCACAAGAATTTCATCTGATGTGCCAGCTACATAAATTATTGATTTTTTTTTACACACATAAGACTCTAGACTGGAAAAATCAAAACTAATACCTAAAACATTGATTTCAATTCATTAAAAAGAAGTACCAGGGTTTTGCATTAAATCAGTAGTTTTTATTCCTAAAATATAAGATTTCTTTTTAAAGTAGTTCAATCTATAAAAAGATATGATTTTCACCAAAACTCTTTGTTCATTTGTCTTAAGTGTCATTCATGAGTACTTTTGACCTAAAATCAATGAACATTTGAAGTGACAGTAAGAAACTAAGTTGGCATTTTGTATGTGTGTGGCATCATTTTATACTGAAAATAAAAAGTAAAAATATCTTCAGCATTTCATGCTGTCCACGTCCTCAACTGGCAGATGTGGTCATAGCCTTTTAAGAGCAGGCATATTGCCATCATAGCAAATGGTTATGAGTATTAACAGTCAATAATCATGTTTGTCTACCATCTGTGCATAGAGAAGCAGACTACTCAACAAAGAAATCAACTAACATGATGTCTAGAGTTCCCACAGTGAATACCTTTGTGAAAGAGTAAAAGGTCCCTTATGCATACTATCCTATCATCTGCAAATAACACTTCCCTGATTTCCTTTCCAATTTGAATCACCTTGTTTTCTTTCAGTTGTCTTACCATCCCAACTGGAACTTCAATTATAATAATAAATAAATATAGGAAGAGTGGACAGCCTTGTCTTGTCCAATTTTAGTGGAATTACTTCAAATGTCTCTACATAAAAGTTGATGTTGACTATTGACTTGTTGAAAATTGCCTTTGTGTGTGTGTGTGTGTGTGTGTGTGTGTGTGTGTGTATGTGTGTGTGTGTTATATGTCCATTGTATCCCTAGTTTTTCCAAGACTTTCATCATGAGGGGGTGTTAGATTAGGTGAAAGGTTTTACCGGCCTCTTTAATAAGATCATGTAGGGTTTTGTTTAATTTTGTTTTGTTTTCTTTTGTTTTTCAATTTATATGAAGGATTACATTGATTATTTTTTTTATGTGTTGAACCATATTTGTAATAATGCCTACTTGAACATGGCATTTGATATTCTTGATGTTTTCATGTGTGTGATTTGTAACTTTTTTATTGAGTATTTTTATATTTATATTTATAAGAGAAATTGCTCAGTAACACTCTTTATTTTTTGAGTCTTCATGTAGTTTGTCTCTTAGGGTGACCACGGCCTCATAAAATGAATTTGACAATATTCCTTCTGGTTCTATTTTGTGGAATAATTTTTTTTTGATTTTGTCAGCCCCAAAAATTTATAGACTCTTAATAATGACATTCAATACAGTTACATTCTACCTGTGTTCAACTAACTGAAGAACAATGTTCCAGGGACCTGAAGTTTATACGTCTGATCTTTCTATCATCCTATAGATTCTACCATGCTTTTTTTTTTTTTTTTAAAGCTTTTATGTAGTGGTTGTGAGCCTTCTGTGGTTGTTGGGAATTAAATTTACGACCTCTGCTCACTCCAGTCTACTCCACTCACTCCGGCCCAAAGATTTATTATTATAAATAAGACTGTAGCTGTCTTCAGAATCACCAGAAGAGGGCGTCAGATCTCGTTATGGGTGGTTGTGAGTCACCATGTGGTTGCTGGGATTTGAACTTCGGAAGAGCAGTCAGAGCTCTTACCCACTGAGCCATCTTGCCAGCCCTCTACCATGCTTCTTAACAGACTGTACTCTTTAAGGCACACGCCAGTTGTGTACATATTGAAGATGCATGAGATAGTTCCATGCATATAGATAGTGTGTATTAGACACACAACAACCCTTCTTCCACTCTTATTCCTCCCTACCCAAAGCACCATTTGAAATCCTTAGCAGTGATCACCAACTTACTTTCTTTTTTTTTTAATTTTTAATATTTTTATTACATATTTTCCTCAGTTACATTTACAATGCTATCCCAAATCCCCCATAGCGCCCCCCACTTCCCTACCCACCCATTCCCATTCTTTTGGCCCTGGCATTCCCCTATATTGGGGCATATAAAGTTTGCAAGTCCAATGGGCCTCTCTTTCCAATGATGGCCGACTAGGCCATCTTTCGATACATATGCAGCTAGAGACAAGAGCTCAGGGGTTCTGGTTTGTACATCATGTTGTTCCAACAATAGGGTTGCAGATCCCTTTAGCTCCTTGGGTACTTTCTCTAGCTTCTCCATTGGGAGCCCTGTGATACATCCAATAACTGACTGTGAACATCCACTCCTGTGTTTGCTAGGCCCCGGAATCGTCCACAAGAGACAGCTATATTTGGGTCCTTTCAGCAAAATCTTGCTAGTGTATGCAATGGTGTCAGCTTTTAGAAGCTGCTTATGGGAAGGATCCCTGGATACGGCAGTCTCTAAATGGTCCATCCTTTCATCACAGCTATGAACTTTGTCTCTGTAACTCCTTCCCTGGGTGTTTTGTTCCCAATTCTAAGAAGGGGCACAGTGTCCACACTTTGGTCCACACTTCTTTGCTGGATCCTCCGGTAGTACTATGTCCAATTTTCTGAGGAACGGCCAGACTGATTTCCAGAGTGGTTGTACAAGGATCCAGCAATACATCTCCTGGGCATATATCCGGAAGATGTCCCAACCGGTAAAAAGGACACATGCTCCACTATGTTCATAGCAGCCCTATTTATAATAGCCAGAAGCTGGAAAGAACCCAGATGTCCCTCAACAGAGGAATGGATACAGAAATTATGGTACATTTACACAATGGAGTACTACTCAGCTATTAAAAAGAATGAATTTATGAAATTCCTAGCCAAATGGATGGACCTGGAGGGCATCATCTTGAGTGAAGTAACACAATCACAAAAGAACTCACACAATATGTATTCATTGATAAGTGGATATTAGCCCAAAACTTAGGATACCCAAGATATAAGATACAATTTGATAAACGCATGAAACTCAAGAAGAATGAAGACCAAAATGTGGACACTGTGCACCTTCTTAGAATTGGGAACAAAACACCCAGGGAAGGAGTTACAGAGACAAAGTTCGTAGCTGGGATGAAAGGATGGACCATTTAGAGACTGCTGTATCCAGGGATCCGTCCCATAATCAGCTTCTAAACGCTGACACCATTGCATACACTAGCAAGATTTTGCTGAAAGGACCCAAATATAGCTGTCTCTTGTGAGACGATGCCGGGGCCTAGCAAACACAGGAGTGGATGTTCACAGTCAGCTATTGGATGTATCACAGGGCTCCCAATGGAGAAGCTAGAGAAAGTACCCAAGGAGCTAAAGGGATCTGCAACCCTATTGTTGGAACAACATGATGTACTAACCAGAACCCTAGAGCTCTTGTCTCTAGCTGCATATGTATCGAAAGATGGCCTAGTCGGCCATCAATGGAAAGAGAGGCCCATTGGACTTGCAAACTTTATATGTCCCAATATAGGGGAATGCCAGGGTCAAAAGAATGGGAATGGGTGGGTAGGGAAGTGGGGGGCGTTATGGGGGACTTTTGGGATAGTATTGGAAATGTAATTGAGGAAAATATGTAATAAAAATATAAAAAAATATATAAAAAAAAATAAAAAAAAAAAAAAAAAAAAAAGAACAAAGCCTGCTGGTGCTCTTTCTCTCACCTTTAAATGGGAAAATCTACCCTGTTTATTTTACCACTGGTTTTGAAAACCAAGTGAGACATTTTGAGATTCTTTTGTTCATTTTCAGGTATACTTCAGGTAGAAGTGCTAGGGTTGGCTGAACCAAGGACTGTGCAAACAGTGACTATAGCTACAGTGGGCAAGAGCTAGTCTTCAAGATGTAGGCATCTCATGAGCGTTGGTATTTTAAAAAACTATTTATAAGACACATTTATGTGTGCACTTTATGAAATTAACAGATTGTCTTCTCAGAAAAAACATTTGAATTATAAGCATATACTATTTGTATTATTCTTACTATATATGTAAAACTTTATATATGAAATATTGAAATATACATATTTTATATACCTCAATACTATAGTTTCTAATATTTTTGCCCTTCTAAGATTCATTGGGAGTTTTTTTCTGGAAAATTCCTGAGTCCACATCTAACTGCTTCTTTTGCTGCCCAGAGCAGAGAAATTCCATCTTCCTGTTCTCTTCATTTACAATGGTATAAACATATATGAATCAACCTTATACAAGATTAAAAAAAGATGTGTGCTATAAAAAAAAAAAAAGAATTTGGAGATTTCTCTTTCTAATTCGTTGAAGTATTGATTTGGAATTTTGATGGGGATTGCATTGAATCTGTATATTGCTTTTGGCAAGATAGCCATTTTTACAATGTTGATCCTGCCAATCCATGAGCATGGGAGATCTTTCCATCTTCTGAGATCTTCTATAATTTCTTTCTTCAGAGACTTGAAGTTTTTATTATACAGATCTTTCACTTCCTTAGTTAGAGTCACGCCAAGATATTTTATATTATTTGTGACTATTGAGAAGGGTGTTGTTTCCCTAATTTCTTTCTCAGCCTGTTTATTCTTTGTGTAGAGAAAGGCCATTGATTTGTCTGAGTTAATTTTATATCCAGCTACTTCACCGAAGCTGTTTATCAGGCTTAGGAGTTCTCTGGTGGAATTTTTAGGGTCACTTATATATACTATCATATCATCTGCAAAAAGTGATATTTTGACTTCATCTTTTCCAATTTGTATCCCTTTGATCTCCTTTTGTTGTCTAATTGCTCTGGCTAGGACTTCAAGTACAATGTTGAATAGGTATGGAGAAAGTGGACAGCCTTGTCTAGTCCCTGATTTTAGAGGGATTGCTTCAAGCTTTTCACCGTTTACTTTGATGTTGGCTACTGGTTTGCTGTAGATTGCTTTTATCATGTTTAGGTACGGGCCTTGAATTCCTGATCTTTCCAAGACTTTTATCATGAATGGGTGTTGGATCTTGTCAAATGCTTTTTCTGCATCTAACGAGATGACCATGTGGTTTTTGACTTTGAGTTTGTTTCTATACTGGATTACGTTGATGGATTTCCGTATATTGAACCATCCCTGCATCCCTTGGATGAAACCTACTTGGTCAGGATGGATGATTTTTTTGATGTGTTCTTGGATTCGGTTAGCAAGAACTTTATTGAGGATTTTTGCATCAATATTCATAAGGGATATTGGTCTGAAGTTTTCTATCTTTGTTGGGTCTTTTTGTGGTTTAGGTATCACAGTAATTGTGGCTTCATAGAATGAGTTGGGTAGAGTACCTTCTGTTTCTATTTTGTGGAATAGTTTGTGAAGAACTGGGATTAGATCCTCTTTGAAGGTCTGATTGAACTCTGCACTAAACCCATCTGGTCCTGGGCTTTTTTTAGTTGGGAGACTATTAATGACTGCTTCTATTTCTTTGGGGGATATAGGGCTGTTTAGATCATTAACATGATCTTGGTTCAACTTTGGTACCTGGTATCTGTCTAGGAACTTCTCCATTTCATCCAGGTTCTCCAGTTTTGTTGAGTATAGCCTTTGGTAGAAGGATCTGATGGTGTTTTGGATGTCTTCAGGATCTGTTGTTATGTCTCCTTTTTCATTTCTGATTTTGTTAATTAGGATGCTTTCCCTGTGCCCTCTAGTGAGTCTGGCTAAGGGTTTATCTATCTTGTTGATTTTCTCAAAGAACCAGCTCCTTGATTGGTTGATTCTTTGAATAGTTCTTGTTTCCACTTGGTTGATTTCGCACCTGAGTTGATTATTTCCTGCCGTCTACTCCTCTTGGGTGAATTTGCTTCCTTTTGTTCTAGTGCTTTTAGGTATGTTGTCAAGCTGATAATATGTGCTCTCTCTAGTTTCCTTTTGGAGGCACTCAGATCTATGAGTTTTCCTCTTAGAAATGCTTTCATTGCGTCCCATAAGTTTGGGTATGTTGTGGCTTCATTTTCATTGAACTCTAAAAAGTCCTTAATTTCTTTCTTTATTCCTTCCTTGACCAAGGTATCATTGAGAAGAGTGTTGTTCAGTTTCCACGTGAAGGTTGGCTTTCTATTATTTATTTTGTTATTGAAGATCAGCCTTAGTCCATGGTGATCTGATAGGATGCATGGGACAATTTCAATATTTTTGTATCTGTTGAGGCCTTTTTTGTGACCAATTATGTAGTCAATTTTGGAGAAGGTACCATGAGGTGCTGAAAAGAAGGTATATCCTTTTGTTTTAGGATAGAATGTTCTGTAGATATCTGCCAGATCCATTTGATTCATAATTTAGGTTAGTTTCACTGTGTCCCTGTTTAGTTTCTGTTTCCATGATCTGTCCATTGGTGAAAGTGGTGTGTTGAAGTCTCCCACTATTATTGTATGAGGTGCAATGTGTGCTTTGAGCTTTACTAAAGTTTCTTTAATGAATGTGGCTGCCTTTGTATTTGGAGCATAGATATTCAGGATTGATAGTTCCTCTTGTAGGATTTTACCTTTGATGAGTATGAAGTGTCCCTCCCTGTCTTTTTTAATGACTTTGGGTTGGAAGTCAATCTTATCAGATATTAGAATGGCTACTCCAGCTTGTTTCTTCATACCATTTGCTTGGAAAATTGTTTTCCAGCCTTTCATTCTGAGGTAGTTTCTATCTTTTTCTCTGAGATGAGTTTCCTGTAAGCAGCAAAATGTTGGGTCTTGTTTGTTAGTCTATGTCTTTTTATCGGGGGGTTGAGTCCATTGATATTAAGAGATATTAAGGAAAAGTAATTGTTGTTTCTTGTTATTTTTGTTGATAAAGTTGGCATTCTGTTCTTGTGGCTGTCTTCTTTTACGTTTGTTGAGGGATTACCTTCTTGTTGTTTCTAGGGCGTGGTTCCTGTCCTTGTATTGGTTTTTTTCTGTTATTATCCTATGAAGGGCTGGATTTGTGGAGAGATAATGTGTGAATTTGGTTTTGTCGTGGAATACTTTGGTTTCTCCATCTATGTTAATTGAGAGTTTGGCTGGGTATAGTAGCCTGGGCTGGAGTTTGTTTTCTTTTAGTGTCTGTATAACATCTGTCCAGGATCTTCTGGCTTTCATAGTCTCTGGTGAGAAATCTGGTGTAATTCTGATAGGCTTGCCTTTATATGTTACTTGGCCTTTTTCTCTTACTGCTTTTAGTATTCTATCTTTATTTAGAGCATTTGTTGTTCTGATTATTATGTGTCGGGAGGTATTTCTTTTCTGGTCCAGTCTATTTGGAGTTCTGTAGGCTTCTTGTATGTTCATGGGCATCTCTTTCTTTAGATTTGGGAAGTTTTCTTCTATAATTTTGTTGAAGATGTTTGCTGGTCCTTTGAGTTGAAAATCTTCATTCTCATCCACTCCTATTATCTGTAGGTTTGGTCTTCTCATTGTGTCCTGTATTTCTTGGATGTTTTGAGTTAGGATCTTTTTGCATTTAACATTTTCCTTGATTGTTGTGCCGATGTTCTCTATGGAATCTTCTGCACCTGAGATTCTCTCTTCCATCTCTTGTATTCTGTTGCTGATGCTCGTATCTATGGTTCCAGATTTCTTTCCTAGGGTTTCTATCTCCAGTGTTGCCTCATTTTGGGTTTTCTTTATTGTGTCTACTTCCCTTTTTAGGTCTAGTATGGTTTTGTTCAATTCCATCATCTGTTTGGATGTGTTTTCCTGTTTTTCTGTAAGGACTTCTACCTGTTTGATTATGTTATCCTGTTTTTCTTTAAGGATTTGTAACTCTTTAGCAGTGTTCTCCTGCAATTCTTTAAGGGATTTTTGTGCTTCCTCTTTACTGTCTTCTACCTGTTTACCAGTGTTCCTTTGTATTTCTTTAAGTGTGTTATTAAAGTCCTTCTTGAAGTCCTCTACCATCATCATGAGATATGCTCTACCTGTTTACCAGTGTTCCTTTGTAATTCTTTAAGTGTGTTATTAAAGTCCTTCTTGAAGTCCTCTACCATCATCATGAGATATGCTTTTAGATCCGTGTCTAGCTTTTCCGGTGTGTTGGGGTGCCCTGGACTGGGCGAAGTGGGAGTGCTGGGTTCTGATGATGGTGAGTGTTCTTGGTTTCTGTTAGTACGATTATTATGTTTACCTTTCGTCATCTGGTAATCTCTGGGGTTAGTTGTTGTCGTAGTCACTGTTTAAAGATTGGAGCAGAAGCTGTGTTCCACTCACCAGCAGTCTCAAAATCCTGTGGAGGGGGTCCTGGGTAGCTGGCGGGTGTCAGCTGACACTGTGCTCTAGCTACCCTGGTGCTGGTCCGGCCGGAGAGGCCTGTGGTCCTACTCAGGCCGGGTTTTCTGCTTCCCTAACTAATGCAGTCTCAGGTCCCGTGCGCAATTGGATTGGAGCAGAAGCTGTGTTCCACTCACCAGAAGTCTTAAGATCCTGTGGCGGGTGTTGTGGGTAGCTGGCGAGTGTCAACCGACCCTGCGCCCTAGCTACCCTGGCGCTTTTCTGACAGGAGAGGCTTGTTGGAATAATTTTTGAGTATTAGTTTTCCTAGAAAAGCTGATAGAGCTCTGCACTAAAATTATCTGGCCCTGGGCTTTTCTTTTTTTTTTTTTTTTTGAGAGACATTTAATGACTATTTCTATTACCTTAGAAGTTATAGTTTTTTTAAATTTTTTTAATCTGAACTTGATTTACCTATTGTTAGTTATTTTAAAAATGTCTATTTTTTTTTTTTTTTACATTTTCTAACTTTGTGTAGTACAGATTTTTACAGAACTATCTAGTGACTCTTTGAATTTCTTCAGTGTCTGTGGTTGTGGTCTATTTTTCATTTCTATGTTTGTTTATTTCAGTGCTCTCTCTTCTCTCTGACATTTTGTATAGTAATGTTCTGTTTATATTCATTTGCTCAAAGAACTAACTCTTTGAGTCTTTGATTGTTTGTACTGTTCTCTTTGTATTCATTTAATTAAGTCTGGTGTTTATTTCCTGCCACCTTCTCCTCTCAGGTATTTGCTTCTTTTTATCCTAAAGCCCTCAGGTGTCCTGTTAAGTTATTAGTATGACATCCCTCTAATTCCTCCATGAAGGCATTTAGTGCTATGAACTTTCCTCTTAGCAATGCTTTCCTTGTATCCATAGGTTTGGCTATGCTATGTCTTCATTTTCCTTGAGTTCCAGGAAGGCTTGAATTTCTTTCTTTATTCCTGCTTTACCTAGTAGTTATTCAGTATCTATGAGTTTGTATGCATTATTTGTTTATGCTGGTCTTGAAATAGAGCTTAAATCTGTGCTAGTCTGAAAAAATATATGGAGTTATTCTAATTTTCTTGTATTTGTTGAGACTACCATTGTGACCAAGTATGTCATTAATTTTGGAGAAACTTCTATCAGATTCTGAGAAGAAAGTATATTTCTATATGTTTATATGAAAAGTTTTGTAGATATCTGTTAGGTCCACATGAGTTACAACATCTGCTATCTATATTACTTCTCTGTTTAGTTAGTGTTTGGATGACCGGTTCTATTGGTGAGAGTTAGGTATTGAAGTCTCCCACTATTATCGTGTGAAGTTCAATGTGTGATTTAAATTTTAGTAATGTTTGTTTTATAAAATGTTGGTGCTCTTGTGTTTGAAGCATAGATGTTCAGAATTGAGATATCATCTTGGTTGATTTTTTCATTTTATGAGTATAATGTATCATAACAAATCTCTTTTGATTAGTTTTGGTTAGAATTATATTTTGTTAAATATCAGGATGTCTACACTAGTTTGGTCCTTGGCTCCATTTGTTTGGAAAACCTTTTTCTAATCCTTTACTCTGAGGTAATATGTATCTTTGACATTAAGGTGTGTTCCTTTAAAAAGCAAAAAGATGGATCTGTTAGCCTGTGTTGATACTAAGAGAAATTAGTGACTAATGATTTTTAACTTCTGTTATTTTTTTGGTGGTAGTGGTGGTGGGTGTGTGTGAGTGAGTGTGTGTGTGCCTCTGTGTGTGTGCATGAAAATGTGTTTGTGCCTCCTTCCTTTTTGTAGTGCAGGTGTGTGATTATTTATTTCCTGCACTTTCTTTAGTGTAGTAAGCCTCCTTGTGTTGGAGGATTTCTGTACCTGTTTAGGGACAGATTTCTGGACATATATAGTTTAACTTTGACTTTGTCATGTCATTGTTTCCTCATCTATAATAATTGAAAGTTTTGCTGCATATAGTAGTCTAGGATTCCATTCGTGGTTACTTAGGTTCTGGAAGTCATCTGTACAGAATCTTCTATGTAGCCAAGAGTTGGTCTAGGGACTTACAGATGCTCATCTGACTGAGCAGGCTCCACTAACTTCCTAAAGCTTGACACAGCAACCTAAGGGAGGAAGGATTTCTTTTGGCTCATGGTTTGAGGTGACAATCTCGGCAGGAATGACATAGCCACAAGAGCTTATGACTTATGAAGTCTCCATTGAGAAGCCTGATGTAATTCTAATTGGTCTGCCTTTATATAACTTTACTTGACCTTTTTCCTTGCAACTTTTAATATTCTTTGTTTGTTCTATACATTTAGTGTTTTGATTATTATGTGATTTTTAGACTTTCTTTTTTGTTCCAATATATTTGGTTCTATGAGCTTCTTTTTAAAATGAATTTATGAATTTGCTAAAAATATATTGTGGGTCTTTGAGCTAGGATTCTTCTCCTTCTTATATTTTTATTATGCTTAGGTTTTATTATTCATAATTTTCATACTGTCCCATATTTCCTGGATTTTTTGTCAAGAATTTTCTAATGCTAACACTTTCTTTGAGCCATATGTCAGTTTCTACTATCATATCTTCTATGCCTGAGAGTCTCTCTTCCATTTTTTTTTATTCTGTCAGTGATACTTTTTTTATGTATTTTCCTCAATTACATTTCCAATTCTATCCCAAAAGTCCCCCTATATCCTGCCCCCCACTTCCCTACCCACACATTCTTTTTTTTTTTTTTTTTTTTTTTTTTTTTGGCCCTGGTGTTCTATGGTACTGGGGCATATAAAGTTTGCATGTCCAATGGGCCTCTCTTTCCAGTGATGGCCGTCTAGGCCATCTTTTGATACATATGCAGCTAGAGTCAAGAGCTCCAGGGTACTGGTTAGTTCATAATGTTGCACCTACAGGGTTGCAGATCTCTTTAGCTCCTTGGATACATTCTCTAGCTCCTCCATTGGGGGCCCTGTGATCCATCCAATAGCTGACTGTGAACATCCACTTATTGTGTCTCTTCTGTAGCTCCTGTTTCCTTACCTAGATTTTCTATCTATAGGATACCATCAGTTTTTGATTTCTTTATTGCTTCTATTTTTATTTTCAGATCTTGAACAATGTTATCTATTTCCTTTATTCCTTTACCTGTTCATTTTGTTGTTGTTTTGTTTGTTTTTCTTGACTTTAATAGATTTATTCATCTCTTACTCTGTTTATTTGCTTTTGATTTCTTTAAGTGATTATTTCATTTCCTCCAATTGTTTGTGTTTTCCTGGATTTCTTTAAGAGACTTACTGATTTAACTATAAGAAATTCTAACATCTTCATCAAGTTGTTTTAAAGGTCCTATTCTTGTGCTTTACTTCTGTTAGACTATCCAGACCTTGCTGTAGTACAAAGCTAGTCTCCATTGCTGACATATTGATCTGGCAGTTGTTGGTTGTGTTCTTATCCTGGTTTCTAAGGTTCTGGCTTTAGGTAATTATTGGAATAGATTCTGATATTTGAGTTTATCTTTGTAGGATGGATGTTTTCCTGTGCTATTTTTCTTTTCTTTCTAGTATTATGGACTGAGTGACCTGTAATTCTGGTGGTAGGCAAGTTCAATAGAATGGCTCTGCTAGGTTTTTGAGAGCCCTCAAGGTTCTGGGATTCCAGATACAGCTGTGACCTTTGGTAGAATAGGGGAACTCTGCCAGACCTGTGGTCCTGGATGTGGAGTTGTGGGGAGGATTACTGTTGGGGAAAGCTGAGCAAACTCTCAGCGACTTTTGGATGTCTATAGGTAGAGCCTGACTTGGGATTCTGGATACCAGTAGAGCAAGGGGTATCTGCATGAGTTCTGGGCCATGATATGGAGTCTGAACTTTTGTATTCTACCCTTCTTCTGTAAGTAACCCTTCTTCTGTAAGTAACCCCCATATTCATTTGTGCGAGTGTGTGTGTGTGTGATAGAACACTTACTTACTTTCTTTAAGAAGAAGCAAAATACAGTCATCTAGGTTTTGAAAATTATTATCTTACACTGTGGGAAATAACATAATTATATCACTTCATCTTTTTTCCTTTCATCCCTATAATCAATCATATATGCTCACCCTTTCTCCTTTTCAAATATATGACTTCTTTCTCATTAGTGGTTGTTATATAATCTATATAAATGTATATAATTCAATCTCCAAAGTTTTTATAATTCTACTTATGTATAATTTAATGCTGACCAGTTGGTATTGGATAAACAATTGGTGTACTATTTCTTGGATAAGACAATATTTCTCATATTCTCTTCATCACTTAGTTCTTTGTGTAGGGACAAGGCAACGTAATTGTGACATCCTGGCCCCCTGTCATCACAATATATGTTGAGATGTCTATTGTTTTTGACCATATAAATTTCAGACCAGCTTGCTGATGAGAATTTATAGATATAACCTTTAACGTTACCAGAAGGTACACTCTCACACCAAATTCTATGATCATCTGGCTCCTTCAATCTTTCTGCAATCTCTTCTGCAATGTTTTTAAGTGTGGGTTTATATTGTAAAAACATCCCCTGAGATTGGGCTTTGTAATTCTCCACCTTAATCATTTATAATGTTCTATAATAGTCTTCCACCATTGCAAAAATGTTTTATTGATATGAGGTGAGGACTTCAATTATCTGTGGCTATAAGGACAAATGGTTAGATTATTGTTTAAGGTTATGTTGGTTACATTGATCACACATGCTCATTTTAAAGGATACATAAGAAAATTCTTAAGTTGGAGTTGTTCTACATTATACAAAGTAATAACATATATCTTTAATCTCAGGTACTTGAGGAGTTGATGTAGAAAAATTAGAAGTTCAAGGTCAGCCTGAACAATATAGTTATAGTTACTTTATATGATCAGAATGAATTGACCTGTGAAACAGGCAACAGCATTTATAGAATATAATTCAATACATGATTGAACATATATTTCAAACCACTTGAAGTTTACTCACCCATTGCAATATTGTATTGTCCCTGACAAAATTATGCTTCACAACAAGGACTAAACTATGGCAATGACCATCAAAATGATGCTCATCTCTATCTTTCCCATTGTACTTAAATTCAAATAATAGGTGTCAGACTTAATTAAAATATTGAAATTCCCAGAGAAATCTTGGGCATTTTAGACAACTAGCAACTGATGCTACTACACTATTCAGGACTGCAGTATCTGTTACATAAACACCAGGAAGGTCTAAAAGTACACAAGTTGTGTGACTTTTCCCAAATGAGATTTTGCAAATGCTAAGATACGTGAGTATATTTTTAATGTGCAGTGAAAAGTTTTGAAAGTAAGCATAATTTTCTTTTCATGAGAGCTTCCTGTTTTCTCTAAACATGTAAAAAATATTTTAGATTGATAAAATATTGTTTTCAAAATAGGTATATATCACACAGTTGTCTCTGACAAAGCCCCTGAAAACAACAGTATATAAAATATATAAAAGAAATATAACAAAATTTGATGCATTTTTGCTCAAAGGACATATCAGGGCTGTACCTACACAAACATCTCCTGTGACTACAGTATCCATTTTAATTACTCATGAAGATGTAGATTACAGAATTGCCAAATTTTGTAGTTTTGACATTTTATTTTGTGATGCTTTATAAATATATTTACATGAACAGTGTATTTAACCTACTGCTTTGTATTAAGCATTTATGTTGCCTATGTTTTAGAAGAAAAGTACTACTTTTTGCTTTGGCATTCTCATTGATATCCGTCTTAAACATAAATTGAATGAAACACATTCACATAAAATCTTTGTATCAGAAATAAAGTATAGATATACAATGGTTCTATAATTATAGTAGAAATTTTCTGAAAAATTGAACAAGACAATAAAGAAGTTTAGTAAAAAAAAACATTTAATAATAACAAAGGGCTATATTTTTCTGTGTATGTTGTGTTTTAAATATCTAAATGTCCATTCTAATTTGGCAATCTAGATTTTGAGATGTTCAAATAATCTTGTCCAAACCTAATCACCTTGTGTAGAAGTTGGTGCACTATTCCATATTTCAGTTTACATAATAATGTACAGATTCACACATATCCAGGCGAATACTACATGCATAAGACACTACATTGCATTTTTTATAGTTTCTCTTAATCATACTTCGGGGATTTGTGTGCTCTTACAATTTCTATTATTGCCAATTGAATGAGAGTGATCTAATTGCATGTAAATCCCTAGATTAGCTTAACTTTCCCAGAATCACTGGCTTTCGTGTGTACAACATGTAGTGTAAGTTCAATCTTCACCCACAATATAAGTGAACAATGCTTTGACATTGAGAGTAACTCACAACAGTGTATCACTCAGGAATGAGCTACTCAAGGAAACAAATTCCATCAGGATGGGAATCAGTTCCTTATTCCATATTTCAAAAGCTACAATGGGTTTGGGAATGACCATTGCCCCGAGTCAAATGCTATTCCATATCACATGTTCAGAAACATGTTCCTGAAAGCCAATTGCTTTTTGTCATGTATTAGATGGAAACACCCCTCCTAGGTTCTCTGATGATCCATCAACACCTTATATTGATATTAATTTTCTGAGAACACATACTTGTCCATCATCTTATTAGTCTATTACCTAAAATGTTGATGTCATTGAATGATAATCTAAATGTGTTATATTTTTTCTCTTTAATCTATTGTCTATTTGTCCTCTGAATCACATTTGTTACACTTTTTCTTCTTTCCTCCTCTCTCCTCTGTCTGTCCTCTCTCTCTCTCTCTCTCTCTCTCTCTCTCTCTCTCTCTCTCTCTCTCTCTCTCTCTCTCTCTCTCTCTCCTTGCTCTCACATGTGTGTGTGTGTGTGTACAGCAACTTTTATGAGTTGATTTTGTTATTTCCCCATGTGATTCTAGGAATCACTGTGAAAATCAATTTTATGGCTTAATGAAAGATATCTTTCCCTAGCTTGGTAGCCCAGCTCTTTGTTTTAATGCTTACCCAAAAATATTAACATCTCTAGGCAGTGGTGGTACACACCTTTAATCCCAGCACTTGGGAGGCAGAGGCAGGCAGATTTCTGAGTTCGAAGCCAGCCTGGTCTACAGAGTGAGTTCCAGGGCAGTCAGTGCTATACAGAGAAACCCTGTCTCAAAAAACATAAATAAACAAACAAATAAATAAATAAATATGTCAACATCTAAAAAATTACTTTCTGTTTGTTGTTCAATGGCATAAAAAAGTCAACCTCACTCAACCATTAATAGAGAATATAATTCCAAATATTATCTCAACACCTTTACCATTTAGCATACACACACAAAAATACCACACTCACATACATCTAAAACATACAAACACACACACACACACACACACACACACACACACACACACACACACAAGGAGAGAGAGGGGGTGGTGGGGAAAGAACACTTGCTCTCACACTGAAATTTTTGCTCTTATAATTGCAGAGACTGAGAATTTGTTTATTTCTGGACTGAAACCAAGATCCTACATTGTTTGTGCTTCCGTATGAAATTTAAGATTGTTTGTTTCAATTTGTGTGAAGGATTGCATTGGAGATCTGACGATGGTTAAAATAAATATTTTGATTACTATTGATAGGATGGACATTTTCACTTTATTAATCTTACCAATCTATGAGCACAGGAGGTCTTTCAATCTTCTAGTACCTTCTTCTACTTAAATGTTCTTTTATTCACTGTTACATAGGCCAAGAATCAGGCAGTCTCTGAAGAGAAACAGGCACACAGTGGCACATAAGGGCCACACAAAGTAGGCTGCAGACTGAACTCAGATAAGCACAGACAAATGCCAGAAAAGGCAAAGACATTCCAGAATAGACGCTTGCCTCTTGGACCTCAAAGACAGGTTATCACAATCTTTACACAAAGGTACCCCCTTTTCTTCTACAGATGCTGACATAGCAGATTGCTTCACTGTTCTCTTCTGGTTTTCTGATGTCATTTGCCAATGACTCTGGCTTTGTCATCTATGTGATAGGTAAACCAAGGAAGCCACTGGGGGACGGTCAGTGCTTAGAGCTGCTGACCAGTGTGGATCCAGATACTTACAGGAACTGCTGACAAAAGCAGCTAGCAATTACAGTAGTAACTCATCAGATTTCTTTTTCTGAGGGAATAAAGCTGAATTTACTGGGGCTGGCATTCTATTTGGCCAGTGGAAAAACTACGAACTCTTTTATCTCCTTGGGGCCAGGGAGAAAGATAATGAAAGAGAGAAAATTCACATATACACACATAGGAACACAAGCATGTGTGCACACAAACACACATACACACACAGGATGAAACAAAAGACAGAGTTCAATAATTTCAAACACAGAAATATGCATGCATTTATACATTTGAACATACATACATGTATACAAACCTACAGACAGACATATACATGACAGACATATACATATTCACCCATAGACTGGTTAAAGCAAGCAGGCTTTAAGTATTCCACAGATACATACAAAAACACATTCAACTGGTGGATGGAAGGAACAATGTCCCAACCCCCATTCACACAAATTTTATAATACACGCATAGTTGATGGATGGGAGAGACAATGTTCCAGTCACACCATATCATACCATACCATAGCCTATTTTATTCTTTCTTCCATAGTTTATATATCCCAGCAAAATCTTTCATGCAGTATACAGTTACAATGGGATTACATTTTCGTTTTTGTCTAGTGAATGGTTATGAAAAAAGAATGTGTTTCTGTACATATGTGTAAATTTAGAGCTATTGTTTGGAAGTGCTTAGAATGTCTAATTATACTGTTCATTAAAATCTGGTTACCATAGGTTTTTTTTTTTTTTTTGATCTCCATCTTATTGGCAGCAATAAGAGGAATATCAATCATATTGATTTTGTTAGTACACCAAGGTCTTTCACCAAAAAGAACTCAACTTTACTTCATTAAATGGAAACCCAGACTAAAGTCTACAAATTGATTTAATGGTCATGATTTTTGGCTTTTAAACTCAGTCTTGACTCTTTTAAGAAGATCTCAGAAGATGGAAAGATCTCCCATGCTCATGGATTGGCAGGATCAACATTGTAAAAATGGCTATCTTGCCAAAAGCAATCTACAGATTCAATGCAATCCCCATCAAAATTCCAACTCAATTCTTCAACGAATTAGAAAGTGCAATCTGCAAATTCATCTGGAATAACAAAAAACCTAGGATAGCAAAAACTCTTCTCAAGGATAAAAGAACCTCTGGTGGAATCACCATGCCGGACCTAAAGCTCTACTACAGAGCAATTGTGATAAAAACTGCATGGTACTGGTATAGTGACAGACAAATAGACCAATGGAATAGAATTGAAGACCCAGAAATGAACCCACACACCTACGGTCACTTGATCTTCGACAAGGGAGCTAAAAACATCCAGTGGAAGAAAGACAGCATTTTCAACAAATGGTGCTGGCACAACTGGTTGTTAACATGTAGAAGAATGCGAATCGATCCATTCCTATCTCCTTGTACTAAGGTCAAGTCTAAGTGGATCAAGGAACTTCACATAAAACCAGAGACACTGAAACTTATAGAGGAGAAAGTGGGGAAAAGCCTTGAAGATATGGGCACAGGGGAAAAATTCCTGAATAGAACAGTAATGGCTTGTGCTGTAAGATCGAGAATTGACAAGTGGGACCTCATGAAACTACAAAGCTTCTGCAAGGCTAAAGACACCATCAATAAGACAAAAAAACCACCAACAGATTGGGAAAGGATCTTCACCTATCCTAAATCAGATAAGGGACTAATATCCAATATATATAAAGAACTCAAGAAGGTGGACTCCAGAAAGTCAAATAACCCCATTAAAAAATGGGGCTCAGAACTGAAAAAAGAATTCTCGCCTGAGGAATACCGAATGGCAGAGAAACACCTGAAAAAATGTTCAACATCCTTAATCATCAGGGAAATGCAAATCAAAACAACCCTGAGATTCCACCTCACACCAGTCAGAATGGCTAAGATCAAAAATTCAGGTGACAGCAGTTGCTGGCGAGGATGTGGAGAAAGAGGAACACTCCTCCATTGTTGGTGGGATTGCAAGCTTGTACAACCACTCTGGAAATCAGTCTGGCGGTTCCTCAGAAAATTGGACATAGTACTACCGGAGGATCCAGCAATACCTCTCCTGGGCATATATCCAGAAGATGTCCCAACCGGTAAAAAGGACACATGTTCCACTATGTTCATAGCAGCCCTATTTATAATAGCCAGAAGCTGGAAAGAACCCAGATGTCCCTCAACAGAGGAATGGATACAGAAATTATGGTACATTTACACAATGGAGTACTACTCAGCTATTAAAAAGAATGAATTTATGAAATTCCTAGCCAAATGGATGGACCTGGAGGGCATCATCTTGAGTGAAGTAACACAATCACAAAAGAACTCACACAATATGTATTCACTGATAAGTGGATATTAGCCCAAAACTTAGGATACCCAAGATTTAAGATACAATTTGCTAAACGCATGAAACTCAAGAAGAATGAAGACCAAAGTGTGGACACTGTGCACCTTCTCAGAATTGGGAACAAAACACCCAGGGAAGGAGTAACAGAGACAAAGTTCGTAGCGGTGATGAAAGGATGGACCATTTAGAGACTGCCGTACCCAGGGATCCATCCCATAATCAACTTCTAAACGCTGACACCATTGCATACACTAGCAAGATTTTGCTGAAAGGACCCAAATATAGCTGTCTCTTGTGAGACGATGCTGGGGCCTAGCAAACACAGGAGTGGATGTTCACAGTCAGCTATTGGATGTATCACAGGGCTCCCAATGGAGAAGCTAGAGTAAGTACCCAAGGAGCTAAAGGGATCTGCAACCCTATTGTTGGAACAACATGATGTACTAACTAGAACCCCGGAGCTCTTGTCTCTAGCTGCATATGTATCGAAGGATGGCCTAGTCAGCCATCAATGGAAAGAGAGGCCCATTGGACTTGCAAACTTTATATGCCCCAATATAGGGGAATGCCAGGGCCAAAAGAATGGGAATGGGTGGATAGGGAAGTGGGGGGGCGCTATGGGGGACTTTTGGGATAGCATTGGAAACGTAATTGAGGAAAATATGTAATAAAAATATTAAAAAAAAAAAAGTTCAGTAAACACAAAATAAAAAAAAAAAGACTTTTCTGTTACTAGGATCATTTATTATTTTTATATAATTTATATACATTTCACTTCTAGAAACATGATGATAAATTATGACTGTATTCATCACAACATTTTGGTTATTCAATTCCTGGCAGATTCTGTAAAATAATATTTTGTCAGTTTTACAGTTTCTAGATTTACTGTTTAGTATTGCATTTCCTTTGAGACAGAGGTGATTTTTTTAAATTATGATCAGTTATACAGGTATACTTATGCTACTTTTCTGTGTGTTTGTAGTCATGTCCAATAATCTTAGTGAAAAAAAAAAAAACATACTCAGAAGAGATCCTTCTTTATTTTTCTCTAGCAGTTTCAAAGTTTTGTATTCAGGTATGAAGAAATGAATATACTCATTACACTGACAGAATATACATTCTGGGCATTTATGAAATACCAACTGTACCTCCTAGTACTCACAACTATTATGTTAGTTCAAACACATTCATAGAATTGCAAACTGTTAGGTATTATTCATGCTGTAACCTTTAGCTTGAAGAGTATCTTCTGAAAATGATTAAAATTGACGTTTTGCCTATTGCCCTAAAGTGATAGAATTTTGAAGATATTCTATGATTCTTGGGAAAGTATTCTTTAAAATAAATTTGTTGGTTCTTTGAGAATTGGAAAATGTGCTTTGATTAATTCTACCGCTCACACTCACCAAATTCCTTAGAGACTCATCCTCCACTTCCCTGCCCATACTGTGTTCATTTCCCCAACCCCTGTCTGTGTCCATCCAGACATTTTGTGTTTCTCATGTGTTCTTTGACCTTCTACTGGAACATAATCAACTTACCAGAGGCAACATACTTAAAGAAAACTGACCCTCACTCTCACCTACTTTACCAATTATAAATAGATATAAGCTAAGGCATGAGAATTCAGGAACAGTGCTCCCATTCATGCTGAATTTACTTTGGCTTGCACAGGTTTGTGAATGCTGTCACAATTGCTGTCAATTTATATGTGCAGTGTCCTGCTCTTTCTGTAATATTGTTTCTTTGCAGTTATTAATGTCTTCTGACTCTTAAATACATCCTGCCTCCTCTATAATAATCCCTGGATCTTGAAAAGAGGCATGTGGCATAGATGCTCCGTTTAAGGTTGAACATTCTGCAGTCTCTCCTTCATTGCATCTTGACAAGTTTTGAGTTGATGTATGTGTCGCCATCTACTTCAAAAAGATTCTTTCATGGTAAGAATTGATTTTGTAATTGGATTTTTTTTTTGAAAAATACTTTGACTGTTAGGTAAATGATAAAATTGGGATGGTAGAGTCTTTAATTGTCCAGGAGGAAGGGAAACCAATAGAGAGGAATGGGGGGAGTGAGAAGCAAAGTACACTAAGAATGTATGAAAAAGCCATTTATGGATAATAAAAAAGGTGTGTTTACATATATAATATCTAAATGTATATATAAGGTTAGAAAAATCACCTGCTATAAGTGTTTTGTAAATCAATGGCAAATGTTCTGTTCTCAGTCTTTAGTGCTGGCTGGTGGCCTGCAGAACAATGTAGTAGACCTAAATATGTCTACAGACTTGGAGAAATTTTTAAATGAACTTATGCCACTTCATCATTCTTGGTGATAATAGTCCCACAAAAAGTAATAGTCTTTCTAATGAAAGATTTATTATATTTAAAACTTACTCACAAACTAATAAAATCATGATAATATTTATGGGGTAAAGGTAAAGTAGCCTTAGAAACTGTTAAGTCTTAGTAAATGCAAGTGATTTGTGAAGCAGTGAGTGAAGGGGACCTTAAGCAGAAATAGCCTTTGTGTTTTTCTCAAACAAAGCCACACAGGCTTCTGTATCTTTTTTCCTCTGCCCTTTGCCCTTAAGCACACACTTTAAGAAACCTATTATCATACTTTTCTATTTAGCTCTTTTGATTTAATATTTTAAAGTCTCCTGATGGTGCTTCAATGCAGCAGTATCTTTCTTCGGGGTGTTTGAATTTTAACGATTAAGAAAGTTAACATTCCTAACTTTTCATCTCTGTGGGACCCTGGCATTCTGACAGCAGCTAACTTGAAGTAAAACTGCAAGAAATCCATTAAAAAAGATGGGAGAAATCTACTTATCATTTGATTAAAGTCAATCACGAGTCACATATGACCTAACTACAAGAAAAATTCAAAAATATGCTGGCCACCTACTATTCATCCACTTCCTTGCTATCATTATTATCTACATCTATGAATTCATCCTAGAGATCAAAAGTAAACAAATAAATTAAAAAAAATGATCTCAACTTTCAAAGTAAAGAGTATCTTCTCATGTTAGAAGTCACTTTCTGAAAGTGGTTTGTAATATCAATGGCAGAGGTTGTCTTTAGTCTTTAGTACTGGTGCCCTACAGAGTAATGTAGCAAAGTCAAACCTTCCTGCAGACTTAAAGTCATTTTTTTAAATAGCTAGAGCACTTTATTATTCAATTAAATATCAGTCACCTGTTTCATAAAAAAACGGTACCTTAAAATAAGTTACAAGTGCTTTTAATTTTTTTATTAAAAATAGATTCTTCTTTCATAATATATATATATATCCCAACCTGAGTTCCCCCCCACACTCCTTCTAGTCCTGTTCCCATCTCCCGTCTGTCCCAGATCTACTCCACCTCCATTTACTCTTTAGTATTTAACAGGCCCTCAAGAGACAACAGCGAAACATAACAAAAAAAAAAAAAAAAAGATACAAAATGTACAAAATGGCAATGTGAAAGCCCTCATATTGAGGTAAGACAAGGCAACCCAACAAGAGAAAAAGAGTTCCAAGAGCAGGCAAAAGAGTCCGAAGTATGATCCACTTCCTCTGTTAGGAGTCCCACAAAACCAGCAAGCTATCACCCCTAACATATACTCAGAGGAACTATTGCAGACCCATGCAGGACTCATGCTTACAGGTTCAGTGAGCCCAACTGAGCCCTGCTTAGTGGACTCAGTAGACCATGTTTTCCTGCTGTGGCTACATGCCTTTAATTCTGTTTACTATCAGGAGGTTTTGAGATGTTTTCCATTTAGAACATACTATTGGCAACTTCATTTCTTCTGTGTCAAAACTTGCCATTGGTTTTCCTTTAAATAAAACCACCTGTGGATTGAAGCTTTATCCAGTGTCCAGACTTTTATCGTTATTTTACATTTTATAAGACAACTGCTAAACAAACAAATTAGAAAATACCCATCAGCTTATATAATATATATCATTGTTATGTGGTATAATAATCCACAGCCACCATCAGAAAGAGATGTGTTATTTTGGGTGGGATACTGAGTACCAGGGAGTTCCTTCAAGTGAAATGACATCTGAATTGAGAGTTTTGAAACAATGGCTTTTCAAGAATGCTATGTCAAATTCACTCAGTGTCTTTATCTGCCTGCTTGAACTATTCACTGACAGCAATCATTGTTTTTTTTTCCTTTGAAAATATTTGGAGAGCTTTAGTTTATGATATTTTGTATTGGTTGCCAAAATATACCATGCGTCCAGACCAAGCATCTTCTGTTTTATCTCAAATACCAATGCTAATGTTGAAAACTTAAAAGTATCTTTAAATTCTGCTCCTGGGTCAGAGAATCTGCAAGAGCAGAATCCTGACATGGAATTGGGTAGCAGTCAATCATCTCAGGCTCTGAACAAGCAAACCATTTTTATAAAACCTAGAGCATTACCAACTACCCCAAAGCAGTTTAGCTGTCAAACGTCACTTTGATGATTTCTCTTTCCATTCTGCTACTTCTCTTAACTTCACATATTATCATTTTGTATTTTAACTTCTCAGTAGAGAACTGATCTTGGCCTGATTGCCATCTAAAAATATTCATACTTCTAGCAATGTATATAAAATAGTTTCTTAACATTTTAAAGAATCCAGTAGTTTTCATTGATCTTTTGTTCACCAAAAATGAATAAGTGATTTCTTTCCTTTTCAAAGTTAAAGTGTAGAACTAAACATTTAGAATAAGAATAAAATTGATATGTATTTATGTATAATGGACAATAAAGACATTTGTTATATAAAATATTTATATAATTATGAATCTTATATCAATTTTATTTTTTACTTTCTAGTTTTCACTTTCTGAAGAATATGTACATAATTTCCTATATGTGCATTAGCATATATATTTAGTACCTGTCTTCACTTGCTTTCTATTACTGTGTAAAACATCATGACCAAAAAAATGTGGAGAAAAAAAAACAGATTTTTTTTTAGCATAAAAATATCATCACAGTCCATTGTTTAGAGAAGTCATTGTTTAGTGAAGAGTTCAACTGGACAGCAACTCTGAGGCAAGAACTGAGTCAGAAGCCATGGACAGATGCTGACTATTGGCTTGCTCTAGTGTTTTGCTCAGTGTGCTTTATCATACAACCCAGAGTCACCTTTCCAAGGTTGTCACTGCCCACAGGCTGGGCCCCCCCATCAGAAACATGTGATGAAAATGGTTCCACCTCTGTTTTGTCAAGCTCTGGCAGAGCATCTCAGGATACAGCCGTACCAGGCTCCTGTCAGCTAGCGCTTTTTGGCATTTGCAATAGTGTCTGGATTTGGTGTCTGCATGTGAGAAGGATCCGCAGGAGGGACAGTTTCTAGATGGTCTTTTCTTCAGTCTCTGCTCCACTCTTTGTCCCTGTATTTCCTTTAGACAGAAGCAATTCTGATTTAAAATTTGGAGATGGGTGAGTAGCCCCATTCAACCAGGGACCATGCCTAAACTCTGGATATGGTCTGGACAGGTTCTCTTTACCCTTTGGTGGGTATTTCAGCTAATGTTGTCCCCGTGGGGTCCTGGGACACTCTTGAATTCCTGGCATATGGGGTTTTCTGGTTACTACCCACAGTTCCCCATCCCCTACTACGATACACCTCTATTCTCCTTATATTTTGGCCCTACTATGTACTAAACGCATGAGTGCGAGGAGCTCCTATTACAAGAATGTCCTTTGTCCCTAGTTTTCAGTTTTAGAGCAATGGCAATGTAGCTCCAACAAAGCAGGGGGAAACAAAGAAGAAAAATGCAGAAAAGTGCTCATGGCAGTAATAAAATCACTGTATCTGGCAAGGACAGAATTTCTCATAACAGGTGTTCTCAAAAAAGAAGAACAGGGGTTAAATGTAGTGGATCATTCCTCTACTAAATAAAACAAAATTGGGCAATGTGCAGTGCTTGAAATCCATAGTCATAACATTAACTGAAAAATCTATACTATACTGTATATATAGTAACAAACTAGTTGTTGAAGCTTAAAATATTGATAACACAAACTAATGCCTCGTCTCTAAACAGAATTCCTGCATATGTATAGATGATAAAATAAAATTATTTTTCAAAAATTGTAAACTATTTTGATATAATTGCTCTATGAAGTAGAATATAATATTTTATATATTTAATCAAGGTCATCATAAATGCCTAACATGATGATACAGCTTTCTCTTGCTCACCCATAAACAATAAGCATAGCTCACTGGGATTTTGCTCTGTGGTCTCCCCCTCCTTTATTCCATTTGACATCCATGAACAGAGGATTTAGCTCCATTCCACTTCCTTGTACCCCTTTTTAATCTTTGAACCACACATTTTGCATATTTTCTTTCTAACCTTGATACACTTGATCAAAACAAACTTTGGCATTGCCTTTGTACAACTTGGCTGCGAAAATTACTAAAGGCAGGGTTCTGATATTTTTGTACTCACTTCATTCCAAAATAATCCCAACACATATCAAGTATAAACAAAAACCTTCTGAGTATTTTCCATACCGTGTCTATCGCCCAGCATGTGTAAATCATACACACTAAAATCTGGTTTAAAAGTTTAATTTTGTTGATGCACTGATGCACTTTATGAGCCATAACATGACACTTTAGAATCATTATTCCTCTAAGAGTCAGCCTCCAGATCTAGTTCAGTGATCAGGATAAGGGAGCAAGTACAGTAGCTGACAAGTTCAGTAACACAGCTTATTAAGTCATGGCTCAATACCCTAGCTGGTACTGCAGAAATGAATGTGGAGGTTTAGAACTTTGAAAATGGTAAAACATTTCTGGGCGTGCATTGCCACATAGTTAATTTAAAGGTTCTGGAAGGCCTCATCTGCATAGCATCTCATTATATCACTGCAAGACTGTATGGGAACACACAACATTGTAGATTCTACTGTACATTTAATTCCACTA
The DNA here is from genome assembly GCF_978045245.1 of Mus caroli. Lineage (NCBI taxonomy): Eukaryota > Metazoa > Chordata > Mammalia > Rodentia > Muridae > Mus > Mus caroli. Next base: position 80,686,691 of record NW_028227272.1, read on the forward strand.
TGCAACAGCATCACAACTCTGACAGTTTTATGATAGATTTCTCATTATGGTTCTCTAGCTCTCTAGGACAACTTGAAACTACACATGCTAATCCTTCCTTCTTCATTTATCTTCATCATCATCATCATCTCCGGGTTGAAGTTATTATCTAGAGGAGCTTTTATGCTTCCAAACAAAATTTAACAGTTTTTATTTCTGTGAAGAATACCATAGACACTTTGAAATTCTAAGAAACCTATAAATGGTTTTGATATCACAGCTATTTTCAAGATATTAATTCTTCTAATTTAATGAGAATAGGAATCTTTACTTCTGATGTTTTCTAATGCTCATTTCTTCATTCTTTTTCCCATTAAAATTTCACTTTTGTGTTTTATTGAAAATACATTTTTCTCCACATCCTTACCAGCATTTGCTGTCACCTGAATTTTTGATCTTAGCCATTCTGACTGGTGTGAGGTGGAATCTCAGGGTTGTTTTGATTTGCATTTCCCTGATGATTAAGGATGTTGAACATTTTTTCAGGTGCTTTTCTGCCATTCGGTATTCCTCAGGTGAGAATTCTTTGTTCAGTTCTCAGCCCCATTTTTAATGGGGTTATTTGATTTTCTGGAGTCCACCTTCTTGAGTTCCTAATATATATTGGATATTAGTCCCCTATCTGATTTAGGATAGGTAAAGATCCTTTCCCAATCTGTTGGTGGTCTTTTTGTCTTATTGACAGTGTCTTTTGCCTTGCAGAAGCTTTGCAGTTTCATGAGGTCCCACTTGTCAATTCTTGATCTTACAGCACAAGCCATTGCTGTTCTATTCAAGAATTGTTCCCCTGTGCCCATATCTTCAAGGCTTTTCCCCACATTCTCCTCTATAAGTTTCAGTGTCCCTGGTTTTATGTGAAGCTCCTTGATCCACTTAGATTTGACCTTAGTACAAGGAGATAGGAATGGATAAATTCGCATTCTTCTACATGATAACAACCAGTTGTGCCAGCACCATTTGTTGAAAATGCTGTCTTTCTTCCACTGGATGGTTTTAGCTACCTTGTCGAAGATCAAGTGACCATAGGTGTGTGGCTTCATTTCTGGGTCTTCAATTCTATTCCATTGGTCTACTTGTCTGTCACTATACCAGTACCATGCAGTTTTTATCACAATTGCTCTGTAGTAAAGCTTTAGGTCAGGCATGATGATTCCACCAGAGGTTCTTTTATCCTTGAGAAGAGTTTTTGCTATCCTAGGTTTTTTGTTATTCCAGATGAATTTGCAGATTGCTCTTTTTAATTCGTTGAAGACTCCTCCATTGTTGGTGGGATTGCAAGCTTGTAAAAACCACTTTGGAAATCACTCTGGCGGTTCCTTAGAAAATTGGACAAAGTGCTACCGAAGGATCCAGCAATACCTCTCCTGGGCATATATCCAGAAGATGTCCCAACCGGTAAGAAGGACACATGCTCCACTATGTTCATAGCAGCCCTATTTATAATAGCCAGAAGCTGGAAAGAACCCAGATGTCCCTCAACAGAGGAATGGATACAGAAATTATGATACATTTACACAATGGAGTACTACTCAGCTATTAAAAAGAATGAATTTATGAAATTTTTGAAGGGTGGAAATTAATAAAATTATGTTATTTTAAGGATAATGGCATTGCACATTGCTTGATTTTATTTTATTTAGTAGGGGAATGATCCCCTACATTTAACCCCCCCCCCTTTTTTTTGAGAACACCTGTTATGAGAAATTCTGTTCTTGCCAGATACAGTGATTTTTATTACTGCCATGAGCACTTTTCTTCATTTTTCTTCTTTGTTTCCCCCTGCTTTGTTGGAGCTACTTTGCCATTGCTCTAAAACTGAAAACTAGGGTCAAAGGACATTCTTGTAATAGGAGCTCCTCGCACTCATGCGTTTTGTACATAGTAGGGCCAAGTCCAGTAGGTATTGAAGTTCTTTTCATTAGTATTTTTGAAAACTGATCAAATATCCATTTACATAGGAAAATATTATTTGGTCTTAGTGGGTTACCAAATAAAAGTTAAGAAAAAAGGGTGATAGCTGTCTTGGAGAGTTCAAAGAGAAAAATGTGGAGGTAGATATGATTATACTTCATTGTGTTTATGTGTGAAATTATCAATGTATAATACAAAATTTCCAAAGGAAAATAAGGTTACTACCTTTATTACTTCGATTAGTTTCTTGGGCTCAACATGTTTAGAGATTCTTTCCACTATTATTCTGAATTGTTACTTATATGGGTTTCTTCATCATTTCAATACTATAGAAAGCAAATATTACAATTTTGGAGGCCCATTGGTTGAAAACATTGTTCTATTTGATATATCAAGGAAATATCTATAGCTTAATAAAATTTAAATTTACATTAAAATACAAATATCTCATTTCACCATTTGAAGACATATTACTATGAATCAATAGGCTCTCTTTAAATCAAAATAGACATGTTAACAGGAATGCCATAAGACTGAGCATATATATGAACACATGTGTGCAGGCACATACACATGTGTGTTAATTGCCAAGAACTCCTTCAAACTTCAGGAAAAAATATTACTACATGGACAGCTATGTGTAATGTGTGAGTACCATGTGTGAGACTAGAAAGTAAACTCTTTCTGACTATAGTCCTTGAAAAGATGATGTTCATGGTATCCAGCACAGCATAGGGGAGCAATGTATGGTTGCCATATTAATGAGATGGTGTGGACATGCTTTTACTCCATTAATAAGCTTCTTTTAGGTGTATTTGTCGAAAACATGGCATTCTTTCACACATGTTACAAAATAGCTCAATATGTGTTACCTCCAAGACTATATTCTGAGAATCAGAGGGTTGAGCTATGCACTGGCTCTCATAGGTCTTGAGAAGCTACTTGTATTCAGGTATCATGTATGACTTACAATTTTGAGTTTGGACCCATAGCATCATTACACATGCATAACTAACTATATAGCTACCTAATTTCAAAACCACAGTTGCTTTATATTGAAAGAAAATATTGTGCAGAATTCACAAAGTAAAGATCTCTCAGTGTGAATGCTGCCTATTGAAAGTTGGCATTAAGTTTGCCAATATTTATGAAGACTGTGAAGAAGGTAAGATATTTCAAGGAGAAAGGCTTTCTGAGAGCAGGAAAGAAACAGATAAATAAGCTTGGGATAAATAGCTGATGGCATAGGTAGTAAGGGGTGGCTGGACCAAGAAAGATGTTTGAAGCCCATTGCTGCAAATCAGGATAAGAGAAGAATAAAATTGAATGTATACAGTGTTGACAGATTGTCAGGAAGTTTTTGTTTTTTTCAGGCTACATATAGACACTGAAGAAAGATACTATAATTATTTTAAAGATTTGAGTGGAACATAAGAAAACATTACAGGGATGAAGGATGAATCAGAAAATTTAAGTTCAGACATTAAAGAGCAAGTAGTTAAAATTGTCATTACAAATGTAGTTCTTTAAGTTACCTAGAATATATAGAATTTTATAAAATATGTCATAATTTATATTAAAATTAATAATGAACTAATATTATTCTTTGTTTTGTTAAATTATGCTTTAACCACTAAACAAGTGTTAGCCAAAAAGGAACTGTTTTTCAGTTTCAAATATTATGAGCAATGCATGCTTTGCATTTATTTATTTTTGTAAGACAATATCCTTAGCATTAAAAGTTACCCACCTATTTTCTACAAATTTCTTCATCTATATTTAGTGCTATTCATCTCAAACAAAGAAGCTAACTCTAGTACTTTGCTATAATGTGCTTTGGCATATTAATTGCATAATGTGGAATTTTAATGAGAATAGTATTATTCATCTCATTGTATAATATAGCTTTAATAATCCTGTATGAACCATCACTGCAATTTAATTTTCTATTATAAGTATTATTAATTAACTATTTTAAAGTGAAATTGAGTACTGTCTCTGTCTTATCTACATTTATCATGGCATAAGATTTTTTAAAAAAAATTATTTGTGCATGGTTATACTTTACTGATATAAAGGGAAGATGAAGGTACATTAAGTTAGGAAAAAACTTAATATAAAATTATTTTATTAAATCAAATAAATGGAAGCAAAACTTCATATCTATTATGTGTATATATGAATATGTGCTATATTGTACATATATAATATAGAATATATAACATATATTTTATATATACACATATATTATATATATATAATATATACATACATGTTATATGTATTATATGTATTATATATATTATATATATTATTATATATATTATATATATTATATATACATATATCATGTGTATGTAAGACAATATATAAATTATATTGTTCCTATTTATGCCATGAGACTTAATAAATATATAAAAGTACCCGAGTGCTGGTGACTACACATTTTATACTTAAAATGCTGCTACAACATCCTGATACTCTTATTTGATGAAGTACTTCAAACCAAACAAATCTACTTATAGACAAATGGATAATTAAGGGACACAGCCAGCATTACCCTATTTTTTTTATTGGATATTTTATTTAATTACATTTCAAATGTTATTCCTTTTCCCTGTTTTCCCTTTGGAAATCCCCTATCTCATCCCTCCTTCTGCTGCTTCTATGAGGGTTTCCCCCACCCACCTACTCCCTCCTGCCTCCCTGCCCTGGCATTTCCTACACTGGGGCATCAAGGCTTTACCGGATCAAGTGCCTCTCCTCCCATTGATGCCCAACTAGGTTATGCTCTGCTACTAGGCTGGAGCCAAGAGTTACTCCATGTGTACTCTTTCTTTGGTGGTTTAATCGCTGGGAGCTCTAAGGTGTCTGGTTGGTTGATATTGTTCTTCCTATGGGTTGCAAACCCCTTCAGCTCCTTCAGTCCTTTCTCTAACTCCTCCATTGAGGACCTGTGCTCAGTCCAATGGTTGGCTGCTAGTATCTGCCTGTGTATTTGTCAGGCTCTGGCAGAGCCTCTCAGAAGACAGCTATATCAGGCTCCTGTCAGCAAGCACTTCTTGGCATCAGCAACAATGTCTGGATTTGGTGTCTGTATATGGGATGGATCCCCAGGTGGGTCAGTCTCTGGGTGGCCTTTCCTTCAGTCTCTGTTCCACACTTTGTCTCTGTATTTCCTTTAGACAGGAGCAATTCATTCGGTTTAAAACTTTGGAGATGAGTAGGTGGCCCCTTCCCCCAACCGGTGCCTTGCCTAAACTCTGGATATGGTCTCCACTGGTTCTCCCTCCCCTTTGTTGGGCATTTCAGCTAAGATCATCCTATTTTCAGTGAACCTAAACAGATCTCGCCTGTGCGCCTGTTCTTTGTTGAGTCGGAGTGATGTGGCTGAGAGTGGGTATGAGCCGCTGCCATATTGCTTAATTGTCTTTCACATGCTCAGGCTTGATGGCCATCAATAAACACTCAGGCTGCCTACCCAAACCTGTCCTAATAGTTAACATCTGGCAGAGGCAGACATGTGACAATGTATTTGTCTGGAGTAACTTTATGCATATCAGTGTAGGACCCCGGGCCAAAAATATGAAGAAAAGGAATACAAGGAAGAAATAAACAGCTATCTCCTTTAATTTGCAGTGTATCATTTTTCAAAATATGTAAGCCCATCATAAATTTAGAAAAATGACTGTGAAACATTTAAATCATTCAAATTTTGAGGTAATATATTCACATAAATCTACCACAGCTGTAAAATATTGTTATCATCAAATGAAAAAATATCTAATGTTTCTATTTCCCCCCTGGCTCCTACAATGTGTTATGCATGAATCCTCTTATGCAGTACTCTTAGTGCTTAGGCTACAGAAATTTAAAGAGTTTCAAGAAAAATTCGACGATTATCATTTTTTTTTCTGTCCATGTCAGATTTTAAATATCACCTGCATGGCTTGCTTAAGTATTTTAACATTTTCATCACATTAACTTTTTATGAAAAATCATTTGGAAGTGTATTTTTTTTATTTTTGAGAAGCAAGAAATCAGATAATTACTTCAATATGCTTAAAGTACAGAGTATGCACTCCCTCTATTTCATAAAAATTCTAACTTGATGGTAACTTCAAAAGTTCAAGATGATAAATTAATAAATAAGTTTCTAAGGATGTCTTACAACAGAACATAATCTCTATTGTCTTTTTACAATATGATTTGAGAAGTTCACACACTGTATCTTGATCATATTTTCCTGTGTAAGTACCCCATAACTGCCCTCCCCTCCTTTCATCTTGGTACCCATTCCACTTCAAATTTTCTTTTTTTCTTCCTTCCCACAGAGTCCTGTTTGTGTTGACCAAATGCACTTTGGTGCAGGTCTGTGCTGCAGTATGGCGTGTAGAGTTACAGATTTCATATCATTATAAGAGGAGAGGATGACTTCCCCTCTCTCAGAAGATATCAATGCTCATAGCTTCTCACCTAATGGCATGATTTTGTGCCCATTGCCATACCTCCATGCAGGTTTTCTTTCTCTTTCTCTCTTTCTCTCTTTCTCTCTTTCTCTCTTTCTCTCTCTCTCTCTCTCTCTCTCTCTCTCTCTCTCTCTCTCTCTCTCTCTCTCTCTCTCTCTCTCTCTCTCTCCCTCCCTTCCTCCCTCCCTTCCTCCCTCCCTTTCTTCCTTCCTTTCTTCCTTCCTTCCTCCCTTCATCTCTTCCTTCCTTTCTTTCTTCCTCTCTTCCTTTCTTTCTTCCATTCTTTCTCTCTTTCTTTCTTCCTTTGTTTCTGTTTTCCCTGATTTGATTATCTCTTTAGAAAAGCAGAAAGTGATTTATATCAAAGTGTGATGCTTGCTTCATTGCAGTGTCCAAAATTCCAAAATAAATTTTATATTAAACCATTACGTTCCATGATCTTATTTTTATCTATCCTTGCATTGAGACTATAAAATAATCTAGTATAAAGATAATTCAAAAATGAGAATAAACTTACATTGTCATGCATACAAAATATTTGCAGGGCCAAAGAGGGAACAGAGACTAAGAGAATGGCCAACCAATGACTGGTCCAACTTGAGACCAAACCCATGGGCAAGAACCAATCCCAAACATTTTTAATGATACTTTGTTATGCTTGAAGAGAGGAGTCTAGCATTAATGTCCACCAAGAAGGTCCATCCTAAAAATAAATAAAACAGATTTAGAGACCCAGTGCCTTACATTAAAAAGAAATTGCAGAGTTTTGTGGAAGAATTTGGGGAAGGACTAAATGACCTAGAGGGTGTAGGAACTCCACAAGAAGACCAACCAAGACAATGAACCTAGACCCTTGGGGGTTCCCAGACACTGAGTCACCAGTCAATGAGCATACCTAGGTTGGTTTGAAACCATCGCAGACATATGTAGCAGAAGTGCAGTTTGGTCTTCATATGGGTTTCCCAACAACTGGAGAAGGGGTCATGCCTGACTCTGTTGCCTGCCCATGGACCCTGTTTCCCTAGCTAGGCTATCTTGTCCTGCCTCAGTGGGAGAGGATGAGTCTAGTCCTGCAGTGACTTGATACGGCAGGGTACATTAGTGCAGTTGGTGGGTGTTCATCTTCTTAGAGAAGAACAGGAGACAGGAGAGGGAGTGGTGGGTGGAGGATGTGGACGGATGCTGGGAGGAGAGAAGGGCTTGGATTGGGATGTAAAGTGAATGAATAAATTAATTAATGGAAAACTAACTGCTTAAGTTCTTTCTCCCAATATAGCCACTATGAGGCTTTATGGTTGCAGTATTTTGTATATAAATATAGATATGTACATATGTATGTAAAGAAACAAAATATAGTCCATTATCTTAGAAAAAGCATGAGTCACTGAAATACTCAATTTTCCAATTCTGGAAAGAATAATCTGAGTTCTTGTTGTATTCTGTACTAGAAACAAAAACTAACAGGTAGAAGAATTTAAACTTTTGTTCTTGTTACAAATTTGTCTTATGTAAATCACTCATTACCTGACCTATAATAGATGTTCTATTTGAAAAGTTTTTCTTTTTGTGTATATTAATCCTATCTTTTGAAATGGAAGTCATGACTTAAACATAAGTCACATTATTTCCAAATGGAACCTGTGATATAATTTTGAATTGAATTTAAGAACAAGTGATTTTAATAAATATTAAAGAACCAGGTTGCCAGTATTTTCTTTGACATTTTTATTCTGTATACTTTTCAAAACACCATCAACAGAATTCTCTTTTTCTGATCGGCAGCTAACAAAGGCATGAACTGAATGTGAATAAGATGTATTTTACTGGCCTTGGACAATTTCTCCATTAGTTTTTTCCAGTTTGTTCAAAACAAACAAGTAGATGTTTTGCTAATAACCTTATGAGAGGTTGCACAAAATCTGATACAAATTTGGCAACAAATCAAAGGAAATTAAGAAGTAATGAGACAAGCAGATGCGTGCAGCCATAAGGACAATCGGCACTGACTCCTTCTGCGTGGTGGTCATTGGTGGCTTGTCCGCGGACTCTGATGATTAGTGCCTCAGGAAAGCAATTTAGAGAAATCAGTGCTCCACTTACATTCTGCATTTTTACAGGGTTAGAGAGTGCTTTGGAGCATTTGAAAAATGTCAGCGTTTTTGACACATCTATTTCCATGCATATAATTTAAATATTTCTCAATTAAATATATATTTCTTCAGTAAAATTTATTTTAGTGACAAAATATAAACATTGAATATATTCATATATATTATCACTCACAGATAATTCAGTGCTATAGTTTAGATTATTATTTTTCTTATCACCATGTTATGTGGCATACATAATATGTCCATATAATAAAATATTTCTATTATTCTTTATTTATGTGTCTAACTTAATTTATTTAATTTCTCACTGGACATACTTAAATATTTTCATTATTTCATTTTCTGTTAACTATAAAATAATATCATATAAGTATAGCTTAAATAAATTATTATTTCCAAATTCTTTTTTTCTCAATTAAAGTAGGTCTTGATGTATTTTAATTAATATACCCTTACAAGAAACTTTTAATTGATATGAAAAATTAAATATTGATTTTACAATTGAATGGTAAAATATTTTATAAGCTAATAGAAAATAAAAAACCTACATGTTGGGAATGCTTTTATACATAAAAAACAGTCTTGTCTTAAATTGGTAAAAGAACAACTAATTTTAACATGTATTGTTGAAAAACAATTTTTTTCTCACAAATGTCTGTTACATTTTTTATTTAGAAAGGGATTTGTTTTTTGTTTTTTGTTTTTTGTTTTTTGAGTTTTGTTTGTTTGTTTGTTTATTTGTTTGACAAATCAATGTTCTCTGATTCCCCCCTAATCTAGTGGCATGTTTGAACTGTGTCAGTGCAGCACTGGTGAAACTTATCTGTGGATTTTGAATTTGCATATTTTGACAAACTCAGGCCTTTAAAATTTAGACATACTATATTATTACAGTGATTAGAAAAGCTGACCATATAAACATGAGCGGCATGCACCATTTTCTCTGGTTGTTTCTGAGCAAAATAAGTGTTGGAAGACACACATCTGATATAGAGGTGAGTGAGGTGAATTAGATTGCAAATGGAATGCAATGGCTCTCAAGAGCTACAGACTAAGTTTCCTTGGAATTCAGAGTTCAGAGATTAATAAATTAACACACATTTACTTAGAGGTTTTGCAATGGCATGCCTATGTATTTCTATTTATATAGAATATAAAACATTTTCAGAATCAAATCCTGCTACTATCACTATTGTTTGGAAAGCTCTCTTTAAGAATTTCCTCTTAAAAATGTCTATATTTTATGGAATCCAATGGACATAGAAAAGGATCTCTTCTCCATGATTCAAAGATTGCAAACTAATTTGGCAAAATATTGTTAGAAGACATTACAATCTGAGAATTTGATAAACAAAAGTTTACTTTGTTAGCAACTTGTCATGAATTATCGCAAATATTCCTTCTCTGTGGATCCATTTAAAATGACCATCATAATGGGGAAGGGTTATAAGCAAAAACACTCACATGCAAAAGATGCCTATACTACCTTCAACTCAACCCTATCTCCCAAAGTAATTCTGAAAGTACATTACACTAGTAAGAAAGTAAATGAAAGATGCTATAAGAAAGTAGAAAGAAGATTAAAAGATAGGTTAGGATTTTTTTTTTACAAATATGAAAGTCAAGGTAATGGATTTTTATTTCCAATTACCAAAATAATTTTGAAAGAAAAGAAACAAATGATAATTTACTGAATTTAATACTGTAATAATTTATATATTTTCTTATAAAAAACAACCTATGGGTAGAAAACATAATGTACTCTAGATATCGGGTTTCTACATAAAACATTGTATAAAAACAAAAACAAAAAACCAATAAACTTCATTTTAAAAGCCCAGAGAACTCTTTCTAATGCCATGTATAAATATTTCCGGGTGTCTGGTGTTCTTCTGGAAGAAGAGGGAAGAAAACAGTTATATCATACAAACCAAGTCTAAATTTATACACATTTATATTCTCACAAAAAACAAGCTATGTGTGGTCATATATTTGATCTTTTTGTTCGTAGTCCTGGAGATGTAAGTCATGCTAGACAAACGCTTTCCCCTAAGCTGTCGTACTGAGCCCTTTTATTTTTGTTTTAAGACAAGGTATCTGTAGGTTACCTGGCCTTATCTGTAACTTACTGTTCTCTTCCTTCAGCTTCCTGAATAATAGATGTTACAGCTGTGCAACAACTCACTGGTCAAGAGCAATTTTTTATCTTACAGCAAAATAGGGAGTGAGAGTTAAGAGTAGTTTTGTGCTTTGCCATCTTTAGTTCTCCATGGAGTGATGCTTTCAAAACAAAAGCATTCACCCACATTTGCCAGTTGTTTTCAACATGAGGGGACAGGTCAGGGTTCACTAGTTCAGAAGATGGGCTGCCCGAATGGTCTCTCATCATCTAGGTAGTAGAAAAGAAAGATGGTCAAACAAATCTTGTCTGAAGGGGGAAGCAACAGTGTCCAGATTTCAATCTTAGAATACAGAATGAGACTTAAAAGACATTACAGCTATGTTACCCAAAGGATGCCATCACAAGGAGTTCATTGTCTAGAAAGAAACTTCAGATCCCTAGAGAAGGCTCTGAAAAGGTCAACAGAGGTGGGAATAAATGTTCTGGAAATAAGTTAATTTGGCCAACAGGGAACAGGAGGTCTGGTATAGCTCAGCTATTCAGGGAACCATGCAGAGTAAGTTGACAAACCACTAAATCACATCCAGTTCCACCACCTTAAGCATTTGGAACATTCACAACCCAGTAAGGAGTCAATATAATAACAATGGATATAGATTTTAGTGTGGATACACCTTTATGTAATTTTCACTTTAAAATACTTTTTTTTTTACTTTTGATAAGTCATATTACAGACACATACACACACACAATATATATGTGTAATATAGAGTCAACTGTAATTTTGAGTTTTTCATTAATTTTACAATTTACAAGAATTCAACTTTGAAAGAATCTATTGAAAAAGAAATATAAAGCATAGCATTTTGGTCTAAGCATGGAAAAATAACTGTGATCATGATATTATAATATTATAGATACTTAACAATTGAATAGAGGTCAGATCCACAGTTCTTTCTATATCAATATGATTGGCATTTGCTAAAACCCATATAAATTGGGTAGCAATATATAGACCTAGAACACAGAAAAGGGAAACTATAATATTCATAATTCAAGGATATGAAGTCACAGAGTTTCTAATTCCATACCCCAGAGATTGGCAGCTACTGCCCTCAAAGTGCAGAGATTCATCATAAGTAGGCTGGCAAGGATTGTAAGGACCAAAGGTCCTTGGACTATATAAGGATGACTGGCAGTACCTGCACACACAAAACATGGGTGGTGGTTTCTCTACTGAATGCATATCTCTGGACAGGTATTGTCAAGTTCAGTGTTATGGTTCTTAAAAAAAAAATTAGAAACACATGCATGTTGTTTCTGGTTTACATTTAGGAAACTACACATGTGTTTGCCTAACAGGGTACTGTGTGCCTTAAATTCACACCATTAATTTAGTTATTTTTGTAAATAGTCAAGGCAGTGATATGTGGAGGAGATTATTGCATCTAGAACAAGACAAGGACAATAGCAGTAGACTAGGTGTCTGACAGCCCACCCACAAAAAATAGCCAGTGTTTAATATGTAAAATAGTTCTTTAAAAGTCTAGAGCTTTATATCAGATTATTCTTCTTCAACATAAAAAGGTGAAATATTTTCCTGTCAAAAAGTGAGGTCATGCATAAACAGCAGACACTTTAATAACCAAATTATCCTGGGTAAAGGGGAAATATATATATCAAAATCTTGGCTGCACTTTAAAGGCAGGTCAGTGGGAAAGAAATACCGAGAAAACAGGCTTTTTATTATTAAGCTGTATAATGATAACATCATTTAAAATTATTACTCTAATTTATTGAGTGGAAACAGTATATATATATGCAGAAAGAGTTGGTTCAATATTATGGGAAGGGGGAGTAGATGGGGATATCCTGTGGTAACTGTTAAATGACAAACAATATTGGTTATTTGAAAATAACTAGATAATTTGTAAATAAAACTCTGGGGAAACTACTAAATTTTAAGTGAATATATTTAGCATTTTAATAACTATATAAAGTGTAATCAAATAAGATATTTGATTCACAGCAACAAAATAAGAGAATGGGTGGTAAATTGACCTACCAGTAAAGGAATTAAAATGTTACAAGCAGTGTATACTATACACTGTAAATATTACAAGAAGTGTATTATACTATATATAATATAGTATAATATTTATGTAAGTAATTATTTTAACTATGAATGGTCTGCTTAAACCAACAATACAATGGACATCCAACATTAAGCTTATAAAATAGTTATTATTTATATCATCTGTCACAAACCTGCTTTAAATACAAAGACTGAGATGGCTTACATATATAACATAGAGTATGTTTTATGTTCATTTCTTGCTGTTTTTATGTTTTTATGCTGTTTTTATGTTTTTGTTTTATATATATATATATATATATATATATATATATATATATATATATATGCACATGTATATGTATCACAGAACTGACTTAACCAAAACTGACTTAACAGCACAAAGGATTTACAGAAAGAAAAGGGGATTTTTATAATGAAAATATTAACACTTATGGCCAGGGGAAGACTCAATGGATAACCTAGTTAACTTTCTTTTTAAGTGATATCATTTAAAGTAGATTTTTAAAATATGGTATATTCTGCTTAGGATTTTCCATCATCAAACTCCTCCAAAATCCTCCTCACTTCCCACCTACCCAAATCCATACCCTTTCTTCTCTTTTCCCATAGGATGCAAACAAGCAACTAAAAAATAAGAGTAGAATAAAATTAGATAAAATAAAAAACACCTGAATAAGACAAAAAAAACCAACAAATGTAACAGCTAAATAACTGCTAAACACATTCTGCAATATCCATGGGTCAGTTATCTTATGTAGTCATCAGAGAAGCTTCCTCTTGCAGTATAGGAGAAATAATACGGAGACCCACATTTGGACAATATACAGCATAAGAATCCTTGGAATTCTAGGTCATAAATGTGATGTCTCCATCTAATCCCTCCCATCAGGGCTTGGGAATCATGTGGAAGAGGACTGGGAAAGCTTGTAAGAGCCAGAGGGTTGGAGGACACCAAAGAACCAGGACCTTATGAACAAAGCAGGAACCGTATCAGAAGGCTTTGCCAGAGGATTTATCTTTTACTTTACTGAATTTTTGCATATATATATATATACATATATATATGCATATATATAAACATATATATATGCATATATATAATGGTTCCTTGTTTAGGGTTTTTATGAAATACCTGTGCAGACAAATGTGTGTGTTTCTGCATCTGTACACCTTTAATTGTCAACTTGGCTTAATCTAGAGTCAAATAAGAAGGGTGTCTCAGTTGAAAGATTGTCCCAAAGAAGTAGGTCCATGGACATGTCTTTGGAGGACTGTTTGATTGCTGATTAGTATAGGAGTGGTTTTCCTACTCTGGGCAGAACTATTCCTGGATAGGATAAGCATGACTCTATGAGCATGACAACAAGAAGCACTCTTTGATAATTTGGGGTTCAAATTTTTGTTTTGATTCCTGTACTGATTTGCCTTCATGATGCCTGTGATTTGAAGATGTAAGCAAATAAATATTTTCTCTGCAAACATTCTTTTATCATAATATTTGTTACCATACAGATAAAGGTCTTTGCTATAAAACATGATGTTCTGAATCACATCCCTTTGGCTGAATTGGTAGAAGAAGAAAAATAACTCTTAAACTTTGACCTCCAAGCACTAAGTACATTCTATGGCAGAAAAAAATTAAATAAATGATGAATATTTAATAATGTACATATCCATAGCAAGAAACAACCAGGGAGTCAACCGAGAAATGGATAATGTTGAAAATTTAATGTAACATCGATGAAGATTTAAAGTTCTCTTATTCTTTGATGAATAAGCAAGGACAAAATATCTATGGGAAAAAAAAGTGTCTTAAGAACATTAAGATTAACCATATTTAATTGAGGTATTCAAAACTTTCCAAACCAACACAGAAAAACAGAAAATGTATCTACAAATACTCACATGAACCAAAACAAGACACCATATACATTTTATTACAATGTATTTGCTTTTAATTCCAAGAACCAATAATTTTATTTGTAAAATCAAAAGAATTTTAGGTTATGTTAATACACAAGAAATCTAGTATGAAAATAGCATGTTGTATTTAATTTAATTTAATTTGTATTCATTCTTTGTGAGTTTTACATAATACACTGCAGTCCTTCTCATCTCCCTATTGCCTCATATCTATCCTTTTCCCTTGCAAACTCCACCCCAAATAAAACACATACACAAACAAACAAACAAAAAAGCATAGAAAACATCTCATCATGAAAGCTGTAGTATGTCACATTATTCCCCATATTATATCTGTCTTTCCACACATCTTCACTTGCAAATGTTTGTTGCAATGTGACATTAGTCTGGCTTCTGCAACACCACCAATATTGGATCCTCATTTGAACTCTTCCTTGTTATAATTGTGTTGTTGCCTCCTGTCCTATAGATCTTGTCACTTTGGAACAGTAGGAATGGCCCTTTTGTTCCCAGATAATATAGATTTGGAGGTGAGCCAATTCAAAGCCCTGGATCTGGGCAGTAACTGAGCTGTTTAGCCTACTGGGTTTCTCTTATCATCACCACCAAGGCAAGTTCTCCAGCACTGTTCTTGCTAGCCTACCAAATGCAGCCATCAACAGAAGGCAAGGGCAGCTCTTCTGCTCTCATGCCCCTGGCCACTTACACTCCAGATCCAGCTCAACTCTGTTAGACCCTGCTCTCCCAAGTGCCTCACTTGGAGCTGTGACAGCTCTCCAGCTCTCACACCACCAGAGCTGGCTCACCAGTGCCTTCACCACCAGAGCCAGTTCTACTGTGCTGCGCAGATGAGGTGCAGTTCAAGCTTGTGAGTGCTGTAGCCAATGAGAAGAAAGCTCAGCTCATACACTTTCGTGACTTCAGGGCCAGTTATCCTAAATGTAACAGGGCATGAGCTGGGAGGGCATCACCCTTGTACCCACTGTACCTTAAAGCAGATGAGTGGCAGGGCCAGCTCTCTTGTGCTCTTGCCCTCTGGGCTTGCTCACCTGTGCCCCTGGTCAGCTCTGCTGTGCTGTTCAGGTGAGGTACAGGGCCTGATATACTAAATGCTGCATCTGATGAGGGACTCGGCCAGGTCCCCCATGTTTATAACCCTTTGGGCAGATTTTCTGACTGCTGGAGATGGCTAAGGGCAAGTGGGTGTGGCACCCATACCACCCCATGGCAGATGGGTAGAGGGTCTGTTCTCTCATCCTCATGTCCTAGGATCAGTTTGCCCATACCTCTGTTACCAAGGTCGGACCAACTGCCCTGCCTGGGCAAAATACAGAGCCTTCTCTCCCAAGTGCTGCTAGCAGTGAGTGATGGGACAAGATCTCTATAGCACAGCAATCTGTGAAGGGTGCGGTCAGCTATGGAAAGCCCCTGAATATCCATATGGTCCCTGTTAACTGATCCATCCCAGGTACTCTAATGTTCTCTAGTGGTATTATGAGCCACAACCATTGACACAGACTGCTTCCTGCTACATAGCCATAGACTCAGACATGGTCCTAAGCAGCAACTGGTACTGGCACCCCACCATGGCCCCAGGTTGTGGTGCTTGCCACTCAGAGCCGTCTACTCTTCTCTACACTCAAGTCTC
The DNA here is from genome assembly GCF_978045245.1 of Mus caroli. Classification (NCBI taxonomy): domain Eukaryota; kingdom Metazoa; phylum Chordata; class Mammalia; order Rodentia; family Muridae; genus Mus; species Mus caroli. Next base: position 80,703,012 of record NW_028227272.1, read on the forward strand.
CAGTTTCATCTCTGTTCATAATGCTCAAGCTTTTCCACTTCTCTTTCTCGCCCATCTGAACACTCTATAATTGCTCACTGTACTGTCTCCTGCTGTAGGATGGCTAAGTAACTGAAAGACCCCTGGGCTGTATCTTCCATCTATGCTGTATAACATAGCAGACAGCAGGTATCTGTTGCCCTGCTGTGCCTTGTACTGTCAGGCATGTATGTGGGTGGCATGGTGTCTTCAAGAATCTCTCTATCTTCCTCTGCCTGTGCTGTGCTCTCTGGGTTTGATTTGATTTGGTTTGGCTTTTATGAGTCCTAAGCATAAGTTATCTTAGGCCACCAAGCCAGGCATCGAGTGAGGATGAAGACAGGACTGCCATCTGTTCTGGCCCTGACTGATATAAGGACAACACCATCAACAAGGTGTATCTGTGCTCGCTGTCAGAGAGGAGACAACTGCGTTTTTAAGCATAAGGAAAATGTCAGTAAACATATAGTATAAGACGTTATTTACATGTGACAGAGATTTACTTTATTTAAGCTTATGGCAATTGAGGTAGCTTCTCACTGCCCATGAAACAGAATAGTGATTCCAGAAACAGTGTAAGGTATATGACAACTGGATCTACTATTAGAAAGTCAGTGTAACCAAATGTGGAAACGTTGATTTTTAATAAATAATGTTAATAGACAGGCACACAAAGGAAAAAGTCTATTATATATACCACACACAATTTAATTTACAAAGATTTAAACACAAATATGAAAAGATAAAACTAAACTTCAAAGGGAAACTTGAGGGAATTTCTGTAACCTTAGATATATAAGGATATTTTTTTTTCTGTATATATGGGAAAAAACACAATCCATTAACCATCAGAAATAATTCATAACTTAGAAATTTAATTCTTAACGTGCTGTTGGTCTGGTTAGTCCAAATGATTCCCAATATAATAGAAGCTATTGCTATTGTTCTCAGTTATCTCAAAGCAGTTAAAGATAAGTCTCTATCACTGAAGAAACCACATGCTCAGAATCAGAACATAGAATATTTAAACATGAATGTTTTGTTCTTATACTTTATGTTTCTTAGCACCAGATAGTATTTTATAAGCTCCTAATGGAGGGAAGCAATCAATAAAGCTACCCAGCTATGATCCCTGTGAACTGTAACATTGTCCAGCATGAAAAGATACTTGTAACAGTGCCATAGTGGCACTGACATCTGACAGTATCCACCAGTGAATAATTAGACAACTGGTGAACTAAATAAGAAAATAATGACTAGTCCTAGAAACCTAGATAAATTCCCATGTCTGGGAAGGTCATAGATCACAGACAAGAACCTACTATCATCACTTTATGAGATCAGTATCATTCTTTACTGCATTGTACAACATATCCTTATTCCTAGAGATAAGAACACATCACCAGTCATGAAAGTGTTGGGGGTTTGTATGTTTGTTTGTTTTTACAGAAAATGGAAACAGTGACAAGAAAACCACAACTGATCCTAGTGTAGATCAAGGGATTGTGTCGACTCCAGACCAAAGAGATACATCAACAACACAACTCCTGAAACTGAGCTTAGGGAACATTGGAAAAAAAAAAAAAGCATACAGAGATAATCAAAGATAGTAAGAGTCAGAAGACCAGGCTCTCTATTGTGGGATTTATTTTTCTTAGGAATGACAAGGAAGCTACAAACTTGATACTTCCTGTCTAAACATAACCTGAAGAAGTATAACTCAAATATATGTGCTAACGTGGAAGGCAGAAACTGCAGAGGGTCTCCACCCATAGACAAAGAACTATAAACACACACTCAGTGACTGCTGAGAGGAGAATTATCCTTTCTCACTAGTTGTCTAATTCAACTGGTAAGCTCAAGAAGTCATATAAAGACAAGCCACACTAAGCAGACTCACCAATTTTTATTTATATATTTTAAGCACGTGTGTGTACATGTGTGGGTGTGTGTATAAGAGCCATGATCAAAAATATTATAAATGGTCAATTTTAAAGGAACTTGGAGGCATGGTATAAGTTGTAGTGAAGTAACATGGAAAGGGTGGAAGGAAAAAGTGGAATGAAGGAAGTGATGTGTTTCTATTTTATATAAAATTAGAAAAAAAGATGTATGTTCTCAGTTCTTAAATGACTAAATTTAGAAAGCAATGACACACTTCATTTTTCTGAAAAAATTCTGAAGATTAGGTAATTAGATCATATTTGTGTGATATTTCTAAATATTACATAGGTTAAATAAAAACAATTCAATGAAATAACATTTTAAATCTATGATACTACATAAGACATGATTTAACAAATGGATCACAGGGCCCCCAATGGAGGAGCTAGAGAAGGTACACAAGGAGCTAAAGGGATCTGCAACCCTATAGGTGGAACAACAATATAAACTAACCAGTACCCTGGAGCTCTTGACTCTAGCTGCATATGTATCAAAAGATGGCCTAGGCCATCACTGGAAAGAGAGGACCATTGGACTTGCAAACTTTATATGCCTCAGTACAGGGGAACGCCAAGGCCAAAAAGTGGGAGTGGGTGGGTAGGGGAGTGGGGGGAGGGTATGGGGGACTTTTGGGATAGCATTGGAAATGTAAATGAGGAAAATACCTAATAAAAATATTAAAAAAAAAAAACTTGTGAGATACAACTTAAATGTACTTGGAGAGAAATGTATATCCTTAAACTATGCAAGAATAGAAAAAAAAACAGTGATTACATTACTTAAATTTTACATTAGAAAGCAGAAAAAGAAGAAGTACAAGCAAGAAGAGAGAGAAATTGAAGTTTTGGGAAGGATGTAATTCTATGCATTTCTTTGAGCATGGTTGCTTAAGAGCTGTGTTCTTTACTGCACCTCAAGTCTTTGTACTACAAAGGGCTTATGTAAGCATGTCAATATAAGAACCAATTCCAGGAAAGTCTATCAAAGAATCAGTTGTAGGAGAGTGAATCTCCCTTATGAAGCTGGCTAGTAGTGAGGCAACATTTTTAATAGCCTTTGAATACAGCCATGACTCTCCAAATCAAACAATAAAATCTTTAAAGAGATAATTAAATGTTTCTACATAAAAATTTCTTTACTTCATTATCTTGTCACTGAATCTTATGTATAATACAAAAAGAACAGAGTTCACTAACAATAAGTCAGTACTAGAGAATGCTTATATTATTATAAATACTGAATTCATTATGGGAATTTTTTCTGAAGCTGGTTAGAGCATTTTAAGAAAGATTCATTTTCTCTTAATTCACACTTTTTAACATTAAGGATAATGATAAAAGGTCAAGAAATGTAAAAATTGTCTCCAGTCTCTATTTAAAATATACCCAGTATCTTAAGTAAAGTACAGTAAAACCTGGAAAATAATTTCATTACCCATGATTTTTCAAGATTTTACAGAAATTCCTGTTGCTTAAGTATTTAATCTTGGATCACAACATACAGTACATATTTACATTTATGAATCTACCTTTACATAATTTAAGAAAAATTAAGAAAAACATAGTGATAGTCTTTAAAAGGCACTTAAGCTACATATAAAGGCATAAATCTTCTTATGGTGTTTTTGTTAGTGAAAGTCCTTTGCAATACAACATACCCAAGATGCTATGCTATGAAAATTGTTAGGAAGATTTTTATGATTTTATATATTTGTAATGATACACTGCCCTCTTTTGATCAATTATAGTTAAGTATTAGGGAAGTGTGTTATTCTGCATATCTGTATGGAAATGTTCAGAACAAAATTAACAAAAAAACGAGAAACATTTCTTTTATTTCCTTTGTTTTATCTAAGGAGAAAAATGAATGACTCTGAATTCATTATCTCCAAGTAACTTTTCATAAGGTTGTTTTTAATTTGCTTATCATGATTGTCTTTGATTTTTTGAAAACACCACTATTAAGCAAATTTTACATATGTAAAATATTACCTGATATCAATAAGAGTAGTAATAAATAAAATACCTAGGGTTCTTTGGAGAATATCTGTAATTTATTGGTTATGATTATTTTGCTATTGTGTTATAATTCATATACATGAAGAGTTTTTCCTAACACATACATAACACAACATTTAGCAATAAGACCTATGTAATAAAACTCTCAGTGTGATGCAGAAAGTAAATTCAAAGTTTGATATTCTTCATTGCTGAAGAGTTTCTAAAATATATTATCTGAATTACAGAATTATATTAAATTTTTCTGTAGTATGACTGTGAACAATCTTGAATGAAAATATTAGTTATATATTATTCATAAACACAGAGATGCTTTAAAATGATTTTAATAAGTGAGGTCTAAGAATTATCAATGAATCTATAACCTCATCCTGGTTTACTATAAAATAATATAATAAAATTGTACAATAATTATCTCAGATTCATGCTTTCCTTAAGAAAGTTGACTTAAACATTTAATTGATTGATATTCCTTTATGGTCAAAAAGTATATTTCTTCAAAAGAGTAGGAAACAAACGTTTATCTCTTTTATTAATTTGTACTCACTTATAATAAAACATCTCATCACTTGCGATGGCAAGTGTAAATGAATATAAGAATATAGCTCTTCTCTATATATGTCATGCAATGATCTCATGTTTATTCATGCACTATTTCTACCACTACAAAAAAAGCAAATTAATGATAAAATAATCTATAATCTTTTTCATAGTCTTTGTGGTTCAAAATGTATATATAATTATTCATACATTGCATGTCTTTTCTATCCAACAAATTATCAAGAGTCACTGGAACATATAATGAACCCCTATTTCCTTGGTAGAGTATTCAATGAAATAAAGAATATGGACTGTTCATGGAGACTGTCAGTATTGCTACATTGTAACATAATTAGAATGATTGCAGACATGCCAGTGTAGAGGCCTTCCCAGAGATAATAAGTAAACTAAGAACTGCCATACCAACTGAGCCATTTGCCATTTTCACAATAGCAGAACACTAAATTTAGTATGCCTTATTCATAATTATCCACACATTCAATATATGTAGAGCAGAAAAATGCAAATAATCCAATAATTGCCGAAAATTCTCCCAATACCTATCATTAAAAGCATGATATGTGAAGGACAATCATAACGGCTGCTTCATCAGATTACAGTCTTAAATGATGGTTAAAGGATTCCCCAAAGTGATGTGAACACCGCATACAGTTTATGGAACCTCAAGAATCTCTTGGTCCTATATCTCATATGGAGGTATCCCTCATCTGGCACTGGGATTTTCATTTTAAAATCTATGGCTGTAGATATATATATTTGAAGTTGATATGTCTCTATGCCCATTTAAGAATATAATAGGGTCTATGACCTCATGAACTACAATCAGAATATTAGGGCACGAAGAATAAGTTTATTTCATGGAAGTAGCCCCTGTTAAATTGCCCATACACCAGTGGATGACCCCAAACCAATATGAGCAGATATGATTGGACTCACTGGACTATAAAAAGAAGACACACTAGAAAAAGTCAGGAGAGTAAGTGGTAAGGAGATCAGAGGTATTTGTGGAAAGAACTATGTGTTAATATGATCAAACTACACTTTTATACATACACACAAACACACATACATATATCCATAATAATAAATTTTAAAGAAGTAATGGTTCTTTGCTCTTAGCTATCCATATCAATTAGACAGCAGGATTTTTTGCTGACGACACCATAAGTGCTGAATTCAGAACAAAGGGAAATCAAGCTTTACTGAACAAAAAAGAACTTCTCTCTGTGTAGCTCTGTAGCTTTTTTTTTTTTTTTTTTTTTTTTAATTAGTGAAGTAAGGTGCTATGCAGGTGGCTAGAGGTAAAGAACCATCAGCTATATTTTTATGTTTTGGGCTCTTCTTTTTGTGATTCCTTCCTGCCAGACAATATGTGCTTCTTGATGTAAAAGGTACAAGAACATCTAAGAGTGAACAATGGCTTCTCCATTGGCTTTGAACACTGCTTCACAAGAAAAAAACACACATTCTTACAACTTTAAACCTGGACAAAAACCTATGTGTAACGAGTTTCTAGGTCCTACAGCAGAATATACTGTAAATGTAAGCCAGCCTGGCTCCTAAATCCACTTATACACATAAACTACTCCTGTTCATATCCTCAATCAGAGAATCTTCTTTTAGCAGAAGAATCTTTTTTTAAAGTCAGAGACTACAGTTGGTTAAAGTGCAGAGAAATAGGTGACTTTGAGTGCTTAGACTTAAATCGAGTTAGTGGAGACATGAAGATAAATTTCTTATCAGATGCTAAGATTTTTATAATCAATTATCTGAATTCTTGGTTAGAACCTATATCTAAGGAATCCATTCACTCTCTGAATTATTGGAAACCAGAGAAGATGCTTTTGATTCCTCTTTAGCCACCACCCATACAATAGAAAATATTTCCCTTTAAACCTCAGATACCTATGATTTTTTAAATTTTAACTCAAGTTCACAAGAAAATGTAAACATAAGACTTACTGTTACATCGACAAAGTAATAAAGTTGTATATACTCTGGGGTAAGTAAACAACTCTTAGAAACGATGATTATTTTTATAATTTGGTTCTGTGTTCCTCAATAACCTATTTCTTCATGAGGTACATTGATCACTGATGAGAATAAAAAAAGACTGTATTTTCAAGGCAGTAGGTTGATGGAATATGTTGTCCTTTTCCATGTAACTGCTTTCCCTCCTCTGGAGTTCTGCTGAAAGGGGTATACATTAGTGTCTCAGCAACGTAGGAAAATATTTTATTTCTTATTTTATTTCTCAGGTTTATTAGCAATTTACATTGAGAACCCTGATCTAATATTGTTTACTAAGGGACCACATGTCAAAACACAGAGGTTAATAAAGAAGATATGCTGTCCCTCACCTACAGCTGTGGTAATTCAAGCTAGATGGTAGAAATCATTGCACCTACTATGACTTCCCTACCTGCAACATGTCACAGAATGAAGATGTACAAACAACAAGCACACTTTGTGTGTGAGACTTCCATTGTTAAACTAATTAACAGATGTTTCTTTCTTCTGCAGGGATAACAAAATAGAAAGCAGTGACTGAAGAAACTTAAATTCACTTACACTTGGTACTTATTATCAAGTTAAAGGCGATGCAAAAAAAAAAAGTATATGGACATTGAAGAACTGTTCTACTAATATTAGAATACAAAACAAGCAGTCTTAGTTAAGAGAAGCCCACAAATTCAAAAGATGACTAAGAGCTGGGATTTAATGAGACGATTATAAATAGTGATGTTCAGAAAATCCTTTGGCTAAAAGTGAAATGAAAGAACTGGTTTTACCTTTCACTTGACTGTCTCCTATATCACCACAATCTACTTGAATGTATCAAAATATTAAAGCTGATCTTACCGAGAGTTCTCCATGCAGTTACTAATGGGACAGAAGAACAATGTTACTACTAAATTAAAATACTCCTAAACCAATCCCAAGTTCTTATTGTCAAGTCATGCTTGACACCTCAAATATGTTTCTGAATAACATCGATGGTGGTCCATAAGTAGAATTAAGGCACTAGTCAACATTCATACATCTCCAGAGAGAATACAACTAGCTTTGTCTCCTCCATGGGACAAAACTACATCTTAATCACTGTCTCACTTTTTCTAGAATGTGTTGATGGTCTCAGAAAACCTACAATTATTTCAACTGAATGAAGGTAGTACATTCTGTGAGATATTAAGGCATTTTGTGTTCTAATAATAGAGTTGTTATGTTTTTATATAAAGAGATGAAGACACATATATTAAACAACTATTGAAAATTAATTCTATAAGAAGACATGCTTACAAAAAAACCTTAAATATATTTACTATCAAGAATCTGAAGTAGAAAATGAAAGAATTAGTGAAATCTACGTGTGAAAATTTTCAAGAGTTAATACACTCTCTGAATGGAATGAAAGTGTCCACAATTCTACTCTCATCATTATAATCATTTCCTCAGAGATACAGAAATTTTGTCTTCATAAACTCAGAAAAGAGCTGGGCAGTGGTGGCACACTCCTTGAATCCCAGCACTTGGGAGGCAGAGGCAGGTGGATTTCTGAGTTCGAGGCCAGCCTGGTCTAAAAAATGAGTTCCAGAACAGCCAGGGCTATACAGAGAAGTCCTGTCTCAAAAACAAAAACAAAAACAAAAACAAAAACAAAAACAAAAACAAAAAGAAAGAAAAAGAAAAGAGAGGCACTTGCTCCCTGTGATTATTTACCTCAGATGCCATAATGTTCCCTGCTGCACTCAGAGAAAGCAAAATGCTACCAGAAGCATATGTACTGTACCACTATCATTGAATGGGTTAATTTATCTTCCCAAAGAAACTGACTAAGGAGCTTTTTCAGAATCCTTAACCATATTATTACATTCTCAGAAAAAGCTATAGGACCAAAGTGACCTTGAGAGTCTTCTAAATGAAGTTATTGTGCACTATTGGCCAATTCAGTAATGACATCCCCTGAAAGACACTTGAGTTCATAATCATAAATTTTTCAGAATTAGAAGCATTGACTACCCAAGGACATCAAATTGAGGCTTCTGTAAACACTATGCAAAACCAAACATTTAATTATCATGAAGCAAAAATCAAGTCATTGCAGTAAGCCAATGATGTCAACCCATAAATATAGTTCTCCAAATTGTTGGAAAACTCCCCACTAAGTTCTGTTGAAAACATTATTGTTTTCCTCTCTTCCTCCCTCTATGTGAGCCCCTCTATGTGAGCTTTAATCCACCTTCCTTTTCTTTATTGTATTCTTTTTTCTTTATATATTTTTACTCTTTTTGTAATCGTTGATTAAAATATCCTTATTAGAAGTCATTCTTAGATTTTCTTCCTTTCTTTCTTTCTTTCTTTCTTTCTTTCTTTCTTTCTTTCTTTCTTTCTTTCTTTCTTTCTTTCTTTCTTCCTTCCTTCCTTCCTTCCTTCCTTCCTTCCTTCCTTCTTTCTTTTCTTTTCTTTTCTTTTCTTTTCTTTTCTTTTCTTTTCTTTTTTTTTTTTCCTTCGAGACAGGGTTTCTCTGCTGTCCTGGAGCTCACTTTGTAGACGAGGCTGGCCTCAAACTCACAAATCCGCCTGCCTCTGCCTCCCAAGTGCTGGGATGAAAGGTGTGTGCCACCACACCTGGCTGAATTGTCTAATTTTTAAGGACATCTATCATTACCATTAATAACAACATCCTCAACACAATTTTTATCTCACCAATTTATACACTAGAAGAAAATAAGTCATGTTATTTCTACTTATATAGGCAGGTGATCTTTAAAATTAATGTTATTTTATTATTATCATGGTTCTTTTGATGATATGATCTTTCCAATCTATTTCTCAAAAGAAAAAGAAGCAACAATAATAACATATTAATCAGAAAAAAATATATAAATTATTTACTTTTCAGTTATTCCCTGATGGAATGAATGAATTCACTCCTGTGTGAAGGTACTATAGAATTAAATATGTAACTCAGTTTATCTAAGGTCATGGACTTGACTAATATTGCAAATATCTGCTATTTGGCCTAATCTTCCAAAATTAAATTTAGTTAATTTACATTTTTAACTTGAAAATGTGAAATCTGTTCTTATTTTCTTCTCACTATTATGCATGCTTCATGAGACTATTACTCTAAGATTATCTGTATAACATATCTCATTTATCTCCAAGAGTATTCATTCTAAGATTTAGTTTCAAAAGTGTGAATATCTTTGATTAGAAAAGCACTATAAATATAGAAATTATTTGTTTGTCTATGTGAATCAGTGCAGTCATTACAGTTTGGGGATTGGAAACAGAAAAGACTGCATGAAATATATCACTAACTGTGTCAGGAGCTATAATTAATATTTCCTTTGTGCTATAGGGAAGGCACAAAAGTGTCAACTCCTAGGCAAAGGAAGTGATGGATAATTGCATTGCTCTTTATTTCTTGTTGCCTGGCTGTGGTAGGATCTGAAGCATTGTTAACATATTGCTATAGTTAGAGATACAATAATTAATGAACAAGGTGGAAAGACTACCTTATAAAAAAAGTCGAAAATTTATCTTCATCATTATAGAACTTGTTATCTCAGAGAGTGGTAAATTAGGTTTTCTGCTTATGTCTTATCTTTACTTGATTGTATTCCATTTTTGTGTTTGTCATATAGTCACAATATTGTTGTCCCAGTGTTTTTTCACAGTATCAATGTATCATCTATCTTTTTATATTTATACCTATATAACTTTCCTATTTATTTTTACTGATACATGTCTCATTACGTGACTTAGTCTTGCCTGATTCAACTATGCATTCCAGGCTGTTTTTGATTTATACTCATCCTCTCTCAAGTCTTCTCAGTGCTGGGATCATTCATGGGCACTACCACATTTGGTTTCCATCCAGAATATTAAATAGCTCTCTGTCATTACCCTTTCATCAAATGGTCACTGTAATAATACAGTAACTGAAGCTCAAGAAGACCAGCAGTTGTGTTTATTAGTAAGAACTGGTATCCATTATCCATACAGTGCAAATGTCTTTAAATCAACTGGACAGTATTTCAAATATGATAAGTAACTATGAGGAGGAATGAGAGAGGAAAACACACATGGACAATGTTTAAACACTATATTATATTGAAGTCTGATTCACTCTTTAGATTCAGAAGTCACATGAAAATCTGTGATATACATTCTCATACATACATATTAATAAAAATAAAATATTTAAAACTTAAATAAAATTATATAAAATCATTTTTAAGTTACTTATAGTTTAATCTTACTGTGAGTTTTCATCTGAATATGAAACAGTAAGTTCAACTGTTTATATAATAATGTAAACTCAGCTGTCAAAACCAGAAATTCTACTTTCACATTTAGCAAACTTGAAATCTGCCTGATGCAGTGCATGACCAGAACAACTAAGTGGTTGGTACCAGACACAGGGAGGGTGATGTCATGGACTAATGGGACATGGGTAGTGGGTATACAAGTACATCCTGATTCCACAATAAATGAGTCTGTTTCTGCTTCTTACCAGACTCTTGTGTTGTAGATTTGCCACCGTCTTACCCCATACCCCCAAGGACCCTCCCGAGGGCTAGGACAATGTGAATATGTTTTGTGTTAGCCATCTGTTGCTGAACATGGGACTTGGCCTTAAAAATGTTTTGTATGCCTAGTGAGAAACCATTGTAGAAAATGGATTCTTACTTTAAAGTGGATAGAAATTGGAGATATCATCTGAGTTGTGCCCCCGCTGGAGTTGCACCTGTGAAGGCACCATGTATGCTACCATAGTTTCTGTGCATACAGATTTCATCAGTCTTGCTGTACTTCCAGGAAGCCATGGTTCCCTTTGTATTTTGCATTTCAACTGGCTCTTAATCTTTTCACATTGTCCTTCATGGAGTCTCCTGTGCCTTGAGAGGAGAAAATAGATTGAGATATCTCACTAAAGATGAGTATTCTAAGGTCTCTCACTCTGTATTCATTGTTTAGCTGTGGCTGGTGTCTATATTTGTTTCCATCTACTGCAGGAGGAAGCTTCTTAATCACATCTGAGGAAGGAACTGATTTATGAATGCAACTATGTCATTAGGGGTCATTTTTGTTGTAGAAACAACCTCAGCTGGTCATGTCTCCTCACTAAATGAAGACTTCAGTTGAAAAATCGGTTCCATCTAATTGAACTGTTGGTCAAATGGCTCAATGAGAACCACTAAACAACCCAGACGATTGTTAAGGTGGTTGGTTGCTCTCCACTAAATGATGGTAAGGCTCTAATGTCTGAATACAGCACCTACACAACACATTAAACATGGATAATTTAAGGCAATGGCTACCTAGAATCTTCACCCCATACTGACTAGTGGTAATGATACTAGACGATACTCTCTGCATGCTACCACTGGAGAAAGGTAAATACTAACCCAACTCCAATCCCTCCAGTCTACACTAGTGACCAGTCTACATGATAAATTAATGGAACAATGGCAGAAAACCTGTGGAACTAATCAACCAATATCTGACTGGGTCTAAGGCTTACTCCACGAGATACAACATATCCGTATCACAGTTTTGGTGTCCAAGATCCCAAGACCAGATAGGCAAAGGACATAGAAAAATTCATATTTATATTATTATATCTATCATCTAAAATATTCTATATGAACAACTGTTAGAACTGCCAGATGAGGACAATTCTTAATATGACAGTTACTGTTTCACTTTATTTCAAATAAATTACTGAAGAAAAATAAAAATCTGAATTGGAAATCTACAAGAAACTATTTTTATTCCAAAAATTCAATTAATGATTAGCATTTATGAGATGATTATTTTTGAAAGTTTTTAAGTAAATTACTGAATTACATTCTACTAGAATGTGAATTATATTCTTTTGTTTTAGCTTAACAGATTTAGTCATTTATATATTTTAGAAACTAGCTAATTTATAAAAGTTGGCTAGACCTTCCTCCAGCTCCCACATAAAATTAAATATACTAACATATCTAAAACCCTTACAGCAGTGTCTGGCCCATAATGACCATTCAGTGCACATTAACCATTATTAGCATTACTCAGTCATTTGTAACTTAAAATGTACAAAACCTTAATAGAATAGAGACAATTTTTCCTTCATTTTCTTTCACCATCATGCATATACTTCTATTGCAACATTATCAAAATGGCACCTTAGTCAGAGGTTACTTTAATGTCTGAGATATTCATCGCTTCACTTCTGAAATTGTCTGGTCTTTTATATCTCCTCTGGGTTAACAGTTAATGAAGATTCCCAGCAGAGTGTTAAGGTAGCAATTACAGCAGAATTTTTGAGCTGCAAAAGCTCAGTTGAAAAGCAAATTCTATCTTAATCAAAGCCCCTTTGGGAAAGGGAAGGCAAAGTATAACGTAGCTGCTGCAGAGGTTGGCCGTCTGTGAAGCAAAGACCTAATTTTGTTGCTTTTACTGCCTAACAGTTTCTGTTCTCAGAAAGCCTTAATATAATATATTATTTTATGAAATATGTTATTATATAATCCAATTTATATAATAAGTAGCATTAAATAATATGTAATTCAGAAACTATATGTGCCTTTGTTCTTAGGCTTTGGAAGTTTTTATCTTCAGATATAACCTATTCTACATTGTGAATATCAATATATGGGAAAGAATGATTTTTTTTTTATAATTACTAGAGCAAGTGATAATTTTAACAATTTGGAAAACACGGGAAAATGAAATTAAGTTAGTGAAATATAGTGTATCTCATCTAATTTCAATGGCATGGCTTTCTTTAATTTTCAGTTATTATTATTTTATTTATTCACATGTCCATTGCAGTGATTCACCTTCCTCCTCTCCTCCCAGTTCCATCCTTAAAAATGTCTCCCCTCATTACCCCCTCTCTTTCTCCAGAGAAGGGAAAGCTACCCCCCCCATGAGTACTACCCACCCAAACATGGAACATCAGGTCCTACCAGTACTAAATACATTCTCCTCCACTGAGGCCTAATCAGGAAGGTGAGCTAGGGGAAGAGGATTCAATCTCAGTCAACAGATTCAGAGGCAAACTCCACTCCAATTATTAGGTGGCTCACATGAAGACCAAGCTTCATATCTGCTACAAAATTGTAGGAGCACCACCTGAATGTTCTTTGGTTGGTGGTTTAGTTTCTGTGAACCCCACGGGCCCAGGTTAGTTGATTGTGTAAGTCTATCTATGGTGTCCTGCTTCATCAGTTCTATCCAGCACTCTTCCACAAGACATGCTGAGTTCCACATGATGTTTGGCTATTGGATTTTGCATCAGTTAAAAACTCTTAAGGATATATATATATATATATATATATATATATATATATATATATATCTTAGCATATATATATGCTAAGTTCCTGCCTGCAAGCATAGCAGAGTACCATTAAGAGTGTCAGTTGTTGACTCTTTTGAATGGGGTAGATCTCATGTTGGGCCAGTCATTGCATAGCCTTTCCCTTGGACTCTGCTCCATCTTTATTGCAACATATTTTGTAGCCAGGACAAATTTTGGGTTGAACGTTTTGTGGGTGGATTGATGTCCTCCTCCTTCTACTGGAAATTATGCCTGGCTACAGGAGGTGGCCACTTCAATATCCATATCCTTAGCTACTCAGAGTCTCAGCAAGGACCACCTCCATAGACTTCCAGGAGCCTCCCAAGCTTCAGTTCTCAGAGCTAGTCTCAGAACTGCCCATCATCAATCTCTATTCTCCCTCCCAGCCTTCTCCCACTCCCGCTTCTCACACCTGACCCCCATTCCAGATCTTCTCCTTACTCACTCTCTTCAAGGTCCCTCACTCCATCCACACCTGGTGTCTATTTTATTTCCCCTTCTGAGTGAGACTCAAGCCTCCTCCCATGTGCTTCCCTTCATATTTACTTTCTTTTGTTCTGTAGATTGTAGCATGGCTAACCAATTCTTTATGGCAAATGTCCATTTATAAGTGAGTACATAGCAAGTGTATCTATCTGGGTCTGTGTTGTCACACTCAGTATACTATTTTCTGGTTCCATCAATTTTTGTGAAAATTTTTATAGTATCTTTGTTTTTAATAGTTAAATAGTATTCCATTCTATAAATGTACCACATATTCATTCTTCAGTGGAGGGACATCGAGGTTGTTTCAATTTGCTGACTATTATGATAAAAGCTACTATGAACATAGTTGAGCACATGGGGAATCTCTTGAGTATATGCCCAGGAGTGTTATAGCTGGATCTTAGGATAGAAATATTCCCAGTTTTCTGATAAACCACCAAATTGTTATTGAGAGTTATTGTAAAAGTTTGCACTCCCACCAACAATGGAGGGCTGTTTCCCTTGCTCTAAGTTCTTGCCAGTATATACTATCACTGGAGTTTTATATCTTAGCCATTCTAATGGGTGTAAGGTGGAATGTAAACTAAATGTATCTTTAATACCTTGTGAATTGTTGCGGCCTGCCCGCAGTCCACAACACGAACGGTTCAACTGAGAATGGCAGTTCTCTGAAAAGAGAGGAATCTAGACGGGGCAGAAGAAAAGAATGGAGCCAGGACAACAAGTTCTGATCAAGGCTCAATTTTACTAATTCCAGACACTCAGTTATAAAGGAAGGGGGAGGGAACCCAACTTCCCGCCAAGTAACTCAGGGTCCAGTAGCAGGACGAACACGTGTGTGCCTCCAGGCAGCAAAGGCAGGTTCCAGCAGTAGGTAGGCGTGGCAGGACGAATGAGCCGGTAGCTCCACCCTTGAGCAGGCAGGTTCCAGGCTGGGGGGAAGGGAGGCCACATTTCCCCCCATTAGATAACAAAACAAAAATAAAAAAAAGGGGGGTGGCCTGAGGCAGAAAAATTATCTATGTTCAATAATTCTGCCTGAGTTCCTAGGGCTAAAGAAAAAACCTGTTTCCGTGGGATTCCCTAACTTTTCTAATGGTAAACTGTATCTGGCTAAGACTGTCTTTAAAGCACTGACTGAATAGCAGCGCTGGGCTGTAGGCTCTGACTTTATAATGCTAATTAGTGCTGAATAGGTAGCTACCTGTTTGCATTTTAAGTAGGGCGTTGGAACCCTGGCTGAGTTTAACTAAACAATTTTAGAATAACACTGAGCTGATAATCCTCTGCAATTTTGGGTGACAGGCAGGGGAACAGGGAGAGAAGGGGGGTAAGACTGGCTGGCTCCTAGTACAAGGCCAATTGGCTTTTTTATTTTTTGGATGGGAGGCAGTGAAGGGCTTGCCCTTACGACAGCAAGGTCTCCAACCTCTCTCCCCCCTATTAATTAAGTTTAAATAGGCAATGCTTAACAGAGGTGATCCAATGATTCTTTTCATCCATAGATGAGTGGGCCTTTAACCTTGACTTGGGTGGACATTGACCTGATTCCTCCCATGAGCATTGTAACAACTCACATCTGTGGCTCTTGGTATCTTTTGGGGAGGGGAGGCAGAGCCTTAAGTATTTTTGGTTTTTAGCTGGAGTCAGATACCAACTTCTTTCAAATCAGGTGTGTCGCACAGGGAACTCAGAAACGGTCAAACTGGACCTTCCCTCCGCAGTAATCTCCTGCGCCAAGCGGTACCCATACTGTATTCATATGATTATGAATCAGTAGCGCAATTCTGAGTTATTGCGAGGTCTCTATATGAGACTTGTCAACCTCAGATTTAGCAAGGCCAAGATAAGAATTATGTCAGTATTAACACCATTAATTTTGGTTAAAATAGGAGGTGAAAGTCTTTCCTCTTCATCCCTGTTATTCCCAGTAGCCTGAGGAACTAAGGACACCTTGCAGTAACAGCAAGGGTGAAAAGCCAGAGGCCAGCTAAGGGACTAAGCCCATCTCTATCAAAATAAGAACTAATTTTTGTAAATATATATGAAATTTCTACTTCCCTAGCTCTCCTGGTAAATCTAGATCTTATCTAGACTGAAAAGCCACATGCTGGGATGTCCTTGGAAGGGAGATTAGCAGTACCACCTGTTTGCTCGTAGGGGCGGAGAACTGGAGAATGTAGATTGACCTGCTTGAGAGAAGGAAGAATTCTAAACAATGAGAGTGTAGCAATGTAAATTTTCTGTTCGGAGAAGTCAAGGTACTTTATTTAGATGCAAATTGTAAAGCTAAAGTTAATCTCCGGCCTCTTGTAGGGGAATTGGCTCAGAGGAAAACAGTTTTTCTGAGAGCTTCCACTCCCAGCACAAGAGGAATTTTAGTCTTTAGAATGATACTTACGAGAAGAGACAGAATCTGTGTTTACCTGACGAATTAATCTCTCTGGTAGCCACCGTGCTTCATCTTCATCTCGTGAAAAAACACAAACCGAGCCTCTTCCCCAGATTAGAACTGGATCTGGACCCTTCCATTTATTAGTCAGGGCGTCCTTCCATTTTACCAATGCATAAGAATTAGAAGTAACTGGGTGCCAGTGGCGTTCCGCTGCAGACTGACCTTTAATGTCAGTTTGCAAAAAGTTTAGGACAAATAAGGTAAAGGCAAGATGAGCCTTTGGTGACCTTGGGGGATATAGATGCCCCTCTTTTGTTTTAAAAAGCCAATTTTTTAAGGTGCTATGAGCACGTTCAACTATTCTTTGTCCCATGGGGTTGTAAGGAATTCCAGTTTTATGTTTGATACCGAATTCTTTACAGAATGTAATAAAGTTTTTACTAGAATAAGATGGCCCGTTATCTGTCTTAATAAGCTTAGGCAACCCCATGGTATTAAAGGCTTGTAGGCAATGATCAATTACGTTTTTTGAAGCCTCCCCTGTATGCAGGGAAGCAAAGAGAAATCCTGAACAGGTATCAATGCAAACATGTATATATTTTAATTTTCCAAATTCTGCATAATCGGTTATATCCATTTGCCAAATATGATTAGGCATAAGGCCTCTAGGATTGACTCCTAGATGTGGCACTGGAGATCAGTCACCATCTCCTTAGAACTGCACAGAATAACACCCATCTGTGACAACAGATCTCTTCCCCACAGGGTCACAGGCAAATTTGACATAACATACGGCTGAATCTTTCCTGATTTCCTTTCCTCATCTCTCCAGGTTAGCAATTTGGAACTACGTTTTGGGTTACTGGCGTACCCAATTCCTTGAAGGTGAGTCAAGGAAGCAGTCAAGGGCCAGTTTGAGGGCCAGTCCTGCCCTCTTATAATTGTTATGTCGGCCCCGGTATCTATTAATCCTTCAAAGCCTTTTCCATCAAGAGTCAATTTAAGGTTAGGTCTCTGATTTGTGATAGATTTCACCCAATTTATGCCCGAGGAGTCAAAATTATTTTGTCCTTCCTCACTTTCAAAGATCTATACAGTGACTGGCGTAAAGGGATCAAAGTAAGTTGAGCAATTTTTTGATTAGCAGGTATAGTTATAACACCACGAGGGCAAGCGGCTATGATTTTAAGTTCTCCCTCATAATCATTATTTATAACACCTGGAAAAATCTGCAGGCCTTCTACAATAGAACTGCTTCGTCCCAAGAGAAAGCCACAGGTTTCTGTGGGCAGTGGTCCGAAGACTCCGGTAGGCAGAGTTTGGACTCCCATTTCTGGGGTTCATACTGCATGGACAGTGGAACAGAGGTCCAGTCTTGCATTTCCTGGGTTTGACCTGACAAGTTCAAGAACTGATCTTGTTGGCTGGGCAGCAGATGTATGGCCCCATAAGCTGTCCTCTTTGAGTAACTTGGGGCCTGGGGCTGACCCCTTTTCTCGTTTCCCGGCACCGGGCGGCTCAAAACCCTTGGTTTATGCTTACAATCTTTTGCCCAGTGGCGGCCCTTCCCACACTGGGGACATATTCCTTGGGTACGGCCTGTTTGTCTACCCTTGGCGCCCTTGTTCTTAGGACAATTACTTCTAAAATGATCCAAACTTCCACAATTAAAGCATGCATTATTTCCTCGTTTCCTCGAGAACATTGCTTGCGCGTGGGTTCCCTGCGAGAACTCTCAGGAAGGCCCGATGTCTGCGCAAAGACGGACATATCCCACCAAATCTGTCTGTCCCTTATGCGGTTGAATTGCAGCTTGGCAAGTTGCGTTAGCATTCTCATAAGCCAGCTGCATAACAAAGGGACTACCTGTGTCTGGACTTCCAAGGATTCTACTAGCGGAAATCAACAGCCTGTCCACAAAGTCCTGATATGGTTCATCAGAACCCTGCCGAATGCTAGCTAAACTTCCACTAGTATCTCCTTTAACTGGCAACCTTCCCCAAGCACGGCGTGCGGCTGTCGCAACTTGCCTGTACACTGCAACGGGAAAATCAATCTGATTTGTCTGTCCCTCATATGGACCCTCTCCAAAAAGCATGTTGCTATCCCAGTCTGGGTTACCAGCCTGAGCATTAGAAGCAGCAGTTTTCTTACTGGCGTCTCGCCATTCAGAATCCCAAAGCAAAAAATCTCCTCCTGACAGGGTAGCCTTGGACAGAGTCTTCCAATCTGAGGGGGTTAAGTTTGACTCCGCAACTGTGTCGAATAATGCTTGAGTGAATGGGGCTGAAGGACCATATTGCACAACAGCTGCCTTTAACTCTTTTAACAACTTGAAATCCAAGGTCTGGTAATGTCTGGTCCTAGCATCTTGCTGATCAACTACCTCGACCACAGGAAAGGCCAGCGTATTAGACGAATTCTGTCCTTTCCCATGAGCCTGACTCACAACTCTTTCTAGCGGCACTTGGTGAACTACAGAAGAGTTACTCTTCTCCGCTTCTGAGATCTGTTTTAGTTCCCGAAGCTCATTAGTCAGCCTCTGAAGCTTAATCTCAAATTCTAACTCGCTTAGCCATGTGTCCCTATGCGTAGCACCTCCCGAAGTGGTGACTATAGGTGAAGCGGGATATTCGCAAGAGGACCAATTTTCATTAAGGTAATGGGCAATTCCTCTATCTGAGTGATTTTTGTTAAAATTCAGTCCATCATCAGAGTTTCCACATTTATCAATTTTTGAGTTAAGAAGATCTTTTTCTGAGGAGGCCTTCTCTGATAGGCACTCCTCCTGAAATACCACAAGCTCCGCCTGAGGGCAATTTAGCCCTGGAGAAGTTGCATCTTTTATAGCATCATTTACAAGCGCCCAGAGACCTAGGGTAAAATTATCTGTCTGAGCGATATTCAGGGCCTCACCAACTTTCTCCCAGGTTCCACAATCTATCGTTTCTTCTTCTTTGAACCATGGACAACAGCTATCTATCTTATCTAAAAAATTTCTTACTAATTGTACTTCAAGCCTTACTCCTTTTTCCTTAAGCAACTCCTGAAAACTAAAAACAACCGCCTGATCCATGACTTTGAACCCTTCCTTCTTCCACCTAAGCAGTTTTCTAAAAAACTGCGCCACACTGCCTGTCTCCGTATCTAGTTCTGATTAACGAACTGCTGACCCCAAGCAGAAACAGTGTTGGGTCAGCACTGGTTCAAACTTGATTCTTATCCTACCGCATCCTCAGCAACACTTTACAAAACTGAAATTTTTTAGGCTAGCACTAGCATGTGTACCTGTCCGTTGCTCTGATGCTCCTCCGATACGAAGATCCTTTCCTTTCTTGTGGAGCTCCACACAGCAGTCGTTTCTCTTAGCATCCCTCTGCTATTCTTCAGGTCCCTGTTCGGGCGCCAACTGTTGCGGCCTGCCCGCAGTCCACAACACGAACGGTTCAACTGAGAATGGCAGTTCTCTGAAAAGAGAGGAATCTAGATGGGGCGGAAGAAAAGAATGGAGCCAGGACAACAAGTTCTGATCAAGGCTCAATTTTACTAATTCCAGACATTCAGTTATAAAGGAAGGGGGAGGGAACCCAACTTCCCGCCAAGTAACTCAGGGTCCAGTAGCAGGACGAACACGTGTGTGCCTCCAGGCAGCAAAGGCAGGTTCCAGCAGTAGGTAGGCGTGGCAGGACGAATGAGCCGGTAGCTCCACCCTTGAGCAGGCAGGTTCCAGGCTGGGGGGAAGGGAGGCCACAGTGAATGATCCTGAAATTAGACCTTACTCCAATCAGAATGGTTGAGATTAAAACCTCAGTTAACAATACATGTTGGCCAGGATGTGGAGAAAGAGGAACACTCCTCCATTGATGGTGGGATTGCAAACTGGTACAACAACTCTGGATATCAATCTGAAGGTTCTTCAGAAAATTGGAAATAGATCTACCTGAAGACCCAGCAATACCACACTTAGTATTATACCCAAAAGAGGACCCACCATGCCACAAGGTCATGTGTTCCACCATGTTCATAGTGGCCTTGTTTGTGATAGCCAGAAGCTGAGAAAACAAAACAAACAAACAAACAAACAAACAAACAAAACCAGATGTCCCACGACAGAAGAATGGTTACAGAAGATGTGGTTCATTTACATAAAGGAAAACTACTCAGCTATTAACTAGGACATCCTGAGTTTTGCAGACAAATGGATACAACTAAAATATATCATCCTGAGTGAGGTAACTTAGACACAAAAGACAAGCATGTTATGTACTCACTAATTAGTGGATATTAGCAAAAAAAAAAAAAAAAAGAATTACAAAATACCCAACATAAAGTCCACAGAACTCAAAAAACTCAACAAGCCGAAAGGTGCAGGTGAGGGCACCTCAGTCCTAATTGAGAGGGAGAAGAAAGCAATCATAAGTGGGGAGGGAGGGAGGGCAGGAAACTGGACAGGGCAGGAAGGGAAAGGGGAGCCTGACCTGGTATTGGGTGAGGAAAAGAACTAAAGCCTTGACGGTCAGCAGAAAGGAAGGAAACCAGCAACCCCAGGAGGAAGGAGGTTGGGGCATCCTCCAGAATGCACCAGAGATCTGGGAGGTGAGAGACTATCATGACTTAAAGGGAGGAACCTTGGATGAAATGCCTGACAGTGGGGAGGGGGATCTTATAGAGCCCACCTCCAGCAGAAAGACAGGGCATCAAGTGAGGGAGAGGGTTGACATCCCACAGTCAAAACTCTGACCCATAATTGTTCCTGTCTGAAAGAACTGCAGGGATGGGAATGGAGAGGAGCCTGAGGAAAAGAAGGTCGAGTGACAGACCCAAGTTAGGTTCGAGCTCAATGGGAGGTCCCAAAGTCTGACACTATTGCTGATGCTATGGAGCACTCACAAAATGAGACCTAACATGACTGAACTCTGGATGACCCAACAAGCAGCTGAAAGAGTCAGATGCACATATTTGCACCCAACCAATGGACCGAAGCTGCTGACCCCTTTGGTTAAATTGGGGAAGCTGCAAGAAGCTGAAGAGGTGGGTAATCCTGTAGGACAACCCACAGTCTCAATTAATCTGGACCCTGGAGATCTCTCAAACACTGGACCACCAACCAGGCAGCATACTCCAGCTGATATGAGGCCCCCAACACATATACAGCAGAGGACTGCCAGGTCTGGGCTCAAACAGACAAGGTCCACCTCACCTTCAAGAGGCTGCAGGGTTTAGAGGTCAGATGGGGAGGGGCTGGGAGGTGCAGACATCCTCATGGAGACAGGGGGTGGGGAGGAGGTATTAGATGTGGAACAGTGGGAGGGTGGACTAGGAGAGGAATGGGTTCTAGTGTGTAAAGAAAATTAAAATAAATCAAATAAAAATTTTTAAAAATTCCATTAGAAAATAAAGAAAATTTAATGGTGTAGAAGCTTCCTGTGTGACATAGAGTTACAACTGCTAAGATGAAACACCATTATCTAAAGCAATTTGGGGGAAAAAGTGATCCTTTGGCTTGTGCTTCTATAACACTGCTCATATCTGAAGGAATTCAAAGCAGAAGCTCAACCAAGGCCTGAACTTGGACATAGGACATGATGCAGATGCCATGGAGAGTTGCTGCTTACTAGCTTGCCTTTCATCAATGGCACAATCCACAATTGGTTAGGCCATTCTTCATGTATAAATAATTTAAAAATATCACCTCGAAGCTTGCCTACAGCCTGTCTATAGAACTATTTTCTTGATTGAAACCCACTTCTCTTGGATGACTCTACCTTGTTTCAAGTTAGCTTTCTGGCACAAACATATATGAAAGAATTCAGATGAAGTTACCATTAAAATGAATGCCTCATTTAGACAAGTAACGCTTGCAGGGCCAACGGTGGGCTACCACGTGTTGAGTCACTGGCCAAAAGAGTTGTATGAGTCCCTTTTGACCCAGAATATCTTAGGTTTCTGCCAAGGCTATTGTTTGCTATGTACACCCTGATAGTAAGACATTTTTTAAAAAAATTATTGGGTATTTATTTCATTTACATTTCCAATGCTATCCTAAAAGTCCCCCACACCCTCCCACACCCACTTGCCCACCCACCCACTCCCACCCCTTGGCTCTGGCGTTCCCCTGTACTGAGGCATATAAAGTCTGCACGACCAATGGGCCTTTTTCACTGAGTACAGAGAAGTTGATTTGGTGGGCAAATCATAGTGTTATCACTACTGACTAACAACCAAACTATATTTTGACATTTTGATATATATCTTATATGTTTACATAATTTTCCCTGGGTACTTGTAAAGTCTGAATTCTATAAGTATTGTTTCCGAAAACCTTATTCACGCACAAAAAAATAAAAAAAAAAAAAATATATATATATATATATATATATATATGAAAAGAAAAGAAACAAAGAAAAAGAAAAAAAAAACTTACACAGAGAATGTGGGTGATTCTGGACCTAATTGTTTTGCTGGAGGAGATGTGAGACTAATAACAATGGTAAATAATGAGAAAGAATATTTATTATTGATTATCTACCATATAGATTTCCTTTATGTCTCAAACCTAGATGAAGGGTAAGAATATTAGAAGGATTAGAATATTAACAACTTTTTTACAAATCATTTTACCTTATAGTCAAATAAAAACAGTTGAAATTTGAGTAATAAAGGGACTAGTGGAAAGCATTTTAGCAGCTTCAGCCTCTTGTTTAGTCCCCAGAGTTCCAGTCAACACCTGGAGCCTTTGTTAAATTTTAAAATAAACTTCAATATTTTAAAAACACAGTTAAAGAAAAGATTTATTTTATTTGTATTGATTGTTTGTGAGACAGGGTTTCTCTATGTAACCTTGGCTCTCCTTGTATCCACTCTGTATACCGCACTGTATGCCTCCAAAGGGCTAGAATTAAAGGAACATGCCACCACCACTCACCTTAAAAACTCATTTATAATGTAAAATATTTTGTGATATTGTAACAACTCCTCAAACCCAAATGTGGAAATAATATAAATAAAAAATTATACATGAATAAAATCTTTGTAGAACACTTTTTGCAGTTTATAATAGTTACTGCTTCCTAGACAGATTATTTTTTTTTGTTCAAGAAGATAAACAATCTGAGAAAAGAAGTTAGTAATAGGTTCACAAAAATGTGAATGTACTTAATGTCACAAATGTATATGCTTTAATAATTGACATTTTATAACTGATTTATGTAAGATTAAATATTAAATTTACATATTAATAGAGATATAAGTATGATATAGCTTTAATTTTTAGCATAATTGCATGGGATAAAAAACACAGTGTCTTGAGTTTTTGGTTTTATTTGGTGTGTGTGTGTGTGTGTGTGTGTGTGTGTGTGTGTGATTAGCAGCAAGTATCCAGAGTCAAAAATTTTATTTTTCTGAAACAGGCAATTGAATAAAATTATATAAGTATATTTAATCTGTAAAGCCCTCATAGACTCCAAAGCATATTTGATTGTTCACTTCCTGTGATAGATGAAAATGAGCATGAGAGTCTTTCTCAAACAAGGTAATTTGGATCTGTGCTTTTTGTCCTTGCTTCAATGTGTGAATAAAGCTAGATTAGTTTTCTTTCTGCTGGTCCGATTTCCTCATGAGTGGTTCTTCAAGCAAACATGCACACTCAAAAATAATTCTTCTCATGAATATGAATTGAATACCACCTTAAATAAAAACACTGTCTTGGGGGCTGATGAGATGGCTCAGTGGGTAAGAGCACACGACTGCTCTTCCAAAGGTCCAGAGTTCAAATCCCAGCAACCACATGGTGGCTCACAACCATCCTTAACGAGATCTGGTGCCCTCTTCTGGAGTGTCTGAAGACAGCTACAGTGTACTTACATATAATAAATAAATAAATCTTAAAAAAAACCAAAACACTGTCTTGGAAAAAATCAAAATGTATTTTTAAATAGAAATGACTGAATCAAATCTCTTTTCTATAGGCTGACACTAATGTCCTGTAATTTTTTTTTTGCATGCTTTATAACTAACAGTTAGAAAACTATCTGTTCACAATGGTCAGCACTGAAGGTTACATGATGTTTAGCTTATTCATATTTGCAAAATAAAATTCTGCTACTATTATGCATGCACTGTTAAATATACATCTATTCTTCTGATGTTATGACCAATAAAGCAACTGTCATACTATACATGTTAATATTTGTGACAAAATAAGCAGACAAGGGTCTTCTGATGCTTTGTCTTATTGGGAGGATGTTATCACAAGTCCAAGTCCAGAAATGGTTTTATAAAGATAATAACACTAACATTGATGTACATGGGTGGTTAAAATGTAGCCTAGAAGCAGGGAGCCCTGGATTTTCTCTGCCATAAGAGGGCTTGATGCTATTGAAGGAGAATGTATATACCTCAATGAGCATTAAACATCTCACATCAATGAGTTTATATGAATGAGAATCTGTTTGGAAACAAGTCCTTCTTTTTGGACACATAAAACTTCTTAAATAGAAGATCTTGAAGATACCATTTATATTAGTAGACCACTATGTACAAGTTCATGGTTAAAACTAACTTGACCCATTTTTTTAATGTTCTTTTTAAATTCTGTCTTTCTAGCAGTCTGTCTCTCTTTCACTATATGTCTTAAAGTATATGTCAATGTGTGTATGAGCATGCATTGCATACATGTATATGATGCTAGTACATACATTCCAAGGTGTGTATATAGAGGCAAGATAACAACTGTCTCTAATTCTTCTTGTGCCTTCACATAGTTTTCTGTAACTTAAACTCAGATCTCTAGAGTTGCAGTCAAAAGCCTTGAGCCTCAGAATACAGATACCTGGACTTACACCTCTGATTGGTACAACACCATTTTTGAGCCATAGGAAGAGCTGATGTGAGTGTAGGTAGATAGATATTAAGAGCAAACCAGCTAGTGCTCTCAAACTATTTTGTGTTCACTGCAGGCTGGTTAGTTTTAACTGCCAACTTGACACAATCTAAGATCAGTGCAAAAGAAGCTTTAGAGAGGAAATAAATAAATCAGGTTGCCTGTAGGTACAGAGAAGATTGTCTTGATTATTGTGCCCTGGCAGTGGGTTCTTTACAGTAGAAGAGATGAATAAAAACAAAAACAAAAACTACTGGATACAAGCAAGCAGACAAATAAGAAAGCCTGTATGTATTTCTCTTTGTTCTTGACTGAAAATGTAAGGTAAATAGATGCTTGGTCTCTAGCCTTAACTCTCCCCTTAGGGAATTATCAGGCAAATGAACCCTTTCTACCCTAAGCTAAATTTCATCAGGATATTTATCTTAGCAATTGAAATGAAGCTAGAAGAAGTACTTTCTTGGAAAGTGAAATTAGTATTTTCCTTTTCTTTGTCAAACAATACACTTAATATGAACTTCTCATTCTGATCATCTTCCTTAAGCATCCTTCAACTTAATTTTAAATTTCAGCTAATAATTTGGTTGGAATTACATTCACCTTAAGAAAACAATTGTTCCATGATTATAGGAACTCATGATAAAAGGAAATTTATGAAAAGCAATAGAGAAAATTCATCCTAAATATATTCTTATCACATTTCTTTAAACATTAGTAACAGGTTTACAAATCAAATATT
This sequence comes from Mus caroli, assembly GCF_978045245.1. Classification (NCBI taxonomy): domain Eukaryota; kingdom Metazoa; phylum Chordata; class Mammalia; order Rodentia; family Muridae; genus Mus; species Mus caroli. The sequence continues at coordinate 80,729,418 of NW_028227272.1, forward strand.
TACTTGCTTAAATCTTGTAAATTGTGTTATTTCTTTTTTTTTTTTTCTTTTTTCGAGACAGGGTTTCTCTGTGTAGCCCTGGCCGTCCTGGAACTCACTTTGTAGACCAGGCCGGCCTCGAACTCAGAAATCTGCCTGCCTCTGCCTCCCAAGTGCTAGGATTAAAGGCGTGTGCCACCACCGCCCGGCTAAATTTTGTTATTTCTTATAAACATCACTTAATGTAGTAGATATCACTTCCACTGATAATAAATATATATTACTATTTTTCTACAGAGATCTATTTTAGATATATTAGGTCTATATTTTAGAAGTGTTATTAAAAATAACACATAGTTATATTTGTTAAGTTGGCTAAGTAACAGAAATGGAGATTATGATGGTGGAAATCTCTGAACCCTTCAAATTTAAAGCTGGTGGGATAAATACAAAGTGCTACATACAAAGTGGCATATAAACACAAGTAGCAAAGATGGACTCTGTAAGTTATATTTATATACTTATATTTATATATTTACATAAACATATGATTATGTATATGAATATAACAATAAAATAAAAAGATGCTATTGCTTTGAAAGAGAGTGTGAAACATAGGAAGAGATGAAGGAGGGAGGCCTGTAATATCTGTGAAACACAACATTGACCAGCATGTCATGATAATCCTAAGGACACATAAGTAACACAACATGAATGCACTGTTAGGAACAAATAGCTCTGCAATTGGACCAAAGACCCTTTCATCAAGAGAGAAATAATGGCTGATAGAGGAAGGATGGCTAATAACCCAGGGATAGTGACATCATTGGTATAGAAGGGCACATGCAATGGCCACTTTACTAAAACAGAATAATCTATTTGTCCTTAAGGCACAGGTAAGTGTGGCTGTCACCACTCATCATGCAAATTTCTCTTTCCAGCAGGTGGAAACCATTACAGAAAACTGCACCCAACCAAAATGCAGACTTGTGAAGAGCAGTTCCAATGGCTGTACTTACCTAAAAATTCCTTCACCAAAGGCTCAGGAAAAAATGCAGAGGAGGAGGCAGAAAGATTGTAACAACCACAGGGTGAGGAAATTTACAGTGAGACTGTGTGTGCTAGGATTGTCAGAAACTACATCCGCAAAGTTTCACCAATGTAAATGCCTAAATTTGGTATTAGCAAGATTAATATTGGTGGGGTGGGGGCTGAAGGGAGGGTACATCCTCATGGAGACTGGAGGTGGGGAGGACATACTGGATATGGAACAGTCAGAGGGTGGACATAGAGGGGGATAAAATTTGGAGTATAAAAAAAGACTAAAGAAATAAAAAAAGAAAAAATATTGTAGATGTACTAATATGATAGGAGAAAGCCCATGGGACTTCAACTACAACACAGAACTCAAAAAGGTCAAAAACTGAAGTGCCCAAGTGAGGACTCCTCAGTCACAGTTGGGAAGGAGAAGAAAGCAATCACAAATGAGGAAGGAGGGAGGGACTAGGGAGGAAAAGTGGACTGGTGTGGGGAGGGAGTGGGAGGAGAGGGGAACCTGATTTGGTATTGGGTGAAGGAAAAGGATTGAAGTCCTGAAGGTCAGCAGAAAGAATGAAAACAGGCAACCTCAGGAGATAGGGTGTTGGGGGGGCCCTCCAGGATATACCAGAGACCTGGGAGGTGAGAGACTCTAAGAACTAAAAGGGAAGGACCTTAGATGAAATGACCTACTGTGGGGAGAGGGAACCTAATAGAGCCCACCTCCAGCAGGAAGACAGGACATTAAGTGAGGGATGGGGTTGCCATCCCACAGTCACAACTATGACCCATAATTGTACCTGTCTGAAAGGACTATGGTGATGGAAATGGACGGGAGCTTGAGGGAAAGAAAGTCCAGTGACAGAAGCAAAGTACTATGCAGCTCAACGGGAGGTCCCAAGGCCTGACAGGATTATTGAGGCTATGGAATGCTCACAAAAAGAGATCTTTCATGACTGCCCTCTGGAAGACCCGACAAGCAGCTGAAAGAGTCAGATGCAGATATTTGCACCCAACCAATGGACAGAAGCAGTTGATCCCTGTTGTTGAATTAGGCAAAAGCTGGACGAAGCTGAGGAGGAACGAGACCCTGTAGGAGGACCAGCAGTCTCAATTAACCTGGACTCCTGAGATCTCTCAGACACTGGATTGCCAACCAGGCAGCATACACCTGCTGATATGAAGCCCCCCAACACACATACACCAGAGGACTGCCAAATCTGTGTAACATTCAGAGATGATGTACCTAACCCTTAAGAGACTGGAGGCAGCAGGGAATTTAGAGGTCAGGTGAGGTGGGGGGTGGGGACATCTAAGTGGAAACAAGGAGTGGGGAGGAGGTATGAGAGGTGGAACAGTCAGAGGGTGTACAGTGGAGGGGAAATAATATATGAAGTGTAAAAGAAAACTAATTAATTAATTAATTTTTTAAAACCCCAAAACAAAGAACTACATGCAACTGATTAATGTTGAAAGCAGAAGATATTGTTATTCCTAGGGAAGAACACATGAGTTGGTATCCTATACAAATACTTGAAAATATTATATATATATATATATATATATATATATATATATATATATATATGTGTGTGTGTGTGTGTGTGTGTGTGTGTGTGTGTGTGTGTGTGTGTGCATACATGCATGTTATATTTTAGTAACAGCTTATGTTTATGTATTTAGGAATATATACAGACAAGTATTCACACATATACATATATACATACACATACGTTGTTAACAATGAACAAAAGGGTATGAATTTGAAAATAAATTTAAAGATAAATAAAAAATATCATTTTATATGTATTCATTATATACTTATAGACTGTAATATATTGTATGAATATATATCTCAACCAAATATTTTATATGCAATATATAATTAATAATAAAATATTGTATATCTTTATATAATTATATAAATACATTCCTGAGCACAGCTTATCTTTAGAAGTTCAATAGAGATGTTAAGCATTTCAATGTGTTAAGTGGCCCACTGCATGAATAATCACAGAACTTTCATTTGGAAAGCTTAGAAGCTATTTCATTTAGGCAATTGCATTAGACTGAATCACTAATACTTAAGAAATTATGAAAAGAGAAATTCTCTGATTATTTCACTCAGTTCTAAAAAAAATGAAGAACTAACATCAGTATATCAGCAGGTACATTTCATAGTTCTCTAATGGCAGAGAGATATTGAATGGCAAATGATTGCTTAACTCTGGAAATTTCAGTTTGTTCTAAATAACTAATATTTATATTTAAATAAAAGTTTTATAACAGAAGTATTTTTAATTTGACTTTAATTTAGAAGGGTAAATTTATAAGTTGGGTTTTCTTATTACAAATGATAAGACTGGTGGTGAATTATTGAAATATTTGTCTTAAAAATTTGCTCACAAATGTACTACAAGTTTAAGTCATATTTCTATTAAAAAGCCTATGATCTGAAATAACCAATGAATTAACAAACTGCTTAAAATAAAATTTACTTATGCACATAGTTTTTAGTTTTGCTCATGCAATGCTTAATTATGATTTATTACATTACCGTTTTTATTGTGTTTGGTGCATTTTGTTTTACCTAAAATTGATTTGTATTCTAAGGACACAAATGTTGGTGGTTGGCCATGTGCATGGTCTATTTAGATGCTGATTTCTGTACCCTGATATCTAGATACAGTCTGTAGGTAGACATTGTCACAAATATTGAAGAATCTCCTATATTATTATGGTGTAAAGAATGTGCTTCAATTATCACTGATTGGTTAATAAAAGGCTGAAAGTCAATGCCTGGGCTGAGGAGATTAAAAGGCTGGACTGCTTAGCTAAGTCAAGGGTTCTAGGGAGAAGAGCAAGGTAAAGGGTGCTTGCCATGAGGCAGGTGAGAGTGTAGGAGAAGGGCTTTGAGGTGGGAGGAAGGGAAGGAGCCAGAGGATGACTAAGGCTAGAAAGAGGAGGAGGAGGAGGAGGAGGAGGAAGAGGAAGAAAATGTCACCATGAGATTGGGCACAAGGAGTCTCCAAGGGCGATCTGCATGAGGGAGGATCCCTACAGCATAATGAGCCAAGGAGAGACTAAATCCAATTAACTATGGACATGTGGCTGAGAAATAGTTAAGATAGCATAGGGGATTAGGAATAGCTGCTCAGTTATTGTGCTTAAAGCTTGTGGAATAAATATGTAAGTCTCTGTCTCAATTATTTAGGAGCTAGCCAGGTTAGAAAACAACCACCTTTAAATTTCATCCTATACTCAAAATAAATATTTTCTATGCTAATGTCCAGATTAACATCTTTCTTTTTTTTTTTTTTAAAGATTTATTTATTTATTATATGTAAGTACACTGTAGCTGTCTTCAGACACTCCAGAAGAGGGCACCAGATCTCATTACGGATGGTTGTGAGCCACCATGTGGTTGCTGGGATTTGAACTCTGGACCTTCAGAAGAGCAGTCGGGTGCTCTTACCCACTGAGCCATCTCACCAGCCCGATTAACGTCTTTCTTAATAATATCATAAATAAAAATAAGTCTTCTATATTTATCAAGAATAAGGAGTTTAACTTGAAGCAGATATTGAAGTCACAGAGACTGTTAGAGGGTGGTGGTGGAAGATAATAGATAAAAGGAAAGTCAGGAGGTGGAATATAGGAGAAAGAAAGACTTAAACATGGGAGGGCTTAAAACTTGGGGGAAGTTGGGAGGTTAGGGAAGGGTTAACCCACAGAAGACTCAATGAAAGTCCATTCCATGGCCCAATTAAAGATGAAGTTAAAATAAGGGGCTTGAAAGATGGCTCTTGGGTTCAGAAAACTGGATCATCTTCCGGAAGATCAAGGTATGATTTCAGCTCCTACATAGTACCTCACAATAATATAATTGGAAGGATAATAAAATGCATTAGAAAAAAAATAAAGAAGTAGGTACTGAGGATTAAAGGTCTAACAGAGATGGCAGTTGAGAGGGACAAGGCAGAAATGAGTGTGGTGGGTGGGGTGGATTCAGCAGAACTAAAGATGTGCTACATAGCCTTAAAAACTGCTCTCACTCCTGAGCAGGGGGTGGGGGATAATATAGGGGGCTTTGGGGATAGCATTTGAAATGTAAATGAAGAAAATATTTAATAAAATATTTTTAAAATGCACTCACTGGTAAAATAATTAAAAAATAAAATTTTAAAAAAGATAATGTTCAAACAGAAGTACATTGCTTAGGTAGAATATGAAACTCCAGGAAGTCACAGGTTATTAAAGGATAATTTGAATGTATGGCATAGAATAGTTCCTACTGGTGTTGGTCCATGCCCCTGGAGTTCCACAAAACTGCTGACTTTCATCATCACACTTGGCTACCCACCTAAATCGAGTGATGACAAGATCTTATCACTGAAGACACCATCATCTTTGTCTGCAGGGCATACTCATTCAATCTCAGAAAACCTTGGACCTTTTTTTTTTTTTTTTTTTTTTATTCTGGTTAGCTTTTACAGTTCTGGAAGGTGAGAAGAAGGTCAAAGAGACAGAACACTACCAAAGGTTATATGCAAGAGTGGATCCCATATACTAAGTTAAATATGCCTAATGCTGAAATGCTGACACAAATAGTATGAAGTGAGTAACTACTTTTTAATTGTGTTTGTGGCTTCGTTCAAATGAGAGCTGCATACCTTTTACTGTAGTCTCAGTCAAAACCCACACATAGGTAGAAGTAAATTTTGTCAAGTTAGTGCTGTTCATGTAGAAATGATTGTGGGGCCATTCACTGGTGCATAAAAAATCTACAGCTGACACACTTTTCAAGAATGATTCCCCCTCTCTAGGAAGCTATGAAAAGATAAGCTAGTAGGTACATGGAAATAGAGTCATACACAGTGACCTGGTGAAGAGAATGGGCATTGTGGCATATATGGCCATACTTCATCGTATACATGTTTGAAAATCTCAAGATAAAGATATAAATCTTCTCTATCAAAAGTCAGTGATTAGATACAGGAAGTGTCTATGGTCTCACATCTGGAGCTCAGAGAATCACCATGCCTCTACAACATGAGTTCTGGGATTAAATGTACATACCACCAAGCCTCATATCACACTGTATGATTTAAAAATTATTTGAGAATTGCATACATGTTTGCTTACAATCTGTTGATATTTCATCCAGTCTCCTTTTCCTCCAATTAGTTTCTTGGGATCCATTTATAACTTTTTCCTCTAAGATCCATGCATTTCATTTTACATTTTGTAATATCCCACTGTGCTGATAGACATAGAACCACATGATTATGGATTCACTCTAGTGCAAAAAAACCTCCAAGTGACAGCATCTTCAAAGAAAAATGGCTCTCCAACTATGTGATATTTAATATCTGTGTATTGTAGTGAGCAACTCAAAAATATTACACTTATATATTTTCCCAATCATTTTTATTATTGCTGTGATGAGAATATCTCCAGCGCTTCTGTTCAAACAAACTTGAAATATGTGCTGCATTACTTTTGGCTGGGATCATCACTAACTGTGATACTGCACTCAAATGGAGTTGTGACATTATATCATTAACCAGTTTCCCTATCATCTCCTCCCTGGCTGTCCTCCACAACTTCTATTGGCCTCTGTTCTACTTTCTACTTATATGAGATTAGATTTTTCTAGTCTCCATGTTGAATGAAATCATATAGAAATTTCTTTCTGTGCCTGGCTTATATGAGTTACATGAACATGAATTGGAAATGAGGTAACCTTTATCCAGAAAGACAAACATGTCTTGTTCTTTCTGACATATGTATTATAACATCAAGCTGTTAGATTTCTGTCTGTAAATTAGAATTCCTATACTGAGTTGAAAGTTATATAGGTGTCATGCCAGTGTTAAAAAATCCTGAATGGATGTAAAGAGAGTAGAACACATTGGACATGAGAGTAGGCAGAACAGGGAGCTATAACTAATGTGGAGAAGTGTGCTCACCCAGTATGTATGAAACCCTGGCTTTACTTCCAAGCATGATTTTTAAAAGATCAATTAAAGAAAAAAATTAATCTTTTTTGGTGGTAAGATTTCTTTTGAGTAAAACATTTGCTCCATATCCTTGACAACCCAAATTTGATGCCCAGAACCCATGGTAGGAGAAGAGAACTGACCTCTAAATGTAGCCTTCTGGCTTTTAGATCTATCATACCACTAAATTTCTCTAATAAATGTATTATATTCATGCATGTCTACACACATACATACAAAACAATAATAATGATAAATACTTTAAGAAAAAAAAGAAAGAGAATAATAAGGATGGTATAATTTGAATGGGGGATGAGACTTGGATTTAGAGAAAAGGAGTTAGTTAAAATATGTATAAAGTCATGTAGAAATCTCCCTCCATGTGAACTAATTTAAACATATAATTAAAAGGATGATTTGGCATTCTCTGTATGAGCAGATAATTCTGGTTCTAGAAACCGTATGTGATCAAATAAGAATCTCAGTGTAATTTGTGGGGTACATAGTATATGTTGGTCAGGAAGTGTTCAAAGTATTTCAAAACAAAGCAGACTATTCTAATTGTATTTTCTTCCTCAAAGACCTGATGACAATATGCTGTTTTGTAAGACTCCACATACCTTGACTGCAGAAGTTAGAGAACTTAAGCTATATAGAGAGTTTGGGGAGAAGAAGCATCAAGAGCCTCCTGTAGCTATGGCCCCTGCATTCTACAATACCAACACATTCAGCAAGATTTGCCAACTGGTGAAATACTGGAAGTATTTTACACAAGTATAAAAATTTGGCTTCAATGTTGTACATATTTAGCCTAGCCTATAATAACTGTTTTTCCAGAGTAAAAAACTGAGTAGAGTCAAATAAAAGCTGAAAAGAAATCAGACCATACTCATGTGAGTTTAAAATGAGCAAAAGAAAGAGAGACAGACAGGCAGGCAGGCAGGCAGACACACACACAGGTAGACACACAAACAGTACACTTTCAGAATTCACTGCAAAAGTAGAATTCTTTTACATTGTTGGTAGCATAAGCTTTTTAAACCACTATGGATAAAAGCATCAGTATTTCTCAAAAGGTAAGTAGAGGGCTGCCTTATCATCTGGAAACTACACTAATGAGCAAATGCTCAGGGGAGTTTTTAAATTGGATATACTTTCACTGAATTTAATAAACTCATAGAAATAAATTATTGGGTTGATACAACTTTTAACATTTTTAGACATGAAAATTTTACAAATGTGATGGTAAGTTACAATATAAATAGATGAGAACTTGTATTATGAGTTTCTGAGTCTAGAAAAGTGAAGTAAGGAATATTTCTAAATAAACAATAAATTGGTTTATATTCACTTCATGTAGGATAAAATTGTATCTGGCTTTGATTTAATTAAGTAGTTTTTTTTTTCAGTTCATCTGTTAGCAACTCTATTCAAGTGTGCTTACATTTGAATATTTTAATAGAAAAGATTATTATATGTATAGTCTATATTCTTGTTTGTTTTGTTTCAGTTGTACACTATAGTAACTCGTAGTGTGTGACAAGCTGCATATTTTTCATACAAGGTCCTAGGATACTGCTCTTATTGGTTCATAATATTCATACTGCATGTGATATGGGAAGGAAAATGTCACATCATAAAGTTATCCACTAAAGGTTATATATGACCTGTAACTCAATGTGTTGATACTAAACACTGTATATTAATATATGAGGCATTGGAACCTACTTATATCTATACAAGTACAGATTATTAAAAGCAGATTATTAAATATTAAATTAGTTTTGCATACCAACAGGAAGAGTAAAATTCTAAAAGCTCATGAACTGTTATCAAATACAAAACTACATCTAATATAAATTACATTCAATGTATAGTTTTTATGTCAATGTAACAGCTAAAAAATAACTCATGAAGAATTCTAACAACCATCTTCTTGTAAGAAATAATTGAGAATTAATTCCAGGATTAAAACACAAGCCAAGGTTCTCCAGCATCTATGGCCTAAGAAAGTGTAGCCAGTCAGGACAGAATCCAACAGTGTATGTACAGGAATCACACATCAATAATTCTTTTAGTACTATTTAGTTACCAGATCTGTCTGATTGCAATGTCTATGTCTCCTGACATTTCTAAATGAAACTCAGGTACAGAAGCTAACAGGTCTGTTACAAAACCAGGTTAGACTCTCCCAAAAGGCTAAAATTGTCTCACCTTGTTTTCTGCTAATGACCCAGTAATGGCTGAGCATCAGTTAAAAACCAACTTTGAACTTTACATTATTTTTGAGCATGTGATGGTTAACATTTTCTTGCATACATTGTTTATCTGTGTTTCTTTTTAAAACTTTATTACTTTTTTATTTCTTGAAATTTACATGTAATCACAAAATTTTCTCCTTTGACTTTTCTTATCCAACTCCTTCCATGACAGCCTCCATTGCTCTCAATTAAAAGAATAGCCATTTAATCTTGTTTTTATTAATAATTGAGATTTATAGAAATACTTATTGAAATTATTCTGATATGTAATTATATATACACATGTGTGTCCATAAGTGTGTATGTGTGTGTATGTAAAATCTGTTCAGGTTATGTAATGTTACTTGTATGTATATGATTTCCATACTGAACACCTGTCCATGAATAACCAATGTAGTGTTCTTCCCTAGGGAAGACCATTTTCTTTTACTCTTATCATTCTATGATGGTCTATAGTACTTTGTGTAGGGTTAGACTCCACACGAGATTCTCCGATTTATGTCAGTGATTCTGTGGGTCCTGCTCATCGTGGAGGTAAGCAGCTTTTCTTTAAGTGTTAGCCTTGTGCTCATATGTAACTGTTCTCAGTGCCTTTCTAGAAGAATCTATCTGACACACTATCAGGTGGGTGCTTATTTCTGATTAGGCAATACAAGAAAGCCTCTATGTTTTCTCAAGAAAAGTGGAGGGAGGGAGGGACCTGGGAGGGAAAGTGGATGGGATGGTGAGGGGGAGTGGGGGAGAGAAGGGAACCTGACCTGGTATTGGGTGAGGGGAAAGTACTGAAGCCCCAAGGACCATCAGGAAAATTTTCAACAGGCAACCTCGGGAAATAGGAGATTGGAGGGAGCCCCAAGAATGCACCAGCAATCTGTGAGGTGAAAGACTCTAAGAACTCAAAGGGAGGGACCTTAGATGAAATGCCCTACAGTAGGGAGAGGAAATTTATAGAGCACACCTCCAGCATGAAGACAGGACATCAAATGGGGGATGGGGTTGCCATCCCACAGTCACAACTCTGACCCAGAATTGTTTCTGTTTAAAAAAATTACAGGGATGGAAATGGAAGGAGCACGAGGAAAAGAAGGTCCAACAACAGGCCCAAAATGGGATATAGCTCACAAGGAGGTCCTAAGGCCTGACACTATTACTGAGGCTATGGAGCACTCACAAAAAGGGACCTATCATGATGGCCCTCTGGAAGACTCAACAAGCAGCTGAAAGAGTCAGATGTAGATATTTACACCCAACCAATGGACAGAGCTACTGACCTCTGTTGTTGAATTAGGGAAGGCTGAAGGAAACTGAGGAGAAGGGTGACCCCATAGGATGACCAGCAGTCTTAATTAATCTGGACCCCCAAGATCTCTCAAACACTGGACCACCAAACAGTCATCATACACTACCAGATATGAGTCCCCCAACACATACAGTAGAGGACTTCTGCGTCTGTGTTCATTCAGAGATGATGCACCTAACCCTCAAGAGACTGGAGGTTCCAGGGAGTTTAGAAGTCAGGAGTGGAGGGAGTGGGGGTATCCAGGTGGAGAAAGGGTGGAGTGGGAAGGAGGTGTGGGATATAGAGCAGTCAGTGGGTGCATGGGGGGCATGGGGAATGAAATATGGAGTGTAAAAATTCAATTAAAAATGAAATAAAAATTTAAAAAGAAAAGGGTATTGAGAGTAACTAGTAACACATATGCTTCTTTTGGGGATTAAACAGCTTCTGTTCATTTTCTTGTATCACTTTCAGGGTTTCCTCTAAATCCTCTATTATTTATTCTTCCACATGTACCCATATATATCAAATGTAACATACTTAATTTTCTGACTCTTCATATTAATGATACCCTTAATGCCAATAGGACCAACTGTGGTTTGTTTTGAAATGCCTGTCTTTTCCAAAGCAAATTTTGAAACAAAACAAGAATATCTTATAGTTTATTGAATGCATATAAAATTTTGTAAAGGCGATCCATACTTTGTAGTTTGTATAAATATTAAGCGTACCTGACATCTTTTTAATAGATGAGAGTTAATCACAAATCTTTTCCGTCTATTTCCATTATACATCTGAAAAAGCTAAACTGAGATATTTGACTTTAGAACAATCCCCAGTACCTTGTTAGTGATTGGTGTGAGGTTCAACAATAACCCTACTGGGTCCAAAGACATCTGACTGGTAGGGGAAGATTCCAATGTTTCGCGGATAGTTCTCTCAGTTTGAAGAAGACTATATGAGAGAGCAGGAGTATTATTTTCCTCAGGATTTGCCTATACTTAGTGACATTGATTTATGAAATAATAATAATAAAAAGCCCTTCATACTACTTCCATTTCAGATACCAATGTAAGAATGAACTAGCAGAAGAGAAGATAAATGAGAAAAAGTACAGGTTCTCAGAGATAATAACATAGCCTCTAACTGCAAAAGTAGTCATTCTGTGAGGCTCTTAGCATCTAGAATTTCTTAGTATGGCAGCATGTAATTTATGAATTAGTCATTTGAGAAATAACCTAGTACATATATGGCCAGATTTTGCTTTTTTTTTTTTAATTCCTCAGTATGGCAATCTTTGAAACATTCATATATTCTATTGTCCCTCAAACAATTCATTTCATTCATCATTTTTAGAAGGAGAAAATTCTTACTATTTTTCATATTTAGCTTTATTGTTTTTTAATGACTTACACATATCTGGAATGGATTTTAATTTTTTTGAGATTATAATATCATATTCCTCACTTCCCTTTTATCCCACCTCCATCCTATATTTGCCTCCTTACTTATGAGAGTTAGTATACTTCAGAAAAAGATTCGCCACATGCCAAGAGTCTAAAAGAATCATAATGCAGAACCTAAACCATAAACCTCAGAGTAAGAATCAGAGGAAAATAGAAAATTGAGCCTTTCTCCCACTAGCAAAAGAAACAAACATTTGCAAAACCATGAAGGAGAGTTATTCCTAAGGATGAAGAAGAATTTACAAAATTCACTTCATGTCACATATGTCAATGATGAAGCTTAGACAAGACTGAACATAAAAAGAGAAGAAGAAAAAGAAGACGAAGAAGAAGTAGAAGAAGAAGAAGAATGAGGAGGAGGAGGAGGAGAAGAAGAAGAAAAAGAAGAAGAAGAAGAGGAAGAAGAAGAAGAAAAAGAAGAAGAAGAAGAAGAAGAAGAAGAAGAAGAAGAAGAAGAAGAAGAAGAAGAAGAAGAAGAAGAAGAAGAAGAAGAAGAAGAAGAAGAAGAAGAAGAAGAAGAAGAAGAAGAAACAAGAATTTTTGGTAAACTGAAACACATTACTTAGTTCCAAAAGAGTAGCTTGAAGCAAGCAAGCAAGAAGGAAGGAAGGAAGCAAGGAAGGAGAGGAAACATTAAGATCACCTCACTGGAAGCTGATGCCCTGTGTAGTGTTTCTTGGAGTTGACAAAAGGAAAGACTCCCTGGGCCTTGGGATGTAGGAGAAGAAGCTGTATATTCTCTGTGGGCATAGGTGTCATGTGTGGAGACTGATTGCATTCTCTCAATACACCATGATTGGCCATGATGATGAACATAGACCAATTTGAGATTCAACTCAGCAGACTCCAACAGACCTTTAGAGACAGCTACATAAATTAGGATATTACTTAAGTCTCCTTCGCAAATGTCCTATTTTGTACTTATTAATCTGGAGTCTTGGATAGTCTGTTCAAAGACAGAATACAGAGCTCTTCTGAACACTAGCCACAATTACTCTCCCACAGATTTTCCTCTATAGTTTATACAAAAGAGGCTTGTCACTCAGAGTCTAGTAAGTCCTACATAATGATGCTGCTACATTTACTCTGACAAGGGTCCACTTTCTAAGATATGGTGCTATCTGTGATGGCAGGTACTGAAATATGAGACAAGTACTCTTTTATAAGGGCATCACTCTGGTACTTGCAAGTCTCATGAATAGACTCTTTTAGATAATTCTACTTCTTGAATCCATAAAATAAGAAAACATATAAATAGCATAATCTTGGGTGGCACAAGCATTCAAAATATCTGATAAATAGAACGTTTTCCAATGTATTTTGAGTTGTGATTCTTGATTAAAATCTCCTTAGTTACAGAAAAGTAGTTTGTGTTTTAAAATACTTTAATTGAAAAAATTAAATTGAATAGTACTATATAATTTCTCCCTTCCTGTTCTCTTTTCAGCCCCATCTTATGCAGCTCCCCTCAAGCCTTTCCTGTGATCCTCCTACTCTCAAGTCATAGTTTATTTTTCCCTTGTTAATACTGTTTAACACATACACATATGCACATGTGTGCTCACATGAGTATATGCATGAGTGGTCACAAATATATAAATGCAACTTGATGAGTCCATTTTTGTTTGTGGTGTATATGTGATTTCAATGCTAACCACTCTTTATTGGACAATCAGTAAGGCAGCAGATCCTTCAATAAAGCTAACTCCTTCAGCAAGCATTAGTTTCCTGCAGTTCTTTGTCTATAGGTGAAACGCTGTGAAATTGTTCCCCTCCCTATCAATAAGTTCATTGTGATTGCTATTGTTCTGGTCTTGTTAATGTAGCTATGTGTAGGAGAAACTGTTTGGTAGCTGACTTCTTCCCTCTTACATGATATTCCTTGATAGCCAGAAGAATTAATTGTGATGTGGTTATACCTTCTAGGTTTGGACTATCCATGAACCGTTTATCTCTCCTTGTGTCCAGCTTTGGTTTTCTGTGATAGTATAGATTTGCTATACAGAGAGGATTCTTTCTTGAGATGTCGTAGTGTCATTTTACTGTGCATATAATGGTAAGGTTTAGCATGCACTAAGGGACCATGCTGGTCTTGCAAAGCTGTGCTGGTAGGAAAGTTAAGTTTTGGACTCTGAGTGTTCATAGCTAGAAGTTTTTCAGAAGGCTTACTGTTAGTCTCTAGTGACCTTTCAGCCAAGTTAGTAGAAGGACAGGTGTGAATCAGATTTGAGTAAGACTGAAACTTAAAATTTTCTACCTTGGGCTGACTAAAGAATGTAAGCAACTCTTTTGTAATGACTTACATTTGAGGCATCCCTATAAGGATGGCAGTAATGGTCTCTCATAGGACAGGCTCAGAATTTCATTAGAAAATTGTACTCCCCCAAACACAGATGTCTGACTATTTTTACAGCCTCTTTAAGGCTAAGCAGAGAATGGGTCTTTATGAACAGAACACAGCATGGCTAAGCTTCAGGGTGTGATGGCCCAAGGTTAAAGTATTGCACATAAAACACCCAAAGGTATTTGTTGTGATAAAGATGGCTGCTTAAAACAGAACGAATATGAAATGAGAAAGCAGTGGATTAAACAGATGGCAAAGAATAGGATATTGGGAGGTGTTAAGAATTACAATCTAATTCTGCAAGAAATGTTTATATACTGAAGTGAGGGAAGAGACAAAATAAAAGATGCTGTTAAGATTCTAGATTAGTAAATGGAATGAAAGACAATGTCTCGAACCAAAATACCATTAGATAAAATGCTGCTTAAGGGAGGCTGATGAGTGTGTGCTTAGCTCTTGAGTATGTAAAACAGAGCATTTCTTTCTAAATGTGTTAGGATACCTAACGCTTAAACAAATGGTGTGCTCATATTGAAAATGTTAAGGGAAACATAGAAATAGTGCCAGAGTGTTTAGAGAAAGCACAGAACATAGTGAAGTAAATGGAGGAGGGGAAGTTGTTTGCCATGGCCTGCACTCAGAAATGGCTCTCTTTGTTCAATCTCAAAGGCAGTTGTCACTGAGTATACAGATAGTAAAGGAAAAACACAAGAATATTGAAAACAGAGGTGTGTGTGTGTGTTACCTACAACACAAAACAATTTGAAATAACTTTTGCTTTAGGTTGAATATGTATCTTCTCCAAAGGTCATGTCAAAAAATAATTGCCATTATGTGTTGACATTTGTATGATAGGCTGTTATATTTCTTGTCTATAAAGTGTTTTCTGCACATCATTATGACCTGTTTTTGGTATCAAGACTTAATTTAGAAACAATTTTTAAAAACGAAATAAAACAAAACCTAAGTATGGTGGAATGTGCTTTCAATCTAGACACCTAGGAAATGTAGATATGGGAATCCTTACCCATGCTCTTCTACTGGGTTTCAGAAACAAATAAGCATATGATTTCTGAAGAAAGACATCTGAGGTTGACCTCTGGCCATCACATGAGCATGCATAAATATGTATATGTACCTGCTCCCATTATACACACACACACACACACACACACACACACACACACATTCCTCTTAAGTAAATAGATCACAAAGACTCTATGCTCTTTGGTGGATTATGACTGCTATTATATAAGTTAATCTGACATGAAAGTTTGGCTCTACCCCTTTTTGTTTTCTGCCTTTCTTATGTTCTCTCTCCTTTTCAGTAAACAGAACAAACTCATATAGAAAGCAAAGAAAAGCCCATACTGGACTCTGAATCTGCTGGTAACTTGATCTAGCATGCTAAATGATTGAAGTAGATTATATAGTATCTAAGATACATTGATAAATATTAGCTTACATAAACAGGAAAGGGATGATTTATTATTTACTCAATTTCAGACACCCTACCATAGATAAAAGGATGAGCTAATAGAACTCTTCCTAAGAGGAAGAGGACGCATCAATGAATAATCCTCTGCAGAGCCCTTCTTTATATGATGCTATAATTGACCTGGCATGTAGTCTAGTTCCTGATGTTCTATATCAGTTTTCCCTCATTTGATTCATTTTATCACTTTAACATAGTTTCTAAGTTTTGGAGTGCATGGAAAGTGTACCAATGTGTAGATAAATTCTAGTGTGTGTTTATGTTTGGTTTTCTCTGCATATGTGCGTGTGTGCATGTGTGCGTGTGTGTGTGTGTGTGTATGTATGTATGTGTGTGTGTGTGTGCATGAGAGAGAGAGAGAGAGAGAGAGAGAGAGAGAGAGAGAGAGAGAGGAATGCAAAGAGAGAATGCCATACAGAGATAGAAGAAGAGAGACAGACAGAGACAGAGAGTTGAAAAATAATGCTTAAGGTTTTTGGAATTATAAACTTACAGTGTAAAATGTATGTTTAATCCTTATGAATAATATACTGCAATACTATATTCACAGCATGGTTATGTCCATTCTCCAGTACATAATAAGATACTAGAATACAACTAAATTTGTTGTAATAATTAATGTTTAACAAATGGTTATGAAGATAGCAGCCCATGTGCAAATATATGTACATATCAGCATGTGTGAATGAAATGCTAAATTTCTAGATTAATCAATATTCTTTTCTGCCCTAAAGTTGTTCATATTGTCGAAGATGGTATGATATCAACATTTTAAAGTACACAAGTTTATATAACTATTAGCTTGGCACTCATACATTTGAATTATCTAAGGATTCATCTCTAACTCCCAAGAACCAGTATAGCTACCAACACCGACAATGTTAATGACAATTTTTAACATGCTGTCTTAGAATCTAAAGTTATCCTTTAAAATTTATGGGTTTTATTATATTTCCACTCCAAAGTCCACATTTGTATTCCATTTAATGATGTATTTCTGCCACTTTTAAAGGTAAATACCTGTTATATGCCCTGTAATGGTAGTCAAGAAGCAATAGAATGTAAACAGCTTCAGATATTATCTAAAAGGAAACAAATTGGTGAATGCGGCCATGCATAGTAGATAAGACAACGACGTTCCTTTTACATTTCTACCTGTAATATTTCCTTCAGGGCTAACAGATAAGGCAATGAAATATTAGAAAAACAAGTTCAAGGATGCTTTAGGGTAATCCCTTATCAACCAGTGTTCTTCCTCTCTTATCCCATAATATGCATAAACCACAGTTATTATAGGCTGTGATAATAATACTTTTCCTGGAATATAAATCAATTTAACACTGCCTTACTCAATCTGAATATTTTTCTCATCATAAAGTGAATATAATTACATACATAGCTATCACTGAAGGCTAAAGAAAGCATTACATTTTAGCAATGGTGACATGCATAGATGGACTGCCAGAATCTCATTAAAGGTGAGAGTGCAGACTGGTCATGTTATTGATGGCAAATGAATACAGCTAAACGAGTACACTTTGCACAAAAGTTCAGATGGAAATTAGCAGATAAGAAAGTAAAGTTGAGGAAGAAATGCTACCTACAAGGATAATCTTAACTAAAATGCATTGTATTGATTACCTGGTAAAAGCAAACTAAGGGAGGATTTTGTTTGTTTGTTTGTTTGTTTGTTTGTTTACCCTTATATGGGATACAGCCCATTATGATTGGGAAGGTATGGTTCCAAAAGCAGGAGTTAGCTGATCACAGAGATTCTATAGTCAGAACACAAGAGTCATCAGATTCATGGTTTAGCTCCTTTTTCCTTTTAATGCAGTCCTGAACCACAGCCAGGCAATGCTGAACCCTTCCTTTATGCTGGGTCTTCCCACTTCAGTGAACCTAATCTAGGACAATTCTCCTTACAGGTGCATTAAGAAATTTTTATTCATAGCAGACTTATTTATAATAGGCAGAAATTGGAAGCAACCCAGGTGTTCCTCACTTGAAGAATAGATACAGAATATGTAGTTTATTTACACAGTGGAATACTATTCAGCGATTAAAAACAAGGACAACATGAATATTTCAGGCAAATAGATGGAACTAGAAAATATTATCCTGAGTGAGGTAACATGCATGGTATGGGTATGTACTTACTAACAAATGTATATTAGCCAAAAAGTACGGAATACACATGATAGACCCCACAGTCCCTAAGAAGTTCTACAAGATGGAAGGCCTAAGTGAGGATGCTTCAAGCCCACTTAGAAGAGAGAACAAAATCATCATGGGAGGCAGAGGGAGGGAGGAACCTGGGAGAGGGGGAAGGGGGACAGATTCAGGTATGGGGATCCCAGAGGATCAGGAATGAATAGAAATATACAGTTGTGGGGTTTGGGAGTGGGGAGAACCTCTAGAAAGTTTCAGAGACCTGGGAAATGAGAGGCTCCCAGAATACAATGGGGATAACCTTAGCCAAAATGCCCAACAGTGGTGAGAAGGAACCTGAAAAGAATACCTCCAGTAGATAGGCTGGACTCACAGTGAAGGGATGGGAACACCAATCCAGCTATAAAACTTTCTACCTCAAATCGCTCCTGTCTAAATTAATACAAAGACAAAAATGGAGCAGATACTGAAGGAATGGCAGGGATGGAGGGAATCCATCCTATGGAAAGGCACCAATCTCTGACACTATTACTGATGTAATATTGTGCTTGCAAACAGGAGCCTCACATGGCTGTCCTCTGAGAGGATCTCTACCAGCAGCTGACTGAGACAGATGCAGATACTCACAGCAAAGCATTAGACTGAGACTGGGGTCCCGTAATAGAAGAATTAGGGGAAGAAATGAAGGAGCTGGAAGGGATGGCAATCCCATAGGAAGGGCAACAGTGTCAACTAACCTGGACCCTTGGTAGCTCACAGAAACTGAGATACCAACCAAAAAAAGCATACATTGAATAGTCCAAAGTCCCTGGCAAAATGTAGAAAAGGAATTCCTTTTCTGGCCTCAATGGGAGAGGCTATCCCTAATCCTGTAGAGACTTGGTGCCTGAGGGTCGAGGAGATACCTGGGGGTGGGGATATGGGCATCCTCTCAGAAGCAAAGTTTAGGGGGATGGGGCAACAACTTTGCAATAGAGGTTTGGGAGGGTGCCGGCATTTGGGATATGAATAAATAAAATAATTAACTGATTAAAAAATAAGTTTATGTGTTGGGGGCCCCAGATCAGCTCTTGTATGCTGCCTGATTGTTGGCTCAGTGTCTGGTAGCTCCTAGGGGCCTGGGTTAGTTGAGATTGCTGGTCTTCCTATGAGGTCACCCTCCTCCTCATCTTCTTCCAGCCTTTTCCTAATTCAACCACAGCGATCTCCAACTTCAGCCCAATGGTTGGGTGTAAGTATCTACAACTGTCTCAGTAAGCTGCTTGTTGGGCCTCTTAGAGGAAGGACAGCCTTATTAGGCTCCTGTCTGTAAGCATACCATAGCATCAGTAATAGTGTCAGCCCTTGGAGCCTCTTCTTGAGATGGATCCCAAATTGGACCTGTCACTTGACCATCTTTCCCTCAGTTGCTTCTCCATTTTTATCTCTGTGGTTCTTTTAGACAGGAACGATTCTACGTCAGAATTTTTGACTGTGGGTTGGCAATCCACAGTCAAAAAATTTAAAAGTTACAACACTGGTTAACTATGCAGTATGAGGAATATCATGACAATTTTTGGGGGGAGATTTACAACCACTAATTTACTAATCCAACATATTCCATAACACAGTCTACAAACTTTTGTCCCGTTGTACAGAGATAACTTAAGGCTTTATCCTTCATTAAATTTTTTTTCTCTTTGCCACATG
Organism: Mus caroli; assembly: GCF_978045245.1. Classification (NCBI taxonomy): domain Eukaryota; kingdom Metazoa; phylum Chordata; class Mammalia; order Rodentia; family Muridae; genus Mus; species Mus caroli. The sequence continues at coordinate 80,749,143 of NW_028227272.1, forward strand.
TGGAAACTGTTACAACCCAAAAAAAAAAAAAAAGAGAGAGAGAGAGAGAAAGAAAGAAAGAAAAATCTGAACTGTAAAGCCACATTCCAATGGCTACATCTACAAAAAAACCTCCCATACCTAACACGCTGGGAACATTACCTGCAAGAGCCCCCTAAGACTGGACAAGCCAGATGATTTATGAGACTGCTGTGAAGATGTGTCTAGTAGTACTAGCAGAAGCTGCTCATATAAAGTGTCATCAAAATGGCTGCACAAATGTGAACTAAACCATGCTGATGCCAGGGAACATGCCAGACTGGACTGAGGAAAACCTGTGGGGACTAAAGGATGATAGGCAACTGAGTAAAACTAGGAGCAGTAAAAATGGCCATCCTACCAAAGGCAATCTATAGACTCAATGCAATCCACATCAAAATCCCAACATAATTCTTCAAAGACATTGGAAGAACAATTCTCAAATTTATCTGGAAAGGAAAAAACAACAAACAAACAAACAAAACAAAAAAACCCCCCAAAAACAGAATAGCAAAACTAATTCTAAACAATAAAAGTACAGCTGGTGGAATCACTATTCCTGACCTCAAGCATCACTACAGAGCAATAGTGATAAAAACTGCATGGTATTGGTACAGAGACAGACATGTTGATCAATGAAATAGAATTGAAGACCCAGAAATAAGATCACACACTTATAGTCACTTGATCTTTGACAAGATGCCAAAAATATACAATGGTAAAAGAAAGCATCTTCAATAATTTCTGCTAGTCTAACTGGCTGTCTGTATGTGGATGAATGAAAATAGACCCATATTTATCACCTTGCACAAAGCTCAAGTCCAAGTGGATCAGGAACCTCAACATAAAACCAGATACACTGAATCTAATAGAAGACAAATTGGGAAAGAGTCTCCAACTCATTGGCACAGGGGGAAATTTCTTAAACAGAACTCCAGTGGCTCATGACCTAATATCAACAATTGATAAATGGGACCTCATGAAACTAGAAAGCTTCTGTAAGGCAAAGGACATATCAATAAGACAAATCTACACCTGCAGACTGAGAAAAATATCTTCACTAAACCTACACCCAATAGAGGGCTAATATCCAAAAATATATAAAGAATTCAAGAAGTTAATCACCAAAAAGCTAAACAACACAATCAAAAAATTCTAAACCAAGAATTCACAACTGAGGAATCTTGAATGGCTAAGAAGCACCTAAAGAAATGTTCAAAGTCGTTAGTGATCAAAGAAATGTAAATCAAAACTACCCTAAGATTCCAGCTTACACCAATCAGAATGGCTAAGATCAAAACTTCAGTTGACAACACATGTTGGAGAGGATGTGGAGGAAGAAGAACACTCCTCCATTGCTGGTAGGATTGCAAACTGGTACAACCACTCTAAAAATCAATCTGGAGGTTCCCCAGAAAATTGGAAATAGATATACCTGAAGACCCAGCAATACCACTCTTGGGAATATACCCAAAATATGCCCCACCATGTCACAGGGGCATGTGTTCCACTATGTTCATAGCAGTCTTATTTGTGATCGCCAGAAGCTGGAAACAACCTAGATGTCCTATGGCAGAAGAATGGATGCAGAAAATGTGGTTCTTTTACACAATGGAAAAATACTCAACTATTAAGAACAATGACATCCTGACTTTTGCAGGCAAAGGGATGGAACTAGAAAATATAATTCTGAGGTAACACAAACTGGAAAGGACATGAATGGTATGTACTCACAAACACGTGGGTATTAGACAAAAAAATAATAAGAATACAGTAAGCCCAAGTAACAGTCCACAGGACTCAAAAGCCTCAAGAAGATGATGTGTCCAAGTGAGGATGCTTCAATCCCACGTGGGAGAAAGAAGAAAGCAATCACAAGTGGGGAGCAAGGGAGGGGCCTGGGAGGTGAAGTAGAATAAGGCCGGCAGGGGTGTAGAGGGGGGAACCTGTTCTGACATTGGGTGAGGGAAAAGGACTGAAGTGCTGAGGGCCAACAGAAAGAATGTAAACAGGCAACCTCAGGAAATAGGAGGTTGGGGGGACCCCCAGAATGCACCAGAGACCTGGGAGGTAAGAGAATCCCAGGACTCAAAGAGAGGAACCTTAGATGAAATGCCCGACAGTAGGGAGAGGGAACTTATAGAGCCCACCTCCAGCAGGAAGACAGGACATCAAGTGAAGGATGGTGTTGACATGACACAGTCACACCTCTGACCCATAATTGTTCCTGTCTGAAAGAATTACAGGGATCAAAATGGAGAGGAGCCTGAGGAAAAGAAGGTCCAGTGACAGGCCCAAAGTGGGATTCAGTTCAAGGGGAGGTTCCAAGACCTGACACTATTATTGAGGCTATGGAGCACACACAAAAAGAGACCTCGCATGAATGCCCTCCAAAAAACCCAACAAGCAGCTGAGTCAGATGCAGATATTTGCCCCCATCCAATGGACAGAAGCAGCTGACCTCTGTGGTTGAATTAGGGAAGGCTGAAAGAAGCTGAGAACAGGGAAATCCTGTAGGAGGACCAGAAGTCTTAATTAACCTGGACCCCTGAAACCTCTCAATCAATTGACCACCAAAGAAACAACATATACCAGCTGATATGATCCCCCCACCCCCAACACACATACAGTAGAGGGCTTCTGGGTCTGTGTTCATTCACAGATGATGCACCTAACCCTCAAGAGACTGGAGGCCCCAGTAAGTTTAGAGCTTACCCAGGTGTGATTGGAGGTGGGTGCATCCACCTAGAGATGGGGTAGGGTGGGGGGAGTAGTGGGATGTGGAGTACATGGAAGGTGGATGCTGGAACGGGCAATGGAATATCGAGTGTAAAAAAATAATTAAAAATAAAATAAAAAAATAAAAGTTAAAAAAAAAAAGTGGCTTTTCTCAGGGAAAAGCACACTGGCTGGTTTTCCACTGTCAAGAGGTAAGCCCTGAGAACACACGTGCAGGTAGCATTTTACAGACTGAACAGATTATATTAAGAAATATATAAATATAGAAATAGATATAGAGATAGAAATATCTGTTTGCATTATGTGTATGTAGTAACTATTAGTATGGAAAAAAGAGGCAAAGAATTTTAAAGAGATTGGGAGGGGCATGTGAGAGGGTTTTGAGGGAAGAAAGAGAAGAGAGAAAATTGTAATTAAATAATGTCAAAAAATTACAATGCTTTTTGATACAAAAGTAAGATGAGACTAATACTATTGGATTCTCATTTAATCAAGTGTTTTATTATCAACATTTTTGAGCCTTTGAGCTGTAGATGCATTGATAGCTTTTGTTTTGTTTCATGGCATTCTTCTATATAATAAATATTCATACAGAGTACATGATATTAATGCAGAAAAACTCACATAAAATGAAGAATAGCAGGAAGATGTTGTGTACTGACCACACACAATGATGCTGTTCGCACAGATGGTGCTAATTAATATTAAACCTGTAAGATGTTCTGGAGAAACTAAATGGAAAAGGCTAATAGTAGACTAACTCCAAGATACATAAGTAAATAAATGCATAGATGAATGCAGGTTTACTTTTCCTTTTTCTTTCTTTGTTTTTATTGGATATTTCCTTTATTTAAATTTAAAGGTTATCCCCTTTCCAGATCTCCCTTCTGGAAACCCCTATCTCCTTCCACTACCCTGCCCCTATGAGGGTGCTCCTCCTCCCGTCCACCCACTCCAGCCTCCCATCCTAGCATTCGCCTACTATGGGGCATCGAACACCCTCAAGCCCAAAGGCTTCTCCTCCACTGATGTCCATCAAGGCCATCCTCTGTCACATATGTAACTGGAGCCATGGGCTCCTCCATTTGTATTCTTTGGTTGGTGGTCTAGTCCCTAGGAGCTCAGGGTATCTGGCCAGTTGACACTGTTGCTCCCTCCATGGGGCTGCAAATTCCCTCAGTTCTATCAGTCCCTTCTCCAACTCTTCCATTGGGGACCCTGTGCTCAGTCCAATAGTTGGCTGTGACCATCCTCCTCTGTACTTGTCAGGCACTGGCAGAGCCTCTCAGTCATATGAGGCTCCTGTCAGCAATCACTTCCTGGCATCAGCAATAGCATCCGGGTTTGGCGATTGTATATGGGATGGATCCCCAGAGCACACACATCTATGTAAGGTTAAGACACATTCTTTAGCAAAACTTCTCATAGCAATGCAATGCCTTAGACTCTAGCTGCAGAAGACAGATTGCAGAGGACACATGGCCATTTCATTTTGTCTGCATTTGCACACAGAGGTGGAGGTCAATTACAGTGTCGAGTAGTTATATCATTCTCACTGCACACATTAAAGAGAAAACAGGTTCAGAATCTGTGTCATGATGTTCAAACCAGAAGGAGTAAAGGTGGTGCAGTAGTACACAATGTTGCTTCTATTCTAATTAGCCACACAAACAGCCTGAAGAGATTCTTTTCTAATTGTTCCTGCACTTGGATTTCTTTAACCATTCTTCTGTGAATGACATAACCTGAACATAGAGGAGATAATGTGATGAATGTTTCATATATTTTTAGATCTCCAGAAATGGTACTATTACAGGATATTTGTTTTGAACTTAATTATAGAGACTTTTTTTTTAGACTTTTTTTTTTTTTTTTTTGAGAAAAGTTTTCTCTGTATAGTCCTGGCTGTCCTGGAACTCAGTCTGTAGACCAGGCTGGCATCCAACTCAGAAATCCACCTTCCTCTGTCTCCCAAGTGTTGGGATTAAAGACATGTGCCACCATTGCCCAGCTTTTTTTTTTTTTATTATTTTGTTGTTGTTGTTTAAAATCATGTTCTATTGGGAACATGATATTTGAAATGATTCTTTTAATGATCCAGTTGCACAGCTACTACTAAGTTCAACTTTATTTCCCTTGATGCCTTGTAAGTTTTAGAAATGTAAAATATTGATGTGTCAGAATCTAGAAACTAAGTTTTCACCATGAGAAGACACTTGGAAAGAGGAAAGGGAAATCCTATTGTATCACAGAAATGTAACTAGCACAAATTGATGTTGTGTTACTTTGATGTTAATAAAAACCTGCATGGATTTTCTATATTAACACATATAAGTGCTTATCTACAAAACCTCACTTTCTCATAAATGATTCCATATATAACTCTTGTATATTTTCTCTATTTAAAATACTTTGTTCAAGCTTCTGTAGAAATCAAAACATTTATGACACTCTATTTGAAGGTTCATGTGGAAAAAAGCAAATCTAAATTACATGTTTAATTCTTTTATTTTGATCCTTTTGTATCATTTTCCTCTAGTCCATATATCTAGGGTACAAATATTCTGTGAACATAAAATTTCTGTTCCACTGAACTTATTTATAGTACAAAAATTGGAAACTATGATTAGGGACAATATTATTGAAGTTATTTACACTCAAAGTAAATGTGAATTGAAATGGAGGTCAGCATGTAGCAGAATAAAAACCCACCCATTCTTATCTCCTTGTACAAAGCTCAAGTCAAAGTGGATCAAGGATTCTCGCATAAAACCAGATACACTGAAACTAATAGAAGAGAAAGTGGGGGAGAGCCTTGAACACATGGGCACAGGGGAAATTTTCCTGAACAGAACACCAATGGCTTAGGCTCTAAGATCAACAATCCAGACTCCAGAAAACCAAATAACCCTATTTAAAAAATTGAGTACAGAGCTAAACAAGGAATTCTCAACTGAGGAAAACTGAATGACCAAGAAGCACCTAAAGAAATGTTCAACAGCTTTAGTTATTAGGGAAATGCAAATCAAAACATCCCTGAGATTCCACCTCACACCAGTCAGAATGGCTAAAATTAAAGATTCAGGTGACAGCAGATGCTGGCAAGGATGTGGAGAAAGAGGAACACTCCTCCATTGTTGGTGGGATTGCTAGCTGGCTCATCCACTCTAGAAATCATTCAGGCAGTTCCTCAGAATATTGGACATAGTACTACCTGAGGACCCACCTCTACCATTCCTGGTCATAAACCCAAAAGATTCTCCAACATATAACAAGGACACATGCCCCACTATGTTCTTAGCAACCTTACTTATAATAACCAGAAGCTGGAAAGAACCCTGATGTCCTTCAACAGAGGAATGGATGCAGATAATGTGACACATTTACACATGGAGTACTACTCAGCTTTTAAAAACAATGAATTCATTGAATTCTTAGGCAAATGGATGGAACTAGAAAATGTCATCCTGAGTAAGGTAACCCAATCACAAAAGAACACACATGGCATGCACTCACTGATAAGTGGAGATTAGCCCAAAAGCTAGGAATACCTAAGATAAAATTCACAGACCACATGAAGCTCAAGAAGAAGGAACACCAAAGTGTGGATGCTTCAGTCCATTTTAGAAGGCCTAGTCAGCCATCATTGGGAAGAGAGGCCACTTGGTCTTGCAAACTTTATATGCCCCAGTACAGGGGAAACACCAGGGCCAAGAAGTGGGAGTGAGTGGGTAGGGGAGCAGGGCGGGGGAAGAGTATAAGGGAACTTTCTGGATAGCATTTGAAATTTAATGAAGAAAATATCTAATAAAAAAATTGAAGAAAAATAAAAAAAGAAGGTGGAACTAAATACTCATGGGAGGAAATAAGAAGACAAAGTGTGGAGCAGAGACTGTAGGAAAGTCCAATCAGAAACTGCCTCACATGGGGTTCCATCCCATATACACACACCAAACTCAGACACTATTGTGGATGCCAAAAGTGCTTGCTGACAGCCTGATATAGCTGTCTCCTGAGAGGCTCTGCCAGAGCCTGAGCAAATACAGAGGCAGATGCTTGCAGTCAATCATTGGACTGAGCACTAGGTCCTCAGTGGAGGAGTTAGAGAAAGGACCAAAGGAGATGAAGGGGTTTGCAACCCATAGGAAGAACAATATCAACCAAGGATAACTCAGTCCCCCCAGAGCTCCCATGGACTAAAACACTAACCAAAGAGTACACATGGAAGGTCCCTGGGCTCTAGCCCCATATGTAGCAGAGGATGGCCTTGTCAGGCATCAATGGGAGGAGAGGCCGTTGGTCCTGTCAAAGCTGGATGCACCAGTGTAGGTTTATGCAATGGAGGAGAGGAAGGAGTGGGTAGGCGGGTAGATGAACACACTTCTAGAAGCAGGGGGAGGGAGCATGAGATAGGGGGCATCTGGAGGGGAAACTGGGAAAGAGGATAACATTGAAATGTAAATCAACAAAATGTCAAATAAAAAGAAATGTACATGTAATCGTAAAAAAAAATTACAAATTTTAAAACTTTCAAGCCATTACTTAATATAATGCTCTGTTCAAGTAAAACAGAGCAACCGTTTTCTTTCTGTCCCTTCCTTCCTTCCTTCCTTTATTCCTTCCTTTCTTTCTTTCTTTTTTCTTTTCTTTTCTTTTCTTTTCTTTTCTTTTCTTTTCTTCTCTCTCTCTCTCTCTCTCTCTCTCTCTCTCTCTCTCTCTCTCTTTCTTTCTTCCTTTCTGTGTGTGAGTTGTTTATGTTTGTTTGTTTGTTTGTTTTCTCCCCCTGCCCCATGATTCTTGATTTCTGTATGTAGTTCTGGCTATCCAGGAGCTAGCTCTGTAGACCAGGGTAACCTCAAACTCAGAGATCTGCTACCCATACTCCCAGGTGCTGGGATTAAAGACATTTCTTAATTATAGGTGCTACCATGCCCAACTCAGAATTTTCCAAAACAAAATCCTGACAGGAATTACCTCACACTAAAACAAAAAAAAATTAATTTTATTAAATTTAAACATAATTCTTCAGGTCTTGTGAGAGCGTTTATAATAATTATGAGTTATAAAGTAGTAAGAAAGATTTTTCTACTATACAATGAAATAAAGAAAACATTAATGTTAATTTTGTATGTAGATATTTATGTCTACTAAAGCAAAATGGATCAGAATCTACATCTTAAAAATGTTTCAACTAACCTGGACCCCCGAGATCTCTTAGACACTGAGTCACCAAGCAGGCAGCATACACCAGCTGGCATGAGGCCCCTGACACATATACAGCAGAGGACTGCTGGGTCTGGCCTCAGGGAGAGAAGATGCACTTCACCCTCAAGAGACTTGAGGCCCCAGGGGGTAAGGAGACATGGTGGGGGAGGTGGGGACATCCTTTTGGAGACTAGGGAGGATAAATGGAATGAAGAACTGTCAGAGGACGAATGAGGAGGGGCATAGTGACTGGACTTTAAAAAACAATTAAAGATAATTTTTTTTAATAAATAATGTTTTTACAAAAATGCATAAAATATTCACACACGAACACACACACACAAAGTTGAGAAACATTGCACCAGCCCATTCCATATAGTGAATGTGAGGAGACTTTTGTCAGTGTCATGTCTAACTACAATAAATAATGAAGTCTTTGAAATCTATCAGGAAAGCCCTTACACTAAATTTTTGAATTATATTATATCAACCATTCACTACCAGTGTCTAACTAGTGGTTTCGAAAGGAACTAAACCTCACAGAGCATAGATTACGTAAGCTTGACGGGCAGATGAATATGAAATAAAGACAAGCCTTCCCTCTCTTCAAACAGAGGACGTGTGTGTGTGTGTGTGTGTGTGTGTGTGTGTGTTGTAATTTAAGAGCACATTATAAAACACATCCTGTTTATTCATGTGTACTTTTTCCATCATTAGGTAAATCATTTCTCTTCTTCTTGCAGCCTAAAATTAGTTTAGGGGTATTTCCTCTAATTTCAAATAACTTATTACACAAGACAAGAATTTTGCATTGAATAGTTTGTACTATTTGCTGTTCAAACTTTAAAACTGCAGATGCTGCCTTAGCTAACATTATACTGAATGGCAAGCTTGGGGCTCGGAAATGTCATATAGCTTCAAAAGTTAAGTGCCATGAGATGACGGCACTTGAGTACTTGTGGTACCACCACATATTACTGCATATTTGCTAATAAGAATCTCACTCAGGAATAAGAAAACAAATACATATTGAGGTTCAGCTGTCTCACCATGTGTGCCTCTGTAAAGCAGAAAGCCATGTTAGTGACTGGTACCCTCTGTATGATGAGCTACGTGCATGCAGACTATTCATAGATACCAAAGCTGTGACAAGGTTAATAACTCAAATATTGTAGAAATACTCCATATTCTGCAAGGATTCCAGGGATTGATAAGCAACACTGAATTTGGTACAGATTATTATGGCACTTTAGTATTTAGTATTAAATTATTATTTTCAAAGTAGCAAACTGACATTTTAACTCTAAATGTCCAGGAATACTTGGTTAAAGGAGATGATCAACGCCCATTCCCAGGGTAATCCATCCCTTGCATGTCGTAAAGCATCGTGAAGAAAGGTGATATAAAGTGTGAGTGATATATGTCATGTGCATTTTTGATCTTCTTTAGAAATAGAAGGGTAAACTCTTTAAGTAGATTTTTAAAGAGTATATTAGGAAATTCAGTTTCATTAGGAAGAAATGTCCAGTGAATGCATGGAGGCAGAAATAACAGGCTGAACATTGTGGTGTTGGCATTCTAAACTTCCACACTGGGCTTTTTCTGTACAGATACAAGCAGTTCCAAGGCCGGAGGGAGAGAGGAAGACGGATGGTAACACTTTTCATGACAAGAATAGTACATTTGTGAGAAGATAACCAAGAGGACTTGTTTCTACTTCTTGTGCCTCCCAGTAAGAAAATACAAACAACCAAATGACCACCCGTAAGCCAAGAAACCTACCCTTGTCAGAGACTACATACATCTGCCAACACTTGATCCTTGGACTTCCAACCCTCCAGCCTTGAAAGAAACAAATGTTCATTGTTTAAGCCACCCAGTCCATGATAATTTGTTACAGCAGCCTGAACTGATGAACTGACTGAGACACATTGTAATGCAATGAAATGAAATCGATGAAGAAGATTTATGTGCTTTCCTGGTCAGATTAAAAAACAGTGTCCAAAGCGCATTGAAACAACAACAAAAAAATTGGTCCTAAGAAGTTACCTCTTCGAGGAGAGGGGAATTCAGTATTTTATTGTTGATGTTGTTGTTTTTGTTTGTTTGTTTGGTTGGTTGGTTTTTTGCTTTTGACTTTTCTAACTACCCTCATACAGCATCTATTGAAACATTTGCCAAACAAAGTACACTTACTCATAATTCGAATCTACCAATGGACATGAAAAAGTAAAAATTAAAGAAAATCCAAAACTCAACTAATTTGTTAGTTATAGCAAGAGTTAATTTGAATGACTCTGAAATAACTATGATTTCATATATATATATATATATATATATATATATATATATATATGTTTGAGAAGACGTTATAGATGGAGATTATTTAAATAAATGTATTGCTAAAAGCAAACTATAATGATCCAAACAACCTATTGTTTTCTTATTATTCCACTGAGCTGCTCACATATTGTGCTAGTACTCATTAGGAAGACAAATGGTAAAAGAGCATGCCTAAGATGTTGTTTTCTATTACCTGTCATTGCAAGACAGATCAAGTGTTAATCACTGCCCAATAAGAAGTGAAGTGTACAAATGCTGCAGGATTCCTACAAAGGCACATTTAGGCAGTATATGCAAAAATGCATTTAGGGTATAGGACTATTGTGGGCAATTGTACAACAACCACAATTAAAAAGGCCTGTGTATAGCTACTGTTATTCTCCTCTAAGACAAAGTGAAAGATTTTTTTTTTTAAATGTAGAGGTGAATCTTCCAAAGAACGCCTTAAGATAGAATATATGAATCTTACACTACAGGTACCCATAGTCCTTGGAGGGAGAATCAGAAAACTGTTTCCACTCTGCATTGACCCTCCTAACCACTGACAAATATGCCTGTAATCTGAAGGATTGGAAATGGTTTTCTGATTTCCAATGGAAACTTCTGACTTACAATGTGAAAGGAAAGAATGATGATCAAGCAAAAGAGCAGCGTGTTGCCAAAAGTGAACATTTTATTAAATATGTATTTGTTCTTATTTGAGGTATCCAATTAAATTTTTACCTAAATTGTTTATTTGTATAGAGAAAGAACTTTTTCATATGTTGAATATCTCAAAAAGTCTTTGCTGCAGATATTCATTTACTAGGTTCAACTGTCATTACTGTGAGATGATAAGAGGAAGGGATGCTGTGTTCATGTATTAACAATGAGCAAATATAACAATATTTCTTCCACCTCAAGAAGGAAACCCAACGTAATTCATTTAGTTCTGAGGAATTGCTTATTATTTTGTTTTGTTAATCCTCTAAACAGAGAATATGGGAGAAACAGAGCCCTTAGTAAATTGCCACATTTTATCTCTTAAAAATATTGAAATATTGTTCTCGGTAATAAGTCATCATAAGTTCATATTTGTGAAGAACTTAGAAAATAATTCAATTAATATGTATTATTGCCACTGGCCATTCATCTGTTTCTTTCTAGACTTTAACTTTTATGATCACAGAAAATCATGGGGTTCCTGTATGCAATTTGTTACTGTTATAAAAATCAGATGATAAAACTTGCTTATTATTTCAAAATGTCAGGAGAAATGACTTATTGTTGCAATTTTTCTGAGGACCTTAGCATTTCAGGCTTCAAACATTTTACTAATATAACCCTAAAATATTTTCTTTAATATGTAAACACAATCAAGCTCTATTAGACTTTCTAGCAGGACAGATGTGGAAAGAAACTGCCTGCCACCATCACATTACTTACCATGAGAAATAAGAGAGCCACAGAGACCCATGGCACACATCAGCTATGCATAAAACCATCAGCCTGCCTCTGCCTTTCTGAATCTGTAAATGGGTCTTTTGCATCAACCAAGTGGTTTTCAAAATGAGTATAAACCTACTAGGAGTTGAGAGTAAATAAAGAATGAAGTTAGTAGTCACAATGCCACATTGTTTTGATATAGTCATTTTTTAAATGTCACTTTACATTATATGTGTAATTTATACATTCTACTCTGTTTTATCTTACATAATTTCAAGTACAAACATTTAAACTACAACTACACTAAGATATTTTAAAACATTCACTTGAAAAATCACTCTCACTATAACAAATATAATTTACCATCTATTCCTTCTAGCCTAGCTGTCAAGTTCTTAACCCATAATAATTTTCTGTGTTAATATTGGCCATAGTAAATAAAATTAACACTGTAACACCAGATACTTCTAAAAGTAAGTATTTCACTGACCCTCTCTTTATGATCTGTTGATCTCCCTTTCAATATGAAAGATATCTTTGGGAACTATTCATAAAATCTAACAGACAAGTGAAAATCAAAACAGACAGCATACTCAAGAATGAAAACTTAAGAGCTGTTGAAGTGAACTAGTATTTATGGTAAATGTAGATTAAGCAAGTAAAAGGTAACAGCAAATAGAATTGTCAAGACACAATCTATGGAACATATTAACTCAAGAGAGTATATACCTAAAGTATTTAAGATTGTATGTTATCGAACATTGTATTGGGACTTTGTTTTGCATGTTATAATAGTAAATACCAATAAAATAAATTCCTAAAGTACATATTGGGTATAAACTGTAGTTATTTCTACTAATGATGTACATTACTAAAATTAAGCACTTCTTTTTTTAAGCACTTTTTTAATGAGGCCAAAATACTATATACATATAAAGTAAAGCTTTTGGACAGACACAATTCAGTAAGGTTAAATGATATAACAATAATGTCAAGTTTTCAACATCACTACAAGAAGTCATTTGATTTTACATTTGACGTTTATATTTTGTTCTTTGTAGTGGGGACCTGTAACTCAATAAGGATTTCTAATACATAGCCATCTATAGCAAAATGACACTGAAAAATCTGTAGGGAGGCATACAAAATACTTCGCTATAAATATTTAAAACAAAAGTAAAATGATGTACAAAAACAAATAATGCATAAACAAAGAGGAAACAAAACCAAAATCGTGTATGACCCTAATGCTGAAGATACCTACACACATCTTCCATAATATAGAGAAATCTAACAGGAACTGAGCTAGAGGCTTCATCTATAGTGGTTAGTTTCCATTATCCTGGAAGGTCTACATGGGCTGCTAGAAAGAAAAAGATGTTAGAGTCTTGCTATGGGTGCGCAATACACTTGTTTGAGTGGGCCGTAAACATTCAAGAGGGGATAGAGAAGATATTGTGTAGGAATTCCATCTTTCACTGCTCAACTTATTCCTATGTCTAGGTTAAGCAAAGGGTGAACCTTTTCAGCTGTCACTCACTAGTAATCTCATCAGAGGCCAATGATAGTCCCAAGCCAATGGAATAATCTGATTGCATCTCATGCATGTGTCAAATTGGAAAAAAAATAAAAAGAAAAAAAAGCTAAGATGGAAAACACAATATTTGATATTATAGTATGTTTTCAAATTGAAAATGACATTGTATGAAGTAAGTAATAGGTAAAGCGAGGGTATAACTGAAAAGGAACCAGAACTCCTCTTGGGAACAATACACATTGATTGTATCTCCCTGGAATTGTTTCATATTGCTTGGGCAAGTAATTGCTTCCATTGTCCCTTCATTCTTTCTGCATTTTTTTTTTTTTACTTGATGGCTATTTTACTTATGCAGCTGAGTAATGTAAGAAGTTCCTGTTCTTTTTAAAAATTTAATTATATTTTTAATTTATTTTTTAACTCCGTATTCCATTCCCCACTGCCACATCCACCTTCCATCTGCTCCACATCCCATACCTCCTCCGCACCCCACCCCCATCTCCAAGTGTATTCCCCCACCCCTTCCACACCACCTGACCTCTAACACCCTGGGGCCTCCTGTCTCTTGAAGGATAGTTGCTTCATCTCTGAATGAATACAGACCCAGAAGTCCTCTGTTGTATGTGTGTTGGAGGCCTCATATCAGCTGGTATATGCTGTCTTTTTGGTGGTCCTGTGTTTGAGAGATCTCAGGGTCCAGGTTAATTGAAACTGCTGATCCTCCTACAGAATCGCCCTTCTCCTCAGCTTCTTTCAGCATTCCCAAATTCAGCAACAGGGGACAACAGCTCCTGTCCATTTGTTGGGTGCAAATATCTGGATCTCACTCTTTCAGCTGCTTGTTGGGTCTTTCAGAGGGCAGTCATGATGGATCCCTTTTTGTGGGCTCTCCATATCCTCAGTAATAGTGTCAGGTCTAGAGAACTCCCCTTGAGCTGGATCCTATTTTGGACCTGTCTCTGGACCTTCTTTTCCTCAGGCTTCTATCCATTTCCATCCCTGTAATTCTTTCAGACAGGAAAAATTGTGGGTCAGAGACATGACTTTGGGATGACAACCCTATTCCTCACTTCACGTCCTGTCTTCCTGCTGGAGGTAGGCTCTATAGTTCTCTCTCCCTACTGTCCAGCATTTCATCTAAGGTTCTTCCCTTTGAGTTCTGGGAGTCTCTCAACTCCCATGTCTCTGGTGAATTCTGGAATTTACCCAAAAGATGCCACACAATGCCACAGGGACACGTGTTCCACTATGTTCATAGTGTCCTTATTTGTGACACCCAGAAGCTGGAAACAACCTAGATGTCCCAGGACAAAAGAATGGGTAGAGAAAATGGGGTTCATTTACACTATGGAATATTACTCTGCTACTAAGAACGAGGAGAGAAGTATCACACTATGGTCTTCCTTCTTCTTGAGTTTCATGTGGTTCGTGAATTGTATCTTGCTTCTGAGCTTCTGGGTTTATCAGTGGGTGCATGTCATGTGTGTTCTTTCTGATTCAGTTCCCTCACTCAGAATTATATACTCCAGATCCATTCATTTGCCTACGAATTTCATGAAGTCATTCTTTTTAATAGCTGAGTAGTACTCCATTGTGTAAATGTATCATATTTTCTGTATCCATTCCTCTGTTGAGGGGCATTTGGGTTCTTTCCAGCTTCTGGCTATTATAAATAAGGCTGCTATGAACATAGTGGAGCATGTGCCCTTATTACAGCAATGGAGGAGTGTTCCTCTCTCTCCACATCCTCACCAGCATTTGCTTGCACCTGAGATTTTGATCTTAGCCATTCTGACTGGTGTGAGGTGGAACCTCAGGGTTGTTTTGATTCGTATTTCCCTGACAACTAAGGATGTTGAACATTTTTTAGGTGCTTCTTGGCCATTCAGTATTCCTAAGTTGAGAATTCTTTGTTTAGCTCTGTACCCCATTTTTAATAGGGTAATTTGTTTCTTTGTAGTCTAAATTCTTGGGTTCTTTGTATATATTGGATATTTGCCCTCTATCTGATGTAGGATTGGTGAAGATCTTTTCCCAATCTGTTGGTGGCCTTTTTGTCTTCTTGACAGTGTTCTTTGCCTTACAAAAGCTTTGCAATTGTGGCTATTTCTATTCATCTTAGAAAGGGGGGGGCAAAATGCCCAGGGAAGGAGTTACAGAGACAAAGCGTGGAGTAGAGTCTGAAGAAATAACATTCTAGAGACTGACTCACCTGGGGATCCATACCATTTACAATCACCAAACCCAGACACTGTTGTGAATGAGAACAAGTGCTTGCTGACAGGAGCCTGATATAGCTCTTACAGAGATGCTCTGCCAGTGCCTCACATATACAAAGATGGATGCTCACAGCCATCCATTGTACTGAGCATAGGATCCCCAATGAAGGAGCTAGAGAAAGGACTCAAGGAGCTGAAGGGGTTTGCAGCCCCATAGGAGGAACAACAATATGCACTAGCCAGTACCCCCTGGAGCTCCTAGGCAGTAAACCACCAACCAAAGATCACACATAGTGGAACTCATGGCTGCAGCTTCATATGCAGCAGAGGATGGCCAATCAGACATCAATGGGAGGAGAGGCCCTTTGTCCTATGAAAGCTGTATGTCTCAGTGTGCAGGAATGCCAAGGCCAGGAAGTGGGAGTGGGTGGGTTGGTGAGCAGGGAGAAGTGGGTGGGGATAGAGGAGAGTGTGTTTTTTGGAGGGGAAACTAGGAAAGGGGATATATTTGAAATGTAAATAAGAAAATATCCAAAATAAAAAAGAGGACATCCTGAGCTTTTCAGCCAAATGGGTGGAACTAGAAAATATCATCCTGAGTGAGGTAACTCAGACACAAAAGGACATGTGTGGTATGCACTCACTAATAAGTAGATATTATCCCCCACCCCTAACCTCCCCCCCAAAAAAATGTACAGAATACCCAAGATACAGCCCACTGAACTCAAAAAAATCTCAACAAGCTGAAGTGCCCAAGTGAGGATGCCTCAGTCCCACTTGGGAGAGAGAAGAAAGCAATCACAAGTAGGGAGGGAGGGAGGAACCTGGGAGGGAAAGTTGAAGGGGTGAGGAGTCTGTGAGAAAGAGGGAAACCTGATCTGGTATTGGGTGAGGGAGAAGGACTGAAGCCCTGAGGACCAGCAGAAAGAATGGAAACAGGCAACCTCGGAAAATAGAAGTTTCTGTTCTAATTGGTATTGTATTAGATTTACATCTCTCTGGTTCTATAGTGTTGTCTTTAT
Source organism: Mus caroli (assembly GCF_978045245.1). Taxonomy (NCBI): domain Eukaryota; kingdom Metazoa; phylum Chordata; class Mammalia; order Rodentia; family Muridae; genus Mus; species Mus caroli. The sequence continues at coordinate 80,765,651 of NW_028227272.1, forward strand.
TTTATGCTTGTGTCTCTCTGGTTTTGTTATAGCGTGGATATTTCACTCATGTAAATGTTTCTTAGATGCCCCTCTGCTGATCAGGTTATAAAAATGACCAGTATAGAATATATTTTTAATATTTTCTTCCCAATGAATATATTTCTTACAGGATAAGTGCTGACTACTAGTGAAGAGCTGTCTTTGTTACTTTAAACTCAGAATTCCATTAACTTAACTCATAAGACCAAGTGGTGAACCATCTATTCAGTTGTATCCATATGGAAGTTCAACTCTAATTCAAACTTTGTCTATTTCACTTTAATGACTCTTGACATACCTCAGATCTGCTAGTAATCAACTTGCATTTGATTTTTCCATCTACTAAAGACTTTCCCAAATATTCACACATCATTTTCTTATATTATTAAACCTGGCTGTGTTTATTAAGGTCATTCACTTGTAATCAACACATTATGCCATCCATTGCATCCTATTCTTGCTTATACTAATTTTCTCCAAGGAGCTTACTATTATTGGGCATAGAATTAGATGTAAAGAGAGTATTTTCTTTGTAGCTTTAATCAATATCTGTTTTTTTTTTAGTGCACTGAAAACCAAATTGTAAACAGTATATGTATTTTTATTACAAGATTGATATCTTTTCTACATGGATAAAATACTATTCCCTATTTAATGATTACTCAATACATCTCTTCTTACAATAGCAGCCAACATAAGCCAATATCAAATTGTACCACAGAAGCATTGTAACCCTATGAATTCCTTGCCGGGCTAGAATAAATTTTGAAAGGCTCACGCTTTGGATATAATTTTTAGGCAGCTATAGCTACTGTGAGTTCATGACTACAATAGCTATGTCATGCCAAAATATAATTCCTTAAGCCTTCTAGCCACCATCCAATGGTAATATTCTTTATTCCACATCTTCTGCAATGTTCACTAAGTCTTGGGGTTGGCGATATCGATGTTCATTTTAGAACTGGGCACCCAACATGCACTTATTCCCTGAAAGTTGTTTTGGCATACCTGATAGATATAAGTAGGTAGGAAGCTTTTTAAATGCTGCTAAGAACTTTGTTTTTCCTCTATTTTTGAAGTAGTCAACAGTGGCAGTCTGGCAGGTAGAAACACAGACAAGTTACCATAACTTTGAGGACCATTTCGGTCCTTAGGCCTACATGATTAACAGTTTCTATGATGACATGAAATTATAACCCTCAGCTCTTTGCAGAGGCAGGTATTAAAGCATTCATTCTAGGGTCATGAAGATTTGACAGTCCCTTAGAATTCTTCTTTCAACCAGATCATAAATGTGTTCTTTTCTGACTCCTTGTGGCCTACTCTAATATTATACTTCATTTTCTGCTCATTGCTTTCTTCCTGTGTTGGCCTCTTTGTACCTGTACCAATGTTCCTCAAATTATTAAATGGACAACTGCCAAGTGAATCTAGGTAAGTGTTTCTATTGGGATAGTATATGGGAGGTATTTTGTTCCAGAAAGATATTTGCAAATATGAACAATGACAAAAGCTTACATTTCATACACACCTTTCTAGCACCCTTGTATGAATAAAATTAGGATCTCTTCACATGAAATCAACAGGAAATTCCAAGTACCTGATTTCTGTATATTTTTTGCTAGCCAGATATGTGTTTGTGGATACTCATTAGTCTCAACTAGAGACTGTTCCTTTGCCTATCAACCATAAATTGCCAGGGCATTAGCCTGGAAAGCCAGGCTTTAGGATTCATAGTCAAGTGGTATAGTGGCTCTGAAACACTGCCCGTATAATCTTTAACTCTCAGACTGTGCAGGTATACAGGTGGTATTTATAGCATCTTATAGTTACAAGCCTCTGTTCAAGGTCAGTGCTGCTCACCAAGCTAGAGTGTGTTCAGTTGCTGACCCCACCATCTGCACAGTGCCCTGTTGCCACTACTGCCCTCATCCTCTACTTGTTCTTTCCATGTGGTCTCAAGTTACTGTGTAGTTCTGACAGGAGTCAAGAAAGGCTACCTGAGAGTTTTCACTGGACCTGATGTGGTAGTTGTAGTTCAAGAGAAGGTACCACAGGAGAGTAAATCAACTCAACTCACAGAGTGAACCTAAGGATATATATATATATATATATATATATATATATATATATATATATATATATATATAGAGAGAGAGAGAGAGAGAGAGAGAGAGAGAATTCAGAGAAATCATAGTCATCTGTTTGGCTGTCTACAGCCATTTATTTTAGACTTTCAACACCTATTAAGACTTGAATCTCAATCAATTAGGTCCTTAAAACCAATCTGAGTAGCATATCTGTTGTATGTAAAATTTCCCTTCTAACCAGGGTGGAAATGGTTCAGTAAGATTTCTGACTTCCAAAGTCTAGTAGAAACTCCTTTTGAAACAGTTACCTGGGACTCTGCCTTCATGAGCCAAGGCAATCTGCTGAACTCTTCAGCATCTGTAGCTGAAAGTGCTGTTGGTGTGTTTAAGATGACTGCTGATGGGAAAGGGTAACCCTGGATGCTTTACAGATGGATTCTTCTTTTGCTCAGATCAAGTTAAACAACAAGAGGAAGTTCAGCAACTTCTATTTATGGAGTCAAATTGTTCCATTCCAAATATTTTTTTTCTAAATGCTAAAATGAATAATAAAAGAATGGTTAAAATAAATGTAGTCGGCCATCACTGGAAAGAGAGGCCCATTGGACTTGCAAACTTTATATGCCCCAATATAGGGGAATGCCAGGGCCAAAAGAATGGGAATGGGTGGGTAGGGAAGTGGGGGGCAGTATGGGGGACTTTTGGGATAGCATTGGAAATGTAATTGAGGAAAATATGTAATAAAAAATATTTAAAAAATAATAATAAATGTGTAACTACATTTTCATTGAAATCAATTTTGCATATTTCAAAAATGTTTAATAACTTTCAGTACTCAGACAGGATCTAATTTATCACAAAAATAAAATGCTGGGATATATATTATTAGATCTATAAATTCAGGTTATAATTAAGAGATAGATACAGTAATTAATTCATTCAAATCTAGGTCCAGTGTTTTTCTCTTACTGCTGCCTGTGGATCTACATATAGAACTCTCAGCTACTTCTTTAGTAACATGTGTGCCTATGTGCTGCCCTGCTTCCCACCATGATAATAATGGATTAAACCTCTGAAACTGTTAGAAGGTCCCCAATTAAATGCTTTCTTTTATACTAGTTGTTGTGGTCTTGGTGTCTTTTCACAATAGTAGAACATTGACTAACATATTCACTTCATGAAAAATTTCAAGTAAGTGTATACTTTCAAATATAAAGATATGAATAGTGATTTAATTTTACATATAAAATGTATTTTATTTTGTTTAGATAAAATAGGTAAATTATTCTACAACATGAAAAGATATGCAAATTGTGGGGTTTGCATATTTAAATTTTCCTTATGCTTAGTATGTTTTCGTTGTCATTGTTGTTGTTGATGATGTTGCTGCTGTTTTTGTTTTTGTTTTTTGTTTTTTAACAGGGTTCCACTGTATAGCCATTGCTATCCTGGAACTCAACTCTGTAGACCAAAATGACTTCTAAATCACTGTGATCCACCTGTCTCTGCCTCTGCCTCCAGAGTGCTGGGATTAAAGAAGTAAACCACTATCCACAGCACTGTGAACATCCTTCCATGGTATACACTGTCAGCAGAATTAGGAATCATTATTTCTAAGATTCAAATCAAATAAGCACACAGGGATGTGTGTGTGTGTGTGTGTGTGTGTGTGCATGCATGCACACAAGCATGCATGCACACACATACCTAATAATAATTGAAAAGCTACTTCAAGAAAAATATTTGCATCAAATACTGCATTGGCATTTTTTCCTTTTATATATACTGGAACTCAAAACATTTTTAGAAGGACTGATCTAAACCACACAAACAGAATATGGAAGATATTACAAAGGCACACACTAGAAGAAAGAAACACTTTTTGTGTATTTGTACAATTTGTTGTTTATTAGCTGATTGGTAACTCGAAGTGATCAAGGTTATGGAACGTTAACATTAACTGCTCTGTAAAACAGCACAACTGAAATTACCAATCAACATAGGGAAAACCATTATAAATCTTAACAATGAATTGCTAATGTTTCAAGGTAGAATTGTCTCTTGTCTTCAATCCCATGGAAGCAGTTAAAGTAAAATCAATGTGAGGAGTTTAAATGTAAATTATGTACACCCATAACCACCTAATCAGCCTTTTATATACTTGATCATATATTTTGGGACAAGAAGGATAGCTTTATTGTTATTGATGCAAAATATGCTTGGACTGAATTTTGGTTCCTTCTCCAAATTATACTATTAAAACAATGGTCCTTAATGTGACTATATTTGCAAAAGATATTTTTGACCATACTAAATTTATTGTAGTTTTAATGCAAAATAGATATTTGAATATATTTTTAAGGTTTAAGGTTAACTAAAGTCATAAGCAATTGCTGTGGCTGAGAAATGACTGATACCTTTATAAAAACATAAAAGATGTATACAGATGAGAAAAAGCTTTGTAGAGAAGTGAAAAAACCACCAACTATGGGGGGAGGTTCATAGGAGAATCCACTTAGGCTAGCACTTTGATCTTTGATTTTCATGATCTAGACCTGTGAATTGATAGATTTCAATTGCTCAAGCCATCCATGTTGTGGTATTATAGAGTTGTAGCTCAGTGAAAGAAACCAAATATATCTGTTACTTATAAATTAGTGAAAAAAACTAAGTAAAATATTTTACTGGGTTTTAAACATATTTCATAACACACTATGCATAGTATTGTTTCAATTCCATTGAACCAGTAGATCAAAACAATTCCATTAGGCTGATGTATACAAGATGTTCATCATGTCAAGAACACATTTACCAGTGTCTAAATCATCACTGAAATTTTATTGTGCTAGTTTTTTTTTTTTTATTTTAGGAGATACATAGTTGCAAATAATTTTCAGGCAAGATAAATTGTCATAGTATTGTATTAATAATCTCCATAACACTTCCAAAAATACTTTACAAAACTTAAAAGCAATTGAACAGTAAGAAAAATAGTGATCAAGTTATATCACTTAAAACTGTAGACAGTGTGACAAAATGCAGCTTCCATGATGAGACATGTTTTATTTTGGTTTACTTTGGGTAGGAGATTGCATGGGTGGAGGGCAGATATGAAGAAATGGAGAGATGGGAGGGATTGGGGTACATGTTGTAAAATTAATGAAGATCAATAAACAAACAACTATAGTATCTTTGATAAGGTTTCTATTGGTGCAACAAAACACCAGGACCAATAAGCAGGTTGGAGAGAAAAGGGTTTATTTGGCTTCCACTTCCAAATCATAGTCCATCATTGGAGGAGGAAATCAGGATAGGAACTCAAGCAGGGCTGGAACCCAGAGACTCCAAGCTGATGCAGAGGCCATAGAGGAGTGCTGCTTACATTCCTGCTTACCCTGGCTTGCTTATCAGGCCTTCTTATAGAACCCAGAGTTATCAACCTCGGCATGGCATCATCCACAATGGGCTGGACCCTCCTGCGTTGACCAATAATTGAGAAAATGCCCTACAGCTGGATCTCATGAAGGCAATTAATCAACCGAGGTTCCTTTCTCTCTGATGTCTCTAGCTTGTGTCAAGCTGACATAAAACACCAGCAAGTGCATGTGGGCACCATTCTACTTCTCCTAATCTTTATCCAATAAGGATACTTTTATATTCCATACAGCACAGTGAGACACATGGCTTAATTAGGGCAGATAAGATTATTTAGTTTGTTACATTTATTTAAGCAACTTTATGGACAATGAAGGCTAGATGAGGCAACCCAGTAGAAGGGAAAGAGTCTCATCAAATGCTGGAAGAATTTCTCTGGTCTCTCAAATTCCAGCCATCTCTCCCAGTATTTTCTCCTTCCATTCTCCCTTTCAACCATATGCCTCTTTACCCTTCCCCACCAGCTGTAGAGAAATTTTAATCCAGCAACATGGCTGCTCTGGCACAAGATCACATCCAAAGATATGATTCCACTAGAATACAGACATGCTCTTGTACATGCCTTTGATCTTCTGGCTGGAATACACACATGCCTTTAGTAGGAACCTTCAATCTCTCTGGCTGGAATACTGGAAGGCCTTTGCTACACATCTTTAATCCCAAATAATGATTTCTAACTGAGGGGCAGACAAAGGGAAAAATCAGAGAAAATTTTCACAGAATGACTCAGAGATAGAAAGGATATGCCAAGCCGGGCGTGGTGGTGCACGCCTTTAATCCCAGCACTCGGGAGGCAGAGGCAGGCGGATTTCTGAGTTCGAGGCCAGCCTGGTCTACAAAGTGAGTGCCAGGACAGCCAGGGCTACACAGAGAAACCCTGTCTCGAAAAACCAAAAAAAAAAAAAAAAAAAAAAAGAAAGGATATGTCAAACTCTCATGAGAATAAACACAAAATTTAAGCATACAAAGAGCAGTGAGCGAGGGAAAGAAGAATTTAGTTCAGTTCAGTTCTGGGAAGTTTAATTCATAGAATTCAGATTCAGGCTTTCCAAGAAGAGCAATTCAGTCAGAAGCCAAGTGAAGCCAATCAGTCAGCTTATAGAGGAGTTTGAAGCAGAACAGTCAGCCAGAGTTCAGAAAAAGCTGGAAAGATGAATGTTATTCAATCTCAGACTGAAACATTCTAAACCTAGCTTACCAGATGAAAAGCAGAAGCTGCAGTCTTCCAGGTCCTGGCTTGCAAATGATTACATTATATGGAGGTTAAAGTCTTCTAGGTCTAGGCCTGCATATAGTTAGAAGAGGAAAAAAAGAGAATGCTCTTTGCGATGGGAGGCCAGTGTAACCTAAAAGAAGCTCTTCCTCAGAGGAGAAGGGGAGGGAGAAATGGAAGGAGGATCTGTGAGAGGGAGTGCTGGAAGGAGAAGACTGATATTGAGATGTGAAGTGAAGAAACAGAGAAGAAACTTGTAGAGCCCACCTCCAGCAGAAAGACAAGGCATCAAGTGAGGGATGGGATTACTATCCCACAGTCAAAGCTCTGACCCAGAATTTTTCCCATCTGAAAGAACTGCAGGAATGGAAATGGAGAGAAGCCTGAGGAAAAGGATGACCAGTGACAGGCCCAATGTGGGATCCAGATCAAGGGGAGGTTCCAAGGCCTGACACTATTACTGAGGCTATGGAGAGCTCACAAAATGGACCTGCCATGACTGCTCTCTGAAATTCCCAACAAGCTGCTGAAAGAGACAGATGCAGATATTTGTACCCAACCAATGATTAGGAGCTGCGGACCCCTGTGGTTGATTTAGGGGAAAGCTGGAAGAAGCTGAGGCGACCCTGTAGGAGGACTAGCAGTCTCAATTTACCTGGTCCCTCGATATCTCTCAGATACTGGAACACCAACCAGACAGCATACACCAGATGATATGAGGCCCCCAACACATATACAGCAGAGATCTGCCAGGTCTGGGTTTAGTCAGGGAAGATGCACCTAACCCTCAAGAGACTGGAGGCTCCAGGGAGTTTAGAGGTCTGGTGGGGTGGGGATGGAAAGTGCGGACATCCTCATGGAGACAGGGGCCAGGGAGGAGGTATGAGATATGGAACAGTCAGAGGGTGGACTAGGAGGGGAATAAAATCTGGAGAAGAAAGAAAGAAAGAAAGAAAGAAAGAAAGAAAGAAAGAAAGAAAGAAAGAAAGAAAGAAAGAAAGAAAGAAAGAAAGAAAGAAAGGAAGGAAGGAAGGAAGGAAGGAAGGAAGGAAGGAAGGAAGGAAGGAAAGAAATTGGTTATAAAAAATCAAACATAAAATAATAGATGTTGTGACTCACAATAATTAAATTCGTATTAAATATTATAAGAACGACTATATGCTACTGCATACATATACTAAAGAGTGGTATAGTTTCATTATGTAGTGGATATATTTAGTTGTATTTCTACCAACAGTATTGTGTATAAGGCTTTCTTTGACTTTGAATCTGTATCATCATTTACTATTCATATATTTTCTTTAAAATATACTTATTTTTAATTGTCAGAGCCTTTTATTCAGTGTGTTTGTCAACATACTACTCATACTTCGAAAGCCAGAATAGGACATCTAATTCCCTGAGACTGGAGTAATAAAGAGCTGCAAGCTGCTTTGTGAGTATAGCAAATCAAACATGAGCCATCTGGAAGAGCAGCCAGAGATCTCAAACACTGATCCATCTCTCCAGCCCCTTTTATTATCTCAGAGCAGCTAATATGATGTGGAGAAGGGGAATCTCATTTTTTTTTGCTACATCATCTAAATATGCTGAATATTTTTAGTCCCTTCCATTCTCTTGATGTTCATTATTTTGTGGATGAATATCTGGAAAATAACTGCTTCTGACATACAGTCTTGCTCTTTCTTTTGCTAGGAAATTTTCTTTATTACAGAGACATTTTAATATAACCTATTAATATACCTATATTTTAAAAATTATGACTCTTTGAAAGAATATATAATTTAAATAGGAAGTATGTGAAGAATAGTCCACAGTGTTTAAATGATTGGTAACTTTCTTCTTTTTTATTAATTTTTTTACACTCCATATTTTATCACCCCCACCCACCCATCCACCTGCTGACTGTTCCACATCCCATACCTCCTCTCTACCATCCTATCTCTACATGGATGCCCCCACACCCACCTCACTTGACCTCTAAGGTACCTGGGGCCCCCAGTCTTTTGAGGGTTAGGAACATCATCTCGGAATGAACACAGACCCAGCATTCCTCTACTGCATGTGTGTTCGGGGCCTCATATCAGCTGGTGTATGCTGTCTGTTTGGTGGCCAATGTTTGAGAGATATCGGGATAGATGAAGTGAGATTGCTGGTTCTTCTACAGAATCGCCCTTCTCCTCAGCTTCTACTAGTCTTCCCCAACTCAACCACAGGAGTCAGCTGCTTCTGTCCACTATTGGGTGCAAATATCTGCATCTGACTTTTTCAGCAGCTTGTTGGGTATTTCAGAGGGCAGTCATGCTAGGTCCCTTCCATAGGCTAAGTAATAGTGTCAGGCCTTGGGACCTCCTCTTGAGATGGATCTCACTTTGGGCCTGTCACTGGACTTTTTCTTCCTCAGGCACCTCTCCATTTCCATCCCTGTAATTCTTTCAGACAGGAACAATTATGGGTCAGAGTTGTGACTCTAGGATGGCAACCCCATCTCTCACTTGATGTCCTGTCTTCCTGCTGGAGGTGGGCTCTGTAAGTTCCCTCTCCCTACTGTTGAGCATTTCATCTAAGATCCCTTCCTTTGAGTTCTGATAGTCTCTCACCTCCCAGGTCTCTGGTATATCCTGGAGGGTATCCCCAACACCCTATCTCCTGAGGTTGCCTGTTTCCATTCTTTCTGTTGGCCCTCAGGGCTTCACTCCTTTTCCCTCACCCAATACAAGATCAAGTTCCCCTCACTGCCCCCCCACACTGACTAAATGCTTGTAGTAACTGATCATTTTTCTGAAGTTTTTTCTTATTATAAAAAAAAATGAGTCATGTTAAAACTATACCATGTTTTCAAGAAAACAGTAAAATAAGGAATAAATGTTATTTAAATTTTTCTAATTTGTGTTTCTCATTAAATTCTAGTTCACTATTTTAATTGTGAAATTCAAAGACATTCAGTGTTTTCTTTTAGGCTAAAATGTAATAGAAGTTGATACAAATAGGATAGAAATAAGATTCCTAATATTGGTTGCTGATAAACATGAAAAAAACAATGTTCTTACTCTTATTGCAGCCAGAAAATTGAATTTTCGGTTAATGTCATGAATATAAAAATTAGGAAATAAAAACAATTATGAATCAATGTATATATATATATATATATGTATATATATATGTGTATATATATATATATATGAATATGCATGTATGTTATTAATGTATAATAATAAGTAACAAATGACTTGAATAATATAATTTTGGAGAGTTAAATTAAAAAACATTGTACTTAAATAAATTAATAATATTTATACTTAGCTCTCTATAGTTTTACCACCAAGTACTAAATAATTCTTTACAGGTTCAGACATTAAGTATATTGTCTTCAGATATTGGTGCTGTTTAGGAGGGTGATGAATCTTTGGGAGATGCAGCATAATTCCAGGTAGTAGTTTATTCGGTGGCAGTCCCATAGAATAAATGGCCATAAAGCCTTCATATTTCATTTTTCACCTTCCTTTTGTTCTGTTGTAAGCTTCCCTGGGACATCATTATGCTATGATGGACTGAGACTTCATGAAAATATGTTTCAAATGAATAAAATTTTCTTGACATGGTTTGGATGTGAGACATCCACAAGAGGCTTGTGGATTTAAAACTTGGTCATCACCTACAATACCCTAAAGCCATGAGCCAAACTAACACTTCCTCTCTTAAGTTGTATAGTGTCAAGAACTTGATCACAGGGGTTCTGCAGAAAATTGATGCCAGCAGTGTAGCCTTTCGTGTGATAAGCCTGACCATATTACTTGTAGGACTTTTAAATTAGTTTGAGGTCGAAATATGGAAGAATCTAAAACTGTTGGAGAGAGAATCCCTAGAACGCTATAAACTGAGCTTAATGCTACATTTTGGAAGTTCAGTTGACCAGATGCCAACGCAAATGTGGGCTGCAATGCTGTTGTCACAGGTTTTAGAAGATAATAATTAAGCTATCAGGACAAGAACTTGAGACTCTTTACATTATATTGGCAGTTATATGGGTAAACCATTTGATACTATAATGCCCATTACCTGAAAGTTTAAATGATGTCAACTTTAAGTGAAAGGATTATTATTACTATTATTTTAATGACAGAGAAAATGTCAAACCTGCATATCATTCAGATTAGGGCATGGTTGTTCTTCTCTGACCTTAGTTAAGTTTACATAAGAAAGTAGTAAAGAATAATAGGTGAGAAAACAACATATAGTTTGGTGATGAGTGGGGCATGACATGAACATTTAGAACAAACAATAGTAGACAGAGATTAGTATAATTGAGGAAAAATATTGGACTTTACAATAACACAATATGAAAAGTACCTTTGGGCAAGATGACAACCATCTTAGCATAGATGCTATGGGGTATACCTGTGCAAATATATTTGAAAGAAAAAAAATTGAGAAGGGGGGGGGGATGGCCTGGCAAGATGCCTCAGCGGTTAAGAGCACTGAATGCTCTTCCGAAGATCCTGAGTTCAAATTCCAGCAACCACATGGTGGCTCACAAGCACCCAAAATGAGATCTGATGCCCTCTTCTGGTGCATCTGAAGACAACTACAGTGTACTTATTTATAATAATAACCAAATCTTAGGGTCAGAGAGAGCAGGGTCTGATCAGAGCAAGCAGGGTTAACCATAGTGAGGAGAGGTCCTAAAATTCAATTTCCAATAACCACATGTAGGCTCACAACCATCTGTACAGCTACAGACTACTCAACTACACAAAATAAATTAATTTAAAAAATTTTTTAAAAAGAAAAAAGAAGACAATTTTTATGAAGAAAAAGACATCCAGATACTGCACAAATGTGGCTTTCTGGGTAATTATTTTTACGTGTTCAGTTGTTAACTCACACCTGTGGCTAAATGGAATCTCAGACTACCAGTCAGAACTTGATGAAATACTGATTTTGAAGGCCTGCAGGATGGACAGGTTCAACAAAGCTACAAAATTATTGTCAGGCCAAACAGCATATCAGAGGAATGGATTCCATGAGATTTTAAAGCTGTAAAAAAGCCTACCTTGAATTGAGATTCCAGAACAAGGAAGATTCAGAAACAGGGATTTCTATCGAGAAAAGCTTCAGGCTCAAAATGTTCTTTCACAATTCTTTCAGATTATTCCCTCTAACAGTCCCACTTGTTCTCACCTTTATTTCACCTTTTCAAAATATCTCAACGTAATACATTAGGCAGACATAATGAATTTCATGTTTTCTGTTGGTTATTGCTCAAACCTAAGAACTAAATTTACATTGAACAATATCTAATAATACATAAGCAGATTGAGAGCTTAGAGATAAAAACATGTATTTAATGTTAAAAGGCTTTGAAAATCTATAATGTTTAAAGGAACTCTACTTTGGTGACTCCTATATAGTCAAAATTTTTATAAAGTAATTGTTGATACATCATAATTGTGTGTGTTTGTGTGTGTGTGTGTTTGTGCCCTTTATTTTTTTCTATTTTGAAATTAACTTCTGAGGCATCCTGTACCTAAAACTTGATAAAATTCAAATATAAAACATTCATTATCTTCCACAGTCACATCTAATTATCCATTAAAGTTTCTTGAGATTGAGATATTTAGCCATAACGTAGTTTATTATTGCATTGGAGAACAAGTTTGTATAATTTTGTTTCTTTTCCACTGCTGGTTAATTTCTGTCTCCCTTCAACCTACCCTGCAAGTGGGACAATAGATAACGTTGAGGCTACGATTCTCCTGAGTACTTTGGAAGAAGTGAATCACCTTTAAACCTCTTAACATGTGGCCACAGATCTCAGGCCTCAGCTGTAGCTCAAACTTTTCTAAGCCATGGCAACTACTCCCAGTGACAAATGGAACAAATTCTACAAACTACCTTGCACAAATAATACTTTCGGATTGCTTGTTGTGTGCACTTGCAGAGCTGAAAGTTCCATTTGTCTTCTAACCCTTAAGGATAAAAATGCATTAGTCTTCCTCCTTCTCCTCCAATCAGTGCCATTTTTTTCTCTTGTGAGTGAATGGTTGTAGGGAACCTCTGTCTGTCATTTTAAGAACTGGTTTTTGAAAGCTTCACTGTGATTTGGGGCTCTATATTCTTCTATAACCTTCAATCTGGGCCTATAAGCGACTGGAAAGGAAAAACGTGATATTTCAGGGTAAAAATGTTTTCCCACATAGCACCTACTTAATTTTGTGCAAATCTTTAAATATTAAGAATACCATGTATATCACTCTTTGAGATGTAACTTTTGAGTATCCTTGTTTGTTTGTTTGTTGTTTTGGTTTGGTTTGTTTTAGTTTTGTTTTGTTTTTTGAGAAAGGGTTTCTCTGTATATCCCTGACTGTCCTGGAACTCATTTTGTAGACCAGGCTGGCCTCGAACTCAGAAATCTGCCTGCCTGTGCCTCCCAAGTGCTGGGATTAAAGGCGTGCGCCACCACGCCCGGCTCATGTATCCTTGGTTTAATAACCTCATTGTGGACATAGAATTGCATCCATCTTATTAAAGCAAACAATGTGAATGAGATATATAAGCATATCAAGGAGAAATGTAGGCACAAATGTTGTGTTGCCAACAGAAAACTTAATGAACCATGTGTGTGCTTAATTATGAACACCCCACCCTTGTCTCTGTTTCACTTCATGGTGATTTTAAGTTAGTTAAGAAAACAACTAACACATAGAATGTGCCCCCTCAGTATCATTGTAAACAATTCTCCAATACTCCCATAAGATTCTCCAATAGCTGAGCTTTTGATTATATGAAACAAAAAGTAATATAGTTGTCGTCATAGTACAATTTGACTAAATGGGAAAATATTTATAGATATATAAATTGATAGATGATAGATAGATAGATGATAGATAGATAGATAGATAGATAGATATTAGATAGATAGATAGATAGATAGATAGATAGATAGATAGATAGATAGATAGATAGATAGATTTTTTTTGAATATAACAGCCTGCTCCTGATATAACAGTTTAGACAAAGATCTACTGAAACAAGATTTTACTATGACTATTGCAATTACAGGAAACCTACTATCAAAGTATCCAGTCCTAGCATACTATCCTCTTTAGCCTCAGATATTTTCTTCCGAAGAACATAAACCAAGACTTCATTATCTATAGTAGGACAATAAAACTACAGGTGTATATAAAACAGATTTTGTTTTTAAAGAGAGAAAGGGCTGATAGCATTGAGGTAAGGGTTTAATGAAATAAGGTAAAGCAAAACATAAAGACAAATTCACAGTACGAGAATAATCAAGGGAAAAATATTTCTCTATATGATGTGGAACAGTTTCTTCTGAGATTGTAACTTTCTGCCTTGGAAAGATGCTTCTAAGGATGCAAGCTGTAAAAGATGAAGTGAAACATCACACTTTTAAGAAGACAGGATGTTAAGAGGTATGATAGGATGTTCTTAGTGAGATTTTTAAAAAAAAATAGTCTGTCATGCAGGGAGGCTCATTAAAATTAGACAATATAAAACTCAATGGCTTCGTGTACCATACACTGCATAGCTTCACTATTCCATCCCCCCCCCCCCCTGCTCCTCAAGCGTGTGCAAATAACAAGTGTTGACAAAGAATACTCTCAAATGAGATGGGCATCCTGGAAGGAACAGAAAGCAGCTAAGCAAACTGGAAGAGACCAGTTTAGGCATCTGCAAGACTATGCAGCAGTCTGAAAGAGAAACTCTCCAACTTGTCAGGTTGTCTGAAAGTAGTTCAGTGTCTTCAAGATTTCCAGCTTTCATGTGCTGTTTACCCACGCTGGAATGAATTTTTTGGTAAATATTTATTGTCTTTCTGTCTTTTCTACTGATGTAATTAACCCCTCACACACAATCCTGTAATCAATCCAAATGAAGTTGGACTTTCATGGCGTACTTATTTTGGTCTATAATTAGTTACTTATCTCAGATTAGTATATTGTTCTTATCTTCTTACGGATAGTGTTACATAACCTTATAATATATAAGAATTTTCTTCTGTTTTGCAAATTGTATTGTGGTTATTCTAAGTTTCTGGGCTACTAACCACTTATCAGTGAGTGCATATCTAGATACAATTTGCAAAACACAAGAAAATCAGGAAGAAGGAAGACCAATGTGTGGATACTTCATTCCTCCTTAGAATAGGAAACAAAATAACCATGAAAGGAGTTATATATGAAAAGTTTGGAGCTAAGACGAAAGGATGGACTATCCAGAAACTACCCCACCTGGGGATCCACCCCATAATCAGCCGCCAAACCCAGACACTATTGCATATGCCAGCAAGATTTTGCTGAAGGGACCCTGATATAGGTGTCTCATATGAGGTTATGCCAGTGCCTGGCAAATATAGAAGTGGATGCTCACAGTCATCTATAGTTTGAAACACAGGGTCCCCAATGGAGGAGCTAGAGAAAGTACCCAAGGAGCTGAAGGGATCTGCAACCCTATAGGTGGAACAACAATGCGAACTAACCAGTACCCCCAGAGCTCGTGTCTCTAGGTGCATATGTAGCAGAAGATGGCCTAGTCAGCCATCATTGGGAAGAGAGAGTCCCTAGGTCTTGCAAACTTTATATGCCCCAGTACAGGGGAACACGAGGGCCAAGAAGTGGGAGTGGGTGGGTAGGGGAGCAAGGCGAGGAGAAGGGTATAGGGAACTTTCGGGATAGCATTTGAAATGTAAATAAAGAAAATATCTAAGAAAAAAAAGAGTTTTATAACCAGAAATATTGTTCAGAGGAAAAGATTTTAAAAAATACCATAATACTAATTCATGAGAATACAAATCCCAGAAAAATGCATACATATTTTAGTAAGAATTAGCAAAAACTTGAGACAGCTGGTCTTCCTGCAGGGTTGCCCTCCTCCTCAGCTTCTTCCAGTCTTTTCCTAATTCAAACACAACAGTCAGCAGCTTCTGTCCATTGCTTTGGTGCAAATATCTGTATCTGTCTCTTTAAGCTGCTTGTTGGGTCGTCCAGAGTTCAGTCATGTGAGATCCCTTTTTATGAGCATCCCATAGCCTCAGTAATCATGTTAGGCCTTGGGACCTTTCGTTGAGCTGGATGGTACTTTGCTTCTGTCACTGGACTTTCATTCCCTCAGGCTCCTGTCCATTTCCATCCCCATAGTTCTTTCAGACAGGGATAATTATGGGTCAGAGTTTTGACAGTGGGATGGCAACCTCCTCACTTATTTGATGCCCTGTCTTTCTGCTGAAGGTGGGCTCCATACGTTGCCTCTCCCTACTGTCCAGCATTTCATCTAAGGTCCCTCCTTTTGAGTCTTGAGAGTCTCTCACCTTCCAGGTCTCTGGTGCATTCTGGAGGATCCCCACACCCCAAACTCCAACCTCCTGAAGTTGCCTGTTTCCATTCTTACTGCTGGCCCTCAGGGATTCAGTCCTTTAATACCAGATCAGGTTCCCCTCTCCTCTGCCACCTCCAGTCCACTTTCCCTCCCAGGGCCCTCCCTCCCTTCCCACTTGTGATTGCTTTTGCTAACTCCCAAATAGGACTCTATCCTCACTTGGATCCTTCTGCTTATTCACCTTTTTGAGTTCTGTGGACTGTTTCTTGGGTATTCTGTGCTTTTTTTTTTCTTACTGATACTTATTAGTGAGCACACACCATGCATGCCCTTTTGAATCTGAGTTACCAACACTCAGGATGATATTTTCTAGTTTCATACATTTGCCTGCAAAACACAGGATATCCTCATTCTTAATAGATGAGCAGTATTACATTGTGTAAAAGAATCATATTTTCTGTATCCATTCTTCTGTCATAGGACATCTGGGCTATTCCCAGCTTCCGGTGATCACAAGTAAGGCCACTATGAAAATAGTGGAACACATGACCCTGTGGCATGGTGGGGCATCTTTTGGGTATATTCTCAAGAGTGGTATAACTGGGTCTACAGGTAGATCTATTTCCAATTTTCTGGGGATCCTCCAGATTGATTTCCAGAGTGGTTGTACCAGTTTGCAATCCCATCAGCAGTGGAGTAGTGTTCCTCTTTCTCTACATCCTTGCCAACATGTGTTGTCCACTGAGGTTTGACCTTAGACATTCTGATTGGTGTAAGGTGGAATCTCAGGGTAGTTTTGATTTACATTTCTCTGATCACTAAGGACTTTGAACATTTTTTTTCCTTAGGTGCTTCTCAACCATTTGTGAATCCTCTATTGTGAATTCTCAGTTTATTTCTATACCTCATTTTTTGATTAGTTTGTTTGGTTTTTTGGTGGTTAGCATATTGAGTTCTTTATATAGTTTGAATATTAGCCCTCTATCAGATATGGGGTTAGTGAAGATTTTTTTTCTCAATCTGTAGGTTATTGCTTTGTCTTATTGGCTATGTCCTTTGCTGAGGAGGAGGGCAACCGTGTAGGAGGACCAGCAGTCTCAACTAATCTGAACCCCTGGAATCTCTCAAAACTAGACCACTAAACAGGCAGTATACTCCAGCTGATATGAAGCCCCCAACACATATACAGCAGAGGACTGCTGGGTCTGTGTTCAATCAGAGATGATGCACCTAACTGTGAAGAAACTGGAGGCCCCAGGCTTTTTAGAGGTCAGGTGGGATTGAGTGTGGGAAGTGGGGACATCCTTGTGGAGACAGGTGGCAGGGAGGAGATATGGGAATGGGATGTGGAATAATTGGAGGGTGGGCCAAAGCTTGAGAGGGATAAAATCTGGAGTGGAGAGAGAGAGAGAGAGAGAGAGAGAGAGAGAGAGAGAGAGAAAGGAAGGAAGGAAGGAAGGAAGGAAGGAAGGAAGGAAGGAAGAAAGAAAGAAAGAAAGAAAGAAAGAAAGAAAGAAAGAAAGAAAGAGAGAGAGAGAGAGAGAGAGAGAGAGAGGGAGGGAGGGAGGGAGGGAGGGAGGGAGGGAGAAAGAGAAGAAGGAAAGAAGGAAGGGAGGGAGGAAGGAAGGAAAGGAGGGAGGGAGGGAGGGAGGGAGGGAGGGAGGGAGGAAGGAAGGAAGGAAGGAAGGAAGGAAGGAAGGAAGGAAGGAAGGAAGAAAGAAGGAAGGAAGGAAGGAGGGAAGGGAGGAAGGAAGGGAGGGAGGAATAATAAATGAAAAATTAAAAGGGAATGAAAAAATTCCAGACATCCTATAATTATAAAAATAAATAAATAATAGTAAAAGTCATAAAAATATGGCAAGCCCACTGTCTTAGTTATGTTTGTATTGCAATCTACTACAAACAAACCATTTAATGGGGATTATGGCTTCAGTGAGTTGGTGTACATGGTAAGTGATCAAAGCCATCACAAAAGGAATATATGAGAACCCACATGTTGATTCCCAAGTAGTAGGCAAAGAGAAGGTGGCTAGGAATGGTACCATTCTTTGGAAACTTCAAAGCTCACTCCTTGTAACAAATCTTCAACAAAGCCAGACATTTTGATTCTTTCACAGAAGTTCCACCAAGAAAGGAGAAAGTATTCAAATATATCAGCTACATTGCCCATTCTCATTCAAACTGCCACAGTCCCTAGCCTCCTTCAGTTCCTGCTCATATATGAATGGAAAAGCATTAGATAAGCTTAATGAGTTACCTGTAGTCTTTCACAGATTCAACAATGTTTAAGAATCAAAAGTCCATGTCTCTTTGGAGATTCAAGGCAATCCCTTAATTCTAATCACCTATGAATTCAAAAGGCAAGTGAGTACTTTTAGTATACAGTAGTACAGAATTTATATTACCATTGCAAAAGGCAATAATAAGCTATAGTAACTAAATGCAGGAGCAAAGCAAGACCTAAACCTAGCAGGACACCTGATATCAAGGAATTTCTTTGGTCCTTCCCTTTTGGCATTGTTACCTGCCACATTCTTCCCAATCTTGAGCTGTTTCAACTACTTGAATATAGGCTCTCCTTGAAGTAAATCCTATGGTTATTTCACCTCTAACATATTGGGGTCTCCAATGCAACTCTGAGTTCATTTTCAGAGTGTCAGACAAAAGCCTCTCAAAGGCTCTATAGTCTCCCTTATACACCTGACCTCAGCAGATCTTACAACTTGTCAGTATCCTCCACAACTCTTAAACCAGAACCACACTGATGACATTCCCAAGTTTGACAAGCAACTTTGAGAATATCCAAAACCAACTGAATCACATTTGCAACATCTTTGATTTCAGGTTGCTTTTTAAGAGCAGAAAAATTCCTGATTTTTTTTTTCTTTCACAATATTTAGGATTAACTGGCTGGGGTGGTTCACTAAAGGCTATTATTCTGCTATCCCAGTTAGGACCAGGCTTTCATTTTGTTTTGGTTTTCTTTAACTAACCTTTCTATTCAGATCAGTTTACAACTTTATATAAACTCTAATGTTATAAAATACAACTCATTTATGAAACTGGTTTTTGACAAGTTTATGGAAGAAATTATTTACTAAAGAAATTATACATAAAACATTTAAGTGCAAATCTCTCTTTCTTCTCTGTCTCTGTCTCTGTCTATGTCTGTCTCTGTCTCTATCTCTGTCTCTCTGTCTCTCTGTCTCTCTGTCTCTCTGTCTCTCTGTCTCTCTCTCTCTCTCTCTCTCTCTCTCTCTCTCTTTCTCTCTCTCTCTCTCTCTCACACACACACACACTCACATACACCTTCCTAATAAAAAACCAGGGTTATCTTACTTTTGTGACAATTTTTAGGGCTTTACAGAGTTTTAAGTTATGCCAATTTGTACCCAAGTTTAATGACAGAAAAGGCAACAATTTCTAAATTGGGTATATATTTGCTGACATTTTTAAATGTAAGGCAATTTATTAAAAGAGACAAACCACAAGATGAAAATAAAGGCAACAGAAAAATTCAACTTCTCACAACCAAAACAATCCTTAAAAAAATAATTTAGAAAAGTGTAGTAAAAGATGTTGCAAATTTTCATTCTATCTATCAACATTGTCCTTTCTTGGTCTCTATGAGCGTAAGTCTTGCACAAACACTACATTCCATATTCTTTTTTTTCTTCCAAGTATGCATTTCATATTTCTATTTCCCCTCCATGTTTACTTATAAAAATGCATAAGACAATACTAATAAGCATGTAACAGAGACAATTTTAGTCTATTATGGAATCTCCACAAACAAATAAATTAAAACATTGCTTTTCATTTTAGCTGTAGCACAGTTTATAAGACAAAGGTACACTAAAGCCATATTCTTAGCCACATTATCATCAGAATGGTCACTAACCCAATTGTTAACATTGTTAGCATATTATATGACTCTAATCTCTAACATATTACATAACTCTAAGTTTTGCTGTGATCCAAGCTCCTTCTAGATGATCCACTAAGTTCTCCTTATAAGTTCAACTACTCGTCTAGTCCCAAGTCTTCCACATTCATAAAAAAAGAAAGAAAAAGAAAGAAAAGGAGGAAGAATGAAAGAAAAGAAAAGGGGAAAGAAGAAAAGGATTGAAAGCTACACTATCAGACCTAACAAAGCAGTAGGCTACTAACTGGTACCTAGTTTCATTATTACTTACTTTCTTTCAACAAAACATTATCAAGGCAACTTACAAAGGAAGGAATTAACTGGGTTTACATTTTCAGAGTTTATGATGGTGGAACAAAGACATGGTACCAGGAACAATAGAGGGCTCACATCTTGATTGGCAAGTAGGAGTCAATGAAAAAGAGAGAGAGCCACAATGTGAACAATGTGTCTTTTGAGTTCTTAGGATCATCCACCAGGACAAATGTCTTCTACCAGGTTAACATTTTCTAATCATCCCATAACAGTTCCATAAATTGGGGATAGAGTATTCAAATATATGAATTTATTGAAGCTGTTCTCACACAGCCATATTAAAATTAACCAACACAGCCATATTAAAATTATTTCCTCTAAAGAAACCTATATAAACAAAGAGTATATAGGCAAAATGAATTGAATATGATAGGTTGAAAATATCAAATAAAAGAAAACATACTATTGAGTTTGGAGTGGAGATGAAGTTTATCTGTGAAAAGTCAGAGAAGGCTGATAACTATGACCAAGAACCACTGTATAACATCTTAATTCAAACTTTGCATGAACAATTACCTACTTCATATGGAAGAACAAAAATAAACCTAGAATAGCTAAAACAATCTTGTTCAATAAAAATAACAACAACAAAACCTTAAGAAGGTAACACCATAACTAATCTTAAGCTATACTATAGATCAATAGTAATAAAACTGAATTGCATTGGCATAAAAACAGACTAGCTGATCAATGGAATTGAATTGAAAACCCAGAAATAACCTCACACATCTACAGACAAGTGATTTTTAACTAAAAAACTAAAACCATGCAGTGGAAAAAAGAAAGCATCTTCAACAAATAGTGCTGTTCTAACTGGAAATCTTCATGTAGAAGAATGCTTTATAACCCTGCACAAAACTCAAGTGCAAGTGGACCAAAGATGTCAGCATAAAATCAGACACACTAAATTGAATAGAAGAGAAAGTGGGAAAGTGTCTTGAACACATTGACACAGAAGAGAAAATCCTGAACAAAATACCAATAGCTCAGGCACTAAGATCAAAATTTAAGTGGGTCCTCATGAAACTGAAAAGCAAGGTTGAGGACGCCATCAATGTGACATAAGAGTAGTCTACAAAATGGAAAATGATCTTTGCCAACCATACATCTGATAGAGGACTAATACCCAAAATATATAAAGAACCCAAGAGATTTTCATTTTTCTACATACAGCTCTAATCTAAGTGGATCAAGGACTTCAACGTAAACCCAGATATAATGACTCTAATAGAAGAGAGAGTGGGAAAGAGCCTTGAACTCATTGGCACAAGAGGAAATTTCCTAAACAGAACTCCAATGGCTCATGCTCTAAGATCATGAATTCATAAATGGGACCTCATGAAACTAGAAAGCTTCTGTAAGGCAAAGGACATGGTCAATAAGACAAATGGTAAATCAACAGATTAGGGAAAAAAAATCTTCACTAACCCCACACCCGATAGAGGGCTAATATCCAAAATATAAAAAGAACTCAAGAATTTGATCACCAAACAACAAACAACCCAATCAAAAATGGGGTATTGAACTAACCAAGATTTCATAACTCAGGAATATTCAATAGCTGAGAAGCACCTAAAAAAATGTTCAAAGTCCTTAGTGATCAGAGAAATCCAAATCAAAACGACCCTGAGATTCCACCTTACACCAATCAGAATGTCTAAGGTCAAACCTCAGTGGACAACACATGTTTGCAAGGATGTGGAGAAAGAGGAACACTACTCCATTGCTGATGGGATTGCAAACTGGTACAACCACTCTGGAAATCAATCTGCAGTTTACTCAGAAAACTAGAAATACATCTACCTGAAAACCTAGCAATACCTCTCTTGAGAATATACCCAAAAGATGCCCCACCATGGCACAGGGGCACATGTTCCACTATGTTCATAGTGGCCTTATTTGTGATAGCCAGAAGCTGGAAACAGCCCAGATGTTCCATGACAGAAGAATGGATAGAGAAAATACGGTTCATTTACACAATGAAGGAAGTACTACTCAGCTATTAAGAATGAGGATATCCTGCATTTTGCAGGCAAATGGATGGAACTAGAAAATATCATCCCAAGTGAGGTAACTCAGACCCAAAAAGGCATGCATGTTATGTATTCACTAATAAGTGAGTATTAGCAAAAAGAAGAAGAAGAAGAAGAAGAAGAAGAAGAAGAAGAAGAAGAAGAAGAAGAAGAAGAAGAAGAAAGAGAGAGAGAGAGAGAGAGAGAGAGAGAAAGAAAGAAAGAAAGAAAGAAAGAAAGAAAGAAAGAAAGAAAGAAAGAAAGAAAGAAAGAGAAAAAGAAAAAATACAGAATACCCAAGAAATAGTCCACAGAACTCGAGAAGGTCAAAAAGCTGAAATGCCCAATTGAGGATGCCTTAGTCCCACTTAGGATGGAGAAGAAAGCAATACAAGTGCGGATGGAGGGAGGAACCTGGGAGGGGAAGTACACTGGGCAGGAGGAGGGAGTTGGGGAAAGAGGGGAACCTGATTTGGTATCAGAAGACTGAAGCTCTTAGGGCCAGCAGAAAAATGGAAATAGTCAACATCAGGACTATTCTGAGGGGACCCTCAGAATGCACCAGGGACCTAGGGTGGGGTGAGACACTCAGGATTCAAAAGGAGGGCCCTTAGATGAAATGTTCAACAGTTAGGAGAGGGAACTTACAGAGCCCACCTCCAGCATGAAGACAGGGCATCAAATGAGGGAAGGGGGGGGGCATCCCACAGTCAAATCTCTGACCCATGATTGCTCTTGCCTGGAAGAATTATAGGGATGAAAATGGAGAGGAGCCTGATGAAAGAAGGTCCAGAGACAGGCACAAAGTGGGATTCAGCTCAAGGGGAAGTCCCAAGGCCTGACACTATTACTGAGTCTATGGGATGCTCACAAAATGTGACCTACCATGACGAAACTCTGGAAGAACCAACACACAGCAGAAAGAGTCAGAAGCAGATATTTGTACCCAACCAATGGACAGAAGCAGATAACTCCTGTTGTTGAATTACAGAAGGCTGAAGAAGCTGAGAAAGGCAACACTGTAAGAGGACCAGCAGTCTCAATTAATCTGGACCCCTGATATCTCTCAAACACTGGATTGTAAGGAGCCGTCCTCACATTCGCCATTATAAGATGGCACTGACACCTGTGTTCTAAGTAATAATCAAACCATCTGCACATGCGCTGGGGTAGTTTCCCACCCCATGTGCTCTGCCTTTCCCGTGATGACAACTCTGGCTGATGGGCTGCAGCCAATCAGGGAGTGACACGTCCGAGGCGGAGGACAGTCCTCCATAAAAGGGAGGGGGCTCCGCCATCTCTCTCTCTCTCTGGCTCTCTTCTCCACTGGCTCCTGATGGGGTAAGCAATAAAGCTTGTGCCGCAGAAGATACCGGTTGCCCTGAGTGTGTTCTTACCAGGGGGAACAAAAGCGGCGGGCAACACTGGATCACCAAATAGGCAGCATACACCAGCTGATATAAGGCCCCCAACACGCATGCAGCAGAGGACTGCCGGGTGTATGTTCATTCAGACATGATGCACCTAACCCTCAAAAGATTGGAGGCCCCAGTGAATTTAGAGTTCAAGTAGGGTGGAATGTTGGGATATCCATGTGGAGACAGAGGCATGGAGAGTAGGTATGAGATGTGGTACAGTTGGAGGATGGATGGGAGTGGTGGGAATGAAATATGGAGTGAAAAAATAAAAAAAAGTAGCCAGACGTGGTGGTGCATGCCTTTAATCCCAGCACTTGGGAGACAGAGGCAGGCGGATTTCTGAGTTCGAGGCCAGCCTGGTCTCCAAAGTGAGTTTCAGGACAGCTAGGGCTACAGAGAAACCCTGTCTCAAAAAACAAAAACAAAATAAATAAATAAATAAATAAATTAATTAATTAATTAATTAAACTAAATAAACAAAGTAAATAATTAAAATATAAAAATAAAAAAATAACAGATTAGATACCAACAAATCAAATCAGCCAATTAAAAAAATGATATATGGAGCTAAA
The DNA here is from genome assembly GCF_978045245.1 of Mus caroli. NCBI lineage: Eukaryota > Metazoa > Chordata > Mammalia > Rodentia > Muridae > Mus > Mus caroli. Next base: position 80,789,994 of record NW_028227272.1, read on the forward strand.
CAGAGAATTCTCAACAGGTGAATTTCTAACGGCAGAAATGCAGTTAAACAAATGTTCAACATTCTTAGTCATCAAGAAAATACAAATCAAAATGACTCTGAGGCTCTACCTTACACTCATTATAATTGTTAAGATCAAAAACTCTAGTGACTGTACATGCTAGAGAATATTGGAGCAGAGGAGCAATCTCCCATAGCTGATGGGAGTGCAAACTTATACAATAACTCTGAAAATCAGTTTAGTGTTTTTTCAGAAAATTGGGAATAATTCCATCCCAAGATCTAGCTATAAACACAAGAATACTTGTTTGACTATGTTTATATCAGATTTATTCATAACAGCCAGATAAACAACCTTGATGTCTCTAAACTGAAGAATACATAAAGAAAATGTGGTATATCTACACAATGGGATCCTATTCCACTATTTAAAAAAGACACATCATGAAATATGCAAACAAATGGGTGGGTCGTCCTGAGTGAGATAACCCGGAGCCAGAAAGACACTGATGATATGTTCTCACTTATAAATGAACAACAACAAGAAGTCCAGGACAACAATGTTATAATCCACCAACTAAAATAAACTAATAGAAATTCTGTATATGTGTATATATCATAAAACGATAAGTATTTTTAAGATATAAAGTTAAAAAATAAAAATAATTTGATTTCAGTTACAGTTCTTTTTTTAATTCATTATTTTATTTATTTACATTCCAAATGCTGCCCCCTTCTCTGTCCCCCTTTGCAGAATTCTTTCCTACATCCTCTCTCTCCTTCACCTCTGAGATCACCCCCCCACCCCACCCCACCCTGGAGCATCAAGTCTCTACAGGATTAGGAGCATCCTCTCCCACTGAGGCCAGGCAAAGTAGCCCTCTGCTGCATATGTACTGGGGCCTCAGACCAGCCCCTGGTTGGTGGCTCAGGCTCTAGGAGCTCTAAGGAGTCCAGGTTAGTTGACACTGTTGTCCTTCCTAAAGGGTTGCCATTCTTTTCAGCTCCTTCAGTCCTTCCCATAACTCTTCCATAAGGGTCCCCAGTCTCAGTCCAGTGCTGGGCTGTGAGTACCTACATCTGTCTCAGTCAGCTGCTGGTAGAGGCTCACAGAGACAGCCATGTTAGTTTCCTGTCTGCAAGCACAGCATAGCATCAGTAATAGTGTCAGGGATTGACACCTGCTCATGGAATGAATCCTAAGGGAGGATGTGTGAATCTCTCTCAGAAGGAGAAATAAAATAGACATCAGAAATGGATGGAGGGAGGTAATTGGGTTTGAAAGAGGATGAGGAGAGGAGCTGGGATAGGGATCTGGTGTGGGGAGAGAGATTAGGGCTAATGTCACAGTAATTGTTCTAAGCTGATTAAATAAATGCACGGGACTCCACCCAGGTTAATTGCCGAGGCTGGCCAGGTCATATCTATTTTTGTTTGCTAAGAAGTAATACGAGCTTGAAAAATAACACAAAGGTAGCTAAACTCACATAATGATGCACTGGATCCTTTTTTTCTGTATTAGTATAAGACATGCTCTTGATGCAGCTGAAGTATAAGATGATTACATTTGATTAAGTAGCTCCATTCACACCCATGAGCATGGGTACTAATTTAATAGAAGGGTTCATTACTCCCTCCTTTGTGCCCCTTTCCCTAGGTCCTCAGCTTCCACACCTGTTGGGTCTTTACTGGAGTGTTTCCTTACACGTTTCCTATGATCACCATCTTGGTACTCTTTGAGATCTGAACACTTCATTTTCCTCTCTTTTATAGCATCTAGTTAGTTTTTTTTTGAAAAATTCTCCTTAAAATCCTTACAGCATGATAAAGAAAAAGTACATGAAAACAGAGAGTTTGCATTTAACCCGGTGTCAAGGAATATGTAAGAAACAAAGATATTGTAAAGGCTGAATAGATATTGTAAAATGTATGTTTTAATGCCTGCTGAGAACAAAGTAAACCAAGGGAAAGAATAAGTTTATCTGTAGAAATTCGTGGTGCCTATTTTAGAACCCCTTGACATTTTGCTCTAGTGACACAGGCCACATGTATAAAGAAACGCACATTCTATTATCTGTATCCCAACTTCTTCAAGTCAAAATCTTTATTCATAAAGAAATGCGAACCAAAACTCAACCTTTTTAAAAATCTTTCAAATTAACATTATAATATCTTCCCACATTGACCTATAAAACTGTAGAAAGTAATAAAATCTGCTAGATGAGAGATAAAGATGTGAAACGGCTTGATGACATGCATAAGAGATGCAATCCTGCTGCCATCTACCGCTTCAAATATTTGTGCTTAAATACAACACATCTATAGTGACAGACAAATAGACCAATGGAATAGAATTGAAGACCCAGAAATGAACCCACACACCTACGGTCACTTGATCTTCGACAAGGGAGCTAAAAACATCCAGTGGAAGAAAGACAGCATTTTCAACAAATGGTGCTGGAACAACTGGTTGTTAACATGTAGAAGAATGCGAATCGATCCATTCCTATCTCCTTGTACTAAGGTCAAGTCTAAGTGGATCAAGGAACTTCACATAAAACCAGAGACACTGAAACTTATAGAGGAGAAAGTGGGGAAAAGCCTTGAAGATATGGGCACAGGGGAAAAATTCCTGAATAGAACAGTAATGGCTTGTGCTGTAAGATCGAGAATTGACAAGTGGGACCTCATGAAACTACAAAGCTTCTGCAAGGCTAAAGACACCATCAATAAGACAAAAAAACCACCAACAGATTGGGAAAGGATCTTCACCTATCCTAAACCAGATAAGGGACTAATATCCAATATATATAAAGAACTCAAGAAGGTGGACTCCAGAAAGTCAAATAACCCCATTAAAAAATGGGGCTCAGAATTGAACAAAGAATTCTCACCTGAGGAATACCGAATGGCAGAGAAACACCTGAAAAAATGTTCAACATCCTTAATCATCAGGGAAATGCAAATCAAAACAACCCTGAGATTCCACCTCACACCAGTCAGAATGGCTAAGATCAAAAATTCAGGTGACAGCAGTTGCTGGCGAGGATGTGGAGAAAGAGGAACACTCCTCCATTGTTGGTGGGATTGCAAGCTTGTACAACCACTCTGGAAATCAGTCTGGCGGTTCCTCAGAAAATTGGACATAGTACTACCGGAGGATCCAGCAATACCTCTCCTGGGCATATATCCAGAAGATGTCCCAACCGGTAAAAAGGACACATGTTCCACTATGTTCATAGCAGCCCTATTTATAATAGCCAGAAGCTGGAAAGAACCCAGATGTCCCTCAACAGAGGAATGGATACAGAAATTATGGTACATTTACACAATGGAGTACTACTCAGCTATTAAAAAGAATGAATTTATGAAATTCCTAGCCAAATGGATGGACCTGGAGGGCATCATCTTGAGTGAAGTAACACAATCACAAAAGAACTCACACAATATGTATTCACTGATAAGTGGATATTAGCCCAAAACTTAGGATACCCAAGATTTAAGATACAATTTGCTAAACGCATGAAACTCAAGAAGAATGAAGACCAAAGTGTGGACACTGTGCACCTTCTCAGAATTGGGAACAAAACACCCAGGGAAGGAGTTACAGAGACAAAGTTCGTAGCGGTGATGAAAGGATGGACCATTTAGAGACTGCCGTACCCAGGGATCCATCCCATAATCAACTTCTAAACGCTGACACCATTGCATACACTAGCAAGATTTTGCTGAAAGGACCCAAATATAGCTGTCTCTTGTGAGACTATGCTGGGGCCTAGCAAACACAGGAGTGGATGTTCACAGTCAGCTATTGGATGTATCACAGGGCTCCCAATGGAGAAGCTAGAGAAAGTACCCAAGGAGCTAAAGGGATCTGCAACCCTATTGTTGGAACAACATTATGTTCTAACCAGAACCCCGGAGCTCTTGTCTCTAGCTGCATATGTATCGAAAGATGGCCTAGTTGGCCATCAATGGAAAGAGAGGCCCATTGGACTTGCAAACTTTATATGCCCCAATATAGGGGAATGCCAGGGCCAAAAGAATGGGAATGGGTGGGTAGGGAAGTGGGGGGTGCTATGGGGGACTTTTGGGATAGCATTGGAAATGTAATTGAGGAAAATATGTAATAAAAATATTAAAAAAAAAAAAGAAAAAAAAATACAACACATCATAGTTTATGCTTTATAAGAACAATGCACATCTGACCTCTTTTTTTGCAACCTCAAATAATTTTATGCAAATGCATATATCTTATTAGCACTCCAATTTTTTAAAAAAATCTTTTATTGTGCTGAATTTTGAAAGCTCATTAAGAAATATGACTCTGTTAAATCATTCACTAGACTTACCAAATAATATTCTTTCTAAAGGTTTTTCTTAAATGTAAATTTATTCCTGTGCTATGAATAAAGGTATGAATGGATTTGGGGAAATCCATCCCATGAGCAGGTATCAATCCCTGACACTATTACTGATGCTATGCTGTGCTTGCAGACAGGAACCTAGCATGGCTGTCTCTGTGAGCCTCTCCCAGCAGCTGACTGAGACAGATGTAGATATCCATAGCCCAGCATTGGACTGAGATTTGGGGACCTGTAGGAAGAGTCAGGGGAAGAATAAAGGAGCTGAAAGGGTTGGCAACCCCATAGAAAGGTCAACAGTGTCAATTAACCTGGACCCTTGGAGCTCCCAGAGACTGAGCTGCCAACCAGGGTCTGCACTGTGGCCCCAGCCCATATACAGCAGAGGGCTGCTTTGTCTGGCCTTAGTGGGAGAGAATGCTCCTAGTCCTGTAGAGTCTTGATGCTCCAGGGTTGGAGGATACCCAGGGAGTATGGAGACATGCTCTCAGAAGGGGAGAGAGGATGTAGGAAAGAATTCTGCAAAGGGGGACTGAAAAGAGGGGCAGCATTTGGGAATGTAAATAAATGAAATAATTAATGAATAAAAAAAATATAACTGCAACTGAAATCGAATTATTTTGATTTTTTAACTTTACATTTTAAAAATACTTATCATTTTATAATATATACAATATTTAGTGATCATATTTGGATCTCTTATTACTTTCTCTTGTTCTGCCACATACCTATTAACTGCCTTCTTCCCAATTAGGCTGCACCTACTTTGGTGTCTCTTATTTTATGTTTGTACATGGCCCATATGGCGCCTTCGCTTCTACCTGTTCATCATTTGCAGTGGGCACCATCTGGCTACTCCAGTCCTGCTAGCCCTTTCTGTGGTGTCCTCTTAGACTCAGTGTGGGTCAGGTAAATATACCAATCAGTAAGTGTTTAGTTTTCCTGATACAGCTATAGCACTATTACAGCTGTGTACAGAGTTTAGTTGACATGTCTGTATATCAGTATATGACATTTGAAGCTGAGTTACATAGTCGATGACTTCTCCACAGTAGCCTGCATATCTCATTCCAGCACTATGAATGCTGAGCACCAAGATTCTGGGTCCAGCTGGAAGTTTCAGCTTCATTTTTCAATGTTTTGTATTTATCTAAATTTGTCATTTCAGGTATATCACCCTGTCCCCACCAAAGAGTTTTCAATGCTATCTATCTATCAATCTAGCTATCTATCTATCTATCTATCTATCTATCTATCTATCTATCTATCTATCTGGAATATTTAGCACATTGAGTATCAATATAAATATTGTATACAGTTTTTTTAAATCTGCTACTCATAAAATATATTATTCTGATAACTATTATTTTATATACTTTGGAGTACTTTGGTCCTTGATTGACTCTTTGTTTCCTTACAATCAAAGAGACAAAACACCATAAACAGGGGTAATGATTCAAACAGTCAACCTAGAAAGTGAAGTAATGAAGAGAGTAAGTCAAAGAAGAGATAGCTGTCTCGATGTATTCACTGCATATTTATTCTTCTCAGTAATAAGTGTTTTAAATAGGATGTATTTATTAATTATTCTTATCTAATACAATATATCCTGACCTTACCTCCATCCCCTCCTCCTAGTCCCCCACCCATTTCCTCTCCTTCAGATTCACTGCTCGGCAGTTTACTTTCAGGAAAAAGCAGTTCTCGAATAATGTCAGGTGAATTTGGTATAACAACGTGCACTAGGACTAGGCATATACCTTCATATCAAAACAGGTCAAAGGCAACCCAGTAGGTTCCCATGAGCAGGCAGGAGAGTCAAAGAAATCCCCACTCTGATCATTAGAAGTTCAACAAAAACCCCAAGCTAAGGAACCAGACCATGTGTGCAGAGGGCTTGCTATCAAGGCTCTCTGGTCATCAATTCAGCCTGTGATCCCCGGGAGGTCTGCTTACGTGTTCTGTGATACACTGAGCCTGACAGAGAAGTTAGGGAATGGCCTCGAACACAGCCGCACTAGAGATAATTTCTGAAACAGAACACTGATAGTGCAGGCATTAAAGTCAACAAGCAGTCTCAACTAACATGGACCCCCGAGATCACTCAGATACTGGACCACCAACCAGGCAGTATACACCAGCTGATATGAGGCCACCAATAGATATACAGCAGAGGACTGCCAGGTCTGGGCTCAGTCAGAGAAGATGCACCTAACCCTCAAGAAACTGGAAGCCCCAGGAAGTTTAGAGTTCTTGTGGGGTGGGGCATGGAGGGTGAGGACATCTTCGTGGAGATGGGGGGCGGGAGAGGTAAGAGATGGGGAACAATCAATCAGAGGGTGGCCCAGGAGGGGAATAAAATCTGGAGTGTCAAAAAACAAAATTAAATAAAATTTTAAAAGAAAAAGAAAAAAAAAGACAGGGATTTTATGAATTTGAAAAGCTCCTGTAAGGCAAAGTAATCAGTGTTTCAGTTATGACCCTTTAGTGTTGCCGTTTTTCAGAAGACTAGCCAAGCTATTTCATGTTTAGTATGATTCATCTCTCTATATGCAAAAAAAAAATTCTGAAATTTTATGAATAAACAAGAAAGCTTCCCATTAGGATATATAAACAGATATTAATTCTCCTGTACATTGTGGCTTAATTATCACAGATCTGTTAAGCAATGTAGATTAGTTATAGAAGATCCACTTGGCACTCAGATTTCTCACTGCTTCTGCATTCTGTAGAAACCATGTGCATTATGTGGTTCACCTTGCTTCCCTCCATCAGTTTGAAATGAAACATTATATAACATTTACTTAATTACTTATGTATATATTACCTAAGATGGGCATAGCAGATAAGAAGGAGGCGAGGCGAGGCAAAGAGAAGAGAAGAGAAGAGAAGGAAAAAAGAAGAGAAAAGGGTAGAAAGTAAGAAAAGAAGGGGGAAAACTGGAACAAAGTAAGAGAAAAAGAAAAAAATTAAATGTTAAATGGTTAATATATTTTAAATCATTGAAATTTGGAAAACATGTATTGATGCATGATAAATGCAAAATTTTCAGCTGTAAAAGTAAGATAGTATATTTAGGTGATGGACAGATGAATTAATGGTTAAGAATGCTTGTTGCCTTTGCAGCAGTTATTTTTATTCACAGATAAGTGCCTTTTACTCCAGCTCTAGAGGACCCAATGCCTTCGGGCCTTAACACATATGTGTATACAATTTACGTGTAGAGACACACATATACACATAAAAATATTTAAAAGTAAATCTAATTTAACAACTATAATATTAATGTTGAGACTTCTGATTTCAGTATCTCCCCAACATTTTGCACTTTGTTTAACTTTTTTTATTCTAGATTATAATTGCTACATGAATAAATCAGCCTCAAGAAATTTCTAATTTTTACATAAAATAGAAAAGGTAACAGTATAACTCTGTAACAAGTGAGGTGAAAATGAAAATTCACCAAGTCATCATCATTATCAAACAACAGACTGTAGAAGTAAACAGTATGCAAAATAAAATTAAAAGGAGAGGTAGAAAGTCTGAAATCATCCATACTATGCTGGCCTGACATGGAAAAGGTTGAAATCTGAGAACCAAGGCACACTACAAGACTTATCCATGCATCTCTGTTAGGATGAATGTTTGTGCTTCCTATCTCTGAAATTCCAGGAATGGAGATCTTTGTTGAGGAAGAAATAATGGCAATGCTCTCAATGAGCTAAGAGTCTATTTTTATGGCTCATAAGATTGCCACATTAAGGGGAAATTTCCATTCACCTAGAGATAGTTGATGGTATTTCTTTTCCTCAAATATGAAATATCTGGAATTCATGCCAAGGTGTTCCTGATTCTTTTCCATCCATTGTATCTGGGAATAAATATGGGTAGAAACAATGTTCTTAAAGACATCAACCATAGATTCAGATCCTCCATTAAGGTCTTGGGTCATTCTACTGTGAGAGTCCACCAAAACCCAACATACCACCAAACTTAACAAACTCAATTTGTTTTTACCCTAAAAGCTCTTTACTTTCATGCTAATAATGTTCATGCATATTTCATTAAATTAAAAGCAACCAAATAGTTTTATTTAGTTAAATTGGTCCAATTAATATTTAAAAATAAGATTTTGGAATGAATATTTAGCTCAGTGCTACAGCTGTTGCTGGGATATTTAAGGTCACAGCATTAAACTCTAGAACAGAAAAAATGATACAAAATTAAAGTAAAAATGATTACTAATTAGATATAACTTAAATTGCCAACACTTTATAATATCTTATATGTTACTTAAAGTAGAATTAATATTTTATATATACCAGTTATAACTATATATTAACTCTTAGCAACACTAGACTCTGCAATTGTACTCATTTATGGTTCTTATACAATCACATAACATAACATAGCTTAATTTGAAAAAAGTTAAATAACCTGTGATTGTTAATTATGCAACGTGTTTATCGTCTAAGACTTTTTCCACTATGTGAATGAAATCTGTGTGAGAGCATGATGTGGCTGATTTCTAAATATATAATCTGGCTTTCAGATGAAGAGTGTGAAATGTTTTGAGTAGAGAGTCACAACACTGATGTAAATAATAGCATCCTTCTGAAACAGAATGCCAAAGTTATCTCTGACCTCAGTTAATAGTTTCTATTACTACTGACAAAGCACAGAATGTAGATTGCATCCTTGAAAGACAGTCACATGCTGGTTTACTAAAGAGCCAATAACAGATTTAGAATAATTTATTTTGAAATTGTTTGATTGAACACTAATCCATTTTAGCTCTATGATGGCAAGTTCATTTATATAAACAAATTTAATAAATTTATTTATAAAGTTACTTTATTTAATAAAGTTCATTTATAAAATAAATGTATTCACAATTTGATAAAAGTATAGGAAACGTTTAAATTCTGACAACTAGTGAAGATTATAAAACTTCTCTGGGCACAATTTTTGTCTTTGAGAAGAATAAATGATGAATAATAAATTAAGATGGAATTTTAATGAATTCACTCAAAACATACTGAGTGAGTGTTGCTTACCAGATATGTGCTGTTTATTAACTATTACTGGGAAGAAATAAATAAATGCAAATAATAAATGCAAGAGAGAAGTTTTAGTGTCTTAAAATTAAAATCCCATTTATTTCACACATAATATATTATATACCAGTATGTTTTGATCATTTTTCAGCTGCATGCTTCTTTGACACTCCACTCTTAAATCCCAGAAGATTATCTTAACAATGAGAAAAAGAGGAACACATAGTATATGGCAAGGAATTATCAAGAACTTGACCACATTTCAAATTATACTCTTTTAACAAAACTATCCTTAGACCAGACCTAATAAAGGATGTAATATTCAAATGGGTTGTCATGAAGGTTAAAATACCCACATTTCAAATACACATTAGGCTAGGATAATAATGGAAACATAAGGACTTGACCATTGACTATACTCAGGCAAACCTCTACTCTGTCTAATAATGGCCAATCATTTCTTACAGGTCATAAAGTGTTATAATTAAAGCATTAAAAATATAGCCTTCTTTTATACAAAATAGAAAAGTAGATGATACCATAAATTTATCATATTCCAATTGGTCAAATGGAATCTTAGAAAACATTATATGCATAATATTTAATACATTAATAAGAAAATATCTAATGTGGTATTATAGAAATTGCCTCCTAATGAAAAGATATGACACCTATGGATTACACTGTTTCAGAGGTCTTTCTTGGCTCATTGTTCTGTTGTGTGTACATCAGGCAAAGAGTGGGACACCAAAAGTATATCATTTAGATCTATACAAGGTTTCCATTGTTTTCATTATTTTTCCTTTTAAATTCCACACACATGCATAATGTATCGTGGTTGCATCCACTGCTACATCCTCCTCCAACTTTTTTATCCAGTTCTATGAGCCCTCAAAATACAGCCTATTTCACTCCTAACATTGTGTTTGTATAATCATATAAATTAACATATGTAGTATATGTTTAAAATATAGTATATATTTGTCATTACATATTAAAACAAATTATACATGTATCCTACTTTTTATAATTTTTAATTGTTGTTAGTGTTCAGTCAGGCATTGATTTCTTTTGGTAGATCAGGCTTTAAATCCAATAAAGAGAGTGGTTGGAAAGTGACAAAAACATCTTCCCACTATTGCACAAGTTGGAACAAATTACCTAGCAATGAATTATAACACCATTCAAAGCCCATCTCTGAGTAATACCATTAATATTGCCTCCAAGAAGTGTGAATACCACACTCTGTAACAGCATTATGCAAGCTATCCAGTAGGAGGAAGGTTCTTGGGTCAGTTCAAGACTCTATGTCTTATAGCCAAAGTGTGTACTGTTGTCATCGGCAATACAGACTGAATATCTGGTTATAATGGGCAGAAATAGATATAATGGGTAGAAATACCCTGTTTTGTTTTGGAGACCTCCATAACTAATAGCGTGTAGGGATGTAACCTGTGTTTGCACAGATATTTTTATTTAATGTCTGACTTTGAGAAGCATAATTATTCAGGATTTCTATTCTTTTCTGTGATGACTTTCAGTGGCCTAGATTCACTAAGCATCATATATTCACAGGTGTTTGCCGTTCAGGTAAAGTATTGTGGTCCATTTATTTATACAATACAATTTTCTGTCCAATACATAATAGATTTTCAGTTTTCCTGTTCCTAACAAGGTTTCTATGCAAATTACTAACAAACATATATAAGTTAATTTGTTTTGTGGCATGTTCACTTCTCTTCCCGAAACTAGATTTTTTTTCTTTAGTTTTGTTTTTAAATTCCACAAGCTCAAAATTAAATAATTGCTCATGACCAACATAAGGACACCAGCGGAGGTTTTGTTGTAAAAATAAAACTTCCTTTTAGAAGAACAGAATCAACACTGTGATGACTTGGTAGGAGTAAAGACATTGTCAGTGTGTGGATAGGGTCTTCTTCTTCTTCTTCTTCTTCTTCTTCTTCTTCTTCTTCTTCTTCTTCTTCTTCTTCTTCTTCTTCTTCTTCTTCTTCTTCTTCTTCTCCTTCTCCTTCTCCCTCTCCCTCTCCCTCTCCCTCTCCCTCTCCCTCTCCCTCTCCCTCTTCCTCTTCCTCTTCTTCTTCCTCTCCTATTCTTTTTCCTCCTCTTCCTCCTTCTCCTTCCTCCTTCCCCCTCCTCCTACACCTCCTTCTCCCTCCTCCTCCTCTTCCTTCTTCTTTAAGGAAATGCATCCTTTCTCTCTTTGTAGCCAATATTTCTACATGTTCAGTGTAGATGAAGATAACTTTTGACATGTTTTATCTCCTAAGTGATTTATCTTGATAGTATACAACTCAATTATATTCACTGAACTGGACTACATTGTATTCAGGTTGCATGAAACAAACAATTGGAATGATTAAAAAATGTTCCTTCTGTGTCATTTAAAAGTAAGTAGGCTTTCAAAGTATACATGAGGGGAACTGGTAAAATCTTGAAAACAGAGTTGATCACTAACTACACTGTAGAGAAACGAACCATGACATAATTTCTTCTCTAGTAGGTCACTTTCATGGAGGAAGTGGTTTTATTTTTCTAGTACTTTCTGTTCAAAGATCGAGTTCTCTTGGTGTTTAGTACAAAGAATCTATAGGAATATATATCCCCATAACTCCTTCAGCTTCTTCACTTCTTTCTCTAACTCCTACATTGGGGACCAATTGTTGGTTGTGAGCATCAGCTTCTATATTTGATAAGCTACCTGGACTTCTTTGTTCAGCCCACTTTCTATTTTAATAGGACAAGTAAATTTACCTGGGTGTGTTTGTTCAATAGTATCCTATGTTTTCACTTTCATTCTATTAATGGACATATTAAACTATTTGAATAGAGGACAACAAAACCAAGAAACTTAAAAAGGTATTATAAAATAGTGTTGAACATTTTTTCAGGTGCTTCTCTGCCATTCGGTATTCCTCAGGTGAGAATTCTTTGTTCAGTTCTGAGCCCCATTTTTTAATGGGGTTATTTGACTTTCTGGAGTCCACCTTCTTGAGTTCTTTATATATATTGGATATTAGTCCCTTATCTGATTTAGGATAGGTAAAGATCCTTTCCCAATCTGTTGGTGGTTTTTTTTGTCTTATTGATGGTGTCTTTTGCCTTGTAGAAGCTTTGCAGTTTCATGAGGTCCCACTTGTCAATTCTCGATCTTATAGCACAAGCCATTGCTGTTCTATTCAGGAATTTTTCCCCTGTGCCCATATCTTCAAGGCTTTTCCCCACTTTCTCCTTTATAAGTTTCAGTGTCTCAGGTTTTATGTGAAGTTCCTTGATCAACTTAGACTTGACCTTAGTACAAGGAGATAGGAATGGATCAATTCGCATTCTTCTACATGTTAACAACCAGTTGTGCCAGCACCATTTGTTGAAAATGCTGTCTTTCTTCCACTGGATGTTTTTAGCTCCCTTGTCGAAGATCAAGTGACCGTAGGTGTGTGGGTTCATTTCTGGGTCTTCAATTCTATTCCATTGGTCTATTTGTCTGTCACTATACCAGTACCACGCAGTTTTTATCACAATTGCTCTGTAGTAAAGCTTTAGGTTCGGCATGGTGACTCCACCAGAGGTTCTCATCCTTAATCATCAGGGAAATGCAAATCAAAACAACCCTGAGATTCCACCTCACACCAGTCAGAATGGCTAAGATCAAAAATTAAGGTGACAGCAGATGCTGGCGAGGATGTGGAGAAAGAGGAACACTCCTCCATTGTTGGTGGGATTGCAAGCTTGTACAACCACTCTGGAAATCAGTCTGGCGGTTCCTCAGAAAACTGGACATAGTACTATCGGAGGATCCAGCAATACCTCTCCTGGGCATATATCCAGAAGATATCCCAACCGGTAAGAAGGACACATGCTCCACTATGTTCATAGCAGCCCTATTTATAATAGCCAGAAGCTGGAAAGAACCCAGATGCCCCTCAACAAAGGAATGGATACAGAAATTATGGTACATTTACACAATGGAGTACTACTCAGCTATTAAAAAGAATGAATTTATGAAATTTCTAGCCAAATGGATGGACCTGGAGGGCATCATCTTGAGTGAGGTAAAACAATCACAAAGGAACTCACACAATATGTATTCACTGATAAGTGGATATTAGCCCAAAACTTAGGATACCCAAGATATAAGATACAATTTGCTAAACGCATGAAACTCAAGAAGAATGAAGACCAAAGTGTGGACAATATGCCCCTTCTTAGAATTGGGAACAAAACACCCATGGAAGGAGTTACAGAGACAAAGTTTTGAGATGTGATGAAAGGATGGACCATCTAGAGACTGCCATATCCAGGGATCCATCCCATAATCAGCTTCCAAACGCTGACACCATTGCATACACTAGCAAGATTTTGCTGAAAGGACCCAAATATAGCTGTCTCTTGTGAGACGATGCCGGGGCCTAGCAAACACAGGAGTGGATGCTCACAGTCAGCTATTGGATTGATCACAGGGCTACCAATGGAGAAGCTAGAGAAAGTACCCAAGGAGCTAAAGGGATCTGCAACCCTATAGTTGGAACAACATGATGAACTAACCAGTACCCCTGAGCTCTTGTCTCTAGCTGCATATGTATCGAAAGATGGCCTAGTTGGCCATCACTGGAAAGAGAGGCCCATTGGACTTGCAAACTTTATATGCCCCAATATAGGGGAATGCCAGGGCCAAAAGAATGGGAATGGGTGCGTAGGGAAGTGGGGGGCAGTATGGGTGACTTTTGGAATAGCATTGGACATGTAATTGAGGAAAATATGTAATAAAAAATATTTTAAAAAATCCACAAACCAAAGCAAAACATGTTTAGCATTATAAAAATTTAAAGAAAAAAAAAATAAAATAGTGTTTTACATAAAAGTCATGTTAGATGTACAATGGCAAGCCAAAAAGCCTGATAATGTCAAGAAGAAAGAGTATCTGTGAAATGGATTTATAACAAAATTTGTTGAAGCTAATCCAATGTTTCAATATCCCATAAGTAGGGAGAAGAATATATCTTTCTTCTGCAAGAACATTTGTTTGTTTCCAAAAGTCTTTACTCATAGTAAAGCACACAGATTTGGTTGTATCGAGGGCATGCATCTCTTGAACAATAATTGAAGTTTTAAAAAATATTAATAATTATAAAAGTAAAACTATAAAATATTTTTAAAAGAGGATTATTTGGTTTTCTGCAATCTAATTTCTTGAGTTCTTTGTATATAATAAATATTAGACCTCTATTGGATGTAGGGTTGGTAAAGATCTATTTTCAATCTGTTGATTGCCATTTTGTCCTATTGACACTGTCCTTTGCCTAACAGAAGCTTTCCAATTTTATGATGTTCCATTTGTCTATGGTTGATCTTAGAACATAAGCTATTGGTTTTCTGTTCAGGAAAATTTCCCCTGTGGCCATGTGTTCAAGGTTCTTCTTAAGTTTCTCTTCAATTAGATTCAGTGTATCTAGTTTTATATGGAGGTTCTTGATCCACTTGGACTTGAGCTTTATACAAGGACATAAGAATGGATTAATTTTCATTGTTCTACATGTTTACCACCAGTTGAATCAGCACCATTTGTTGGAAATGCTGTCTTTTTTCCATTGGATAGTTTTAGCTCCTTTGTTAAAGACCAAGTGACTATAGGTGTGAGGGTTCATTTCTAGGTCTTCAATTCTATTCCATTGATCTACATGCCTATCTCTGTATAAGTACCATGTGTTTTTGTTTTGTTTTGTTTTGTTTTACACTATTGCTCTGTAGTAGAGTTTGAGGTCAGATGGTGATTCCCCCAGTAGTTCTCTTATTGTTGAGAATAGTTTTCACTATCCTGTTTGGTTTTTTTTTTTATTACAAATGAATTTGCAAATGGCCCTTTCTAACTCTCTGAAGAATTGAGTTGGAATTTTAATGGGGATTGCACTGAATTTACAGATTGCTTCCAGCAAGATGGCCATTTTTACTATATTAACTCTGCCAATCCATGAGCATAGAAGATCTTTCTATCTTCTGATATCTTCTTTGATTTCTTTCTTGGATATTTATATTTAATATATTTCTTGATATCTTCTTTCTTCCTTTCTTTCTTTCTTTCTTTCTTTCTTTCTTTCTTTCTTTCTTTCTTTCTTTCTTTCTTTCTCTCTTTCTTTCTTTCTTACAGAGACTTGAAGTTCTTGTCATACCAGTCTTTTACTTGCTTGGTTAGAGTCACACCAAGATATTTTATATTATTTGTGACTATTGTGAAGGGTGTCATTTCCTCAATTTCTTTCTCAACCTGATTATTCTTTGAGTATAGGTAGGCTTCTGATTTGAGTTCATTTTATATCTATCTACTTTGCTGAAGGTGTTTTTCAGGTTATTAAAAAAGGGGGGCACAGAGCTAAACAAAGAACTCTCAACTGATGAATATCGAGTGGCTGAGAATCACCTAAAGAAATGTTCAACATTTTTAGTCATCAGGGAAATGCAACTCCAAACAATCCTGAGATTCCACCTCATAGCAGTTAGAATGACTAAGATCAAAAACTCAGATGAAAGCAGATGCCGATGAGGATGTGGAGAAATAAGGACACTATTTCATTGTTGGAGAGATTGCAAGCAGGTACAACCACTCTGGTAATCAGTTTGGTGGTTCCTCAGAAAACTGGACATAGCATTACCTGAGGTCACAACTATACCACTCCTGGGCATATACCCAAAAGATGCTCCAACATATAACAAGGACACATGCTCTACTATGTTCATAGCAGCCTTACTTTTAATAAATACCCAGAAGCTTGAAAGTTCTTCAACAGAGGAATAGATACAGAAAGTATTGTACATTTATATTATGGAGTACTACTCAGGTTTTAAAAGCAATGACTTCATGAAATTCTTCGGCAAATTGATAGAACTATAACATATCATACTAAGTGAGGTAACCCAGGCACAAAAGAACACACTTGGTATGCACTCATTGATAAGCAGCTAATAGCCCAGAAGTTTGGATTACCCAAGATAGAATTCACAGAATACATAAAGCTCAATGAAAAGGGGCCCCCAATGGAGGAGCTAGAGAAAGTATACAAGGAGCTAAATAGATCTGCAACCCTGTAGGTACAACAACATTATGAACTAACCAGTACCCCAGAGCTCTTGACTCTAGCTGCATATGTATCAAAAGATGGCCTAGTCGGCCATCACTGGAAAGAGAGCCCCATTGGACATGCAAACTTTATATGCCCCAGTACAGGGGGATGCCAGGGCCAAAAACTGGGAATGGGTGGGTAGGGGAGTGGAGGGGAGGATATGGGGGACTTTTTGGATAGCATTGGAAATGTAATTGAGGAAAATACGTAATAAAAAAAAAGAAAAGAAAAGAAAAAGGAAGACAAAAGTGTGGATACTTTAATCCTTCTTAGAAGGGGGAACAAAATACAGGAGGAAATGCCAGACGAAGTGTGGAGCAGAGACTGAAAAAAAGACCATCCAGAGACTGCCCCACCTGGGGATCCATCCCATATATAGTCACCAAACTCAGAAACTATTGTGAATGCCAAGAAGTGCTTGCAGACAGGAGCCTGATATGGCTGTCTCTTGAGAGGCTCTGCCAGCACCTGACAAATACAGAGGCAGATGTTTGCAGCCGACCATTGGACTGAAGACAGGGTCCCCAATGGAGGAGTTAAAGACTAAAGGAGCTGAATGGATTTGCAACCCCATAGGAAGAACAACAGTATCAACCAACCAGACTCCCAGAGTTTACAGTGACTAAACCACCAATAAATGGGTATACATGGAGGGACCCATGGCTCCAGCCATATATGTAGCAGAGGATGGCCTTGTTGGGCATGAATGGGAGGAGAGGTCCATGGTTCTGGGAAGGCTCAATGCCCCAGTGTAGGGGGGCACCAGAGCAGGAAGGCGGGAATGGGTGGTGGTGGGCAAGCACCATCATAGAAGCAGAGGTTGGAGGGGAAAGGGATTTTCCGGGGGGCAAACTGGAAAAGGGGATAACATTTGAAATGTAAATAAAGAAAATATCCAATACAAAAATATTTTAAAATATTTTTTATTAATTTATTTATTTATTCACTTTATACCCCAATATCATCCCACCCCCTCCTCCAAGTTTCTGCTCACACAGCTTTCCCTTCTCCTCTGAAATTGGAGAGACATGTCCTCATATACCACCACACCTTGGCACATAAGGTTACTTCAGGACTGCGTACATTCTCTCCCACTGAGACCAGCCAAGGCAGCCCAGAGTCAGGAACTTCCTGTTCTGGGTAGCCACGTGAAATTCAAGGTATGCATTTGCTACATGTGTGCAGGGTTGGTGGAAACGCTAGGTCCAACCTATGTTCACTCTTGGTTGATGGTTTAGTCTCTGGGAGCAGCCAAGGGTCTAGGATAATTGACTCTCTTAGTCTTATGAAGTCCCTGTCTTCTTAGAGACCCCCAACTCTCCACAAGTCCTCTTGATTTCCATGTAATGCTTGGCTGTGGGTCTCTGTGTCTGTTTTCCTTGGCTGCTGGATGGAGCTTCTGAGATCACATTTATGCTAGCATCCTGTCTGCAAGCATAGCAAAGTGTCACTAATTGTCTCACAGATTGGTTCTTGCCTATAAGATGAGTCTCAAGTTGTGCCAGTGAGTGAATGGTCATTCCTCCCTCTCCCCACTCTCCATTTTTGTCCCTGTACATCTTGTAGGCAGGACACATTTAAGGTACAAGGTTTTGTGGGTGGGTTACTGTCCTTATCTCTGTAGATAGGGAGTGCTTCCTGTCTCCAGGAGGTAGCTACTTCATGCTCTGTATCCCTCACTTCTAGGAGTCTCAAAATCACCACTGTAGACTTCCTGGGGCCTTCTCCCATTCCATGTCCCTGGCCTCTTAAAACCTTATTTGAAATAAATGAATTGATATGCCTAAGATTGACATCATGAAGCAATATTTTCTTACATCTCCAATGCCCACTTTGTATCTTTCCCTCTGAGAGATAATTACCTGATTAATGTTCCATAAATTCAAATTTGTCATTATTAGTGATTAGGAATGTGTCAAGAAAATATATAGGGACAATTATAGCTAACATATTAACAACTAATTATCATCTGCTGGTGCTGAATGCAAGATTAAGAAAACATTATGAAATTCATGATAAAGTAAATAATTTATTCTTTTTCATAAACAAATTTGGGAAGGGTAATAAAAGACAGTATACTACGTAGTTAACCCAAAAATAATTATTGTAACTGTTTGACCAAAAAAACAAATTTTGGACACTTTGAATCACAAAGTTCTAAAACATTGACTCTTACTGTATCAGAAGATTTTATGTAAGCTGCTAAAAGAAATCAGTATGGAAAGCCCATGACAGTAACAACTAATGGACACAAGATATCCACAATGCTGCAATAGGAATGCTTGCATTGTAGTGCCACAAACATTCTTGTGATAAGACCCATTCAACATGGAGAAACTAATGGTTTATTCTACAATTGTAGCCAACTCCCTGTAGCTGGATAGATCATAGACCACTGAGAAGAATCACTTTTGGACATTTCCCTAAAGCAATATAATTTGTAAGTGTGTTCTAAATTTCTAACTAAATATCAGTACATAAGTATAAACTTTATCACCTACTGGGGACATTGTGTTTTATATATATATGCGTGTGTGTGTGTGTGTGTGTGTGTGTGTGTGTGCAACACAGAACAGCTAGACTCATAAACTCTTAAAAGCAGGATTACTAAATGACAACATCAGTTGATATGAGAAATTTCACATAGTCCCCAAAACTAGATTACAAGTGTTCTTTGGTGAGAGAGGGAGACAGACCATAAGCCTCCTTCATTCTCACATGTAACTTTGGAAAATTCTAAACCTACTTTATATAAGATTCTTAAACACTTCAACCTCCCCTCTAGCCCACCAACTAGAAGTAGGGGAGAACAAGCTTACTAAGAAAAGGGAGTGGTAGACATGTTTAGTGTCTGTGTCAGACCCTAGACAAGGGACTGAGGTGCATAGCTTTCATATCGCAACAGGACTGGCCTCCAGGTTTACCCAGCATCCCTCAGTCTCTACCTTGCATACTCTGAACTTTCCAGCCTACGGGCTAGAATGCCCTTCCCCCAGAAGCTCTTCTCTTCCAAAGAGTAAAAGAGTTCTCTCTCTCTCTCTCTCTCTCTCTCTCTCTCTCTCTCTCTCTCTCTCTTTCTCTCTCTCTCTTTCTCTCTTCCTCCTCCTCCTCCTCCTCCTCCTCATTCCCCTTCCCCTTCTCTATTTGCATGCCTTTTCTCTCTCTTTCCCCCCCCCCCCGTCTATTTCCCCATGGAAACTTCCCTGGCCCCAATCCTTGGGGCCAGTGAACTCATCCAAACGTAGCTTCCCAATAAACCTGCCTTTCATAGCATCTCATCTGGCTTGAATCAGCTCACTTCACCTGTAGAGATATAATCAATCATTTAGTAGCAGTTCTTTGAGATAATTCCACTCTTCATTGTCAGGGTACCAGCAGTCCAGTTTAATAGCAAACACCAAACATGATCCAGCAGAAAGAGCGAGGCTCTGCCAAATCAGAATGAGTCAGTAGAAGTGGCCAGAATCATCTGGTATACCATGAGTTCTTTTGCACTTTTCTTTCTATGAAGTAAGGACTAGCAAAGAAGGGGAACCAGAGAAGGAAGAAACAAAGCGTTGTACTGCATAGCAATGGAAGCATGGCCTCTCACTGTTTGTGAGGTTCCATTTACATTCTCTCCAAATATCATGTGCTCCCTCAAGTATCTGTTTTCAGCAAAATATCACATGTCTTCTCACAAGTCAGCTCCCAGGAAATCATCAAGTGACACAATGAATTATTTAAAACGCAGAAATCATTTCAAGCACTCCCCACATGCATTTTCTAGTTGCAAATGATCTGCCCTGGATATATACATTTGAGGAGTATTAAATAAATACAGTAGTTAGATATACATCTCTGCATGCAGGTGTGTTTGCATATGTATTAAAAGTTAATAAAGATGAGGTTATGAATTTAAGAGGGGTAAGTCACAGGAAGTTAGAGGAAAGAAAAATGGGAGTCAAACTAGTGGAGGTGTGCTGCTCACTAATGATATTCTCAAAAAAATAAAGCTATTAAAAAGAGATATTTTTTCTATTCATCACAGGAAGAAAATACTCTTAAAATAATTTATAGATGTGTAAAGGGTACATTTTCTTACACATACTAAAATTATCTAGGTATGAAAAGTAACTATTACATATTTAGAAATTAACAATCTCATAGGCCAAGTGTGAGATATAAGAGTGTGGAAAATATTGTTAATTTATATGGCAAACACTTAACCTTAACTTAACAATACCTTGTATTTAATCATAGGCCCTTAAGATAGGTTTGACTTAAAATTTCATTCTCATGAGTTTAGTGCAACAGAAATAAATCAAATTAATTTATATGGATAACTAATGATTAGAAGTTTTTTGTAATTACCATCCTTCCCAGATATAATACTTTTTATTGTTGGAATTTATATGATAACTATATTAAAGATATCCCATATATTTTGTGTCTGTTTGTAAATATTATGTCTTCATTTTGTACATTTTGGTGAACTTTATTAAGTACCTTGTTATATGTCTTAATTTTTTAATCAATGAAAACAATACATTATCTTGTATTAGGTCCATTCAATTCAATTGCCCTTCAGTGGTTTGGGTCTATCAAATATTTGATGAAGCATAGCACTGAGTTTTGTTTTGAATTATTTCCTATTAAAGATGTATAATGTAAATTTTAATTATTTTAATTAACATTCATACATAAATTCAATATGTTTGGAACGAAAATAAATCCCAGTAAATACCCCCCCAATTCATCCTCTATTTTCCACTGTTTGCTTTCAAGCTCATTTTTCTATCTTTAAATAGAAAACCCACTGAGTCTATTTATTGTGTCAATGTGTACATGGGTATTAGACTATATATTGGAGCATGGTTATCTTTAAAATGTCTGGATCACTACACAAAGAATGCTTTCCCATTAGCCATCAACTTCCAATATATTCTCAGAGAAGGGAGGAACTTCATAAACCCCTCCCACATCCATGCTGATAACTCAGAGACAGCTTGACTCCCAGGAGCTCAGTCATAACCAGGCTCACAGGTGAGACATCCAGCCACAATACCTGGTGTAAGTGGGACACCCTCACCAGGGGGCTCAGAGGAGGCAGGCCCTTTCTGCCCTGCTCTGCTGGAGACATGTTTTCCTTCTTGCCCATGATTTGGCCCAGGGCAGAGCTGAAGCTCCAGACACACTTCTATACCCAGAGACATCTTGAGACATCTTGACTCTCAGGAGCACCATCATAGCCATTTTTAAAAGGAAACTTCAAGTGAAAAAAAAAATGCTCTTAGTAGATTGGCCTGTGATCAAGCCTGTGGATCATTTACATGGGTGATTATCATTATATTTTATTATTAGCATTTTCTTTCCTTTTTATTTTAAAAGAGAAATAAGACAGTAAGTAGTTTGGTATTTAAGGGGAAGGATCTATGACTAATTGGGAAATTGGATACAATATCATAAAATATAACAATTATTTGATTAGATTATTTAATAAATAAATAAATAAATTTATAAATGAATTTTAACTATGAAACTGTATCAGTGAATTTAAAATATTTCAAGAACATTTTGCCTATAAATTATAGGAAATCACTGTTAAGATATGATGTTATATGCATATATATACATATATATATACATATATATATGAATTCAGAAGTTTTGAAAATATGTAAATGATTTGGGCAAAATTATGAAATAAATATTTGAGCTAAATTGTTATTTCAATCGATTATTAATCTGTAACGTTATTTCTAAAAAAATCTAAAATATAGGTGGAATAACAATATGAACTAATCAGTACCCCCAGAGCTCATGTCTCTAGCTGCACATGTAGCAGAAGATGGCCTACTTGGCCATCATTGGGAAGAGAGGCCCAATGTCTTACAAACATTATATGCCCCAGTACAGGGGAAAGCCAGGGCCAAGAAGTAGGAGTGAGTGGGTAGGGGAGCAGGGCAGATGGAGGGTATAGGGGACTTTTGGGTTAGCATTTGAAATGTAAATGAAGAAAATATCTAATAAAAAATTAAAAATCTAAAATATGAAGAAGATAAATAAAAAATTTAGTATATCCCTCATTTTAGGGTAACATATTTAGTAATACTGATGTATTTTGTACTATTGTCTAAAGGTTAATAATTCCAGAAAACTATGAAAGAACATTATTGAGTTTAGAATGTTTGCAAGAATATTTTACATTTTCATTAAAATGTTAGTGATATTACAATGTTTTTGATGCTATCTTGATGTATAATTTCTAAGCATGACAAACATATTATTTTATTTGAAAAAAAGTAGCTGTTGTGAAAATTAAATCTCAGAAAGTGAATGTTCTAAATTGCCCTATGAAACCAAGATAATAAATATAATTTTTATATTCATAGGGTAGTGAGACAGATTTCATAGAGCAGATGTGACTACTGAGTTCATGAGGCCAGAAAAGAAGAAAGTTCTATAAACTCTAAATATTAAACACAATGACTCTTTTGAGGAACTTGTCAAAGGAATATAGCCTGATGACAATTGGTTTTAGGAATCTTATCTACAATTAAACTAAAGCATTGCTTATCCTATTGTTTTAGCAGTTTGCTTCCATAAACATTTCACTCAAAACTGTGGATTGAATTGTATACATGTGTACTTTGGAATCAGAATTAATGCATTAAGCAAATATTCAAAGACCCAACTCATAAAATACATATTTATTATTAGTTGTCTTAGTAATTTTTCCTATTGAGAAAAATATCTTAGAAAAAGCAACTTAATTTTATTCACATTGTGACTTCCTTCACAGTAGAGAGGACAAGGCAACAGTAGCACCAACCATATGATTGCATAGAAATGGCAGCCAGGAAGAAGACAGTAGAGAGTGCTTGTGCTCAGCTCATTTTTCCTTTTAATGTAGTTAATTATTTCAGCCTAGGATATACCAACCAAAACGGGTAGACATTCTCACCTCTATCTGTCTACTCAAGATAATTCATGAGAATATATCCAGAGGCCTGTAGCTAACCTGATTTTTGATCTTACCAAATTGAAACTTGAGATTAATCTTTTCAACTCAACTCCACCTCTTGTCAAGTTGGACAGCCAAGGCCATCACGGTAAACTATAATCTTCCAATTTATATAGCCATAGATTACTAATACAAATGCAGTAAAATAAGAAAACGACAGTCATCTCTTACCATACCCTTTTCTTCTGTCGCTCCTCCCTAACCTGGTCACTCCTGTTCAAATCTCTACCCACACCAGTGTTCACTCACAAAATCTATTCCATTTCCCCTTCCCGTGGATCTCCATGAGTCCTCCCTAGATCCCTTCTATTTATCTAACTTCTGTTAGTTATTAGATTATTGTTTGATTATCCTTTACTTAACCAATAAATGGATATATAACATGTGTGTCTTTCTTGGTCTGGGTTGCCACACTCAACGTGATTTTTTATTCTAATTCCACTAATTTGCCTGAAAATTTCAGATTCCATAATATTATTTTTCCTCCCTAAAAGCTCAGTAATACTGTATTGTGTAAATGTACCATATTTTCTTTATACATTTTTTTTCTTTTTTAGTTTCTTTTTTTTTAATTCCTTTCTCTCTCTCTCTCTCTCTCTCTCTCTTTTGAATTAGATGTTTTCTTTATTTACATTACAAATGCTATCCCCTTTCCTTTTTTTCTCTCTGAAAATTCCTTATCCTTTCCCCTCTACCCCCTGCTCCACAACTCACCCACTCCTGTTTTCTGGACCTGGCATTCCCCTGTACTGGGATATAGAACCTTCACAGAACCAAGGGCCTCTCCTCCCATTGATGACCAACTAGGTCATCCTCTGTTACATATGCAGCTAGATCCATGAGGGTTTTGATTTGTTTCCTTTTTGTTTGCTTGTTTTTGTTTTGTTTTTAAATTTCTGGCTATTATGAATAAAGCTGCTATGAATATATTTGACCAAGTGTCCTTTTGTGGTAGGATGGGGTGTTTGGGAGATAAATGTCCAAGAGTAGTATAGATGGATCTTAAGGTAGACAGATTCCCAATTTTCTGAAAAATCATCATATTGATTGCCATAGTAACTACTAATTATCTCATCATTATGTTATGTGTATTTGTTTGCTAAAAATTCACTTCTAGTCATTTATTTGGTCAGAAATAAGAATAAAACTTGAAAATTATGTTAAATCACTTTTCCTCACACATGCTAATTAGCTTTATATTATAAACGTTTCACAGAAAGAAAAACAACATATAACTGGAAAATTAAATCACTTTTCAAATGTACTCAAAGTGTTTTAAGGGCTGTGATTTTCAATAACCAAGACCAGTCAAAGCTGATTTCTAGAAGGTCTCTAAAATATATTTAAGTATTCCTCAAAGAATGCTTATGCTTTCATGTTTTATTAGCATACTATTTCTCAATGCTGATTAAAGGGACAATGGCTCAATGAAGTATAATATTTTAGTAGAAGGACACATGCTCCCCTATGTTCATAGCAGCCTTATTTATAATAGCCAGAAGCTGGAAAGAACCCAGATGCCCCTCAACAGAGGAATGGATACAGAAAATGTGGTACACTTACACAATGTACCACATTACTACTCAGATATTAAAAAGAATGAATTTATGACATTCCTAGGCAAATGGTTGGACCTTCAGGGCATCATCCTGAGTGAGGTAACACAATCACAAAAGAAATCACATGATATGTACTCACTGATAAGTGGATATTAGCCCAGAAACTTAGAATACCCAAGATAAAAGATACAATTTGTAAAACACATGAAACTGAAGAAGAACGAAGACCAAAGTGTGGACACTTTGCCCCTTCTTAGAATTGGGAACAAAAAACCCATGGAAGGAGTTACAGAGACAAAGTTTGGAGCTGAGACAAAAGGATGGACCATCTAGAGACTGCCATACCCAGGGATCCATCCCATAATCAGCCTCCAAATGCTGATACCACTGCATACACTAGCAAGATTTTGTTGAAAATACTGACATAGCTGTCTCTTGTGAGGCTATTCTTGGGCCTAGCAAACGCATAAGTGGATGCTCACAGTCAGCTATTGGATGGAACACAGGGCCCCCAATGGAGGAGCTAGAGAAAGTACTCAAGGAGCTAAAGGGATCTGCAACCCTATAGGTGGAACAACCATATGAACTAACCAGTCCCCCGCAGAGCTCGTTTCTCTAGCTGCATATGTATCAGAAGATGGCCTAGTCGGCCATCAATGGAAAGAGAGGCCCATTGGTCTTGCAGACTTTATATGCCTCAGTACAGGGGAACACCAGGGCCAAGAAGTGGCAGTGGGGGGGGGAGAGTGAGGGGGCATGGGGGACTTTTGGGATAGCATTGGAAATGTAAATGAAGAACATACGTATTAAAAAAAAAGAAAATTTCTAAAAGTAATGTACATATTGCCATGCTTGTCCTTCAGGGAATCCTATTCCTGTTAAGGTTAATGACTCCATGATAATTAGACAGCATGAATACAGGAGGTAAAGATGTGTCCTCAGCTAAGTGTTAAACACTATGACTTCCAAGACATTCCTTAAAACCGTGGGGAAAAACTGTAAAGCCATGAGTTCAAGAATATATAAGAATATATAATTTCTCAACTATGAAAAATGTAAGGATGTAAAATATAAATTGGATGAGGGGTTTCCCAGACCTAAAAGAATAGAGACAGCTTCATTAATAAGCCAGCTTTTCAGAAAGATACTAAGAAAAGAGATAAAGGGATTTAGGGTTTGGCAATCTAAGGGAAAGTTCCCACTCAGCTAAGTTTATTGTTTGTATTCACAAAAGCAGGCAGATTCCTGAGCTCAAAGTCAGCCTGGGACAGAACCAGTTTAGGTCCAGGTGTGATGGGAATGGTAATCTCAGGATGGGATCCCATGGAGCTAAATTTATTATTTGTGCTTACAAAGGCAGACAGATCTCTGAGTACATTTGCTGTGTTAAAAAATATATATACTTGCTGTCTCTTTCTAAGAGTCAGGGGGCTAAATTCATTAAATACTGATTCTGATTCTTTGAATAATGATTGAATTGATGTGTAAATAAAAGAATGAGTTTTCGTCTTCAAAAAATGAGCTATCTACACAATTTTCTGGCAAGCCAGCTCAAGCAGAACAGAGTTGTCAGCTTGAATTCACTCCCAGACACCCCTTACTTAGAAATCCCTCTCCAAACATTAAGGCACAAGTGTTTATTTAAAAAAAAATGAGAAACTGAAAAGACTTTATTGAATTTTAATATATACAAATCAAAATAAATTTAGTATATACATTTTGATTAGTTTCAAAATATGCATATGTATATGTAGTTCCCAAATCAATCAAGCACCTAATCATATGTGACAATATTTTAATAATTTGGACTACAATTTAAAAATATTTGATTTTGAGATAGTAAATATTTGCTTATGAGAGTCATTCTGAAAAAGATGTTAATAATAAATATTATAAGCAAATCTATTTATTTTATGTATGTAGATGTTTGTGCATAGATATAAGTGTAGTGGGTACAACCCTGGTACGCATAGGGCTCAGAAGATGGCAACAGATAATCTGGCATCAGATGGTTGTGAGGTGTCATGGAACTACTGGAAATATAACCTCGGTTCCTAGAAGAGTATCCAGTCCTCGTAACCACTAAACAATAAAATTGCATTCAAAAATAATTTTATATATACATATATATATATACATTTAATCTATTGTAAGTGAGTAGTGTTGGTTGAACTATTTAGGGAAACTTGTTAACAAGATTCTGTTGTTGGAAAAGTATTTTAAATTTTTAACAGCCTTGTCAGATAATTACAGGATTATCCATTGATGCTATAAATACAACAAGAAGCATATATATATATATATACATTATGAAGTCTCCCTTCAAGTTGTTAATTGATGGAATTTAAGAGATCCCCTGTTGTAGCAAATATTAAAAACAGAGCCTGCAAGTTTCTGCTCAAGTGTCACAAGGCAATTGGCGAGCCACAGTGCTCATGCCAGGTCCCAGGGCTCCTGCCCGGTGCATCTCACTTGGTGGTTCTCTGCCCACCAACTCTCCGGCCCTGAGGGCCCAAGGGTCTCCTCTGGGCCATCTCACTCTGCAGTCCCTCTGCTAGCCATCTGTCTTAGTCAGGGTTTCTATTCCTGCACAAACATCATGACCAAGAAGCAAGTTGGGGAGGAAAGGGTTTATTTGGCTTACACTTCCATGCTGCTGTTCATCACCAAAGGAAGTCAGGACTGGAACTCAAGCAGGTCAGGGAGCAGGAGCTGATGCAGAAGCCATGGAGGGATGTTCTTTACTGGCTTGCCTCCCCTGGCTTGCTCAGCCGACTCCCTTATAGAACCCAAGACTACCAGCCCAGGGATGGTCCCACCCACAAGGGGCCTTTCCCCCTTGATCACTAATTGAGAAAATGCCTTACAGTTGGATCTCATGGAGGCATTTCCTCAACTGAAGCTCCTTTCTCTGTGATAACTCCAGCTGTGTCAAGTTGACACACAAAACCAGCCAGTACACCATCTCTCAAGCTGATGTGGGGGGAGTCTGAGTTTATCTTGCTCCCAGTCAATGCCTCACAATCTGCCACCTCACCACCTAATTACCCAGTAGAATCAAGACCCTTAATGTTTAATTAACCAATCAAATTTATGTATAAATAATAGTACGATTTACAAGATACCAATACAATAATTTTACAGCCAATTGATAATGGTAAAAGTTTTATCCCAATATTTCTAATCTTGTGAAAACATAGCTATTTGTGGCTAGAAAATGCCACAAAGGTACTTGTCTGAAGCCATCTTGGTTCGCCTTGCTTCTCCTCCTGAGACTTCTCTGTCTCCCCAACTCCTGGCTCTGCCTCCCTTTTCCTGTCCAATCACAGGCCTTCCAGTGCCCTAATGTGATTGGACAGGGAAAATCCTGCAACAATCCCCAAACAATATAGTTTCTTAGTATTACTCTTTTATTTCTCCCTTAAGTTGAAAGTACCTTTCTAATGTTGAGGATACTAAGCACTTTAGAAACAAGATCTTCAGGGCTGAAACTGCTTTGACTTAAGAGCCTTCTCCTTAAGAAATATCATAACACCAGATGTTTCCAATCAAGTTTACAGAAAAGGGGAGTAAACACTATTCCTCCCCATCTGTGATGCCAATATAAGTCAATGAAGTCCAGCATGAAAAGGCAACTCTAAAGGAGCACTAGTGATATTCAGATCTTGGAAGTAACCAAGAGATCTGTGATTGGAATCACAACACTGTCAATAGGAAGGAAGTCATACACCTGGCACTGAAAACCTTTGTCAAATGCACATGGCCTAGTAAGGTCATGGAAAGTGGAGAAAGTTTTCATAGCACTACTTTATTATGCCAACATAATTTAGATCTGCATTTTAAACACTGATCATTTTACTCACAGATAAATTTGGTTCTCACCACCAATCAGAGTGTTTACTTTTCAAAGGGAAAATGTTACAACAGACAAGAACTAGTCATAATTCAGAGAACACATGATTTCACAATGTTCCAAACAGCAAGTGCAAGATGCATCCTATACCAATGGCTCAGGCAATATCATGGAAGACGGGGCAGAAAGATTGTAGATATTCGGTAGGGTAACCAGAAAATCAACTGTGAGGATGTCTTTAAGAAATTACAGGGATGTTTTACATGTGATACCACAACAATATTATTTCAGAAGGATGGCTTGAAGAAGTATTACACCAATGAATATGCTAACATGAAAGGGGAAATCTCACAGGGTCCCACATATCAACAAATTACTGCAGGTAGCTACAGAATGATGGATCTGAGAGATACAGTTTTTCCCATAAATGAGCCCCTTAACACTTTATATAATACTAGTGGTCAGATTTGAACCCATATTGAGAGGGAACAATGGGTGTTATATATGAGGGGTTGGAGAGAGTAAAGAGAAAGAGTAATTATAGAATTTTTATTTTTAAAATTAATTGAAATACTTGTAGAAATGTGTGTGGGTGCAACTTTTGTGTTCCTGTATGTATTTGGGTATTGTAATGCTTTCTGACCAAAACATATTCAATGAATCGACTCCTTATAATTTAAACATCAAGGGGAATGAAGTACAGAGTTTTGTTCTTTTATATAGTATTGGTAATAAGGGCTGTATTCATAAGCAGCACAACCAACTATGCTAAATGGCATTGTAATCAATATGTGGCATGTGACATAGGAAATATGAGAAATATGAAGTAAACAAGAGTATGTCACTGGTCATAGGTGGTAATTTCTCTAAGAAAGGTCTTTGTCAGCATCTTTAAATTAGGAAAGCAGAAACATCCGTTTTAGATATTGTTGAAGGCTCATAAGTATAAAAATTCCATGCATCATGACTGAAATAATGGAAAGTTATTAAGAAATGTCATCAACTTAAATGGGCTGCCAGATGTACCTTACTCCTGAGTAAGCAAAAGAAAGTCAAGACAGTCTTGTAAAATCTGTCACAACTGCTTATGGTAATTTACATTAAACAATGGGAGTCATCTAGTTTTCAATAAATGCACTCTTAGAAAAATAGATTATTTTATCTATTATTAAGCTCATGTTACCTTGATAACATGTTTAGTTTTCTGCTTTCTAAAATGTAAACAAATAATGGAAAATAGATATTGCCAGAACAATGTTTAGATCAGATATATCAAATGCCTCTATCTAACTAGATAAATGAAATACAAGGTTGCTATAAAATTGAATGTCTAACCAGTTTCTGTATCTTTAGAAAAGAGAGGAAAATAAGGAAATAGAGAGAATGAATGCAATGACTATTTCAGGCTTCAATTCTCAAAGCTAATTGGAGATGTAATTTTAAATGCTTGCTTTGATACAGATTATGGTTCCACCTGTGGCCAGGAAACTATTTGCAATTGATAGTTTCTGGGATAGGGAAAATCAATTTTCTTAATGAAGTGACATTGGGAATATCAAGTACAATTATGGACTGGTCCAATGCACATGGTAAAAAGAGCAAAGGAAATAATGAAACAGTAATGGCTAAATGGAGTCAAGTGTTTAAGTCTGTGGTAAAGGAAGAAAGAAATGGATAAATATCTAATAGTAAGTCTCTTCAAAATGAAATATTGGAACCTACCATAGTAAACATGCACCAAAATATAGGGAGATATTTAAACACCTAAGAGAATTTTAATTGAGATGCCCTATAATGGGAAATAAATACTTCCCCTAGACACCATGAACTCTCATGCCAAGTGTTCAATTCTAGTTATAGATCACCTACTTTTACTTTTTATTTATTGAAACATCAAAGGCACCCAGACATTTCAAGATATTGTCATTGTTCTTCCTTACACTACTTAAGAATGTGTTAATAAGGTCCAGCTGCTGAAACATCGATTTCTCAAGCCATGAAATATGAAAAAAATCGAGCTGTACCAGGTTTTAAACTTTCATACATACTGGATAACTTTTTGCTTTTATAACACAAGGTCCTATGCTGCTGCTGAGGAAGGAGGAAAGTAACCATACTCATATCCAGCTCTGAATGCTGATATAAAACAACTGATGACAGGGGAAGGTAGGTTTACTGGTGCCATAGTGGCATTAGTGTCATTAGAGTAAACATTTACTTTTAGACTTAATAAAGGCCCACCCCAAAAGATGTAACTCATAGCTAGAACTCATACTTTGAGAAAATAGCTATAGCTGGCTAACCAATTTTTCCTTGTGAAGAATTAACGACTACTATATAAAGAGAACATCTTGTACTACCAATAAAAACCCTATGGTCAACTAGCTGAAGGAGGAATAAAGGGTGGGACACAGTACAGAGAGAGGGTTTCTGGGATAGAGTCAGGCAAGGGAGAGATTTGCCCAGAACTCTGAAGCAGATGTCCAATAGTTGCCACGAACCTGCCCAATCACCACCCCCCCCTCAATCCCTGGGAATCAGGGACTCCGACAGATGGGCATAGAGTTGGCAAGAACGGGGGTGACAAATAGACGTGAACACGAGAGAGTGTGTTGGATCTGAATGTAATTTGTCAAATTGAGCATCAAAGGTTATGTACAGAAGAAAATAGGGAAGTTAGGTGATATGTCGGCAAGGTATAATGAGGTTACCGGATGCTTAATGACTCTAACACAGAACAGAGGAATGCAAAAACAAAGACTGGAAGGAACTGGGCAATAAAACAACTGAGACAAAGTCAGCTCTATCTAAGGTCAGCTATATTCTTAGACGCCAGGTGTGAGGTCTTTACACGCCCAGGGCAAGGGCTTTCATGCCCAAATCATATTTTGTTTTGTTTTGTTTTTCTTTTATTAATTAGATATTTTCTTTATATACATTTCAAATGCTTTCCCGAAAGTTCCCTATACCCTTCCCCTTACCCCTGCCGCCCTGCTCTCCTACCCACCCACTCCTGCTTCTTGGCCCTGGCATTCCCCTGTACTGGAGCATATAAAGTTTGCAATACCAAGGGGCCTCTCTTCCCAGTGATGGCCGACTAGGCCATCTTCTGCTACATATGCAGCTAGAGATACAAGCTATGGGGGGTACTGGTTAGTTCATATTGCTGTTCCACCTATAGGGTTGCATACCCCTTCAGCTCCTTGGGTGCTTTCTCTAGCTTCTCCACTGAGGGCCCTGTGTTCCATCTTATAGATAACTGTGAGCATCTACTTCTGTATTTGCCAGGCACCGGCATAGCCTCATAAGAAACAGCTATATAAGGGTCCCTTCAACAAAATCTTGCTGGCATTTGCAATAGTGTCTGGGTTTGGTGGCTGATTATGGGATGGATCCCTGGGTGGGGTAGTCTCTGGATATCATCCTATGGTCTTAGCTCAAAACTTGATAACTCCTTTCATGGATATTTTGTTCCCTATTTTAAGGAGGACTTTAGTATCCACCAGTTGGTCTTCCCTCTTCTAATATACAATATATACAAAGAACTCAAGAAGCTGGACTCCAGAAATTCAAATAATCCCATAAAAAATGGGGTACAGAGCTAAACAAAGAATTCTCAACTGAGGAATACCAAATGGCTGAGAAGCACCTGAAAAAATGTTCAACATTCTTAATCATCACGGAAATGCAAATCAAAACGACCTTGAGATTCCACCTCACACCAATCAGAATGTCTAAGTTCAAAAATTCAGGTGACAGTGTATGCTGGCGATGATGTGGAGAAAGAGGAACACTCCTCCACTGCTGGTGGGATTGCAAACTTGTACAACCACTCTGGAAGTCACTCTGGAGGTTCCTCAGAAAATTGGGCATAATACTACTGGAAGATCCAGCAATACCTCTCCTGGGCACATACCCAGAAGATGTTCCAACTTGCAATAAGGTCACATGCTCCACTATGTTCATAGCAGCCTTATTTATAATAGCCAGAAGCTGAAAAGAACCCAGATGCTCCTCAACAGAAGAATGGATATAGAAAATGTGGTACATTTACACAATGGAGTACTACTCAGCTATTAAAAACAATGAGTTTTTAGATGTATATCATCCTTAGTGAGGCAACCCAATCACAAGTCATTAGATATGCACTCACTGGTAAGTGGATATTAGCCCAGAAACATAGAACACCCAAGATACAATTTGCAAAACACAAGAAAATCAAGAGGAGGGAACACCAAGTCATAGTTCTAATTAGGGAGTTCTGCTCTAGCTAACATTCTCATAAATAATGTAATACTCTAAAACCACAGCCGCATCTACTTCATAAACCATTGTAAATTCCTGTATATGGAAGCAACTTGGCTTTTATTCTAAGTGATAGTGTGGGGGGACTTTCTACTAATAAGTAATGTAGTCTGCCATATATAACTATAATAAGAATTTTAAACTTTGCTAAGCTTGTCCTGAGATTTCTAACTCTATGTAGTAGATAGTAAAGCCTGATTTCTTTCACTATCTCTCTTACAATACTAGATGCAATTCTGAATGTCACTGAATAGGCAACATTCTTACTGAATTTCAAGTCCAGGTTTGGTTCAAGGACTACCTAGGGCATTGGTGAAGGCCAGGAAGCAAAGTTCAATTTTGCTTAGGTATTTGGCAAGTCATTGCTTGGAGGCACCTATAACAAAACAATACTGAAAGGAAGCACACAGATCCATTCGCAAGGACAAAATTGCAGCATATATGTTATAGGATGGCACAGTTCCAGGAGATTAAGTTTCTGTGAAACTCTTTGACTCAGGACTGCTTCCAGGTTTCTAAACCTGTCAAGCAAGTTACTACTGGAGTTGATGTAACAGATAGTGAGCAGAGATGACCAAGTACAAGGCAGGTCTCACATTATAATAAACTGGAAATTAAGTTATGAGCTCATCAGAGAATGAGCCAAAATTATTGGCCTTATATATTATTCATATATAAGAAATCTCGATGTCATTATGTCTGGGAAAAATTAGGCTGGGTGAAAAGCTGGTGGTTACAGTTCTATTCTGCTAAATGAGCTTTATATTAAATTAAGCTGTAAGTTTCAATATACTACATTTTATCCAGAATAAGTGTGTTTATATCTGTAACAACCATAAGTAAATGGAGATAGTATTATACTGACAACTGAATTTCAGTACACGCAGTGTTATATTTTAAATAAATATGAGATCAATTCATATTATAAAATCTTACTTCAGATGTAACAATAAATAACACTTATGATGCAATTTCAAGAGGAATGCGTTCTCCATGTGTAGAGGAATTTTAATCAAGTGATGGCTCACTTCCAAAGACCTAGGTGTTTATGATTCAATTAGAATACAGACATTCCTTTTATCCCAAGAGATATAGGCAAGATTTCTGAGTTCAAGGACAGCTTTGTATAGAACAAATTTTAGGTAAAGAAAAGCTTAAGTCCAGGTGTGATAGCACATACCTTTGATCCCAGCACTCAGGAAATGGATGCATGAAGATCTCTGAGTGCTCGTCAATTGATTTCAGCCTCTACAGCGGAGTTCAGTTCCACCTGCTCGGTCTGTTGAGTTCGGTTCAGTCTTTCCGTGCAGGGAATGCAGTTCAGAGGAACTGAGTTGTTTTGAGCTCATGCAGTTCGAAACGGTCAGGAGAGGCAAGTGAAGCCAGAAGATTATATTAGACCAGATTGCTAGAGTTAGGTTGAGGGCAAGCAGAAGCTGCGAGAAGCTAATTTGAATTAGTCAGCTTGGAGAGAAGTTTGATGCAGAAAAGCTGAGTTGGACCAGCCAGCCAGAATTCAGACAGAGCAACAAAGAATGAGGTTATTTTGCAATAAGCCTCTGCGGCAACAATCAGTTCAGGTGAAGTAAAAGGTGTATGTATATATATGCATATACATCAATATATGTATATATACTAGGGAGACTTTATGCTGCCTTTCATGTCAAGACCTTGGTTTCCTATCTCTTTATTATAAAAGGTTTTCTAAATGTTTAATGTGATTTTTAAATCCACTATATGACAGTACTTGTTTCTGCTCCTGTTAAAACTAGTTATAAAAGTTAGTAGTCTACCAATGTTTCCTCTAAAACCTTCTGCAAGTCATAAGCAAGAAATGTTAGGTGTATGGAAGAGCTTAGAGAGAGTAAAGGAATGATGAAATGATCTTATTATGTATAATTTAATAAAATAAAAAGTTTTTTTTTTAAATAATACTTTTATTACAGACATAAATGATGTCAGTCCCTGCTACATATCAGGAAAGCCTATGACTACAATTATAAGATAGTGAGTGGTAGCTGCAGTTCCCTGCGACTCCATGGGGTGAAGATATGATGTGACAGTCAGGAGAAGATTGGAAATGAGAGCTGATAACTAAGAAATTAGTAGCAATGACCATTGACAGCTGTGACTACTGTGGTTTCTCTGTATCTGGCTCTCACATTGCATGACCTCAAAACCTTCAGAGAGCAATAACTTGTGATTCATCTCTGATCCCCAAATCCTGTGATATTTCTTTGTTTATCTGCAACACAGAAATATGAGAAACAAACTGTAAGAAAGTAAATTCCATTATAAACACATAGGTACAGTGAAGTTACAAACAGCAGCTACAAAAAAAAAAAAATTCTCCTAATGATAACATCTAAATGTCTCTTTTTGCATTTCTATTCATGATTAATAACTTGATTTGGAAACACAGAATAACATGTCTGTGTACACATTGTACCTTTATATATGAAAACATTTGTATCCCACCTGTGAGTACATAAATAACTCTGAGATATAGACAGATTTAATTTTAGTATACACAAGCATATTTGTTCACATACACAGACAGATAAAAATCAGTGACATTAAACAGTGCTTTTCTGTTATCACTTACATTTTGTGATCATGTAATATGAGAGCCAGATACAGAGAGGGCACAGTAGTCAGAGCCGCCCATGTTTATTTGTGATACACGTTATCACTTCTAACCCTGCATTCCTTATAGACATTTCATTACCAGCATCACTATCGGCTCACACGCTACAGTTCTGACATTTGCATGTTTAAGTCCAAGACTAGATGTTCAAATAAACAATTAGAATTGATAATAACGCAAAAGGTCCAGATTGCTTTTGATGAACCACTGATATGTGGTAATGCCTTCTTGAAACATTATTCTGTATCTTTTTTTTTTTTTTTTTGGACTGTTGCAGTTTTTCATGACATTACAATTAGTACTAAATACCATTGGGGTTTGACTGAAGGCATCTATAATTGAGGTTCTAGTAACTTGGATTCAACATTCCAAACTCATAAAGCAAAGCATATTTAATTGAGAATAAAGACAAAAATAAAATTGGGTGAGTAAACAAACTGGGTAAAATTAGTTAAATCAGTAGCAGGAAACACAGCAAGTGAAAGGTAGAGTGAAGAAAACATATAATGCCTGTTGTTGAAGGTGTTAATAGGTAACATTAAAATGGTTCCTTTTATTCAAAACTCATTCAAAATGAGTATTTGAGAACAGTTTGCACATGCACTGAATATATAATGACACTAGGTCTCAATATTACCCTCATTACTTAGACTACAACCAAAACCAGTCTCTGGTGAAAAACAGGCAAGACACACGCTCGATCTACTCTGGCTTAGAGAACAATATCAGAATTGCTTAGTATTTTGTAGTTATGTGAATACTAGAGGATTTTTACTTACTACTTGCAAGGTGTTTAATTCATAAAATATCTGTTTCACATCTGTATTAAGAGGGCTCTAAAATATTCATTGTCAAAGGTTAATATAAAAGTTGTTATTTTTCATTAATTTATTACATCCTGATCACAGCCACCTCTTGCCTCTCTTCTCCAAGTCCTATTTTCACAACCCTCAACTGTAACCCCACTTCCCGAGAAAAAGGAGGCTCCCATGGGTACCAACCTTCAGAAGCACATCTAGTCTCAGCATCCTCTACCTAAGCACATCCTCTCACACTGAGGTCAGACAAGGCAGCCCAGCTCAAGAAAGGGGCTGCAGAGTCAGACAGCCTCTGCTCCAAATGCTAGTGAACACAAGTGAAGACCAAGCTACACTTTTGCTACATATGTATGGGGAACCTAGATTCAGCCCATGCTTGCTCTTTGGTTATTCATTAGTTGACTCTATTCATCTCCTTGGGGTGTCCTCAACCCCTCCAATCCCTCATTCATTCCCCTAAGTCTTCCATAAGAATCCTCTATCTCCTCCTACAGTTTTGCTGTGGGTCTCTCCATCTATTTCCATCACCTACTGGATGAAGCCTTTTAGAAGACAGTTACACTAGGCGCCTGTCTGCAAGCATAACAGAATATCACTAATAGTGTCATGGCTTGACTCTCCTGTAGCATGTGTCTCAAGGTAGCTCAGTCACTGGTTAGCCATTCCCTCAATCTCTGCTCGATTTTCACTCTTGCACATATTGTTTCTTATAAATTGTTGAAACTTATTCCATAATAAATAAAATATATTTTGAAGAAAACATTAAATTTTTATTTCAGATATTGCTAATATTGAACATCAGTTGTGCTCTTATATTATACATAAAATTGTAAGTCATTAACATTCATTAACATTGGTTGCTTTAGTTCTATGTATGAATATATAGAAGTAAGGTGTACTGTCTAGTTTTGTGTCAACTTGACACAGCTGAAGTTATCACAGAGAAAGGAGCTTCAGTTGGGGAAATGCCTCCATGAGATCCAGCTGTAAGGTATTTTCTCAATTAGTGATCAAGGGGGGAGGTCCCCTTGTGGGTGGTGCCATCTCTGGGATGGTAGTCTTGGTTCTATAAGAGAGCAGGCTGAGCAAGCCAGGGGAAGCAAGCCATTAAGAAACATCCCTCCATGGCCTCTGCATCAGCTCCTGCTTCCTGACCTGCTTGAGTTCCAGTCCTGACTTTCTTTGGTGATGAACAGCAGTATGGGAGTGTAAGCTGAATAAACCCTTTCCTCCCAAACTTGCTTCTTGGTCATGATGTTTGTGCAGGAATAGAAACCCTGAATAAGACATAAGGTATCCCTTTTTTTCCAGTCTCCATTAATACAAAATAGTTATGATAGAATCTCCCTTTGAAAGGCAAAATATTTAGTGTTTTAAGGATGTGTGTGGAAAATATAATATAATAATATAGGGGAAAGTAAGAAAGAAAGAGAGAAGAAAGAGGCAAAGATAGAGACAGAGATGACAAAGACAGAAGTTAGAAATTAAGATAAAAAAAAAAGAACAAAACACAAAATTTAGAAAGAACAAGTTAGAATGATGTCTGCCTTATGTTGCCTACATGAAGGGTGAGGATAATTGTATTAGTTGGAATCTGAAGCCTCAAGTCATCCACCAACTTCAAATAACATTTCTCATTTCTTATAACAGCAATACTAAAAGAACATGATTGTCCTGGTGATGCATTGTCTACCCATTTTATTACTCATGCATTTAAAGTAGTCCTGAAGTGTCATCATTTTGGTAAGCATAGAGTCATAATCTACTTAATTAATTATATTTAATTATCTTCATTCACAAATCATAAAATACCTCTCATGTGTCTGTAAAAAAAATAGAGAAAGAAGGTAGTCTTGATAAATAACATTTCTCAAAAATTCTTACTCCTCTGAAATGTCAGTTCATGGATACCAAAATATCTTTTGTAGTATTAAAGATGGCAAATAACTAGCAACTTACACCCAACCTTCTGCAAAGCTAATTCACTGGTTAGATATTCAATGACTAGAGAGAGTTTGATATCTTTCAAGTAGAGAGCCAAGTTATCACAGTCCATCTTTAGCTCTGATAGCTCTGAATGTGTTTTACATGCATGTGTGACCATTTGATAAACCACTTGGAACGTATAAAATAAACCCCATTTTCCAACATTCTAAGGGCTAAACATTTCCTCTGATACTAAGACATATAAATGTGATTTCTCTAATTGTGTAATCTCTCTATATGCTGTGCCCAATAACATACTTTATTTTTTATTGGATATTTTCTTTATTTACATTTCAAATGTTATCCACTTTCCTGATCCCCCTCCATAAGCCCCATATCCCACCCCTCCTCCTGCTTCTACTAGGGTGTTTCGCCACCCACCCACTCACTCCTGCCTCTCTACCTTGGCATTCCCTTGCACTGGGGCATCAAGCCTTCACAGGACCAAGTGCTTCTTTTCTCATTGATGCCTAACAAGGCCATCCTCTGCTACATATGTGGCTGGAACCATGGGTCCCTCCTTGTGTACTCTTTGGTTGGTGGTTTAGTCCCTGGGAGCTCTGGGGGAGGTCTGGTTGATTGATATTGTTTTTTCTATGGAGGTGCAAACTTCTTCAGCTTCTTCAGTCCTTTCTCTAACTCCTCCATTGGGGATCCTGTGCTCATTCCAATGGTTGGCTGTGAGCATCCACCTTTGTAATTGCCAGGTTCTAGCAGACCCTCTATATCAGGCTATATCAGGCTCCTGTCAGCAAGCACTTCTTGGCATCTACAATAGTGTCTGGGCTTGGTGATTGTATATAGTATTGATCTCCAGGGGTGGGCAGTCTCTAGATGGCCTTTCCTCTGCTCCCCACTCTGTTTCTGCATTTCCCCCTGTGAGTATTTTGTTCCACCTTATAAGGACTGAAGTATCCATACTTTGGTCTTCCTTCTTTCTGAGCTTCATGTGGTCTGTGAATCACACTTTAAATTGTTTAAATCATTGGCTCTCTTTGTTGTTACTTTAATAATGTCATCGCACTGGTGCTAAGTCAAAATATTTAATTAAGGATATCTCAAATTAGTGTTTCCAGGTTTTGTCCAATCATGGGTATATATAGAATAAATTATTTTTATTACTATTGAGGTACAGGCTGTGATTTTTGTATCACATCAGTGAATTAAATAATTAATAATATAAAATATGTTCTGAGGAGCTGAAATCTATTGTAAAACTATCTTTGCAGCAAAAGTGTCAAGATCTACCATTTAATTCTTGTTCCTCACTTTTTACTTGCCTGGCTGTACTATTTTACAATCCATTTGTCTATTTTGTATTGTTAATCTAAGTATTCAGCAAGCCTACTTGATCATCAAGGAAATAACAAAGATTCATAATGAAAATCATAATGTATTTTAGAAATGAAAGGATAAACTGTTAGTCATGAAAATAGCTTAAAATAATACTCTGTTTGCTCACTACAGAAAGTAGAATATCACAGTCAACTGTAGTGTCTTGATTTTGAATCATCTTCCACAACTCTACCTTGATTTTCTCAAGTACCGTTGTTTTTAGAATTTGTGAAATCTATGAGGTTTGGATCAAAGCCAAAATGTCCTAGAAAGCTATTTCCATTTCTCTCCTGGCAAGCATCCTCTGCTTCTAATCCATGCCATGTGAGGAAGGTGCTGTTTCCTGATTCTGTTGCTACAGACATAGGATAGTCTTTCCTTTGTTTCAGGATTAACTGTCCTGTAAGGTTAATCTCTTGTGCACTCGGTAAAAACATCACCTATCAATAAAGAACTAAATGGACAATAGCAAAGCAGGAGAGAACAGGCAGGATTTCTGATCAGAGAGAAGAACACTGTGGAAAAGTCAGGTGTGGGAGGATGTGGCTCCTAGAGGAAGAGGAAGCCAGATGCATTAAACTGAAGAGAGGCAACTAGCCAGCCATGTGGCAGACATAGGATCATATAAACTGGAAACTTCAGTTATGAGAGAGTGGGAAAATGCCTAGCTATAAGGGCAAAGGGTATTTATTAATAAATATAGTCTCCATGTCATTATTCAGTAACTTGAGCAGACACAGAAAATCCCCAATAGTTACACCAAGCCTCCAAAGTCTGAGCCCAAACGGCCCCTTCTTCACTTGTTTAGATTCATTTATGTGTTTTTCATAGTAATATGGTAGTGTACAGAATTTTGGTAACTGAGGAATTGTTGGTTGTTAGAGCTTATCAACATAAATATATTTCTGATAACTTTAGACTGGTTTGTGGGAGAAACACAGAAGAGTTTGGAGTTTAGGCCAGAGAAACTGTTAGCAGAGCATAATAGGCCAATACAGTGAGAATTGAAGAAGCAAGAATGCTGAGAGAAAGACTGTTGAAATCTTATTTACAAGATTTGCAAGGAAACTGAAGATGGTTCTAGAGGCCATTGATGCTCAATTCTAGGGAACAACACATCAGGTTTCTGCGAATGTGAAAATGTATTTGAAAGAAGAGTACATGAATAGTGTGTCTAAAGGAACAGAGCTTGTAGGATAGTTCTCTAGAATACAAATAATTTAACAAATGTTTTCCTAGGTTCAGGTAAAAAAACATCACCACCATCATCAACATCAACATCATCATCATCAACAACAACAACAGCAACAAAAACCTTTGAAGTCAAATAAGCTTAGTAAGAGTCCTGGGCTGGCAGCAGAATTACAGCATCTTATATGGTGTAAATTTTTTACTTATGCAGATTCAAGAGTTTGGGGGTGTTGTGGGCTCACAGCAAAATTTGAGGAGCAAAAATGAATTTCATACAACACATGGCAAGGTAAGATTTCTTTCAAGAAGGTGCTTAGTGCCCAAGGCATATAGAGATGAAAGCAGAGAGGAGGAGAGAGTGGAGAGCTTGGTATGTTGCAGATGCTTATAACAAAGGACATCAGGGATGCTGCAGTCACTGAGTGGATCCTGCACAAGGAAAAGATCATGTGAGCGAATATATAAGTGTTCCCAAAAATATTGTAGTTAAGATGATATTATCAATTTACTGCTTGGTTTGGAGTTATAATAATTTAATGTTTAATAGTCTGGTTTTTTTGTGTGTCTTTAGCTGAAATTTATTCTTATTATCGTCCTTTTAGAATGCACATTTTTTTTTCTGTGCTATGAAGATGGCATGTCTCTGAGTTTGTAGGACGTGATGAGTAAAACTTCACTTTGAGCCTTACAAGAAACTGGACTTTTGTGAAACATTGTGATGCTGAAGGTCGTAGAAAGTTTTGAAGGTGAATTGAAAGCAAACTTGCATTTGCGGAGTTATAGTGTAATTTTGTGATTTAAATATGAACTACCCCATACTTAATAATATCTTTGAATACATGTTCTCAGAATTATACCATTTAGGAGGTTGTCACACATAGCGCATGATGATGAAGCACATCAAAAGGCACAGGTGTTTGGGGTTACACTCTTCTGATATTGGTGTGTGAATGACTATTTAAAAGCAAGCCAATAATAACATATTCACACTCCCACACACTCACCAAATTTTTTCTTTTCCTTTTGTCCTTTTTGCCATGATGGTCTATGGACTTCCTATATAGTAATTTAAAAACAACTTTCACCACATTTGTTTGACAACTGTGTATTTGGTTTTGATATTAGAAAAGTAGTTAAACTTTAAAGAAATATATTATTTTATTCTAGATTATCTACATTTTAAATCAAAATTGGTGGGTATTCAATCTATAAGCATCTTTTAAAATATCGTTAATGATTGTAATTATATAAATTGAAAAACTCACCTATCTGACTGTACTGGCTACTTTTGTGTCAACTTGACACAGGCTGGAGTTATCACAGAGGAAGGAGCTTCAGTTGAGGAAATGCCTCCATGAGATCCAGTTGTAAGACATTTTCTCAATTAGTGATCAAGGGGGAAAGGCTTCTTGTGGGTGGTACCATCCCTGGGCTGGTAGTCTTGGGTTCTATAAGAGAGCAGGCTGAGCAAGCCAGGGTAAGCAAGCCAGCAATTAAAATCCCTCCATGGCTTCTGCATCAGCTCCTGCTTCCTGACTTGCTTGAGTTCCAGTCCTGCATCCTTTAGTGATCAACAGCAATGTGGAAAGTGTAAGCTGAATAAACCCTTTCTTCCACAACTTGCTTTTTGGTCATGATGCTTGTGCAGGAATAGAAACTCTGACTAAGACAATGACACATTCTAATATACATACACTTCACACACACTTCATACACACTTATACACTCAAAATATGTTATTTCTTATAAAGAACATGTATTGAGACCATAAATATTTATAATTATGTTTCAGTTTCTTTTGTTTGCTTTTCCCTTAAAAGTAACATATGCATCAATATATTACCCTTTCTGTCAAATGATATAAAGTCACAAAATTGCTAAATAGGTCATATAATCATCTAGAGAGTAAATATGTTTCCAAGTTGTATGTCTAAATTTCATTTCAGTGTCATTCTAAATTAATGTTGTATCAATATTACATTTTTTATTTCAACACATGTTAAAGTTTGATAAATTTGAATTATAATTCACAATTTTAGTTGAATCAGTCTCTCAACTATGTACACAGAGATAGATGCAGTATCAGATAAGATCATGCAGAGTTATATACAAATAGAGAGTATAATAATCATATATGCACTGGTGTTTGTCTAGGATTGACTATGTCAACTCAAATGAACACTGTATTCTATTGATTATATTTTGTATAAAAATAAAATCCAACATAGAAAATTTACCCTCTAATGCTAATGACAAACCTATAAAACTGAAATTTTCTTCCTGGTATTCGCGTATGTAGGTTTACTTTCTTATAAGATGACCTCAATGATTTTGCACTGAATAATAACAGCTATTTACATTTTATCTCTTTTCACATTTTAGTATGAAATTTATTAGTAACAATTTAAATTTGACATAAATAGTTTTCATAATTTATCAGAAACAATGTTTTAACTTGTCTTCTATTATTGTATGTATATTATTTAATTGACTTTTTAAAAACATATAATGGAATCTCATTAGACTTTCCCCTTCTCCAACATCCTCATCCATCCAAATACACAACTGCTTCTTTATCTCTCTTTAGGATACAAACAGGTATCTAAAT
Organism: Mus caroli; assembly: GCF_978045245.1. NCBI lineage: Eukaryota > Metazoa > Chordata > Mammalia > Rodentia > Muridae > Mus > Mus caroli. The sequence goes on from NW_028227272.1 coordinate 80,833,855, forward strand.
AATAACAAAATAAATTTATATAAAAACAAATAAACCAGAATAGAATATAACAAAAAAAATAAAGCATCAAAGAAAAATATCTTTCTGTATTTTTACTAATAATATTAACTGTACTTCCAATAAACATGAAGAAATGAGTAAGAAAGGGCTAGATTCAAACTTTAAGAAACCACACAATACTTTTTGCTCTTTGAGTCTTTATATGGTATTGCTTAAAGTTTATGTATAGAGTCCTACTGGAAGACTATGTCATCTAAAATATTTTAAAGTGAGTTCTGGATCAGTTTCTATTTTGAAGAAAGAAAAAAAGGAAGAGTTTAGATATGATTTGAACATCTTAGTCATTGTATGTCTTTAGGAATACATGGCAACTATGAAATACTGGTAAAAAATATTTCATTAACTGTGAACATTTATAGTCCATGGCTTAAGCAGTAAGAAATAAGGTTTCATGTTTATCTGAATCTTTATTTCTCTGGATATGTGCTAGGGCATATCTGCCTCTGTATTTCCATCTGCCAACATACCTGCTTTATGAATGGAAGGAATTGGATATACAATTGAGACTTATGTGGATATTAACCTAAACGAAGTAATAACATTATGTAAGTAAATTGGATAATGAACTAATAACATTAAATTTAAGACACTTACTGTAGTACAAGGTTTCTTCCTTCCACGAGGTCAATAATAGGGACCACAGTTGTGTGCAAGCCTACTCAAAGTAAAGGAAAAGACATAAATAGCTAACGTTGGAAATCAAAATGAAGACATCATTGCAACTCTGAAAGACATTGCAAGGTAATAAAGGAGGGCTATGATGAGTTGTGTGCTCACAAAGTTGCCAGTTTGTATTAAGTGAAAGAATTCTTTGTAATACATTATTTTCTTATAGAAATACTATTTGAATAGGCCTGTGTATACTAAAACTGAAATCAATAATCAATGCCGTGATAAACATCAAGTCAAGATGAATTCACTGGTACATTATAACAACTCTGAGGCAAAATTATACACATTTTCTAGTTAGTCTTTTAAAAAATAGAAACAGAGGATTTAGTAAGTCCTAGTTATTAATGTTATGGCAATCTAGTCCTAACACCAAAATAAAAAAAAATACAGAAAAGAAAAAGAGAGACCCCTGTGTCTCAGAGACTGAAATACAAAATTATCTGAAAAGTAGTGATAAATAACAAGTTAAAATGTGGAGACAAGAGAGGCCCATTGGTAGTGCAAACTTCATATGCCTCAGTACAGGGGAACGCCAAGGCCAAGAAGTGGGGGTGGGTGGGTGGGGGAGTGGCTGGGGGAGCGTGTGGGGGACTTTTGGGATAGTATTGGAAATGTAAATGAAATAAATACCTAAAAAAGTGTGGAGACATGCTTTATTATTTAATCTTAGGGAAGCATTAAACAAAATATTAAAATCCACTATATACTCTAGCCATAATCTCAACCCATGTTGGCAAAAATATATGTTAATAATGCACACTTGTCTACAATGAGAAAGAAAGCATACACAGGCTTTTCTCAAGGCAGGTTCTTGATTTCCTGAATAGCTAAAGAGACCCTTACTATATGTGACAGACAGTACATCTTGACAAATTAATGGTATCTGGAGTTGATTTGAACTAGGCCTTGAGCCATTCTTTGATGTCATTTTCAAGGAGCATTAGTTGAGATAAGACTGCCCCTGTATGTGGGAAGACCTTAGGAAGTACCCAGATATGAATAGGTCCTAGAATAACTCAACACTGCCACCTGCCTCCTTTGTTCTTGCTGGTGTCTATCCTATTGCCACTGCTGACATCAGAACCCACCTTGCATAGCACTGCCAAATGGACTGAAGAACAATAGATCTCCAACAATCCTCCATACATTAATTGACAAACTAGGACTGTGAAGCATCAGGCCTTGCGGACTGAGCAGTTACCAGGTTCTCAGGCGACATAGTGTGCAGACAGCCATGGTTGGAACACTTATTCTGTAGCACATAAATACAGTAATACTGAAAATACTTATATTAACTAAGTATTTCCTTTTTGTGGTATTTTTATTGCATTATCATAGATCTTTAAATTCACTATTAATGTAATTTTTTCACAATATATATCTGATTATATCTTTCCCCATCATCATTTCCTACCAGGTCCTTCCAACACCTTATTCACCCAACTTTGTGTTTTGATTCTCCATCCTTTATTAGAAAGAAGGAAATCAAAGCAAGGTAAAAATAATAACAAGGCAAAGATTTCCCAAAGCAAAATGAAGACTCAACAAAGAAAGACATAGAATCAATTTTGTGTCAACAAACTCTTCTTGGATATATTGCCTGCACTAGAAATTGATTGACATAACCAGCAGAAGTCCAAATAACAGTTTTGTGTTTTGTGGTGTTTTTTTCCCCCTTTCCTACTACACATCTCTGGCCAAGGCCATTTCATAATATTAATTCACTGTAATGGTTCCATTCCTCTAGAGAACATCCACTAAATATACTGCACAATCCAGTCGTTGTGCTTACTTTTATAAATCTTGTGCATATACATTTATAAGAATTTTGTAAACCTCAGAGGACCAAGATGTTTTGTCCAATGTCATGGAAAACAAATCAGTGCTAAAATTTAATGAACTATGATAATATGGAAAAAATATGGAAAGAATGCATAGAGTTAATGAAAGAACCCATTGTCAATATATGCATGCTGTTTTCAAATCTGACATAATACAAACGGCATAATGTGTGAGACAGTAGAAAGATCGATCACCTTGGAAATTCATGAGGTAAAAAGAGGGATGATTAGATAAATCAGAGCATTCAGAGTGGAGTAGTATAGTTTGTATAATTTTATAATACTTCTACTTATGTGCTGGAATATCCATCTTAAAACCTATAGTTTCTATCACTATATGTCCTTGTTCTTTGTTCTGGGTCATGAAAACCTAAAAATTCCAGCTTGTGTGCTCTGGACTGGGAGCCATATGTGCAGTCCTGCTGGCTCATGTTTTGCAGCAACTCTTCCCTTAGAGAGTTTAAAGTTTCAGTGTGCAGTAGAGAGTGTTGTGTACTGATATCTACTTGCTCCCAGCTGCCCCTGCCTGAGGTTTATGTGTGTGTGTGTGTCTGTGTGTATCTATGTGTGTGTGTGAGAGAGAGAGAAAGACAGAGACAGACAGACAGACAGAGACAGAGAGACAGAGACAGAGACAGAGAGAGAGGTTAAAGAAAGACAGTGTATTTCAGTGGGCCCTTGTGCATGGGTATGCTTTGTCCCAGAACAAAGAACAAGGACATATAGTGGTCGAAACAGAAACAGTTTATTAAGAAAGAGAAGACACTATTCAGGAAGGGAGCCAGAGATCTGGAACAAGTTGAAGAGTAAAAGCCCTGGATCCTGCAGCATCAAGTTCCAATGTAGGTAATTTACATAACACTGTCCCTTCCTACATTTGTACTTGGTAGGCTTTTCTCATGTGTACTCATACTTGTAGCTCTGGTGGGGAGAGGAAAAAAAAAGCAAAACTATAGTTATGGCTCACACTGTGGACAGTATAAAATCTTGTGTGTATACAAACATATAATATACACATGCTGTTGTCATATATGTATATTTATATATCATGATAGTTTATAAATTAGACATATGAATCCATTAAATTAATTAAATAGGATAATATAGAAATGAAACCATATATGTGGTTCTCTCGGTATTTCTCTATGTGGTCTACTGTACTATACTTCTGTGTCGAGGTTGATAACGGATACTGAAAGCCAGGATTGGGAAACTGCAGGTAAACAGAACTAGCATAAAAGAGCAAGTCATATCATTGTAAGTTTTTTTCAAATGTGTAGGCCATACAGCACAAAATGTCAATTCCAATGTACCCTAGGGGATTCGTATGACAACAGTGCATTAATTTAGGTTAATTCATCATAATATGTGTGTTTATAAAAAGACATAAAATACACAAATTCAGTCATTTTTGCCAGCAGAAAACTAAGCGCAAATGAAACAAAATACAAGACACTAAAGTAGAGCCGCGAGTTGCTAGAATTAGAAAGTTGTCATTTGATATTGTACTGGGTAGTTGAGCTGAAGAAAGCATAAAGGCTAAGAGTTAGAAACCCAGTTAAATAATACTTCGGAAAACTCATTTTTATGTATAAAGACTTAGAAGAAAATTACAACAAAATGTTAATTACAATTGAATTCCTGGTCACACTGTGACAAAACTGTTCATTTTCAGGATAGATTCTTTGGATGTAATTATAGCATGCCATCCATAAGCACAGGTTTCATACCTGCCTTCCCAAAGAATTTCAAAATTAAAAAATTTAAAAAACAAGAAAAATGTTATATCTGTGATGTGAGCATGGCCAGATATTTTTTCCTTCTTATTTCTCTAAGAAGAGAAATATTTATATTACATAAAACAGTACAGGTATGTACATTACATGTTAATATTTTGTCTTATTATGTAAGACCCTGAGCATATTGTGTCTGAAATCTATACAGGGGTTTTCATCACAGATATAAATAAATAACTGTATATAGTGAAAAATTTACAAATCCAAGAAGAGTTAAGTTACAATTAAGACCTCAGACTTTCCATTAAGTGTGAACAGTGGAGATGTCCAACTATAGACGAATCATAAATGCAGCATTTTTCCATGGGACAGATATATGATTATATAATAACCAGTGTAAAATTACATTACTCAATTTTATGAGGGAAGAAATAGTTTCTATTTTGATTTCGGTTGTTCATTCTAATTGAGTTTTCTTTAACAATCCTTCAAGTTCCCTCTTCTTATTCCCCCAAAAGAATTTAATCAGTGTTCATTGGTAGAAATAAGAATTAGAAGTTAGTCATGTCCATTTCAGCCCTTTTCTCTTCTTCATGACCTATTAACTTCTCTCAATAAAACTGCTCCAATGATGGCTCCAAATTTGGCAGAAAAAAAGAGCAATTTATAAGGGTTAGAGGAAATGGTCAGGGTGACCTATTCATGACTCTTATTCAGTGAGTAAATTATATGACACCAGGTGGTGTGACAAGAAGTTTTCTACTTTCTCTCATCATGTTTTCTGAAATATCAGTTTCAGTGATGATTATCTTTTGCTTTCTGTCTCCAAAGCTGTTGTCCTGTTTTCTTTCACTCATGAATTCTGTAGTTTTAAACTCCATTCCATTGTCTTCACTTAAAAGAGCTTGTGTTTTTTTATCTTAACAGTTCTGACTGCTATGAGGTGGAATCTCAGGGTTCTTTTGATTTGCATTTCTCTGATGACTAAGGAGGCAGAACATTTTTTTTTTTTTTTTTTTTTTTTTTTTTTTTTAGGTACTGCTCAGCCATTCAATATTCTTCAGTTGCGAATTCTTTGTTTAGCTCTATAGCCCAACTTTTAATATGGTTTTGGTTTTCTGGTGTCTAACTTCTTGAGTTCTTTGTATATATTGGATATTAATCATCTATCAGATGTAGGATTGGTAAAGATCTTTTCCCAATTTGTAGGTTGCCCCTTCATCTTGATGACAATGTCCTTTGCCTTAGAGAAGCTTTTCAATATTATGAGAATCCATTTGTCTATATTTGATCTTAGAAGCTGGGTCATTGGTATTCTGTTCAGGAAATTCCCCCTGTGCCCATATGTTCTACACCTTTCCTCGCTTTCTCTTCTATTAGATTCAGTATATCTGGTTATATGTGGAGGTCCTTGATCCTTTTGGACTACCTGAATGGATCAATTTGCATTGTTCTACATGTTGACTGCCAGTGGAACAAGCACCCTTTTTTTTTTGGAAATGCTATCTTTTGTTTTGTTTTGTTTTGTTTTGCTTTGCTTTGTTTTCCACTGGATGGTTTTAGTTCCTTTTTCAAAGACCGAGTGACGATAGGTATGAGGGTTCATTTCTGGGTCTCCAATTCTATTCCATTGATGGACATGCCTAACTCTGTACTAGTACCAAAATTTTTAATCACTATTGCTCTGTAGTAGAGCTTGAGATCACATGGTGATTTCCCCAGAAGTTCTCTTATTGCTGATAATAGTTTTGCCTATCCTGGATTTTTTGTTGTTCCAAATAAATTTAAGAATTGCTCTTTATATCTCAGGTGACAGCAGATGTTGTCAAGGATGTGGAGAAAGAGGAACACTCCTCCACTGCTGGTGGGATTGAAAGTTGGTACAACCACTCTGGGAATCAGTCTAGTGGTTCCTCAGAAAATTGGACACAGTACTACCTGAGGACACAGCTATAATACTCCTGGGCATATTACCAAAATATGTTTCAACATCTAACAAGGACACATGCTCCACTATGTTCATAGCAGCCTTATTTATAATAGCCAGAAGCTGGAAAGAACCCAGATGTCCCTCAACAGAGGAATGGGTACAGAAAATGTGGTACATTAACAAGGGAGTACTACTCAGATATTAAAAACGACTTCATGAAATTTGCAGGCTAATGGATGGAACTAGAAAATATCATCCTGTGTGAGGTAGCCCAGTCACAAATGAAAACACGTAATATGTACTGACTGATAAGTAGATGCTAGGCAAAATCTCGGAATACCCAAGGTACAATTTACAGAGGATACAACTTACAGACCATATGAAGCTCAAGAAGAAGGAAGATCAAAGTGTATCTTAATACTTAAGTCCTACTTAGATGGGGGAGCAAAATAATCATGGGAGGTGGAGGGTAGGAGAGACTTTGCAGAAAGAGAAGAGGGGAGAGGAAAAAAGGAGGGCAGTATCATATGTGGGAGGAGACAGGAATGATAGAGAGTCAGGAAATTGAACAGAGATGCATAGTATTGACAGATGGGGAACTGGAAGAGCCAACAGAAAGTCCCAGATGCTAGGAAAGCAAGAGGCTCCAAGGACCCAATAGAAATGACATTAGCTGAAGTACCCAACAAAAGGGAGAGAGAACCTGTAGACACCATATCCAGAGGTTAGGCATGGCTCACCATTTGAGAGATGGGGCCAGCCACCCTTCCCAAAAATTTTAACCCAGAATTACTCCTGTCTAAAGGAAATAGAGGGACAAAGAGTAGAGCAGAGACTGAAGGAAACCATACAGAGACTGCTCTACCTGGGGATCCATCCCATATGCAGCCACCAAACCCAGTCAGTATTGCTGATGCCAAAAAGTGCTTGATGACAGGAGCCTGATATGAATGTCTTCTGAGAGGCTCTGCCAGAGATTTACTGATACAGATGCAGATGCTTGCAGCCAACCATCGGACTGAGTAAGGGCACCCTAATGGAAGACTTGGGGGAAGGACTGAAGGAGCTGAAGGGGATCGCAACCCCATAGGAAGAACAGGAATATCAACCAACCAGACCTCCCAGAGCTCCCAAATGCTAAACAACCAATCAAAGAGTGCACATGGAGAGATGCATGGCTCCAGCTGCATTTGTAGTAGAGGATTGTCTTACCTGGCATCAGTGGTAGGATATGTCCTTGGTCCTGTGAAGCATCAATGCCCCATCATAGGGGGAAGCTAGGGAGTAGAAGTGGGAGTGGGTGGGGGAGTACCTTCATAGAAACAGGGGGAATGGGGGAGGGGGATCGTGAAGGGGAAACTGGGAAGGGGAATAACATTAGACATGTAAATAAATAAAATAACCAATAAAAACTTTAAAAAATTATCATCATATAAGCACCTTACATTTTCAGATTTTTTTGTAGACAATTATGAGAATGTTTTTTGGTAATGTTGTCACAAAAAAAGTCTTAAAACTACTTCATTATGTGTTCTTCTAAGAAAGATGATGAGAGACCAAGAGATTAAGGTAGATAGGGAAGAAAATATATGATGGCTCAGTGCTGGCTTAGACAACTGGAACCCTGCTTTTTTGAGACTACTGTAGACCAGAGTGTGGTTGGCTTATAGGAAGTCATACCCAGAATACAGACCCACTTGCTCCTTTCTCTCACTGGTAATTAATTTCTAGTATGTCCTCATAAGCAATTATTTCCAGTTTTTCATTGAATTTTCATAATTGTTATGAAAACAAAAACAAATGTCACCAAATTTCGATCAGACATGAAACCCCAAACCTCCCTAAAGGGAAGTTTAACACATGTTGGGAGTAGAGGTGTTAGTTCCTTGTTGTGGGACCACGGAGAAGTCCTCACTCCAGCAAATTATCTCCACTGACCCTCAGGCTTGAAATTCACTGTTCACATACAAAAAAGAAACATAAAAATAAGCTGTCTGACTGAAGAGTTGCATCAGGTTGGAAAGGGATGAGATTCCGTATTTACAATGTCTAAAAGTTACAGTATACATCTGTGAACTTCTAAAACAGATTTCTCTGGACATAAGAAATGACTGGTATATGCACTTAGCCAGGCGCCAACTGACAGTATATGTTACGTGCAATGAATTCTTTCTTCCTTCACACCAGCGATTCGCACTTACTTAAGTGATGCTGAGTCTTAAGACAGCAGGATACGTATTAGCTGAAGGATGTGTATATATCATAAATACCTTATGTTAATCAAACATTATAAGCAATACCTCGCAACTCAATTCTATTTAAAACAAAATGCCTTCTAATGTTTGCTTCTAAAACTGTTTTCATGTGATGCATATTTTTACTATTAAATGAATCCCAGGACAGGTGTAAATAGATTCCATAACAGATTCTGGAAGAAAAAAAAAGTAGTCTAAAATGGTAGCAAGATTCACCAATTCCCACATGCAGAGCACACGTTTTCATGTGCAAACTGTTTAAATAAACCTGAGGACACTCATTTACAATTTTAAGAACAAGAGGCTGGGCAGGTGACTCGGTGTTAAGAGCATTTGCTGTCCTTGCAGAAGACTTGTATTGTGTTCTTGGCATCCACAATAGGGCTCATATGTGTCTTAAGGACACACTCTCCAGGCCAGTGCAAGCATCAGGCAATGGAAGTGGAAACTTAAGGGATCTTTGGGAAGTCAGCTGTGTTGGATGGTATTTTTGCTGCAGCAAACATGGGAAGGAACATTTAGCCGAAGTGGATGCAGGTGAAAGGCTAAGGCAGACTCGTGAAGGTACATCTCACTGAAACAGACACATGTGAAAGGAGGTTCTCTAAAGCAAGCATGTGAAAGAACACATATGAAGAATTCTTCTCTAAGGACATGCATGCATTGGTCTGCTTTACATTGCATTGTTGAGCTCCATTTATCAGCACTCCATAGAGAGGAATTCACCAAAAAACTTCCGGTGCCATGCTGCAGTTACTTGCCATTTCTGTGGACTCAGGCTGATAGGCAGAGGGATATCAGCAGAGACAGACTCATGTGCTGAGGCAGCAAAACGTGTTGAAGCAAGACCCATGAAGGACATGTGATATTTGGAGGGAGTATGAAAAGGATTCAAAGGACAGTGAAGGAGGCTGAGCTTGGCTTGCTTGCATAGCTAAATGCTTCTTGGTCTCACATCTTCGCTGATCACTGTTTCACTTGAAAGAGGCCCTGGTCCCTCCTTCTGACTTATACCTGAGGCCTGGCTCTTCCTGCTAGGCCATGCCACCATTGTGGATTCAGGTTTGGTGTGTTGATTCTGAGTAATTGGACTGCTAGTATATCCGTGAAGGGTTTGCAAGTGGAGTGTGTCGAACTGCTGCTGTTGATGGGTGAACGGAGCTGCTGATTTCCAGACAACACAGATGGGAACTGCTGCAAGAATCATTTCTAAACGGGTCCACTTCCCCCATCTCCTGTCTTTTCCTCTACCACTGATGGGTGTCAAGCTAAAAGACAGGTTAAAGCATTTACAAACCATCATTAAAAGTAGACTGAAAAAATTAAAGTATCAGGTGATCATATGACACACATATGTGTATGTAGGCAAGAAAGTCATACACATAGAATAAAATTAAATGCATTTTAGTAAGGTTTTAAGATCAATATGCCTTGATCGTGGACATTTAGGACTGAAAATTAAAGCTTACCTAAGCCCAACTGACAATCCCTTAAATCCTATAAAACATATTTAAACTGTACATTTTCATTCATGACAGTGAGGATAATTTGTTATACAATGAAGTATATAATGTGAATTCAAAGTAGTTCATATTTCTACCTCATCTGTAACATTATGAAGTCTGGATTAACTTGAAATAATTATTCATATTTATGAGGAATGGTATAAGATTTTGACAAGAGTATAAAATGTGTGCCAACTATTAGATCCATGAACTTTTTCATCATTATTATTGTAACTTTTTATGTAAGATCCTTGTGAGTTCCAGGACAGCCAGGACTATACAGAGAAACCCTGTCTCAAAAAAAAAAAAAATCCTTGTGTACTTCTATTCCAGTTTGAATACCTATCCTGAACCTCATTTGAAGATAGTATCTACCAGTTTTATAATCTGATAAACAGAATCATCTGTTTGCTTTGTCAGAAAAGGCTTATTTATTTATTTAGCCTCTGAGACTGAAATATTTCAGTGAGAAAAAAGTACTTGCCACTAAACCTGATGCTAAGTTCAACCTCAGGAACCCCACTATAGTGTGAGAGGCAAATTGCCTCTAAGAAATGGTTCTCTGACCTTCTCAGAAGTGTGAAGGCATGCTGCCACTCACTTGCGCATTCTCCCATACACACACAAACACACAGGCACACATGTGTATGTGTGCTTACACACATACACAAAAAAAGTAATTTAATTTAAAATTATTTTTAAAAGTTACTCTCTAAGGGAAAATATTTATAGTATCATCATACGATTATTTTGATTCATCACTATGGATGAAAACACTCCAGATTAATTTTGAAGAAAGATTAGTCTTGAGAAACAGAATGAAGAAAATAACCCTTTTTCTCATCTTTTGAAAATGTCCTAAGTACAATTTAAAACAACTACAACAACAACAACAAAAAAAAAAAAACCCAACAGTGGATTGTTAGTAAATATCAATTTGCACCATCTCGCCATAGAATTATACCCTGCAGGACACAATATTTCAAAATGTCACTTTGATACCTCCTCTAGCCATCAGATTTCCCTGGTGTCATAGAGCCTTTGATCCTGGCCACCACAATACTTAGATTGATCAGCCATGCCTATAACCATTCTTCTGGTACTTTAGAAAAACAGACAGTGATAATGTCTCTAAATTAAGCTACCAAAGCCAACTGTGCAAGGAACTATGATCACTCTTGCCCAGAGGAAGGGTCAAGTTATTAAGTGTATATATGATATATATGAGTTGTCATGAATCACTAATTGATGTGTCTATTGTACAAAGAAGGAGCGGGTATGGTCCTCTGCTAGGGATCCTGGGTAGAGTTCATGTTTACTTTATTCCAGGAAAGTCCACAAGGCCCTTTAACAAATGCCAGGTCAGCCATAACTTGGAGCTGAAAATTAAGAAGTAAGGGTTCATAGGAGAATTAATATTGCTTTGAGCACCCACCGAGGTGTACACTCAAGAGGTAAGAAGTCACTGACTTCAATTTCATTGACATTTTGCCCTCCATAGTTAAGGGAACTAAATGGGGAAAAAAGACTAGCCTGCTTCAAAAACATAAAAGGATGGTACACTGAAGAACACAGTATTACCCAGCTGTCCTTTCAGAATATGAATACATCATTTTACATGTATTATTGAGAAAAGTGAGTTTTCACGTAGTATATAGTTATGAATTAACATTGTTTCATATTAGAGTTTTATTTATGTTATAAATACAAGTGCAGTTAATGACTGTGAATTTGATATAAAAAACTTTTGAAGGAAAAATAATAAAAAGCTAATTCATAATGAAATCCATTCATTTCACATTTCACTTTTTTAATAAAATTAATCTCAATTTTAATTGTAAGTTTGTCAGAGATTTTTTTTCATGCACAAATAAATGCTTTATAACTTTGCAAAAGACTGGATAGTGTATATTATTGCCTTCCAACAGTTCCAGACATGTTTGATGTGCTTCCAAAGTGACAGATCCAAGAATTCTACATACACTTATTCTGTATTAAGTATTAGGACAAGAACATGCCAGAAATGGTACTGTAATAAGCACTAGGAATTCACTCTCAGGTGCCATAAGAACAGTGGTAAGTCCTGCTAAAAATTGATGCTTCCAGAGCTCTAGAAATTCACCAATGTTTACAACAGTCAAAGTAGTATACATTTAAAATCACAGTAAGACTTGTAGCATTTATATTTCCTAGGTTCTAATCCTCACTTCCACACTGCCTTTATTGGATACATTGCAGATGTGAAATATGATAACAAGATGCAACTTAAGAAGACAGAACAGATCTGCATTTCCTACCAAATTCCTCCCCATCCCCATAACACTAGCTGCCTAACCTGCCTTGTGGCTTCCTCTATGTTTCTTTTGTAGAACTCTGAAAGTTTTCTCCTTGAAACAATGTTCATACAATTAAAAATGTTGTTATTATATATTTGCTTATACTTAATTATATCCCCATCTTTTTCCTTCCTACATTCTTCCTGGAAAACTAAATGAGGTACCTAAGTGGCTTCATTAACTATTTGTTTGAGTTTTAAACCATTCAATATAACTATATCATGAAATGTAGGCATCCTTACATTTACATTTACATTACATTTACATTAAGGACATAAGGTAGCCTTATGTCCTTAAAATAAAAAAGAGATCTTTTATTTTCCATTAAACCAGTTTTCATTAAATTAAAAGGACATCCCCACTATATTCTCCAAGTCTCAAATAGGCAAACCAGTGAATTCCTGCATCCTCCTGGTGAATGCATATGGTATAACTTCTCTTGGCATCTGAAGCAAAATTTAGATATGTCTATACAGTGTCAACAAGAAAGATAATAAATAAATCATGTGTGTAAGATATCTAGGTGGCACCTAAAATAATGAGCATTCTTCTCTGGTTTGGTAATCTGGTTGTTGATTGCAGATGAACATGTACTTATAGCTGTTATATGCAAAGTAGGCTATAGTTTCATTTGCTGAATTAAATGTTCTAAATTAGAAGTTTCAGAAATTGAAATTCTAGGTTAAGAATATGATATTTAGACCTCCTTTTAGTGGCCGGATACTGTTTTACTGGTCTGGTGTACCTTAGAATGGCCTGGATATCTCTATTCTAGTGTAAGACATAACCAACATTAGGTTCAGTATAGAGACACAATGTGATATCCACACTTGGTGGATGGCTACGCATGTGGAAAAACAATATTAGAACTATAAAAGCTGTCATTATTTAAAGATTGGAGTGACAAAGTTCTGTGCTCTTAAAGGATGGTGGTCTGCAAGATTCTACACATTGCCCATGGCATTTTTCTTGTCTATATCAAAACAAAGTTCATGAACCTCGGGACTAAGTGACAAATACCCTCAGTTGCTCCGTGAACAGCCACTTAAACCCTATCAAGCCTTCATTTTCCTGGGTAAGCCTCTAAATATATCAATACTTGCTTGAGGCTCTCTGGAGGAAGACATTTAAAATGTCAACATTGTAGAGTGTTTCGAGTCCTTAAAATATATCAAGTATTCACATAACCAGAAAGAAGACATTATAGGAAGAATGGAACCAGGAAAGAAACAGTTAAACATCCTGCAATTGACAAGTGGGAAATCCAGAATTACTTGAAGAATAGTGTTCATCCCCTATAAAAAAGAGATAATGATGAATTTTAACACTTGTTAAAATAAAATAGCTGTTGACCTTTCGTGACTGCAAGATGGACATTTACTATTACAGGAACCTTAAACAATAGCAACATAAAAACAGCTGTTTCACCTCAACACATAAATCCCTATCCTGTTCATATTTCCCTATGGTCACAGTATATTTGTGGCTGACAACCACCTAATGGGCATGGTTACACTTTTATAATAGACTGTCATTACATTAAAATTCTGGGCTTTACAAGTGGCTTTGATAAAATAGAACTCCAAGGATGAATCTTGATATTACCATCTCCCAGTTAAATGGTAAGTAGGGTCAGTGTTAACTAGAATAGAATCTTGAAGAACTAATACACCTTGTGTAAAACCAAGTGATTATCACTAAATGTGTTTTCCCTAGTATTTCAATTTTGCCCATTCCCAATTTGAAAATAATAAGATAAAATGGGTGATAATCAGTTTTCACTCACCACAAAATTATTCAAATTACTACTCTAACTCAGAAAAGATAAGGACATTCTGCCTATATCTGAAAAGTGTGGCCTGATCATTTATTGTTTCAATAGTTTTATATCTATACCTTTCTTATACCAAGGGAATAGCATTTGTCTTTGTTACTGCTCATGGTGTACTTTAAGGACCTTGAAATCAGTCACAGTCCTTAAAGGCAAGAACGTGATTACCTCTAACTCTTTTCAATAATGAAAATGTGAAAATATATTTGAGAAATTCTCTCCCAGGAATACTCATTTAGCAAAGTCATTCAGAGCATATGGACACTCATTAATGAAGGTTATTTAAAGACATTGCTTCATACATGATTCCCTTTCTTACCAGCACATCTACAATGTTAAAATATCATTTTGGGGGGATCTGAGCATAAAATGGTACTCACTTCAAATTTTTATTTAGAAGAATTTACATTTTTTCATAACAACAGTGTCTTGAATGTGTCCAAGTTATACTGTTAGAAACTGTCTCTTCCATTTCTGTCTTTGCTATTTATTTTAATATAGATTACATAATAGCATGGCCTCCATTCTTCCTATTGTTCAGCTTTTCAGACTTGTTTCCAGACTGGTGATATTTGTCCTTGTACTTCATAGGTGAAATGAGGTTTATCTTCTTATTGTGCAGTCTGTTTTCAATCCAATAGACCACAGAAACCTTCAGAAACCCAGATTGAAAAACAAGGCTTTCTGAAACTAGCCAAACATAATGGAGTTAAAAACTTGTAACACTGTGTTTATGTTAAATGACTAATTGGAAAAGTTCTCCTTTTGTAAAGCTTTGCTTGCTTGCATAGGTCATGAAGGACCTATCAGAATTCTGCTATAACACTGTAACCTCCACTCTTTTCATAGGCCAGTGCAAAACAAGCTAGCCTACTGTAATAAACTTTTTCCTTGAAATCCTGCTGCCTCAGAGTGTTTGAAAGTCAACTCTAACACCACAACAGTGCTACAATAGACATTCTTATTGTACCAGATACTCATTTGTACTCTTCCTGATATTCTGAACTGTAGAATCTGTCCAACCTTATTCTATTTTTCTGGATACTCTGGATCACTTGGGAGGTTCTTGATAACATGTATCTCGAACCAGTGGTATATGCCTGAAGAACAGAGATGGCTTGTCATACCCTGATATTTTTGTGGAAAGAGAAGGTTTTACTGGATCTGAGACTGTTCTTACACCAGTAGCAGACTGTTTTTCATGGAAATAGCACTGTATGCCCTCAGTATGTCTATGGGAAATTCTCCAACAACTTTGAAAGAAAATGGCAAATCCTAGACAGAAGAGTGCGTGAATCATCAGTTTGTTACAGAGCTCTTGGTGCACAGACAATACGACTCTTCTTTCCCATTCATATGCCATGTGAGCAGAAATTTCAGAATAATGAAGGAAGGAAGAACACCTCTGTAGCCTTTGTCCTTGTCATCCTTATTGTATAGATGATGAACCCAGCTATGAAATTCCTGATTTTTATTCTTTAACAGAAACATTTGTGATAAAGATGATGTTAAACGTCTTTGTAAAACCCTTGTTAGATGCCCTATTCAAAAAAAGAAAGAAAAAGAAAAAAGAAAGGAAGACTAGAGAGAGAGAGAGAGAGAGAGAGAGAGAGAGAAGGAAGGAAGGAAGGAAGGAAGGAAGGAAGGAAGGAAGGAAGGAAGGAAGGAAGGAGAGAGAGAGAAAGAAAGAGAGAGAGAGAGAAAGAAAGAAAGAAAGAAAGAAAGAAAGAAAGAAAGAAAGAAAGAAAGAAAGAAAGAAAGAAAGAAAGAAGTGCTGGAGGGATAGCTCAGTGGTTAAGAGCACTGGCTGCTGCTCTTCCAGAGGTCCTCAGTTCAGTTCCGCAACCACATGGTAATGGGATCTGATGCCCTCTTCTGGTGTGTCTGAAGACAGCTATAGTGTACTCATATAATTGAAATAAATAAATCTGAAAGAAAGAAAGAAAGAAAGAAAGAAAGAAAGAAAGAAAGAAAGAAAGAAAGAAAGAAAGAAAGGAAGAAAGAAAGAGGGGGAGGGAAGGAGGGAGGAAGGGAGGAAGGAAGGAAGGAAGGAAGAAGGAAAGAACATCCTCTAAAATTTCATGGAATCGTGGGCGGGGCTGTAAGCACTTTGTCCAGTATGAGAAATCTGCTTACTCCCAGCTCCCTGAATTATACATCCAAGCCATTCCTGGCTCTATGAGCACTAAGCCTGTAGGTCGGTGTCTCACTTCCTAAATCGCTACAGACTGTAAGCATTGAAGATGGCGTTGGGCCAATGAATTGCTTCAGGTTAAAGGTTTTTATTAGTTGTGCTGCATCCTATACCACTACCTGCATTCCTTGTTAACATTGTCAAACCTTTTACTTATTCTCAATAAAAATATTGAATAAAATCATCCAATATTTCAATAAATTTCATAGAACATCAGACACTGTTATAGTCTATTAAAAATGTAATATAGGCCAGAATATTCAAATTAAGTTGACTGAATGAGATATAAAATGTTAATTAAGAAATTAAATTAAATTATTGCTAGTGACATTTATGTAACTACATGAAAATCTGTGTGTGTGTGTGTGTGTGTTTATGTGTGGGTGTGCTTGTGT
This sequence comes from Mus caroli, assembly GCF_978045245.1. Classification (NCBI taxonomy): domain Eukaryota; kingdom Metazoa; phylum Chordata; class Mammalia; order Rodentia; family Muridae; genus Mus; species Mus caroli. The sequence goes on from NW_028227272.1 coordinate 80,850,610, forward strand.
GTGTGTGTGTGTTTGAAACTACAGTTGCACACAGAGGCCAACTGTATGTGCCATATTCAGGAAGCCTATGTGGTTTTTAACCAGAATTTCTCATGGGCATGGAACTTGTCAAATAAATTAGGCCAGTGTAATCTATGATCTGCATATACTTACTTAAAGAAGAGAAGGATAATTACAATGTACTGCTTTGCCCAGAAGGTCTGGCGTTGTTACTTGTTTTATCATTTTTAAACTGTGAATTCTAAGCGATGCAGCACATGTCTGAATTGATATAAGAAAAGACCTTTACTAGCATGCTGTAGACAGCTCATCTAATCTTTCAATCGTGAATAACACTCATCATTATTAAACTTTGAATCTTCAAGACCAAGAAACTTCAGTTATATTTCATTTATATTAACCTATCAACATTTAGTGTATATTGATAAATGAATGACCACAGTTGATAATTTAAGTTTGAGACATGTTAGAGATGTGTTAGATGTAATCCTCTATCCTTAAGATTTTTCTTCATGACAAACTACATACTCAGCAACCGGTTATTTTATTTAAAAGATTTGTTATCATATAAATTAATGTATATATGAATACTATAGATAATATGCATACGTAAAATTTATACAAGCAGAAATGTCAGTTTACTAGATAACAGTAGACTTAAGTGAAAATTTGGTGGTTCATTTACATGTACACTAACTTATAGACTTCATGCACAAACAAATCAGAACAGCACTATATATAACTTTAAACATATATTTGTACTGACCCTAAAGGAAGAGAAAGCGACTGTGCTGTACTACACTGTCTGTCTGTGTCTGTCTTTTTGCCATTTCTTATCATGTAAAATTCTATAAAAGAAACTTCATTTTTCTTTGTACTGCAGCTTGATTAAGCATTTCATTTTTAAACATATCTAGATGAAACCACAGGTTATTTGATGAAGGTCACCTAAATTATACTAAGCAAATTAAATTAATTGACAAAAGTTGGCTGGGTATTTCTGTATGATTAAGAACTCTATTGTAATTATCTATATTGAAATTATGATTATGAACTAGACATTGACCCTTTGTTAGATTAAGTGATCAATTTAGACAATCATAGCTAACATAATAGCAAGTCACCCAGTTATCATCTCTAATTACTCCACAGGTCAAGGTTACTAACCTTACAACAGGCAACAATAGGGACTACTTCAAAGCCTCCTTCTGAACAGAAGAGCATTATTTTTAGGTTTTGTAAGAACACTGAGTAAGACGCTTATTAAGCTTTTGCTACTGGACTAGCATTACAATATGAAGATGAAGTGAAGTGTATACCATCTAAATTTTCCAATTTGATGATTATTAAAACACTTTCCTTTGTTATGGAGAAACAGGTTATAGTTATATTAATTTTCATAAACTTAAGAATATAATTGTTATTTTTGTTATTCATTGTGGTGAACTAAATTCTTTAAATTCTTTCCCAATATAATATTTTTACTGATTATTTACGAAATTCACAGCAGGCATGCTGATCCCATAGTCTTCCCTGGTCACTCCCTGAATCCTTGTGATCTTTTCCAAAAGAAAGAAGAAAATCACGTCCAGTTTGACTTGCCTATATACTCACTGGAGCATGGTCAAACTCTTTGTTGCCAGCCACTTACAGAAAACTGAAACTTTCCCCACCTATCCCCTGCCAGAATCCATAAATTGTGCAGTCAAATCCTCATATTATTGTTCCTAAATGATACAACTTAGACACTAACATTTAAAGTCTAAAGAACAGATATGAAGTCTTTTTAAGAACTAATAACACCAAATTATTTTTGGCAATATGTGTGTGTGTGTGTGTGTGTGTGTTTATTTCAAAGAAGAAAGACATGCTTGACAATTGCTATGGACTAAATGTATGCACTTTGATGAATCTATACATTAATTGAAATTAGCTAATATGATGACACTTGAATGTAAGTACTTTGAGAGGTACTTGTAGGTATAGATAATCTCAGATGAGTAGAATCCTCAGAATAAGATATTTCCAACCATGATCACAATGAGTAATCCTTATTTCTCCATCTAATCCTCTGATACCAATGTTCAAAGATACCTCCAAGTATATACTGAAATATTCGAAGCCTGAAACAAAGTTTCTTCAGGTAAAAATGGATTTGTTTCCCATGATGGGGTGCTTTGATAAGTGACAAGAACCACTAAGAAAGTATTCAGAAACCATTACTTTGAACTGTCCCTTCACCCTACAGCAGTAAATCTCTTTTTTATTGAGAATAGGGTTTCAAGTCACTGACAAGCGACTATTGATCCAAGGCTGAAAATTCACTTATGATTGGAAAAATATCAGCATCCCTCACTTTCAGAACATAACAAAGTGCAAATAAGCAGTGATTTTGTTTGTCCTCTAACCACAGCATTGGACTCCTCCCAAACACAATAGATAATACATATTGAATGCTTGCTACATGTCTGATTCTGCTTAGAAATCTGAATATATAGATATTCTTGTGTGTGCTTCTGTGTGTGTTTGTGTGTGTGTAATGTCAGTGACAATTATGCTGTGATTAAATTTTTACTGATGGGAAAGCTAGGTAATAAAGTATTTATAAAATATTATCCAAAAATATTTCCATAATATATAGAAGGAAAACACCTACTATGTGAGTTTCCAGGAGCTAGAACAACAAGAAATGACAAACTGACCAGTGCTTTATGGAATTTTTTTACTTATAATACATTCAAAAATTTGGTGTTACATTTACATAGTTTATTAAAAATTTTGTAAAATATCTGGAAAGAGTTTTAAACTTCATATGGAATCCAGAGATTAATATCTATAAATATTCCAATAGGCCATGTTGTAATTGGCTTAAATGTTAACTCAACATAGGATGGACTCACCTACGCAAATATTTTTTTTTTATTAAGACCATGCAATTGTTATTTTTTCACTTTTAAGTTCAAATAATAACAACAAAATTCCCCACAAGACAAAATACCCAATCTTGCTTTTCTGTGAGGGTGAGTATTTTCCTGCATGAAGACACAAAGGACAAAAGAGAGAAAATAAACCCTAGCTATAAGCAGAATGAGAATTGGCTTAGTAATCATCATGGCTGCTGGAGAATGCACAGGTAAAGTGCACAGATGGCACATGCTTTGCAGGGTGATCTCTAATCCATTCTTTCCATACAAATTTTACATCTTCATGTTGGGTTATCATGCCAGAAATCATGTTGGTGGATTCCTCTGCTATCACTTCACCTTCATTATGCCAGTACATTTAAATTTGTATAGTACACAGATTTAGAGTAGGTCTGAGGACCCCCAGGAAGAACTCAGATGTTTATTTCATATACAGTTACATTTACCGTAAGATCATATTACTGTCTGTTGGTGTGTCCAGAAAACACTATCTCTCAACAGTTCTCCACTACTGCTGTGTCTCATGGTCTCTTAATCTCCTGTTCCTAAGCCTTGGAAGGAAGGTATGAGTGTGTGTGTGTGTGTGTGTGTGTTTGTGTATATTTGTGCATGTGCGTGTGTGTGTGTGTGTGTTTGTGCACATTTGTGTGTGTGTGTTTGTGTATATTTGTGTGTGTGTGTTTGTGTGTTTGTGTGTGTTTGTATATATTTGTGTGTGTGTGTGTGTGTGTGTGTATCCCAGTTAGAGTTCAGCACTCCACAGGCTGCTATATTTTTCTAGTTATATCTGCCCATATTCAATTATGTCCAGAGACATAATTACAATCAGAGGGGAACTTGTGAACTGTTCATTTAAAACTTCTCCAGGGTAGTTTCTAGCTTATCAACAAGAAAAACCTTCAACCTTGCAGATTAAAACTACCTCATCCTGGTAGGACATGGACTGGAGAACTCATGTACACATTGCTTACTGGAGCCCTAAGCCAAGCATATGTACTAACACTGCCACTGAGAAATCTGCTGTTCCATCTTAGCTTGAAAACAATAGTAGCTAACTTTCACATAGTGTGTGGATAATATGAGGCAATATCAATGCTACTAATTATTCACTGCATAGAGATAAGTAATATAAGGACAGCAAGTCATAGATGTTTATCACACAACACTAAGTATTAAATATGTTTTGTAATTAGACTTAATGTGCAAATATTACAAACTACTAAGCATAATAAAATGCATTCTTTCCACATGACTATTAAATGATTTTTCTGAGGATGCGAAATGGGTCAGTTTGATCTTCTCCTAACTTTAGAAATCCTAAGTTCAAAAATGTCTGCAATAAATTTTCTCTATCTCCCCTGTCTTCAAATCTTGTGTACAGTCTACTCCTGAAAACAATAATTGGGGATATCTTACCAAATCCTTTCTCCATTTGTACAGCCAATTCATAAGGGCATTGGTAATTGCTGTGAAGAGACACCATGACCAAGGTGCCTTTCATAAAGGCCAACATTTAATTAGGACTGGCTTACAATTCCAGAGGTTGAGCCCATTATCATCATGACAGAAGCATCAGAGTAGGCAGGCAGATATGATACTGGAAGAGCAGAGAGTTCTACATCTTGATCAGAAGGCAGCCAGGAGAAAACTGTCATCTGGAGTTAAGCAGGAGGAGGGACTCCTCTGCACTGGTTGGAGCTAGAGACCAGGAGCTCTCAAAACCTGCCTACACAATGACACACTTCCTCCAACAGGACACACCTCTTCCAAGAAGGCCACATCTAATAGCCACACTTCCCATGGTCAAGCATATTTAAATCACCATAGACACCATGGAATTTGATTTTAGATATATCTTATTGCATCTCGTTTTCATCTATTTGAGTGTTGTGTCTTAGAGGCCTGCTCTTTTGGGAAAAGGATATGGAGGAGGGGTGGATACAGGTTAGAAAGGAGGTAGGAGAGGCTAAGAGGAGTGGAGGGAGGGGAAACTGGTTGAAATGTATTGATTCTATGAGGAAAGAATCTATTTTCAATTAAAAAAAAGAAAACAAGAATACTACAGTAAGCATGTGACAGTAAGATGTGTTTCATATTTCTTTTATCACTGACTCAAAAGAAATTATTATTAAGGCCTTTATGAAGAAGCCCTTCGGGTGCAGTAAAACATGCAGCCAACTTGGTACAAGAAACTGAAATGAGGTAAATGCCACCTCGTAGAATGGGAAAACTAAATATTTTGGAGTGATTTGTTTTAGAATTTTGAAGGTGTGTGTGTGTGTGTGTGTGTGTGTGTGCAAGAAAGAGAGACAGTAAGACAGAGTAGGAGACAGAGAGATTCAGAGACAGAGAGACAGAGTATAAATGAGAGCTTGAACATATCTGTGTCCCCTTTCTGTCATTTCCACTGTTAAATCCATTGTAGGCAGAATGAAACTTGAGGCCTATAAACTTTAGGATAATTCCTCAAACCTCTAAGCCACATGAGATCCTGCCATCCTCACTTTCTGTCCTACAATGTTTTTCTTAAAGAAATCAACATTATCTTGGACACAAATGAAAGCCCAGTTTTTCATTATGCCATCCATGATCTACAGGTGCATGTCTGAGCATGTATGCCCATATATGTAAACCACAGACACACACACACACACACACACACACACAGAGAGAGAGAGAGAGAGAGAGAGAGAGAGAGAGAGAGAGAGAGAGAGAGAGAGAGAGAGAGAGAGAGAGAGAGAGAAACACATACATTCACACACATATATACACAGCACCTCTGAGGGAAATTTTGTGAAGTATGAACTTCAAGATAATAGGTTTGAGAAGAGACTGTCTTGTGTTACTTCTCAATTACTTATTTTCTATTTATTCTTCTCTCACACACTGCATATCAACCACAGGTTAGCCTCCCTCCACCCCTCCCATCCTCTCTCCCAGATCAACTCCTCTGTTTCCCTTCTGAAAAAAGCAGGCCTCCCACATGACATAACCATTTATAAATTTAAAACATTCCTATAAGTTTGAGGTGCATTCCTGTAAGAACAAGAGATAGCTTGGTAAGAAATATACTAGAAAGTTGATTACAAATATCAGAGTAATAAGTTCAGTGTTTCCAGGCAAAATGCTACAATGTTTACTCTAAAGGGAATGCTTACAAATTAGACTTCTTGTTGATGGCAAAAACAAATAAACCTGGATTTTATCAAGGTAAATTAAATGTTAATGGACTATAGATCTTAGAATAACCAGTATTATTCTGTAAGATTACAAAGTTCTAATATTTGCCAGAAAACCTTATGTTTAAGCTTTTGCCTAATTTCAGATGAAATTAATATACCAACCACAACTGTTCACATGATTAAAAAGAAAAATACTTAGATAAATAAAAGCACTTAATTTTTTTGTATGAGAAAATAAATACCAAAGAATGGTGTTTCTAATATATCTGGGATTTTGTTACCATGAATGAGATCTTATTAATGATCTTTCCTTTTGCACAAAGCAATTAGAAATGTAATTAAAATTTTATCAAATAAATGTTGAGTACAAGTAAAAGAACCTGTTGTTCTGTTCACTTATAAACTGGTGAGCTATCAAAGAATAAATGACAAATTAAGATCAGATATTGCTGCATAATAACTGTTTATTAACATCCTGACTTATGTAAAAACAGATTTTCTTTTCCTAAGATGTTTTCTAACTAGAAAGATTATTCTATTTCTTATTATTTAACATAAATATTAAATTTAGTGTAGATAAATTTATAAGTGCTATAATGCTAAAAGTACAGAGCAGCTGAATGTGTGCACAGGAGTCTCTTTAAACTCCAATCAGCCCTTCAGTCATCTATTTGTATTGAAACACCAAACTCTGTAACTGTGCACCAAATCTTATATATGTGTGTGTGTGTGTGTGTGTGTGTGTGTGTGTGTGTGTGTGTGTGTTTGTGTGTGTGTATGTATGTATGTATGTATATATATATATATATATATGTATATATATATGTATATGTGTGTCTGTGTGTGTGTGTATGAATGTATATATATATATATATGTATATATATATATAAATATATATATGTATATGTATATGTGTGTGTGTGTGTGTGTATTCTTCATTTACATTTCAAGTGCTATTCCGAAAGTCCCGTATACCTTCCCCCTACCCTGCTCCCCAGCTGATCCACTCCCGCTTCCTGGCCCTGGCATTCCCCTGTACTGGGGCATATAATCTTCCCAATACCAAGGGGCCTCTCCTCCAAATGATGGCCAACTAGCCCATCTTCTGCTACATATGCAGCTAGAGACACGAGCTCTTGGGGTACTGGTTAGTTCATATTGTTGTTCTTCCTATAGGGTTGCAGACCCCTTCAGCTCCTTGGGTACTTTCTATAGCTCCTCCATTGGGGGCCCTGTATTCCATCCAATAGATGACTGTGAGCATCCACTTCTGCATTTGCCGGGCACTGGAAGATCTTCACAAGAGACAGCTATATCAGGGTCATGTCAGCAAAATCTTGCTGGCATATGCAATAGTGACTGGGTTTGGTGGCTGATTATGGGATGAATCCCCGGGTGGAGGAGTCTCTGGATGGTCCTTCCTTTGGTTTGGAGCTGAGCACCAAATCTTAGCCTGGTATAAATTGATTATTCCCTAAGAACTCATGCCAATGTAACTGTTATGAATTATAATGTAAATAATTTTTGGAGATAGAAGTTTGCCAAAGCAATCAGGACCCATGGGTTGAAATTCACTGTTCTAGATTAACACAATATTGGTTTACTATTCACAGTATTTGTCAAGGTCCAAAAGAGAGAACAGCATGAAAAGATTCAAACAAATATTTGAAGTCTGGGTTTGATGCCTGGTTCTTTCCCAGGCTGTAAGGTCTTACTAGCACAGGCCAGATGAACCAGACCCAAATCCAATTATGCCTCTCAATTCTGGTGCAGCCTCACTATGGTATAAACCTTGTTGATGAAAGTGGTTGACTATTATTCTTATTTTGATCAAAAGTGAAAATTAGGATATGAAGTGATAATGATCCAAATGTGATTACCTGCACAGATTTGATGAAAAGTTTGCAAATCAGGACTTAAGACAAAACCTGAAGTTTCCCAAGTTTAAATTGTATGAAATACATCTTTTTATGGTCAATTTTCTTGAATTTATTCATATCACTTTCTTTAAGCAAAATGAGGGAAAGCAATAAATCAGTTCTCCTGTGTAGAAGACACACAAAGAAAGTAAAAGAAAGTTAGAAAAATAACTTGAATAAAAGGAAATTCCTTATCCAGAACCTATGTCCCATGGGATGACAGATTTCAAAGGAGAGCAAAGGAACTGAGAAGCAGCTTACTGCAGGCTCGGGAAATGCCCATGATTCAGTTAGGGTCTGCCTGTCATTAAAGTTTTGTGTCAAGATAGAGCGAAGACATGTGGGTACTTCAGCAAGGTACTAATTTCGTTTTTCAGTGATATCAGAAAAAAAAATATGTTTTTGACTGGGAGAGAACAAATTGCTATAAACGTTTTGTGCTACATTAAATTTGAAACAGCTTTAAAATAAAGTAAAGGATTAACAAGCCAGATATAAACATACATCAGTATTGGTATAGCTGTGCAATTAATTTAAAATAAGATTTTTCTTTCTTTATTGAATATTAAAGTGACAAATAAAAAACCTTAAGATTTACTGTATGATATTGATACACACAAGAATATGATAGTAAGAAATAAACTATTAATCAAAATGCCCATTATTAGGTATGTAGGTATGTGTGTATTGTGTGTGTGTGTATGTGTATAAGTGAACATACACTATTGGCATACATATATGCTATATGTATGTATGTGTTTGTGTACACATGTTGATGTATTTTATGTGTTTGTGTGTGTGCTTGCTAAGGAAACTTCATGTATAGATTCTGTAAACTTCAGCAAGGCACCAACAGTATTAGAATTAGTAATCATTTTATTGTACATTTCATCCACAACAAATATTTTCAAATTAAGACTTGCTTCCAGAGCAATATCTGACCTTTTGTCCACTTCACTCCTTGAGCCATGGTTCCTGTGAAATCTACTTCAACCATTTCACCTTTTTAAATTCCACAAGTAGGAGGAATCATGAAGTATTTGGCTTTCTTTGTCTGACTTACTTCATTTAGCCTAATATTTTCTAGGATTATAAAAGTTATCAGATGGGAGGGTATCTTTATTACTAATGGTCAAATTCTATTCCTCTCGCCTTCTTTTCCCCTCTCCCTCTCCCTTATGGATGTGGGAACTGGGGGTATAGTTGTTATTGTGTGTCCATATTCTTCTAATCCATTTAACCATCCATGGGTGTTAATGGATTAGAATTAATCCATTAATTCTAATTAATGTAGACAGTGTCTGCTCAGCCTGTTACTCTGGTATCTTTGAAAACTTAATATTTGATCTTGATACTTAATATTTGACTATCTGGTCCATAGTGAAATACGACTAATGAAAAGGAGAGGTCATCATACAATGATATGGAAAAAATTAAAATTCTGTATAGGTATGCTGCAGTACATGACTTCTTGTTATTATGGAACTATTTTTATTAGCCCTTGATTAAACTGTTCTGTGAGATCATAATCTGATAATGATAAAATTACCTGTGCTTTGAAATCAAATAAGGATCCCATGGGCTTTATCTAGTCTTTAATTTGACTCTGTATTTAATTGAATGGATTTGGCACTGTTGTTAGATAAATAGACATTTGTAATTTCATCTTCTTAGTTGTATGAAGCATGAAGTCACTTTTTACCTTGCTTTATTTCTCCCATTAAGATGAAGGTGAGAAAGAAAGCAAGAAGTTTGGGGAATAGTGGGTTTCTGTCCTGTGGGCCGCATCTTCCAAACTTCCATTGCTACACTGTTCTGGATCTTAGTTTGTCACTTTTGAATTTAGGCTTCTATTTCTTTATCCAATTACTAACTAATGCATATAAGTGTTTCTTTAAGATAACACCTCTTCCTTACTTTTTCCTCCAACTAGAACATCAGGAATGCAGATATTGATTTAATCAAAGATTTTTCAAAGTTATTCTTTAAAAGAATTTTTAGGAAATTTATATTTGAAATGATAAAATAGGAAAATCTGAATGGAAGTAGGCACCAGAAAATTACCTGAAGGCCTCCAAAAAATAAAAAGACTCCAAGGAGGAGAGATCAATTAGGCTAGCCTGTCTTTAAAATAGATCATCAGTTTTTTGTTCATTTGATCTTAGACATAAACACATCTTATTGTCTCCTCCATCATGTTAATTCAGCTTTGTAGTCTCCCTGGTTCTTAGCTTCTATAACAAATAACTCCTAACAAGCATCTACATCTACCTGCATACCTATAATCTCTCTATTTTGTATTTTATTGACTCCATTTGGTCCCTCAATATGCAATACAAAAGTGTGTGCTAAAAAGTACAGAACAGCCTAAGACCATATCTACAATTTCACTGTAAAAGAATGTGCTTTGAATACATCATTCTCAAATGTTTATTAAACTATACTTCCTTAAAATAAGATTTTTAATTTTGTCCTTGAAATTTCCATAAATGTACATGATACGTTTGGTCACAATCACATTGTACCATGTAGTCTTACACTTACCTTCTGGCCTTCTCTCTCCAACATTTTCCCCCTCCTACTATCATGTCTTTTGGGTTATATGTGATTCCCTGTCAAAAACTCAATCAGCCACAAGAATGTAAAAAAAATTTTTTTAATTAAAAAAATTTCCAACACTATTGTATTAGTTAGGGTTTTACTGCTGTGAACAGACACTATGACCAAGGCAAGTCTTATAAAAAAAGAACATTTAATTGGGGCTGGCTTACAGGTTCAGAGGTTCAGTCCATTATCATCAAGGTGGGAGCATGGCAGTATCCAGGCAAGCATGGCACAGGAGGAGCTGAGAGTTCTAGGTCTTCATCCAAAGGCTGCTAGTGGAAGACTGACTTCCAGGCAACTAGGGTGAGGATCTTATACCCACACCCACAGTGACACACCCATTCCAACTAGGTCACACCTATTCCAACAAGGCCACACCTTCAGATGGTGCCACTCCCTGGTCCAAGGATATACAAACCATCACATTCCACTCCCTGGTCCCCATAGACTTGTTCAAAAACATGAGTCTATGGGGGCCATACTTAAACATAGCATAATGCAAAATGCATTTAGTGTAACTTTCAAAGTCCTCATAGTCTATAGCAGTTGCAACAATGTTAAAAGTCCAAAGTTCAAGGTCTCTTCTGAGATTCATTCAACTTAATTAACTGTAATCCCCAAAGCAAGGCAGGAAACCAGCTGGGCAAACTCCAAACTCTGCATCTCCATGGCTGATGTCAAAGTGGTCTTCAGATCTCCACTCCTTTTTCATCTTTTTTTGACTGCAACAAACTGCTTCCTCCTGGGCTGGTTCCACTCCCTGTTAGCAGCTTTCCTCAGCATGTATCCCATGGCTCTGGCATCTTTAACATCTTTGAGTCTCCAAGGCAATTTCAATGTTACAGCTTCTTCTTTCAGTGTCTGGGATTCCACTTGATCTTTTGGACTCCTCCTAAGGACTGGCATCACTTCTCCATCTCTGTCCTCTGTAGCACTCTATGCTCAGGTTGATCCACTCCATTATGGCTGCTGTTCTTGGTGATCATCCCATGGTACAGACATCTCCAATACACTGGGGTGTTCCATTCCAACTAGGCTTCACCAATAGCCTCTCATAGGCTCTCTTCAGGGTGCCAAGCCTCAAATCCTTTGCATGACCCCTTCAATCCTGGGCCATCAACTACAGCTGAGGCTTCACCTTCTCCAATGGGCTTCCCTGGCCTCTCACAGTGCTAAGCCTCAGCTTCTCTCCATGATCCCTTCATTCCTTCACAAGCAGTACCACCTGAGTGACTCTTACACATTACCAAGTCCAGCCGCAGCATGAGGTACAACCTTGGGTATCTCTGGAACACAGCTCCTTTGTGCTCCCAGAAAACAGTTTCCAGAAGATCACCTCAACGATGCTGGTCTCTTCTTAATCACCGCTAATTCCTTAGCTCCAGCTAACCAGCATCAATTTTCCCAGTAGTTCCTTCCATTCTTAACTCTAGAGCCAGAGGCACGTGGCTGAAGCTGCCGAGTTCTGCTGCTTACAGGAACTAGAACATGATCCCCTTGTATTATTACATTATCACTAGCTTTATGTTTTCTAAATCCTTCACTGCCTAAGCTTGGCTATCCTGGTTCTTGCTCTGTACATTGACCTTGAATGTAGAGATCAGCATGCTTGTCTCATGGGATTAAAGGTGTGTACCACCATGCCTGGATCTAATTTAGCTGGGTAGGATCTTGCCCCAAGGTCCCACTTCCTTAATCTTTATCTCCTAGAACACAAGATTTTGCTCCATTTCACTTCCTGGTACTCCTTTAATACTCAAACCATATATTTTATATTTTTCCTTTCTAAGCTTGCTATGCTTGTTCAAACTTTTCTTCATAAGACTTAACCAGAGAACAAAGTCTCTGCTGGGCTTTTTTGAAACTTCTTTTGTCAATGCAATTAATCTAAGTCTCTTCACCTTAGCCTCAGGCAAACGTTTCAGACAAGGGCAAAAAGTAGCCACATTCTTCACCAAAATACCACAAAACCAGTCTTTATGCCACATTCTGAAATTCTTCTCCTTTGAAATCTCTTGGGCCAGGTCAACACAGTTCAAATTACTCCCAGCAACAAAGTCTTCCATATTCCTACTAGGATGACCCATTAAGCCCCATTTAAATCGTTCCACTGCTTTCCAAATCCAAAGTCCCAAAATCCACATTCTTTCAAATAAAAGCATGGTCAGGCCTATCACAGCAATACCCCACTCCTGGTACCAACTTCTGTATTAGTTAGGGTTTTACTGCTGTGAACAGACACTATGACCAAGGCAAGTCTTATAAAAAAACAACATTTAATTGGGGCTGGCTTACAGGTTCAGAGGTTCAGTCCATTATCATCAAGGTGGGAGCATGGCAGTATCCAGGCAAGCATGGCGCAGGAGGAGCTGAGAGTTCTAGGTCTTCATCCAAAGGCTGCTAGTGGAAGACTGACTTCCAGGCAACTAGGGTGAGGATCTTATACCCACACCCACAGTGACACACCCATTCCAACTAGGTCACACCTATTCCAACAAGGCCACACCTTCAGATGGTGCCACTCCCTGGTCCAAGGATATACAAACCATCACAACTATTTTCCTTAAGCATTCTTTATTTGCAATGGAATTTATCATGGCTAAAGAAAGCACAGACGAATTTAGAGTTCAGATAAAAAGCATGAACTCTAATAATATATTGAATTATAACCGCCCAAATGTAAATTGAAGCCTAATCCTGTAGTACTGCATAATTATAACTTTATTTAGAAATATGGCAAATATATGTGTGCACATATACACACACGAACACACATACACACACACACACACATGTCTAAATGAGGATACACTGTAATAAAGAGGGTCCTAAATCTAGTATGACAATGACTGTATCCTTACAGAGGGGCACATGATATTAAGGCTAACAAGGGAGAGAAGAACTGCATTGTTACTAGAGTGAACTGTTGGAGCTGCCAATAAAGTAGGGCTCAGCACTTCCAGCAAGCCAACATCAGCTACAAGAAAGAGAGGAAGAACATTGCCTGTCAGATTTCCATGGACGTCCAACACTGGGCTCACAAATTTTGGACATGTAACACCCAGAACTATGAAACAATCTGCAATTTCAAAACATTCAAGTAACTAATCATTGTTCAGTATCCATTCTATATTTAACATCTGAAGTTGCTATTATAGGAGAAATAACTGGAGAATTAGTTTCAGGTGGTAATTTATATTTTGAAATACATTTACTATCATCAAATAAATATTTTTATTTTAAGTAAAAGGGTAATTCAAGGTAAAAATGACAGTAGAGACTATGTTTATGGTTTTCTACATTCATATCTCTTACTGAAAAATTCATGCATGCCATTTAAAAATTTAGAGGTAAACATAACTATCCAGTGATTTCTTTTCAGTCAAATTTTCTCTTTATAAATAATACAGGCATGCCCATAGATTTTATTTTCATAATGAGTTTTATAAAATATTTAAAAATAATAGAGAAATAGAGCAATGAGAAATGTCCCATTTTGGTGTATGAAATTCCTTGAAAGGGCTTAGGCTCACTCTGTATATGAGTACTAAATTACTTAATATTGAACACTGCTGTGAATGTAAAGAAAATTTGCTTATATGTGACATCAAAGAAGACTCATGTGCAGAGAACACTTTTAGAAGGAAAGAAATATAAATATAAAAGCAATATAAATGTAAAAGGACAATTAATTAGGGTCTGAAGAAGCTTACCACCTCCTAGGTGCTGGGCAAGAATGAGGTGCACAGACGTCCATGCAGGCAAACCACACATACACACAGAATAATAAAATGTAAATCTAAAAGTATTACAAAGAATAATTAATTAAAATATCATCCTTCATGCAGGATTAAAAAATGTTCCCAATGTCTGGGAGTGACTATCATTCTTTTCTATTTCTTTTGGTGAGAGATATCCCACATTTTGACTGCTTATGTGTTGTTTGTTTAATACTTTACCTCCCAGAGTATCTGGTTGTTTTAAATATATATCTATAATTGATCCTCTTCTCTCTGTATTCATTTTTCCCTAAGCTGTCTTAACTTTCACTTTACTCTGGAGTAGTTCTCCAAATGTTATACCACCTATATTGTAGGACTTGGCTATATAAGCACATGACAACTTCAATAGCATAATAGGATTGTCCCTCACCCTTCTGCTGTAAAATGCCTAACTCACTGATTTCCAGCTCATGATGACCCTGCTTACCCTGATATATATTTCCCATGACCTACCCTACTCATTTTCCTATGTTTTTATTCACCCCAAATATAAATTTCATTAAGGGAGATTATTGTGTTCTATCTGCAGATGTACATCAAGTACTTGAAATCAATATATAAATTCTGTTTTAATTGCTATTAAATGAAAGAATTGGTATAATACAATCATCTATACAATTTTATGCAAATAGAGAACATTAAAAGGTGTTTCATCATCAATAGTAAATAAACAGATCAATATTTGATCTTAAAAACATAATACTTTGAAAATTATCATGAAATGCCTTTGTGTGTGTGTATATATATACATATATATATATATATATATACATAGATTGAGAAAGAATTTTTAATAAAATTTGAACTATGAAATTTTCACATGCGAGTAATAATGGTGGAATTCCTGACAGGCAATTAAGAAACTGAAATATATTATTATCCATCAGCAACTAGCAAGTAATAATTAAACTCCTTTTAAAATTAGCCAATGCTGCTGTAAGATTTGAAAGGATAATTATAACATTAAACCACGGTCTCTGGACCCACATGCTTCTTGATCTGCCTTACAGAAAACAGCTAACAATAAAGCAAATTATAGTGTGGACATATCCGTGATAGAAAGTGCCAGAAGAGTTGAAACAAATGCATTAACATGGTTCAAACCTAGAAAGAGTCATTATTAAGAAAGTGAAACTTGAAATGAATTCTGGAAAAAAAAAGTCAAAAAGCTTTGACAAAAGCATGCTCAAAGAATTGGCTTAGGATACTGTTTCTTCCGTTTTATGAAATCGGGGTCATTCATTTCAAATTTATACTGAAGAACTATGAAGGACCATATAAATGTCAGTTTTGAGCTACAGGACTGACATCAGAGCAAAGAAACAACTGAAATGGGTGTGCTTGTAGTTCACCAACTTACAATATAATAAAAATGAGCTAAAGCAAATTATACATCTTGATACCTCAATGGAAAAAAAATGATGCATTTGAGCCACATAACTTATAAACTTTACAACAATTACATGGGTTTAATTCATTGATCAATTTGACAAGATCTAGACTCCTCTAAAAGACAGTTTCTGGTTATGATTAATAATGATTAGGTTAGGTGAGCTTCTAGCCATGTGTATAAGGCACTGTTGAGATCAGTTTTACTGAAATGGGGATGTTTAACTTACCTGTAGGTATCTTTATTCTATGGACTGGGATTCTAGGTTTAATAAAATTGAGAAAGTAAACCAAGCACCAGTGTCCAGGCCTCTCCATGTTCTGATGTGGACACCAGTGACCACCTGCTCCTAAAGGATTGGGGTCAACAATGTATCACAGCCATGGTGACTGTTCCCTGCACCTGTAAGCCAAATAAACTTTCACTTCCCTAATTTGCTTTTGTCCTGTATTATTCTTTTTGTTGTTTTCATAGAAGAAATAAAAATAAAGAATATAGTACCAGCCTAGATATCAAGGGCCATATCTTGTTAAAGACT
Source organism: Mus caroli (assembly GCF_978045245.1). Lineage (NCBI taxonomy): Eukaryota > Metazoa > Chordata > Mammalia > Rodentia > Muridae > Mus > Mus caroli. The sequence goes on from NW_028227272.1 coordinate 80,866,950, forward strand.
GAATCCTATTGTCAAGTTTCTAGTTTTGATGTAATAAATTCTGCTGATAGGTAGTTGTAGAAATTTGAAAAGCTAATTTGTAACACTAATATCTGAGCATACGCTATGCACTTTAAATCCTCAAAACTAATGAAAAAGATAAAGTGTAAATATTCTATGTAATAAGCAAGTAAAGGGCTTTGTAGAGTACTACTGGGAACACAAGTGATTAATTATAAGCTGAAGGCCACTGAGATGCACATTTGTGCACTTTCATTTTAGTAAATGTGATTGTTAGCATCCTACAAACTCTTAAGTGGGAGAACAATGACAAAATGCTTCTCACTAATTTACTGATTATGAAATTATCTATTAAAAACATATCCACTAACTGCACATTTATTTTCATGAAACCTTCGTAAACAAATATCTCTGCTTGCTAGGCATCTAAGGGTACAAACTTAACTTTGCTTTTATTTTCTTATTGACAAAGGTTACTCTTTCACATAAATGTATGCTTACATGCAAATGTAGGAGAGCATGTATGATAGGCATTTATTGATGTGTATGCATTTCTAAATGAATGTACAGAGAGCAGAGGAGATGTGGGATATCCTGCTCTATCAGCAGCCACCTTGAGACAGTTTGTTCCTGATCTGGAGCTAGGTTGGAAGCCAACAAGAGCCAGCTGTCCACTTCTTTCTCTCTCTCACGATTCTGGAGGTACAGGTGTACATAGCTATGCCTTGTTCTTATTGAATATGGGGATTGGAACTCATGTTCCAATGATTGTACTGCAAGCAGTCTTATCCACTAAGGCAACTATCAAGTGTCTCCCCTGTCCACATGGGACTTTGGATTGCTTGATTCTCTATATGTTTTATGGATGCAATCATAGATGAGTCCATATTTACAATGTCTCATCCATTAACAGAAAAGGTTTTCAGAAGATTAATTGTGCCTCTTACAGTCTTTACTGTTCCCTTCTTCATGAAGATCCATAAACTTTATGGGGAGAAGATGGGATATAGATATGCAGTTTAAAGCTCAGTAATTGAAACTATCTTATTATCTGTACATTGAATAGATGTGGATTTCTGTATTAATTAGCAACTACCAAAAAAGAAGCATCTGTGATAAGAATTGAGAAATTTACTAATCTCAGGTTCTCTTCCCAAAAACTCCAGAGGAAGATTAACACGATGTCTTTAGGAAAGTTATATTAGGTTCTCCTACATGGTATATAACCCAGCCAATCACATGTTTTTGAGTCAGTTAATATTACTAGCCATAAACATTAACTGACAGAGTGTTAGTATATACAATAGACAGAGAAGCAAAAAGATAAATGCTAAGAAAATAATCCAATTAACCCTTGGTGCATATACTAAACAGATGACTTTTTAAAAATGTTTTAATTAAACTGTGATGACATCATTTCTCACAGTCCATTTCCTGCCTTCAACTTTTTACATTCATACCACATGCCATCTCAAACTCTGGTCCTCCTTTAATTTTATTGTTACATACATTTGCATACACATGTGTGTGTACATACCTACACACACACACACACACACACACACACACACACACTTATTTCAGGAATGATCAATTTATGTTAAAAATCAATGCCATGCAAGGTTGAGAGAGCTTCTTCTTAGGGGAAGATTGCTCTTCTCTTAGCATCTATCTGTTAGTTCTTTGCTTAGAAGTATGGCCCCATGATTTTCCCTGCTTCCAGGAAACTGTCTATTAGTGTTCTCACTTTCCAGGACTTGCTTACAAAACTTTAGTGTTAAGTGTACTCTAATACCCACAGATGAGTTTCACTCCCAATCCATAACAAGGAACCTCTGTAAAAGACAGAGACAATTACAGAAAAACGACAACTGTTCAAATTGCAGAGAAAAACTGAACATAGTGTATCCAGCTCCAATGAATATATCTACCGGAAAACTCCTCTACTCTAAACTCAGGGAGCACCACAGAAGATAGGACAGAAAAAGTGCAAAAGCTAGAAGATTAGGAAATCTACTGTGAGCTTACATCTCCTAGAGATCATAGAAGAACTTCATTTGCAATACTGAAACAGTATTTTTAAATGAAGAAGCACACATGGGTAAAAGTGTTTAAAACAATGATCAACATCCTTACTTCACCATACTCCAGTCTGAATTACTAAGATAAATAAATAAATATATAGGTAAATGAATGTAATGTGGATGTGATGATGTTCATCTAGTGTCAACTCTAGCCAAGAAATTATTGGCAATGGATTTTTCTTAGGGGAGGGTTTGGGAGGGAGAATTTATTTTCTGCAAAAGTGTAATCCCATAAAGATATTCATTTTACTTCCACCTGGTTCTTGCTGCTGGGGCAAAACTCCTAGTTGCACTACTCCAGTGAAGACTCCATATCCAGTCTATCCTAGAGGACCTGCAGCACTCAGAACAGTTGGAACCACTGCACTCAGAGCAGTTGAGCAGTTGATGACCCTCTACACACAGAGCAGCTGAAGGTCAGCTACACTCACGGCAGTTAGTCAAAAGCTTGACTGCTCCACTGAAGACCCAACAGTCTGAAGGCCTCCCAGGTGATCTACTGCAACCACAGCAATAGATCAGCAGCTCACAACAAAGTCAAAAGCAGAGAGCCACAAGTGCATAAAGCCACCTACAAAAACAAACATATCAGGAATAAACAGTCATCTTTCTTTAGTATCTCTAAATATTAATGGACTCAACCCATCTATAAAAAGAAATAAGATAACATACCAGATATGCAAACAAGATCCAACATTTTGCTGCATTTAAGAAACACACCTCAATAACAAAGGCAGGCACTATCTCAGAGTAAATGGATGGAAAAAGTTCTTCCAAGCAAATGGTCCCAGGAAAAAAAGCAGGAGTTGCCATCCTAATATCCAATAAATTATACTTTCAACCAAAATTATCAAGCATGATGAAGGACACTTCTTATTCATCAAGGGGAAAATTCACCAACAGAAAGTCTCAATTATGAACACCTATGCCCAAAATGTAAGAACACCTAAAATCATGAAAGAAACTTTACTAAAACTCAAAACACACATTGAACCCCACACAATAATTGTGGGAGATTTCAAAACTCAACTCTGACCAATGGACAGATAATTGAAACAGAAACTAAACAGACACACAGTGAAACAAGAGAGGTTATTAACCAAATGGATTTAACAGATATCTATAGAACGTTTCACCCTAAAACAAAAGAATACACATTCCTCTCAGCACCTCATGGTACCGTCTTCAAATTTGACCATATACTTGGTCACAAAACAACCCTCAACACATACAAAAAGATTGAAATCATACCATGCATCCTATTAGATCACCATGACATAAGTCTGGTCTTCAATAACAGCAAAAACTACAGAAAGCCCACATACATGTGGAAACTGAACAACTCTTTACTCAATGATAATTTGATCAGGAAAGAAATAAAGTAAGAAATTAAAGACTTCCTGAGATTTAATGAAAATGTTAACACAAATGCCCAAACTTATGGGACATGATGAAAGCAGTGCTAAGAGGAAATTTCATAGCACTAAGTGTCCTGGTAAAGAAACTGGAGAGATCTTACACTAACAACTTACCAGCACACCTGAGAGCTTTAGAACAAAAAGAAGCAAACTCACCAAAGAGGAGTAGAAGGCAGAAAGTAGTCAAACTCAGGGAAGAAATCAACCAAATAGAAACAAAGAAAACAATACAAAGAATCAGCAAAACCAAAAGCTGATTCTTTTTTGGCAGGGTGGGGGTGGGGGTTGGTTTTTTGAGACAGGGTTTCTCTGTATAGCCCTTGCTGCCCTAGAACTCACTTTGTAGACTAGGCTGGCCTTGAACTCAGAAAACTGCCTGCCTCTGCCTCCCGAGTGCTGGGATTAAAGGTGTGTGCCACCACGCCCAGCCAAAAGCTGGTTCTTTGAAAGACTCAACAAGATAGATAAATCCCTAGTCAAACCAACTAAAGGGCCAAGAGGCAGAATCTAAATTAATAATATCAGAAATGAAAAGGAAGACATAACAACACAAATGGAAGAAATTCAAAAATCATCAGATCCTAATATAAAAGCCTATACTCAACAAAACTGGAAAATCTAGATGAAATGGAGGGTTTTATAGATAGATTCCACATAAAAAAGTTAAATCAAGAGAAAGGAAACTATATAAACAGGTCCATGTCAGACAAGGTAATAAGAGAAGGAGTAGATATCCTTGCAACAACAACAAGAACAACAACAACAACAAAAACAAACAAAACAAAGCAAAGCAAAACAAAACAAAACAAAACAAAACAAAACAAAACAAAACAAAACAAAACACAAAACCCATACCCAGGACTAGATGGATTTAGTGCAGAATTCTAGCAGACATTCAAAGACGACCTGATACCAATTTTCTACAAAATATTACATAAAATAGAAACACAAAGAACACTACGGAACTGGTTTTATGAAACTACAATTACTCTGATACCTAAATCTCGCAAGGACCCAACCAAAAAGGAGAACTTCAGACCAATCTCACTTATGAATATCGATGCAAAAATACTCAAGAAAATACTTGCAAACTGAATTCAAGAACAAATCAAAACCATAGTTCACCATGATTATGTAGGCTTTATCCCTGAAATCCAATACATACAAAAACTCAAAGAAAAATTCACATGATCATTTCCTTAGATATTGAAAAAGCACTTGACAAAATACAACATCCCTTCATGTTAAAAGTATTGGAGAGATCGGAAATCCAAGGCCCATACCCAAACAATAAAGCAATTTGCTGCAAACTAACAGCCAATATCATTAATTTGAGACTTACTTGAACAATTCCACTGAAATTGGAGAGAAGACCAGAAGGCCCACTCTCCCCATATCAATTCAATATAGTACTCGAAGTGTTAACTAGAACAATAAGACAGCAAACAGAGATCAAAGGGATACAAATTGGTAAAGGAGAAATAAAGGTATCACTGTTTGCAGATGATATGGTTGTATACATAAGGAACCCCAAAATTTCTACCAGAGAACTTCTCCAGCTGATAAACAACTTCATCAAGGTAGCCTGATATAAAATTAACTCAAATAAATCAGTAGCCTTCTTTTACACAAATGATAAACAGGCTGAGAAAGAAATTAGGGAAACAACACCCTTTACAATAGCTACAAATAATATATCTTGGGGTAACTCTAACCAAACAATTGAAAGACCTGTAGGACAATAACTTAAAGTCTCTTGAGAAAAAAAAATCTAAAATGATCTCAGAAAATGGAGCAATATCCTATGCTCATGGATTGACAGAATTAACACAGTAAAAATAGCCATCCTCCCAAAAACCGTCTATAGATTCAATGCAATCCCATCCCAACACAATTCTTCAAAGACATGGAAAGAGAAATTCTCAAATTCATTTGGAAAGGCAAAAACCCAGAATAGCGATAACAATTCTTTTTTTTTTCTAATTAGATATTTTTAATTTACATTTCAAATGTTATCCCCTTTCCTAGTTTCCCCTCTGAAAACCCCCTATCTCCTCCCCACTTCCCCTGCTCCCCAACCCACCCACTCTCATTCCCAGTCTTGGCCTTCCCATATACTGGGGCATAGAACCTTCACAGGACCTAGGGACTCTCCTCCCATTGATGACCCACTAGGCCATTCTCTGCTACATATACAGCTAGAGCCACATGTCCCACCATGTGTTTTCTTTGATTGGTGGTTTAGTTCAAAGGAGCTCTGGGGGTACTGGTTAGTTCATATTGTTGTTCCTCCTATGGGGCTTCAGACCACTTCAGCTCCTTGGGTACTTTCTCTAGCTCCTTCATTGGGGACCTTGTGCTCTGTCTAATGGATGATTGTGAGCATCCACTTCTGTATTTGTCAGGCACTGGCAGAACCCCCCAGGATACAGTTATATCAGGCTCCTGTCAGCAGGTTCTTGTTGGCATCTGCCATAGTTTCTGGGTTTGGTGGGTTTATGGGATGGATTCCCAAGTGGGGCAGTCTCTGTATGGTCGTTCCTTCACATTTTGCTCTGAACTTTGATTTTGTAACCCCTAACCATAAAAGAACAGCTGGGGGAATCACCATCCCTATCTTCAAGCTTTATTACAGAACAATAGTGATAAAAAACTTCATGGTATTGGAACAGAGACAGACAAATCCCAACACCCACATGGAGTCCCACAACTGTCTCAAGTCCAGTTTCAAGAGTTTTAAAACCCTGATCCTCACCTCTGAGGTCATTAACCATGCACATGGCATACAGATATAAATATAGACAAAGCACCATACACATAAAATAAGTAAAATATATCAATAGCTCTAATGACATAAACACAGCTACCATTTTTTTTGTTACAAATAATCAGTAAGGACAGGATTATTATTATCACCAACTTTGGTTCTCCAGTTCCTACTACTACCCCCTATACACATCACATGACAAATTGATACTGATAGATAAGGACCTTTATTTTCAGGTTATTGATAGTAGAACTGTCACTTGTTTATTATTTATTTCCTTTTGTGTTTCATTGTTGTTGTTGTTGTTTGTTTTGAACTCAAGATTTTATTCCCCTCCTGTTCCACCTTCTGACTCCACATCCCATAACACCTGTCTGACCGCCTGTCTCCAGGAGGATGTTCCACACACAAACACACCAGAAATTTAAACTCCCCCTGGAGCCTCAAGTCTCTTGAGGGTTAGGTGCATCTTCTCTGACTAAACCCAGACCTAGCAGTCCTCTGTTGTATGTGTGATGGGGCCTCATATCAACTGGTGTATACTGCCTGGTTGGACATCCAAGTGTCTGAGAGATCTCAGGAGTCCAGGTTAATTGAGACTACTGTTCCTCCTATAGGGTCACCATCCTCCTCAGCTTCTTCTAGCTTTTCCCTAATTCAACTACAGCAGTCAGAAGCTTCTGTTCATTGGTTGGGTACAAATATCTGTATCTGACTCTTTCAGCTGCTTGCTGGGTCTTTCTGAGGGCAGTCATGGTTTCCATTTTTGTAAACACTCCATAGCCTCAGTTATGGTGTCATCCCTTGGGGCCTCCCGTTGAGCTGGATCCCACATTGGGACTGTCACTAGACCTTCTTTTCCTCAGACTCTTCTCTATCTCCATCCCTATAGTGCTTTCAGACAGGAAAAATTATAGGTCAGAGTTTTGATTGTGGGATAGCAACCCCAACCTTCACTTGAAGCCCTGTCTTTCTGCTGGAGGAAGACTCTGTAAGTTCCCTCTCCCCACTGTAGATAGTTTTATCTAGGGTCCCTCCCTTTGAGTCCTGAGAGTCTCTGACCTTCCAGGTCTCTGGTACATTCTAGAGGGTCCTCCCAACATCCTACCTCCATTTACAAAGGCAAAAACCAAAAATGAATAGCAAAAACAATTCTTTATTTTATTTTATTTTATTATTATTTTTTTAGACAAGATTTCTCTGTATATCCCTGGCTGTCCTGGAACTCATTCTGTACACTAGGCTGGCCTCGAACTCAGAAATCTTCCTGCCTCTGACTCCTGAGTGCTGGGATTAAAGGCGTGCATCACCACTGCACAAAGAGAATTATTAACAATAAAAGCATCATCACTTTTAAAATAGATCTATTTTTTTATTATGTATTTTCCTCAATTATATTTCCAATGCTATCCCAAAAGTCCCCCATACCCTCCCCCCCACTTCCCTACCCACCCCTTCCCATTTTTTTGGCCCTGGAGTTCCCCTGTACTGGGGCATATAAAGTTTGTGTGTCCAATGGGCCTCTCTTTCCAGTGATGGCCGACTAGGCCATCTTTTGATACATATGCAGCTAGAGTCAAGAGCTCCGGGGTACTGGTTAGTTCATAATGCTGTTCCACCTATAGGGTTGCAGTTCCCTTTAGCTCCTTGGGTACTTTCTCTAGCTTCTCCATTGGGAGCCCTATAATCCATCCAATAGCTGACTGTGAGCATCCACTTCTGTGTTTGCTAGGCCCCGGCATTGTCTCACAAGAGACAGCTATATCTGGGTCCTTTCAGCAAAACCTTGCTAGTGTATGCAATAGTGTCAGCGTTTGGAAGCTAATTATGGGATGGATCCCTGGATATGGCAGTCTTTAGATAGTCCATCCTTTCTTCACAGCTCCAAACTTTATCTCTGTAACTCTTTCCATGGGTGTTTTGTTCCCAATTCCAAGAAGGAGCACAGTGTCCACACTTTGGTCTTCGTTCTTCTTGAGTTTCATGGGTTTAACAAATTGTATCTTATATCTTGGGTATCCTAAGTTTTTGGGCTAATATCCACTTATCAGTGAGTACATATTGTGTGAGTTCCTTTGTGAATATGTTACCTCACTCAGGATGATGCCCTCCAGATCCATCCATTTGCCTAGGAATTTCATAAATTCATTCCTTTTAATAGCTGAGTAGGACTCCATTGTGTAAATGTACCACATTTTCTGTATCCATTCCTCTGTTGAGGGGCATCTGGGTTCTTTCCAGCTTCTGGCTAGTATAAATAAGGCTGCTATGAACACAGTGGAGCATGTGTCCTTCTTACCGGTTGGAACATCTTCTGGATATATGCCCAGGAGAGTTATTGCTGGATCCCTCTGGTAGTATTATGTCCAATTTTCTGAGGAACCGCCAAACTGATTTCCAGAGTGGTTGTACCAGCTTGCAATTCCACCAACAATGAAGGAGTGGTCCTCTTTCTCCACACCCTCGCCAGCATCTGCTGTCACCTGAATTTTTGATCTTAGCCATTCTGACTGTGCAGAGTTCTATCAAACTTTCAAAGAAGAACTAATCCCAGTTCTTCACAAACTATTCCTCAAAATAGAATCAGAAGGTACTCTACCCAACTCATTCTATGAAGCCACAATTACTCTGATACCTAAACCACAAAAAGACCCAACAAAGATAGAAAACTTCAGACCAATATCCCTTATGAATATTGATGCAAAAATCCTCAATAAAGTTCTTGCTAACCGAATCCAAGAACACATCAAAACAATCATCCATCCTGACCAAGTAGGTTTCATCCCAGGGATGCAGGGATGGTTCAATATACGGAAATCCATCAACGTAATCCAGTATATAAACAAACTCAAAGACAAAAACCACATGGTCGTCTCCTTAGATGCGGAAAAAGCATTTGACAAGATCCAACACCCATTCATGATAAAAGTCTTGGAAAGATCAGGAATTCAAGGCCCATACCTAACCATGATAAAAGCAATCTACAGCAAACCAGTAGCCAACATCAAAGTAAATGGTGAGAAGCTTGAAGCAATCCCTCTAAAATCAGGGACTAGACAAGGCTGTCCACTTTCTCCATACCTATTCAACATTGTACTTGAAGTCCTAGCCAGAGCAATTAGACAACAAAAGGAGATCAAAGGGATACAAATTGGAAAAGATGAAGTCAAAATATCACTTTTTGCAGATGATATGATAGTATATATAAGTGACCCTAAAAATTCCACCAGAGAACTCCTAAGCCTGATAAACAGCTTCGGTGAAGTAGCTGGATATAAAATTAACTCAAACAAATCAATGGCCTTTCTCTACACAAAGAATAAACAGGCAGAGAAGGAAATTAGGGAAACAACACCCTTCTCAATAGTCACAAATAATATAAAATATCTTGGTGTGACTCTAACTAAGGAAGTGAAAGATCTGTATGACAAGAACTTCAAGTCTCTGAAGAAAGAAATTATAGAAGATCTCAGGAGTTGGAAAAACTTCCCATGCTCATGGATTGGCAGGATCAACATTGTAAAAATGGCTATCTTACCAAAAGCAATCTACAGATTCAATGCAATCCCCATCAAAATTCCAACTCAATTCTTCAACGAATTAGAAAGGGCAATATGCAAATTCATCTGGAATAACAAAAAACCTAGGATAGCAAAAACTCTTCTCAAGAATAAAAGAACCTCTGGTGGAATCACCATGCCTGACCTAAAGCTGTACTACAGAGCAATTGTGATAAAAACTGCATGGTACTGGTATAGTGACAGACAAATAGACCAATGGAATAGAATTGAAGACCCAGAAATGAACCCACACACCTATGGTCACTTGATCTTCGACAAGGGAGCTAAAAACATCCAGTGGAAAAAAGACAGCATTTTCAACAAATGGTGCTGGCACAACTGGCGGATATCATGTAGAAGAATGCGAATTGATCCATTCCTATCTCCTTGGACCAAGGTCAAGTCTAAGTGGATTAAGGAACTCCACATAAAACCAGAGACACTGAAACTTATAGAAGAGAAAGTAGGGAAAAGCCTCGAAGATATGGGTACAGGGGAAAAATTCCTGAATAGAATAGCAGCTGGTCTTATTACAACCAAGACCAAAAGAAAAGAGCTTTGAATACTGAAGCTCAGCTCTCTCTCCTCTCTCTCTCTCTCTCTCTCTCTCTCTCTCTCTTTCTCTTTCTCTCTCTCTCTCTCTTTCTATCTATCTATCTCTCTTTCATATACATTCTCTCTTTCCCTCTCTCACACACATATCCCATTTTATATTGAATTCATTATTTCTATTTCTTTGTTTTGTGTTTTTATTGTTTCTTGACTCCCTTTCTTCCTCCAATCCTTCTCATCTCCACCCTCTGCCCTGCTACCTTTCAATTCTATAACCTCCTTTTCCTTTATTATTCTTTCTGTACAACTACAATATATCATATTACAAATGTATAATAAATATTTATGACATATAACCACTAAACTCAACTGGTTGTTATGTGTGTGCTTCTATGTATGTGTGTATATATCATGCTTTAGGAGGGCTGATCATTTACTTTTGAATGACAAGTTAAGGATGACTAATTTTCCTTTTCATAGCAGATATGGGTAAGACCCAGAGAGATTATCTGAATCCATGTTAGTGTTTCAACCTATTTCATTGTTCAGGTCTTGTATAGGCATCCATGTTGTTGAAAATTCAGGAATGTACTTCCCTGCCTTGTAGATAAGACACTGTCTCTCAGCAGATTCCTTTGCTTCCTTTCCATTCTTGGTGATGTTCTCTGAGACTGAAATGTCAGGATTATCTTATAGATGTATCACTTGGGTCTGGGAACTCATGATCAAGTCATTTGTACTTTTGTTTAGACCACTTGAGGCGTCTAATTGTTGTCGTTGCTGTTGTGTTTATTGTTACCAGTCTCCCTCTACTGCTGAATTAACCTTCTTTTTTTTATATATATATATTTTTATTACATATTTTCCTCAATTACATTTCCAATACTATCCCAAAAGTCCCCCATAGCGCCCCCCACTTCCCTACCCACCCATTCCCATTCTTTTGGCCCTGGCATTCCCCTATATTGGGGCATATAAAGTTTGCAAGTCCAATGGGCCTCTCTTTCCATTGATGGCCGACTAGGCCATCTTTCGATACATATGCAGCTAGAGACAAGAGCTCCGGGGTTCTGGTTAGTACATCATATTGTTCCAACAATAGGGTTGCAGATCCCTTTAGCTCCTTGGGTACTTTCTCTAGCTTCTCCATTGGGAGCCCTGTGATACATCCAATAGCTGACTGTGAACATCCACTTCTGTGTTTGCTAGGCCCCGGCATCGTCTCACAAGAGACAGCTATATTTGGGTCCTTTCAGCAAAATCTTGCTAGTGTATGCAATGGTGTCAGCGTTTAGAAGCTGATTATGGGACGGATCCCTGGATACAGCAGTCTCTAAATGGTCCATCCTTTCATCACAGCTACGAACTTTGTCTCTGTAACTCCTTCCCTGGGTGTTTTGTTCCCAATTCTAAGAAGGTGCACAGTGTCCACACTTTGGTCTTCATTCTTCTTGAGTTTCATGCGTTTATCAAATTGTATCTTATATCTTGGGTATCCTAAGTTTTGGGCTAATATCCACTTATCAATGAATACATATTGTGTGAGTTCTTTTGTGATTGTGTTACTTCACTCAAGATGATGCCCTCCAGGTCCATCCATTTGGCTAGGAATTTCATAAATTCATTCTTTTTAATAGCTGAGTAGTACTCCATTGTGTAAATGTACCATAATTTCTGTATCCATTCCTCTGTTGAGGGACATCTGGGTTCTTTCCAGCTTCTGGCTATTATAAATAGGGCTGCTATGAACATAGTGGAGCATGTGTCCTTTTTACCGGTTGGGACATCTTCTGGATATATGCCCAGGAGAGGTATTGCTGGATCCTCCGGTAGTACTATGTCCAATTTTCTGAGGAACTGCCAGACTGATTTCCAGAGTGGTTGTACAAGCTTGCAATCCCACCAACAATGGAGGAGTGTTCCTCTTTCTCCACATCCTCGCCAGCATCTGCTGTCACCTGAATTTTTGATCTTAGCCATTCTGACTCGTGTGAGGTGGAATCTCAGGGTTGTTTTGATTTGCATTTCCCTGATGATTAAGGATGTTGAACATTTTTTCAGGTGCTTCTCTGCCATTCGGTATTCCTCAGGTGAGAATTCTTTGTTCAGTTCTGAACCCCATTTTTTAATGGGGTTATTTGACTTTCTGGAGTCCACCTTCTTGAGTTCTTTATATATATTGGATATTAGTCCCTTATCTGATTTAGGATAGGTGAAGATCCTTTCCCAATCTGTTGGTGGTTTTTTTGTCTTATTGATGGTGTCTTTCTATTTTGTGGAATAGTTTGTGAAGAACTGGGATTAGATCTTCTTTGAAGGTCTGATAGAACTCTGCACTAAACCCATCTGGTCCTGGGCTTTTTTTAGTTGGGAGACTATTAATGACTGCTTCTATTTCTTTGGGGGATATAGGGCTGTTTAGATCATTAACCTGATCTTGATTCAACTTTGGTACCTGGTATCTGTCTAGGAACTTCTCCATTTCATCCAGGTTCTCCAGTTTTGTTGAGTATAGCCTTTGGTAGAAGGATCTGATGGTGTTTTGGATGTCTTCAGGATCTGTTGTTATGTCTCCTTTTTCATTTCTGATTTTGTTAATTAGGATGCTTTCCCTGTGCCCTCTAGTGAGTCTGGCTAAGGGTTTATCTATCTTGTTGATTTTCTCAAAGAACCAGCTCCTTGATTGGTTGATTCTTTGAATAGTTTTTCTTGTTTCCACTTGGTTGATTTCACCCCTGAGTTTGATTATTTCCTGCCGTCTACTCCTCTTGGGTGAATTTGCTTCCTTTTGTTCTAGTGCTTTTAGGTGTGTTGTCAAGCTGCTAATGTGTGCTCTCTCTAGTTTCCTTTTGGAGGCACTCAGAACTATGAGTTTTCCTCTTAGAAATGCTTTCATTGCGTCCCATAAGTTTGGGTATGTTGTGGCTTCATTTTCATTGAACTCTAAAAAGTCCTTAATTTCTTTCTTTATTCCTTCCTTGACCAAGGTATCATTGAGAAGAGTGTTGTTCAGTTTCCACGTGAAGGTTGGCTTTCTATTATTTATTTTGTTATTGAAGATCAGCCTTAGTCCATGGTGATCTGATAGGATGCATGGGAAAATTTCAATATTTTTATATCTGTTGAGGCCTGCTTTGTGACCAATTATGTGGTCAGTTTTGGAGAAGGTACCATGAGGTGCTGAGAAGAAGGTATATCCTTTTGTTTTAGAATAGAATGTTCTGTAGATATCTGCCAGATCCATTTGATTCATAATTTCTCTTAGTTTCACTGTGTCCCTGTTTAGTTTCTGTTTCCATGATCTGTCCATTGGTGAAAGTGGTGTGTTGAAGTCTCCCACTATTATTGTATGAAGTGCAATGTGTGCTTTGAGCTTTACTAAAGTTTCTTTAATGAATGTGGCTGCCTTTGTATTTGGAGCATAGATATTCAGGATTGATAGTTCCTCTTGGAGGATTTTACCTTTGATGAGTATGAAGTGTCCCTCCCTGTCTTTTTTAATGACTTTGGGTTGGAAGTCAATCTTATCAGATATTAGAATGGCTACTCCAGCTTGTTTCTTCATGCCATTTGCTTGGAAAATTGTTTTCCAGCCTTTCATTCTGAGGTAGTGTCTATCCTTTTCTCTGAGATGAGTTTCCTGTAGGCAGCAAAATGTTGGGTCTTGTTTGTGTAGCCAGTTTGTTAGTCTATATCTTTTTATCGGGGAGTTGAGTCCATTGATATTAAGAGATATTAAGGAAAAGTAATTGTTGTTTCCTGTTATTTTTGTTGTTAAAGTTGGCATTTTGTTCTTGTGGCTGTCTTACTTGGCCTTTTTCTCTTACTGCTTTTAGGTTTGTTGAGGGATTACCTTCTTGTTGTTTCTAGGGCGTGGTTCCTGTCCTTGTATTGGTTTTTTTTCTGTTATTATCCTTTGAAGGGCTGGATTCGTGGAGAGATAATGTGTGAATTTGGTTTTGTCGTGGAATACTTTGGTTTCTCCATCTATGTTAATTGAGAGTTTGGCTGGGTATAGCAGCCTGGGCTGGAATTTGTGTTCTTTTAGTGTCTGTATAACATCCGTCCAGGATCTTCTGGCTTTCATAGTCTCTGGTGAAAAATCTGGTGTAATTCTGATAGGCTTGCCTTTATATGTTACTTGGCCTTTTTCTCTTACTGCTTTTAGTATTCTATCTTTATTTAGAGCATTTGTTGCTCTGATTATTATGTGTCGGGAGGTATTTCTTTTCTGGTCCAGTCTATTTGGAGTTCTGTAGGCTTCTTGTATGTTCATGGGCATCTCTTTCTTTAGATTTGGGAAGTTTTCTTCTATAATTTTGTTGAAGATGTTTTCTGGTCCTTTGAGTTGAAAATCTTCCTTCTCATCCACTCCTATTATCTGTAGGTTTGGTCTTCTCATTGTGTCCTGTATTTCTTGGATGTTTTGAGTTAGGATCTTTTTGCATTTTACATTTTCCTTGATTGTTGTGCCGATGTTCTCTATGGAATCTTCTGCACCTGAGATTCTCTCTTCCATCTCTTGTATTCTGTTGCTGATGCTGGTATCTATGGTTCCAGATTTCTTTCCTAGGGTTTCTATCTCCAGTGTTGCCTCATTTTGGGTTTTCTTTATTGTGTCTACTTCCCTTTTTAGGTCTGACCGGAAGAGGGTTGTAGCCCTATGTAGGCCGGATTTCTCTCTCCCCAACCAGAGCAGTCTCAGGTCCCGCGTGATTGGACTGGAGCAGAAGCTGTGTTCCACTCACCAGCAGTCCCAAAATCCTGTGGCGGGGGTCGTGGGTAGCTGGCGGGTGTCAGGCAACCCTGCGCTCCCGCTACCCCGGCGCTGATCCAGCCGGATGAGGCCTGTGGTCCTACTCAGGCCAGTTTCTGCTTCCCTAACTAATGCAGTCTCAGGTCCCGCACAATTGGATTGAAGCAGAAGCTGTGCTCCACTCACCAGAAGTCTTAAGATGCTGTGGCGGGTGTTGTGGGTAGCTGGCGAGTGTCAGCAGACCCTGCGCCCCAGCTGCCCAGGTGCTTTTCTGACCGGAAGAGGGTTGTGGCCCTATGTAGGCCGGATTTCTCTCTCCCCAACCAGTGCAGTCTCAGGTCCCGCGTGATTGGACTGGAGCAGAAGCTGTGTTCCACTCACCAGCAGTCCCAAAATCCTGCGGCGGGGGTCGTGGGTAGCTTGCGGGTGTCAGGCAACCCTGCGCTCCCGCTACCCCGGTGCTGATCCGGCCGATGAGGCCTGTGGCCCTACTCAGGCAGGTTTCTGCTTCCCTAACTAATGCAGTCTCAGGTCCCGCGCAATTGGATTGGAGCAGAAGCTGTGTTCCACTCACCAGCAGTCCCAAAATCCTGCGGCGGGGGTCGTGGGTAGCTGGCGGGTGTCAGGCAACCCTGCGCTCCCGCTACCCCGGCGCTGATCCAGCCGGATGAGGCCTGTGGTCCTACTCAGGCCAGTTTCTGCTTCCCTAACTAATGCAGTCTCAGGTCCCGCGCAATTGGATTGAAGCAGAAGCTGTGCTCCACTCACCAGAAGTCTTAAGATCCTGTGGCGGGTGTTGTGGATAGCTGGCGAGTGTCAGCAGACCCTGCGCCCCAGCTGCCCTGGTGCTTTTCTGACCGGAAGAGGGTTGTGGCCCTATGTAGGCCGGATTTCTCTCTCCCCAACCAGTGCAGTCTCAGGTCCCGCGTGATTGGACTGGAGCAGAAGCTGTGTTCCACTCACCAGCAGTCCCAAAATCCTGCGGCGGGGGTCGTGGGTAGCTGGCGGGTGTCAGGCAACCCTGCGCTCCCTCTACCCCGGTGCTGATCCGGCCGATGAGGCCTGTGGCCCTACTCAGGCAGGTTTCTGCTTCCCTAACTAATGCAGTCTCAGGTCCCGCGCAATTGGATTGGAGCAGAAGCTGTGTTCCACTCACCAGCAGTCCCAAAATCCTGCGGCGGGGGTCGTGGGTAGCTGGTGGGTGTCAGGCAACCCTGTGCTCCCGCTACCCCGGTGCTGATCTGGCCGGATGAGGCCTGTGGCCCTACTCAGGCCGGTTTCTGCTTCCCTAACTAATGCAGTCTCAGGTCCCGCGCAATTGGATTGGAGCAGAAGCTGTGTTCCACTCACCAGCAGTCCCAAAATCCTACGGCGGGGGTCGTGGGTAGCTGGCGGGTGTCAGGCAACCCTGTGCTCCCGCTACCCCGGCGCTGATCCAGCCGGATGAGGCCTGTGGTCCTACTCAGGCCAGTTTCTGCTTCCCTAACTAATGCAGTCTCAGGTCCCGCGCAATTGGATTGAAGCAGAAGCTGTGCTCCACTCACCAGAAGTCTTAAGATGCTGTGGCGGGTGTTGTGGGTAGCTGGCGAGTGTCAGCAGACCCTGCGCCCCAGCTGCCCAGGTGCTTTTCTGACCGGAAGAGGGTTGTGGCCCTATGTAGGCCGGATTTCTCTCTCCCCAACCAGTGCAGTTTCAGGTCCCGCGTGATTGGACTGGAGCAGAAGCTGTGTTCCACTCACCAGCAGTCCCAAAATCCTGCGGCGGGGGTCGTGGGTAGCTGGCGGGTGTCAGGCAACCCTGCGCTCCTGCTACTCCGGCGCTGATCCGGCTGGATGAGGCCTGTGGCCCTACTCAGGCAGGTTTCTGCTTCCCTAACTAATGCAGTCTCAGGTCCCGCGCAATTGGATTGGAGCAGAAGCTGTGCTCCACTCACCAGAAGTCTTAAGATCCTGTGGCGGATGTTGTGGGTAGCTGGCGAGTGTCACCTGAATTAACCTTCTTTGTTGAACAATGAAAGCTACAATTAGCAGCTATGAGAATAAATATTTAGAATAAAATCTTGGAGCCAAACATAAGGAATGGCACTGCCCACTAATAAAATGGGTTTTCTCACCCAATTAACCTATTCAAGGTTAATTCAAAAATATGCCCAGAGGTTGACTTAATCAATACAATTTCTCATAGTCCTTTTCTGGATGCATTTTTCTAATGTAACTCTAGACTTTGTCAAATTGGAAATTAATATTAATTATCACATCCTTGTAAAATTATCATTGAATAGTGGAGTTCTTGATTCTTATTCTGTATTTTGGTTGAAGGCACCAAATTTCTAAGTACACCAATATCCTTTAAAATAAATTATAAGAAAGAATTCTGTACATTCAAAGAAACTCAATTGTCACCAAAATTGCATTGTGAAACTGTTAAAGGAATAACTTCAGAGTCACAAAATGAGATGAAAACTCATGTCTAAGAATTATATAAGCTGTTAAATTATTTCAGGAACTTTGTGAATTAAGGTTACATACATTTTCTCCATGCTTATTGGAAGGACTTGAATTGAAATTAAAAATTAATATTAACAACAGTAGTTTATAAGGCATAATTTATACATGTTTAAGTGAGTTTAATTATAACCAACTGCATTAATCTAAAATTAATCAGAGGGAAGCAGTTTTTTAGTTCTATTAACATATAGGATAATAAAACATATATTCATGCTTAATACCCACTCTCATATCATTGAGGTAATTTATAACTTTAATGAATTCAATGCTAATTTGAAAACCAATTCATTTTAGAACAGTCTTTTGTTACTCAGGTTGCATATTAAAAATCTCACACAAGATCTAATGCTCACATTAGTGACATCCATTCTCTGAAAAATGAAGAAAGATTTTATTTTATTGTTTTTCTATTGGCATTCACAGTTTTCTGTGCAGTATGATGCACAAAATTTTACTGGGGAAAGTCTGGTAAGCATGGTATAGAACCAAAAGATGATCTGCAGATACATGCTTGTTGCTGCTCTGCTCTGAAAACATTTCAAATTGTACAAACTATTCATTATAAATGTTTCATGAAGAGAAACCAATCAGCTCAACAGACATACAAGCACATCTCTCACTTTTCATCAAGTCTGTCATGAAAGAACAAGAATGTCTATATTTATATTGGTGAATAAGGAATGCAGTCCATGATGACCTGGTCCTCGTGGTGAGTTTGATATCTCACTATTCTCTTAACTTACGGTCATCCAAGAGTATTATGAAATGGCATTACTCTTGAGTGTCCATGTTTTGCATACAACTTGATAGTTTTAAGAACTCAAGTTATTGTTTGGGCCAGTTTACATACTACGTACATAACCTTTATGTAAGCCATGGTGTAAATGAGAAATTTCAGGGCATTTTTCTTTCTATTCCTGGGTGTCAGTTCTCAGTTTTACATAGAAGCCCTTTTCTGTGTAATCTTCATACTCTGGAGCTTCAGGTATAGCGAAAAATCTTTCCTCTTCTACAAATATATTTTCAGAATTCTTATATTACAATCTCCTAAGATAATGGCTAAGTAATCCATTTTTAATAACAATTTCAGTGACAGGGTCATAGTTCTCAATCCTTCACATCATCTATAAGTCAAGTGGGAAGTATAGTGATTCAACACACACCTGCAATAAAAACAATGATCAAATATTTTATAAGTTTTACAGCCTTTAAATTCACATAGAGGATAAATCTTATTTTTAACTATAACTAAACTTAGACATGTCTGTAGTAAAAACATAAAGGTTGCCTATGTCTGGTAAGTAGCTTATCATCCATATTACACTTTCAGATTTTACCCTGCATAGATAAAATATTCTATTAGTTTTTCTGGAATTGAAATAATTAACTTTCATCTTACGTTACATACTGATAACGAAGTAGAAGGGCAGATAAGCAAGACCAATTTTCGTCTTTAAAAAACAAGTTCTATTCTACTCATATCCATTAAATATTTAAAAGAAAAATTTTTATTTAACACTGAACTTGTGCTCTAATGGGCATTATGATAACTTGAATCTACTCAAACAAAAAATACAAAAATAACAAACTATATTAACTTAACCGATTAATTCTACCAAAAGAGATATAATGAATTTTAAAAGCAAATCCATTTTGAGGAGTTTTATGATATATCTAGAACTATATTACAAATTATCCAAGTATTCTGTTTTTTTAAAGGTAGTTTGCTGTGCATCATAATATTATTGTCCAAGAAAGTGGAAACAATTCAGTTTCTGGGTAAAAGCTTTGTGAAGCCTTTCATGAATGAAAAGAAAGGTATAGCTGATATTCTTGTTATCTCAAAGACATATGGTCGTCTTAACGTACTAATGCAGTGATTAGTCCAAGAAAACTTAAACAGACAAAGCACCCGAGAGTTCTTTTTCTCTACACAATCCCTTGCCAGTGTTCTGCAATGGAAATGTAGGGTACCTAAGTGTTAGGGTATAAAACATCAAAAACATTTTTCACTAAGGCACGTTGAAAGTCATACTGAATTCTATAGCATAGCCTGAGAGAACATGTAACATATTTTTTATTTGTTTGTTTGAAGAAAAGATCGGTAAAGGTTGAAGGGATATGAATATGGCTCATATCCTAAGAAGAAGAATGTTGATGTCACAATTTAGAAAAAATATGTAGATTAGCTTGAAGACTGAGCTCTATCCCTGGAACCTATAGAGTAAAAGGAATGAACTTTCTCCTCTAAGTTATTCTCTGACCACCAAAAAATTCAGTGGCTTGTATGTCTACACACAGACACACACACTCAAACACACACATAAATAAAAATTAAGATTTTAAATATATAGCAGGTTTCTGAAGGGGAGACCTGGAAAGGGGAAAACATTTAAAATGTAAATTAAGAAAATATTCAATAAAAAGTATTATTTTCAAAATAAAAACATGTTATGTGTAAAATACATTTTCCATAGTGGAACTGTTGTCTCTCAGGAGAAAGATGGGTATTCTGCCAGAGTTGCCAATAATATTCACAACCCAGAAAAGTATTGCTAAGATACTTAAGGAAATTACTCAATAGAAAAAGACTGTTACTATGAGGCTTTAAAAATATTGATGGCGTCACAAAATACATGGTTAATTCAAAAAACAATCCATGTGTGTGAAGAAGATAATAGTGAGAATAATGTGTTGTGTGAACATATGGGGGTAAATAAATGTCTACTCTCCTCAGATTAAAAAACACCAGGAACAACAAAGAAAAAATTCTATTCGAGTGTAGCCTGTGAACCAAAGTGTTCTATTTATGTTATTTACATGAATGTGGGGGATACAATATTTACCAGGACATAGGCAACTATGAGTAGCTACAACACTGAAGAAAAATAAACCCTCCTTCCATACCTTGTAAAGATGAACTGTCTGTAAATCATTGAAAAGGCATAGCTGTATGACCACTATCCTCTAGGATCATGCCTATAACACTTGATGAGGAACAAGGTCTTTTCACACTTCCAGTTCCTGTAGAACAGACATTTAGTGAACTCTGTCTTGTACAGGTCTTTTGAAGGTAATCAAAGCTGCTGGCAGTTCATGAGAAAAATGGCTTTGGAGAACAATATTCTATTTTATACTCAATTTCATAACAATTAAAAGACTATCAGACCTCTGAAATACTATCTGTGGAAAATAAAACAAAAAGTGATTGTGTCCAGCAAAACTCACTGTCTGCCTTCGATGTTAACAGTGTCTTTCCTTTAGTCTAAGAGAAAGTATAAGACTTAGAAGTTTATACAATTAGAATTGAGGCAGAAACAGAAAATTGTGATTAATGTTTAACTTTGAGTTGCCTTTACTCTGATGAAACATTGTTCATTCTTATTACCATAGAATGTTTTTTTAGCAGTATAACACCTTGGCAAGGGTCCAGTATTTAAAGATGCATGTAAAATACTTTGGTATATGCATATGAAAATTTTATTATGAACCAGACACCTTACACATAAATTGAAAATGAATCCCTAGTATATATATTTTTATTTTTACTGTGGCAAAAGGTCAAAACCAGAGACTCACCAATATTAGGTGTATATGCTACCACTGAGCCATACTCTCAATTAAATCTTGATATTATTATATATTACTAGTTGAATTTTAAATGAAGAGAAGGCGACTCCTTGTCATAAAATGTTCCTTATGTGGAGGGTGAGATGGCTTTGTTTTACACTGTTGCCATATCAAACAAGGAGATAGAATCACAGACGGGTAAATTTGAGAAATAAGTATAAACATTCTTATGAATGTTAGTATGTGGAAATGCACACATGTACAGTCATGCATTCATTGCATGTACCTGCATCTGTAGGGATTATTTTAAAGCAACATTTTATTTTGAAGTCCAAGAGGAAGTGATCTATGTTTTTCTGAATAATACTTTGCCTGTCTCCAGACACAAATTTGAATTATCAAGCTGAATCCAAAGAATGAGCCTCTGACTCTCACTGCATTTTACTGGTGAACTGTTACAGGAATTAAGAAAGTCAGCATGCATAAGTCATCAATGATCTTTACATCTCAACAGTGATGCAATATTTATAGTATGGAATACAATATCCACAACAGTGTGCTTACACTTTCTTTCTTCATCTCCTGTCTTTTTAGACTTCTATCTAGTGTGATGTTTGCTGCCTTCTACATCATCCCAGAGAATACTTATGGGCAGATATTCAAATTTGATAGTAACTGAATCTAAGTTTACATATGTCCTGTGTGACTACATTTTCTTGTTTATGAAATTAGACAATAAAGTTTGGGTATTCTGCTTGTTTGTTGTAAAATTTCACCCTGTTGAGACAATAAGTGAGGGACATTGTTCAGTCTGTAGGATCACAAATATATTTATAATCAGCATATCCATGAAGGTATGCATTAGCAAACATATCACCTCACTTTTTTCGTGTACAGCTCAAACGTAATTATGGAATTTACAGTAGAAAAAAATTACTACTTAGTAGGGGATATAGAAGAAAACAGGACATTTGGTAATCCATCCTTTTATGCCTGGTTTCTCTGAAACTCAGTGACCTAGTTCCTTTCTGGCCTCTATTTCTGCATGGTAATTTCTGAGCCCCAATTTTCTTTTTGCAAAGTTTTCATTCCCTAGTAGTCACTGCCCCAGTTGTTCAACTGTATTGGGCGGTCAGTTCAGTTTCCGAAGATACTGCTGTCTCATTTCACCACTTAGGTAGGAAATTTAAGGTATAAAACTCGGAAAGAGTAAAAGGACATAATCAATCTAGAAGTGAGTATTTCATCAGATACAAAAAGTCCAAAAAAAAAAAAGAAAGAAAGAAAGAAAGAAAGGATATTTCACCTGCATTGCCAGTTTTCAGAATTCGACAAATCATGTGACTTTAGAATAAAAAATACAACTTCAGAGAAATTTAAAAAAAAAAAAGTCCAAGTGATATAAGGTGATGTTCCTACATCAGGAAAATTATTCAAGAAAATCCAGCCTGCTGGGAATCTTTATCTTTACAATCTTATAAGGTTAGAACAAATAATTTAAAAGCTTTCTGAAGGAAATGGTTTCTTAAAGTCCACTAACTTTTTGAGATTTTTCTTCTCTTCAGTGGTTCCTTTTTTATTTTCTATAAAGATATGCCTTCATACACAGTGTATGTCCTACACCAGTGAAATCACAGCGCCATGATAATTTAGAGATATTTATTAAAAGATCTTAAAGTGTCTAGCTTCTCAGACATCTCAGTCTCTAAATAATATTAAATTCTTTATAATCTCACTTTGTTTAAAGGTGATCTTTGACACTGATACTAAGTTCAGGTCCTCTATATGGTAAAAAAGACTGAACTAAACCACCAGCCTAAGCCATCATCTAGTCTCTGAAGTGGATCATGGGCTACAATCCCCAGAAGCAACAGTGAATGCACCTGCCATATACCCATGAACGTAGTCACAAAAAGCCATGCAAACATGTAGTACAAATTATTAATATTTAATTATTAATTATTAATTATTCCCAGCCCAGCCCTGGTTTCTACCACACCTTGTTCATTGAGTTCCCAGATACACACACACACACACACACACACACACACACACACACACACACACACACACACACACATTCACAGCCACTCCATAATCAACACAATAACTGAGCAGCTGCATCCCCTCCATGCTGTTAGAATCTACTTTGCTATCAATAACCCCATTATTTTCCACGTTCTACCTGGGCTGTTCTTAACTCCAATTGTACAGCCCTCAGGGCCACATATTTATAGCTTAGCTAACATATGGCAGCTTCTACTTTCTCTTTTCCTGCATGTTCCTCCTCTTCATCCTCTTTGTCCTAAGCCCTGGAAACTTAAACCCCACCTATGTATTTTCTGTCCAGCTATAAGCTGTTGGCATCTTTATTTACCAATCACAATTAACTGGGGACAGGTTCACTCAGTGTCTTACTTGCGGAATTTGGCTTTGAAGCAACCAGTCTTGGATGCCCCAAAATCATCAGTATTAGGACAAGCCACAAAAGAAAAAAGAAATAAAGAAAGAAAGAGAAGGAAAGAGAGAAAAGAAAGAGAGAGAGAGAGAGAGAGAGAGAGAGAGAGAGAGAGAGAGAGAGAGAGAGAGAGAGAGAGAGAGAGAGAGAAGAAAGAAAAAAAGAAAAAACTAACATAATAAACAAATCTTAATTAAAAAAAAAACCTTAAGCTTATAAATCTTAAATAATTTTGCTGAAGGACCCTTATATAGCTATCTCGAGTGAGACTATGCCAGTACCTGGCAAATACAGAAGTGGATGCTCACAGTCATCTATAGGATGGAACACAGGGCCCCCAATGGAGGAGCTAGAGAAAGTACCCAAGGAGCTGAATGGGGTCTGCAACCCTATAGGTGGAACAACAAAATGAACTAACCAGTAACCCCAGAGCTCGTGTCTCTAGCTGCATATGTATCGGAAGATGGCCTAGTCGGCCATCATTGGGAAAAGAGGCCCCTTGGTCTTGCAAACTTTATATGCCCCAGTACAGGGGAATGCCAGGGCCAAGAAGTTGGAGTGGGTCTGTAGGGGAGCAGGGCAGGGGAGGGTATAGAGAATTTTCAGAATAGCATTTGAAATGTAAATAAAGAAAATATCTAATAAAAATTCAATTAAAAAATCTTAAATACTACTACTAATAAATCTTAGCTTTTCTTAAAATGTTAGCTCTGCTGAAGCACATTTTCCTACTTCCCCAACCACAGTCATTTTTTAAGATCTAATTGTCCTTTTTCTTAGTGAGGTCTTAGGCTTTGAATGTAGGAGAATTCCAGCAAAAAGCCACAGTCCTGTTGCACTGCAAGATCTATGGTAGACAGTTCATAAAATAGATATGAAGAGCTTGACATTCAACCGTAGATTTAAATTTTATTTACCTGTGAATTTGAAAGCTCTAAGAGTCATAGCTTAGCTGCTCCATAGAAAATAGTTGACTGCCCCTCTCCTGTAAGAGTCAGAGGAGATAGCATTACCTAGGAGAGTATCTATTAGTAGAAAACCTGGGGATATTTGAAGTACAGAGTTTTGTACATACATACGTACATACATATATACATACATACATACATACATACATACATAAATACATACACACATATGTATGTACATACATACATAATAAATATGTGTGTATATATATGTATATATATTAGCAATGACTAAATAAGAAGAATAGGATATTGCATAGTATGTACTTCTTAAATGGCTATAACTAAAAGTTAGAGGGAATTTAAGAAGAGAAGAATAAGCAGTGACAATTTGGGCAACGATATAAAGCTGCCTATGACTAAGGAAAGACAGAGAACCCAAACTCTCACATGTCTCCTGGCATTCAAACAACCAAACTTTGTTCTGTTGGCTTCTCACAATGTTCTGCCACAATGATAGACGATTTAGGATTATACATTTGTAATATCACTCCTGCAGAAAAATCAGTAATTCTTTCCAACTTAATTACAGTATGAAAGGATTTGGTCATTGAAATCTAAACAGGCTAAACACTCAGATGAAGGCCATGAGAAAATTTAAGAACACTTCCAGCAATTTGATTAATTTCCTAGGTAACTAATACTAATAAGTTAGAAATTCCAAGGATCTTTTCACTATACTTATCAAAGAATTCTAATAGTATTTCAATTACCATTATCAAATGCATCAATTCCAAAGCGTGTACAAATATTTGAAGAGATAAATCTTAGTATCTTGATGAATATGTAAGGCTTAGATGTTAACAGCTTTTCTACCAGTAATGATCTAAGTGCTACAAGGTTAATGAATTCTAATATGAACTTCGTTATGTCTCTCTTTGATTCTATTTGATGCACAGAAAAATCCCATCTATTAAACTCAGTATAAAGCAAAGCCCCGATGACCTCCAGATAATTTATAGTTGACGATATTTCACAATTGGTCCAAAGAAAATCTGGGTTTGCTGACACAGTGGAGGATTGTAGTCAAATGCAATAGAGGTTAATGAAAAACAGGATTCTGAATCTAAAAAGCAGTAGACATCCGAATGTTAGAATCCCAAGGTTATGTTTATTCAAGTGGTAGCAGTGTAGTCACAGAACCACATGTAGCATTAATCTCAGACAAATTAATTACCATAGCCTTCTTCAGTGTATTGCTCAAAGATGCAAATTGCTTGAGAAAGCAATTAAACACAATCAAACGTTCAGGCTGATCATTTTGACCATGTATTGAATAATAGAACACTATGTCCCCAAAGCAGTATTTTTTTTCACGATTCATGTATCCACAGCATCATTTTTCTGCCCATAGTATAAAAAAGTCACAAGATGGGTATGATTTAAAACATTTAAGATGTTTATTATGAAATTGGTAGATATAGCATTATGCTGAAAGTTGACAGTGTGGTGGAGACTATTTCGATTTGTCTCATAAGAGAGTACACGTAAATTTGTTACAAAATATACATTCTTAAAGTTTATAAAACCCAAAACAATAAATCATTTAAATCTAATGAGGCAAAATAGTAATAGTAATAATAGTTACAAGCAAAGTAAAAGAACCTACCGTGACCAACTGATTTTATTGTCATTGTCCGAAAGTAGGAAGAAAGATGTTGCTAGCCAAATAATGTTCAGTGAACGCAATGCATTCTAAACATGCATGCACAAGATGATCATAGAGTAAAAATACTTATGAAATGCATCTTAGGTGGATGTGTTAGCTTTTACTGTAACCTCAATGTTGCTGAGGCAAAAATATTGTTCACCTCTGGACCACCCAAGCTAAATATTAAGACTTTGCATAGAAACAAATTAATTAAACAGTAAATTAAAATAAAGTGAATATTCATGCCTTAATATAATTTTATTTTTTTAATGAATTTGTTTCTTAGGGCTCGAGAAAAACCTCAGTAGTTAAGAGCACTGGTCACTCTTGCAGAGAGCCTGAGTTTGATTGCAATACCCATGTAGTGACTCACAGCCATCTGTAACTTCAGGGGCAGCATATTCACCCACTTTTGGTCTACCAAGGAACCTGACATGCACTGGCACATAGACATCAATGCAAGCAAAGTATCCACAAACCTTAAAGAAAAAGAAAAAGGAAGCAAAAGATATTTTTAATAATAACCTATTTTGTATCTTTAAGACCAAGTTAAGTTTAGATAAACGCATCATTTAGGTGTAGAACAGAAACAGTCACAGAGATGACATCTCCTGGGATGTTTGGAAATTCACCATAACCACAAATAGTTTCCAGTCACAGAGGTTTCCAAAGCAGCCCTATATATTTTTAATTAAATTAATTTATTTACTCATAGTTTTTCCTCCCTCCTGTCCTCCTAGAGCCACTCTATTTCAGTCCACCTTCCCCTCACCATCCACCCCTCCTCTCCTTCTCCTCAGAAAAGGTAGGCCTCCCATGGATGTCAACCAGCCTTGTCAAGTTACAGTAAGTCTAGGCTCATCTTTTATTGAGATGAGATAAGGCTGCCCAGTTAGGGGAAAGGGATCCAGAGGCAGGCAATGTTATCAGGAACAGTCCTCTCTCCAGCTTCAGGAGTCCCACATAGAAACCCAGCTGCACAACTATCAACATATGTACATAGGACATAGCTCCATCCTATGCACCTTCTTTGGTTAGCAGTTCAGTCTCTATGAGTCCATATGGGACCAACTTAGTTAATTTGGTAGGTTTTCTTGGGGTGTCCTTGACCCATCTGGTTGCTTCAAGCCTTCCTCCCCCTCTTCCACAGGATTCTCCAAATTCCAGTTAATGTTAGTCTTTGCATCAGTTCCCACCAGTTTCTGGGCGAAATCTCTCTGAAGACACTTATGTCTTCACATGTTTCTCTCTGTATGTAGAGCAGAACATTTGTAGTGACCGGGGTCGGCTCCCTTTCCTGGCATGGGTCTTAAGCTGGACCAGTCATTAGTCAGTCTTTCCTTCAAAATCTGCTTCATCTTTTACCCCTGCACATCTTATAGGCAGAACATATTGTGGCTCTAAGGTTTTGTAATGAGGTTGATGTCTCAATACCTCCATTGGATGTTTTCCCTGATTACAGAAGATAGACATTTCAGGCCCAATATCTCCCATTGCTAAAGGTCTTAGCTTGAAATACTCTCATAGACTCCTGGAAATTTCCATTGTTCTAGGTTTCTAGTTTGCCCCAGAAATTTCCTCTGTTCCCAATTCAATTTCTCTCCTAGTACTATCTCCCTTTTTCTACCCCTGAACTTATCCAGCCTGTTCCAATCCCCACCTCATTCCCCATCCAATTCTCTAATACCATACATAAGTTTTAAACACCTGGATTATTTTTTTTTCTATAATCACCTTACAAAGTTGGACTCTTTAATAAAGAAGTCTTTCAAAAAAGATGGTCAAGATCTTTTCACAATTTGTTAGCTGCCATTTTTTTCCTATTGACACTGTCCTTACAGAAGCTTTGCAATTTTATGAGGTACCATTTTTCAATTCTTTTTTTTTTTAAGATTTATTTCTTTATTTTATGTATATGAATACACTGTTGCTGTCTTCAGTCACAACAGAAGAGGGCATCAGATCTCATTACAGATGGTTGTAAGCCACCATGTGGGTGCTGGGAATTGAACGCAGTACCTCTGGAAGAGCAGTCTGTGCTTTTAACCACTGAGTCATCTCTCCAGCACCCCCCCCTTTTTTTTTTTCGATTCTCGATCTTAGAGCATAAGCCATTTGTGTTCTGTTCAGGCAATTTTTCCCTCTGCCCATGTATTCAAGGCTCTTTCCCACTTTCTCCTCTGTAAGATTCAGGGTATCTTGTTTTATGTGGAGATCTTTGATCAGTTTGGACTTGAGAGCTCAGAATATCCAAGAAAGAATTCATAGACCAAATGAAGCTCAAGAAGAATGAAGATCTAAGTATGGATGCTTTGGTCCTTCTTAGAAAGGGGAACAGAAAACTCACAGGAGCAAATATGGAGAAAAAGTTACAGCAGAGCCTGAAGGAAAGGCCAACCAGAGACTGTCCCATCTGGGGGTCCATCCCATATACAGTCACCAAACCCAGACACTATTGTGGATGCCAAGAAGTGCTTGCTGAAAGGAGCCTGATATAGCTGTCTCCTAAGAGGTTCTGCCAGAGCCTGACATATACAGAGGCAGATGCTCACAGTCAACTGACCGAGTGTGAGGTCTCCAGTGGAAGAGTTAGATAAAGGACTGAAGGAGCTGAAGTGGTTTGTAACCCCACAGAAAGAACAACAATATCAACCAACCAGACACCCTAGAGCTCCCAGGGACTAAGCCACCAACCAAGGAGTAAACACAGAGGGACCCATGGCTCCAGCTGCACATGAGTGAGAGGATGACCTTGTCAGGCATCAATGGGAGGGGAGCACCTTGGTTCTGTGAAGGTCTGATGGATACTCTAGTGTAGGGGTATGCCATGGCGGGAAAGTGGGAGTGTGTGGGTGGTTGGTGGTACACCCTCACAGAAGCAGGAGAGAGAGGGTGGGATAGGGGGCTTCAGGAGGAACCAGGTGAGGGGATAACATCTGAAATGTACATAAAGAAAATATCCAATAAAAACAAAAAGAAAAACAAAAAGATGGTCAGATCTCATAACCCAGTCTCTGCTAGTCACTTTGATTAGTTTTGACTGCTTCCTTTTACAAATAGAAGGATCTCTCTCTCGCCAAGGTTGATAGCAGTCTAGAACTGTGAGTATAAGTACCAGTATTTAGAAAGTAACATCCTAGAATAATCATTCAGCATGAATAGTACAAAACAACACATCTTCTCAATTGCTTTCTTCTAGAAACCAAACTAAATAGAGATTCAAATATACTGGTATGTCCCCACTGTCTCTTAACTTTTATTTTCTTCCTTAACTTTGACTTTGTATGTGCTGAACTAATAATGACTGTTAGGCACATTTTAATCTACAAGAAAGCTAAGCATCCTGTACAAAAAAAAATTGTTTCTGAAAGAATATGTCATTTTTTCAACTCTCTGCCTTATAAAACTAATTATTTTATTTATTAAATATATGGCTATGAATCTTTTCCCATGCTAATGATTCAAGAATAAATATTGTATATGTTTTTTAACTTAAGATCATCTCACTTTTTAAAAAGTTGTGTAACTATAAAAAATAGAAAAATATTTTGAAGTAATTCTGTGCTTTTGTTTATTTTATATATGTGCAAACATTTACTAAGCCCATATTTATATATGTATATACACGCACACACACACACAAAATGTATTAACCTGGCATATTATGTGAACTTATTATTTTATATTTCATAGGTATGGTAAGCTGCATTTCATTTCTCTTAAAAATTTTACAAAAATTACTCATATAAAACTCTCTGTATAAAAATTATACTCGTTCAATTTACAATAAACATGGATATGCAGGGCTATCAATAACATAATTATTTTATTTATTTCAGCATTTTTAGGCAGCACTATATAAAACATGTAATATTTAACTGAAAACTTTTTGGATTTTTTTCATTAGCTTTCTTCTTCATTTACATTTCCAATGCTATCCCAAAAGTCCCCTATACCCGCCCCCTGCCCTGCTTCCCTACCCACCAACACCCACTTCTTGGCCCTGGAATTCCCCTGTACTGGGGCATGCAATCTTTGCAAGACTTAGGGGCCTCTCTTCCCAATGATGGTTGGTTAGGCCATCTTCTCCTACATATGCAGCTAGAGACATGAGCTCTGGGGTTACTGGTTACTTCACATTGTTGTTCTACCTATAGGGTAGCAGACCCTTCAGCTCCTTGGGTACTTTCTCTAGCTCCTCTATTGGGGGCCCTGTGTTTCATCCTATAGATGACTTTGAGCATCCACTTCTGTATTTGCCAGGCACTGGCATAGCCTCACATGAGATAGCTATATCAGGGTCCTTTCAACAAAATCTTGCTGGTATATTCAATAGTGTCAGGGTTTGGTTGAGATTTAACTAAAAGTATAAAAAATTAATGTATACATATATATATGTATGTATATGTATATATATATATATATATATTTCCTTATTTTGAAGAGTCTATCCATATTTAATTTTTTTAAGAATTATTTTCCTAAAGCATGATTTGCTTCCTCCTCTATTAGCCATCACCTGCAAACAGCTCATTAGCTTGGAAGTAAGATTTCATCAGCTCCCTGTCCATGTTGGAGGTATATATATATATATATATATATATATATATATATATACACACACACACACATATACATATACATGTGTGTGTGTGTGTGTGTGTGTGTATGTGTGTGTGTGTGTTCGAGGCAGGGTTTCTCTGTATAGCCCTGGCTGTCCTGGAACTCACTTTGTAGACCAGGCTGGCCTTGAACTCAGAAATTCACCTGCCTCTGCCTCCCGAGTGCTGGCATTAAAGGCATGCAACACCACACTCGGCAATGTTGGATATTTTACTTGTCTGATCTTATTCATATCTTTCGTGTGTACAGTTACTGTCAATTCATAATTGCAAGAACCAAGCCATGTCAAGTTAATATATATTTTTACTTCTGGCTTTTAAATCTTTCTGTCATAGTCCCCTGAACCTTGGGGGATAAAAGTAGCATATGTATTTTCCATTTACATTGAAACACTACACAGTCTCTTATATGGTCTGCATGCTGACTAGTTGTATATATGGCCCCATAAGCATGCATGAGAGATATACTAGATTTATTCAATGATAGATAGATAGATAGATAGATAGATAGATAGATAGATAGAGATGAGAGAATATTGGTCATGGAATGGAAGGAAGGAAAATGGAATGCAGGGATTGAGGTATAGACTTGATAAAAGCTCACATGAATGGTGTTCTAAATTTAGAAAATATTGTGCTTATTCCATTGACCACAGTTACAGGTAGTATTTCATTGAGACAGTAAGCTGCCAGGTATGGGCGCTGAGAAACAAACTCAGATGTACTACAAAAGCAATAAGTACCAATGACTGCTGATCCATGCTGGAGGTCATAACCTGTAAAATTCATATTTAATAAATATTTAAAGACAAATGGCTAGTACTCATCAAAGATCTATATATGCAGCACTGAGAAGATGACTCTGTTAGTGTAGTGTTTGATTTGTAGACATGAAGAAACAAGTTTGGTCATCATGTACAAGTTTTAGATTGAAAGTGAAATCATGTCTCAAAATAAGGTGAAGAGTTACTGAGAAACATACACTATTGAGCTTTGGCCTCTAAATGCATGCTATCACAAATATCCACACACACAGATACATACATATATGTGTGAACATGAACACACACAAATAAATTACCAAAATTTTAAACATATATATATATATATATATATATATATATATGAACAAAAAGATTTAAATATGCCATGCATAATTTAAAATGTATTAGTTATCTATAATTAATTTAAAAAATGCCTACATTTTCATGTATGTACATTGCAACGCATCATAACATTTTAACAATTTCACTGTTAACATTATCTCCAGTTTAAATTTCACGTTATGGTCCTTGAAAAGAAACTTTAATTTTACAAAGGAAAAACCAGCTTTGTACATCATTTTCAACACAATAGCCTTGCAAGTATTACCCATTCGTGAGGATTATTCAACCTTGACACAATATCAGCAGTTACCATTGGATATATTGACTTCTGGGTACTTTTTAGTCATATAGTGCTATGAATCTGTGTTTTGTTCTAAAACATCAAACATATTTCTATATTCTCTGATTTCATTAACCTCTTAATTCTCAACAGATACATAATTTGCACAAAATCACAGTTCAAAGCCAATTTATCTGCAGTCCAAGTAATGCCAAGAGTACGTCAATGATTCCAGGTAGTTGTCTACCTTGATTACACTCACCTTCAAAGTTGCTCTCTCACTCAAGCTATGTGGTA
Organism: Mus caroli; assembly: GCF_978045245.1. NCBI lineage: Eukaryota > Metazoa > Chordata > Mammalia > Rodentia > Muridae > Mus > Mus caroli. The sequence goes on from NW_028227272.1 coordinate 80,899,546, forward strand.
AACAAACACAGGTTAAGAATTTAGTTACAATTATAATTATAGTCATTGCCTAGGTAATGCCTAGCTTCCTTCATGGGAACAATACCTCTGAGAAACAATAATTGGGAATGAGTTGAACTGTGCCATTCACTAAGAAAACTGAAGTTTACCTATAGGTGGAACAGCAATAGGAACCAACCAGTACCCCAGAGCTCCTGTCTCTAGCTGCATATGTAGCAGAGGATGGCCTAGTTGGCCATAATTGGGAAGAGAGGCCCCTTGATATTGCAAACTTTATATGCCCCAGTACAGAGGAACACCGGGGCCAAGAAGTGGGAGTGGGTGGGTAGGGGAGCAGGGCAGGGGGAGGGTATAGGAAAGTTTTGGGATAGCATTTGAAATATAAATGAAGAAAATACCTAATAAAAAATTGGGAAAAAAAAAAGGAAAAACAGAGGTTTATGGGACCTCATAAAATTGCAAAGTTTCTGTAAGGCAAAAGACACTGTCAATAAGAAAAAAAGGCCACCAACAAATTGGGAAAGGATTTTTACGAATCCTAAATCCAATAGGGGACTAATTTCCAATATATACAAAGAACTCAAGAAGCTGGACTCCAGAAAATCAATAACCCCAGTAAAAAATGCAGCACAGAGCTAAACAAAGAATTCTCAACTGAGGAATACCGAATGGCTGAGAAGCACCTGAAAAAAAAAGTTCAACATCCTTAATTATCAGAGAAATGCAAATCAAAACAACCCTGAAATTCCCCCTCACACCAGTCAGAATGGCTAAGATCAAAAATTCAGGTGACAGCAGATGCTGGCGAGGATGTGGAGAAAGAAGAACACTCCTCCATTGCTGGTAGGATTGCAAGCTTGTACAACCACTCTGAAAATCAGTCTGGAGGTTCCCCAGAAAATTGGACATAGTACTACCGGAGGATCCAGCAATACCACTCCTGGGCATATATCCAGAAGATGTACCAATGTATAATAAGAACACATGCTCCACTATATTCATAGCAGCCTTTTTTATAATAGCCAGAAGCTGGAAAGAACCCAGATGTCCCTCAACAGAGGAATGGATACAGAAAATGTGTTACATACACACAATGGAGTACTACTCAGCTATTAAAAAGAATGAATTTATGAAATTCTTAGGCAAATGGATGGATCTGGAGGGTATCATCCTGAGTGAGGTAACCCAAGCACAAAAGAACTCACATGATATGTACTCACTGACAAGTGGATATTAGCTCAGAAACTTAGAATACCCAAGATACAATTTGCAAAACACATGAAACTCAAAAAGGAAGACCAAAGTGTGGATACTTCATTCCTTCTTAGAATGGGGAACAAAATACCCATGTAAGGAGTTACAGAGACAAAGTTTGGAGCTGAGACAGAAGTAAGGACTATACAGAGACTGCCCCACCTGGGGATCAATACCCTAATCAACCATCAAACCCAGACACTATTACATATGCCAACCTGATTTTGCTGAAAGGACCCTGATATAGCTTGTCAGGCTATCTCTTGTGAGGCTGTGCCAGTGCCTGGCAAATACAGAAGTGGATGCTCACAGTCATCCATTGGATGGAATACAGGACCCCTAATCGAGGAGCTAGAGAAAGTACCCAAGGAGCTGAAGGAGTCTGTAACCCAATAGGAAGAACAGCAATATGAAATAACCAGTACCATCTGAGCTCCTGTCTCTAGCTGCATATGTAGCAGAAGATGGCCTAATCAGCCATCATTGGGAGGAGAGGTCCTGGTCTTGCAAAAATTATATGCCCCAATACAGGGGAATGCCAGGGCCAGGAAGCAGGAGTGGGTGGGTTAGGTAGCAGAGCAGGGAGAGCATATAAGGGACTTTCAGAATAGCATTTGAATTGTAAATGAAGAATATATCGAATAAAAAATTGTTCAAAAATAAAAAAATATAAACACATTCCTATTATGAAAGAAAGAAAGAAAGATGAAAGAAAGAAAGAAAGAAAGAAAGAAAGAAAGAAAGAAAGAAAGAAAGAAAGAAAGAAAGAAAGAAAGAAAACTGATGTTTAAATTTTAATTCTCAGCCAGGCATGGTGGTATATGCCTTTAATCTCAGCACTCAGGAGCCATAGGCAGGCCAATTTCTGAGTTCGATGCCAGTCTGGTCTACAAAGTGAGTTCCAGGACATCCAGGGCTATACAGAGAAACCCTGTCTCGAAAAGTCAAAAAAAAAAAAAATTCTCATTGAGAATCACGTATAGAATCTATTTTAAAAGAGATCATTAATACATGGTATCTGAAAATATTAATCTAAAAGGAGAAGATAAAGATCTCCTAGCAGAGGTACCGAATAGAAACCATTGCAAGATGTGGACATGTGAATGAAGTGTCCTCCATAGTCTCAGAGAGTTGTTGTTTAGATCCTCTATTTACAGAGGTGTGACCTGGTAGGAAGAATTATATCATTGGAGGTGAGCTTCATGGCTTCAAATACTCATGCCTTTCTCATTTTGCTTTCTCTGCCCGCTGATGAAATTTCCAGATGGGCATGCTCAGTTTGCACTCCAGCTGTCTTGTCTGCTTGCCACCATGCTTCCCTGCTGTAGGGATGGTTGTCTCATACCCCTCTGGAATCATAAGCCCAAATAAAACTTTTGTTCTGTAAGTTGCTTTTTTATAGTGCTTTATCACAACAATTGAAATGTAACTAATGAAGGATGAGTTGAATGATAAATGAACAGTATCAATTAAACAGGAGAAAGAAATTTTGGGGTTTTACTGCAAGATAGCTTGGCAGACAGGAACAAATTTATACCAGCCATTTCAAAATAGCTATGAGGCAATATTTGTAATGTTCTCATTATAAACAATTGATAAATATATGAAAAGATACGTACGGAATAACACCCACTTATGATTGCACAAGGTAAAGCTGCATTGCTATATCACCATGTTATCTATAACTGTTTAAAAATGTTCATTGATTATTAAAAGAGAGATGAATTCTACTTATGGTATCCATAATTCAGTAGGTTTATTAAACAGCCTGAGAACCTGTATTTTCATACTGTTTTCAAGTTAAGCAGTCATGCTTTTCTGAGCACCAGAAATCAAGACCTATTAACCAAATCTGTTAAGTATATGTTATATTTCACAGAAGTCCAGGTCATTACAAAATAGTTCCAGATTTTCTACCACTGAAAGCCATGACATTGTGGTCTAAGCTACTGCTGAAGCCATGTTGTTGCCCCTAGGCCATGCTGCCTTAAGGGGACATGTTGAATTGTGTGGCCTGTATGACCGTCTGAGACCAGGTTGGAGTTTACGGTCCTGCTGTGGCTGGGGTTCTGTTGATGTCCAGGCCCAGTTTTACCACCAAATACAAGGTGAATGTCTATGTTCCATGCGGCAGCCTGAAGCCATGTCATTATCCTTGGAACAGGTTGTTACCAGAGGCCATGTGGATGTCAGGGTTTCCTCCTGAGCTCATGCTAATGTTCTTGTCCTGTGCTGCTGCCAACGATTATAATGATGTACTTGTGCCATGCTGCAGGAGAGAACCATGTTGATGTCTGTGGTATATACTGCCACTGGAGCCCATACTGAGGTCTGATGCATGTGTGGATGTCAAAGACCATGTGGATATAAGTGATCAGTGCTGTCACCAGAAACCCACGACCAGTGTATCCACTGACTGTAAAGATTAAGAAAGCTGTTTTTGAAGTGATATCAATGACTACAGACTCACAATTAAGAAAAAGAAATATAGAAGGCTTCTGTGACAACACCTACCCTCTAATCCCCACACTCCAAAAAACTGTAACAGCCTAGATGTGATATGGATGCTGAAGTGAAGCTCTTGATGGTGACTCAGTTTTCTTTAAAGGGATAGCCACTGCTAATTTGACCATACTCCAGTGAATATATGAACAAACAATGCAATCACCCCCCCTCCTTCCCCTCCTCCTTCCCTTCCTCCTTCTCCTTTTTCATTTTGGAGGGTGAGAAGATCACAGAAGAGAGTGAATGAATCTAAAAGGACTGGGAAATATTTATGACTGGGGATCAGGATGTGAAATTCCCAAATAATCTATAAAAATATTGAGCCAGGCAAGGGTGGCACATGCCTTTAATCCCAGCAGTTAGGATGCAGTGGCAGGTGAATTTCTGAGTTCAAGGACAGCCAGGGCTACATAGAGAAACCCTGTCTCACCTCCCCCCAAATAAATATGCTGAGCAAAATAAACAACTGGTTTACATATAGAAATTGGTTCTTATTTTATGCTTCAGTGCTATATATTAAATGACCATTTCATTTTTTTCTGTAAAATAGTAAGTTATAGATTTAACTTTCTCCTATACTTCTTTAATCATGTATGGGAAATAAGAGGTAATTGAAATACTCACCTAAAGTTAAGGCTTATCATTTTAACTAGAAGTTTTATTAACATAAATTCAAATTTTCAAAATACTATAAAGGACAAGGTTTTTTAAAAACTACTTTCTCAAATATTTATCATCTTACATACTTGAAAAAAAAAAGATACAATTAAAGAGCCTAAAAGAGAAATGTGTAACATTTGTTTGAGTACTGATAAGGAAATCTGATAAGACAGGCATGTCAAGCAACCGTACAGAGAAAGTGAAGAGATGGTATTGGAGTTCCTGCAGGACCCAGACCTCTCTGCCTTCATGAGTGACCCTATAGCACCAGTGATATTATTTCACTTGGGCTTATGAATATTCACAGGACAGAACATCAGCCAATTGAATGGTGTCCTCTCAAGATGGTCCACAGTTCAAACCATAATTAAACCCATTCTGCTCAATCTGTACTTGGAACATTTTCCATTATTTCTGGATCTAGGCATGCATGGCTTAATACTCTCATGCTGAGAGACAAGGGTGAGCCTAGCCTGGAATTAGCCACAGTGCCATAAAGACAAATGACTCTGAGTTCATTCATGAGACGCCAGAGTAGAACCTGTCGCTAATCTGTGATTTGTTGGTAGGTTTTGTAGATGACATATATGTTCAGATCAAATATTTAAGGCTTAGTTGGATTTATCAGAATGTAAACCCATGTTAATCAAAACCTGTTCTATTACTTTCCTTCTTTGGACCGCTACAACTTAAATATTATAACTTGTGTAACTTAACAGCAAAAGTATACTATTTAGCAGTCTATAGCCAAAGGTCAAATTATTTAAGCTTAGAAACTGTTGGAGGACTTACAATGCAAATGGCTGTCTTCTCTGACATCTTCCTCACATGGTGTACAAGTGAACAAAGGAGAGCAACTTTCTCTTTCTAGAGCAGAAATTTCACTAATGTGTTTTCATTTTCATAATTCCTGTACCTTCCAAATGGCCCACCTCCACTTTATATAAAGGGTGATAATTTCAACAAGGGTTTGTTTTGACTTATGGGATATCCATTTATCACACCTCTTGAAGCACTTTTCTTTCTAGACACTGTGATAAGTTGCTGAATCTTAACACTGAAACTTATGAAAGCATTAGTTGTATTCTTGAATCAGTGTCTCTGTTATTTAAAATGACTAATGTTTCTTTGTCTAAATTTTGGACTTCAAAGTCTGAAAGGGAATTTTATCAGTAAAATAAATAACTTTGGTTCCGGAAGGAATAGCAAAATGAATAGTAAGAGTAGTGCTTGTTTGCTGTTCATTCTTGCCTATATTTTTGTCTTGAAGCAAGATTAAAAGGCTCTAATTAATTGTACTTAAGTAAGAATCAAAATTAATAGAAATTAACTGAGCAATTAAATATTTAATATACTTTTACTATTTATATATATGTACAATTATTCAAACTAAATTCTACTTATTCTGTAATTTAATTTTTTCTGGTATATTTTATAATGTCAGAAAAAATATATATATAAAGAGAGAGAGGAGAGAAGTTGATTTTATTAATTTTATCTACATTTATTAAAATATATATTCTAGTCCTTAGTACTGTTTATAAATATATATCTAAATACATTTAGTTTAAAAGCTATTAAGTATTTTGATATTCCATAAATCAAGGTAGGATACAAGATGAGTGGGGCATAGTCTGTCTAAAATGCATCCAGTTGGAAATATTTCTAGTCATTTATCTCAAATTGATCTATAAATATACTAAACTAAGATCACAAAAGGCTTTGTTATCTGTGAGAACTGGGCATTGATTACAGATAAAGATTTATTCACTTTCATGATAGAAATTATGGTTATGAGACAACTTAAAAAGGTTAAATCTAAGAATTTGAAATTGATAGAAAAGAGATATACATAAGAATGCATTTCTTCCAAGTCACATTTGTCTAAAATACAGAACTGTATCCTATAATATGTAGTAGAGATTATCCTAGCCCTGCTACCCAAGAAAACTTAACCTGAAGGAAAACAAAACAAACAAACAAAATCTCATAAAGAGTTTTAGGTATACATGGCAAGATTTCAGTTTGAGTGAACTCACAGGGGATCAAGAAGAAAGCAGAAGAAAGTGAGGCAGAAAAAAAGATATGCATCAACCTCCTGCCATGAAAAGTTAGCTGATTGTTCCATGCCACATATTATCTGAAGAAAAGATTAATCAATGAGTATATCTTTAAACGATCTTACTTTATTGTTCAAGAGTAATTTGAGGAAGGAATTCTCAATGAAATCTCCCTCGTATTGATCATAATTCACTCTCAGGACATGAACTTATAAAATCCAGATGTATAAGACAAAAACAGAGGTTTCCTCAGCCCAAGCAATTTTGGTTAACATTGACATAACAGAAATCCCTATGAATAAAATTAAAATTATTTTCCTTGGAAATGAGATCATAAAATTACAATTTTATGAAAAGTAATTCAAAACACACAGCATGAAGAAAACATACAATTTCCTCTTTTCTTTCTTCACTTAAAACTGAGCAACAGGCTGTCATGAAGGCTCAGTTGCCTGAAAGTCTGAAATTGTGATCAGTGTGACTATGTAACAAGATAGATTACCCACACAGCGAAAGCACCAGTGCTTCTGAAGTCAATCCAACCCCATTTTAATCCTCAAGAACCTTTGCTCTACAATTTTCTGCATGGAATACTAGAGCTTCATTTGTGTTCCCTTTTCTCAATTCGTGGTTCTTTAACAATGGTGATAGGCAAGATAGAATTACATAACACAGTTTTGAGATGCTTTTCCATGTGATTTATCTACTGTGATAATAAATTTGGTTTTTCATGTCTTTGTAATATTTACTTATAGCAATCTCTTCTAAGTATGAGATTAAAATGGCATTTAAGACAAATGTTTTTCTCACTAATAATTTACATAGTAATTACACTGTATAAGAAACCTGTATGATAAGTTTAACCAGAGTAAGAGAAGTCCATGATAAATAACTACAATGTTAGCAGTGATAATAAGAGATACAGTTATTAAAGACATTTTAAAAAGATTGTCTTACTTCATATGCATTCAAAGATAGAAATACAAGAAAATGATAACAGAGATACCTGAATCATTTTGAAAACATTAACAGAACATTGCCTTGAATGTTTCAGTGAAGCTGAATATGTGTGACAATGCTTTCTTTCAACAAGGAACATGAAATCAAAGGGATTGGTGTTTGGTGTTTTAGAGAAATAACAAATTCAAGCAAAATCTAGAGAAGGAAAGCATGCCAGATAGCCACAGCATTGCACCATGGAGTTGAAGAAAGGAAAGTCTGTGTGTATAAGACAGACCAAGAGTTCTAGACAGGCACCAGATGGCTATCTGTGCAAAGGCTGAATTCACTGTAAATAGTGAGAGTAACTGGCTGGGTAGAGAAAGGGCTTCAATAATATATACAATGTTAGCAAACACCTAAAATCATGGGGTTATTGTACATCTATACTGTATCAATAAACTTTAAAGATAATCTGTAAATTGAGGTACAAATAAAACTGCAGTTATGCATTGAAATACAATGAATCAAAGAAAACCTTCTATCCTGAATATAGAGACAATCATATAGGATTAGAATTTATGTAAGTTAAAGCATAATTCAACTTTTAATGATAACATCATTGAAAAGCTTAAAGAGAAAATGCTGTAAATTTGTAATTACCATTATAAAATGTGAGCCTCAAATTCAAGCATGGGATTCATTTGACTTCCCTTGTTTGATTTTTACAACACAATGTACCATTCTATTGTATATAGGATGTTTTAGAGTTTGGTATTTATTCATTGTAATTCTTCATTAAAAAAAAAACTTAATGTCATATTTTCACAGCAAGACAACGAAGTTATTGTGTAAAGGTGGAGATACCTTGAGCTTAAATTCTTTTAAAGTCAGGCAATTAAAGCATACAAAAGCCACTCATTATTATTCATTCAACCTAAGTAAAAAAAAAATAAGTAGGTATATGTAGTGGGAAATCCTATTATATATCAAGAGTGAATCCAAAAAAAAATATGTCTTCTGAAATCAAACTGAAACATAAGTAATCTGAAGTGGTTTTAATCTTAAAATTCAGACTATAGGTGGGAAGTGGTCATCAGCTTCACCTGACAACCAGAGATACAAGTGCTTTAACAAAAGAGCATCCTGGTACAAAACTTCCAGGTAGCTTGTTCCTCCTTCTCCCAGCTCTTATCAGTCTGGCACAAGCCATCATTGACTTTAAAGACAAAAAAAAAATTCAGGATGAGACAATTTTTAGAGAATATACTCTGAAAAGCATGGGTGAATTAAATGACTTCATCTTAGCCTATTGTTCGCTTTCCCTGGCTTACTTCCTAAACTTTGCTTTGTATCAGTTAGTGCAATGAAACAAAGTAAGTCATGAACTATGACTTCATTGGTTTATTCTTGGAACATCTCAGTTGAAAGACAGTGCTTAATTTAATTTTTGAGAAAGTCATTACTACCAAAAGCACTTAGAATTAAGGAGCAGTGGTATTGGACATCCACATTTATTTTGACAGATTTATAGCTTCCCTTGAAAGATTAAGTCATTCCTTGGCATGGGAAAACCATGGAGCTTTGAGTTCTTTTTTTCTCTTTGCCCTGTGTAGGTAGATTGCTTTCTGTGGATCAAAAGATGAGGTACTGCCACTCTACACTCTTTGGATTCTAGTGACTGAAATCAACTTTGAAATGTATCAAACTAAAGAAAATATATTGTAAAAACATCCAATGAAAATATAAAGTCTTTGATCAATTTTGACTAAAATAGCCTTAAATGATACATAAGTCACACATGTTTTTTAAAAAGTCATCAATTTTTACTACTGGTCCTTCAAATGATAACTGTCTTTTTTTTCTTTGTTTTAATCATGCCATTCCTTTACATCTCAAACGATCTCAAATTTCCCGGTTCCCCCTCTACAACCACCTAATCCCACATCAGCCTTCACCCCATGCTCCCCTTTGCCTCTATGAGGGTGCTCTCCACCCACCCACCTTCTTCCACCCTACTGCTCCAGCATTTCCCTACACATCAAACCTCCAGAGGAGCAAGGCACTTTGTGGAATGACTGTCTAACATATTTACTTCTTATGATCTCCATGCTTTGTGGTTTCTCCAATCTCTGATTAGGTGATAAACTACTGGTCTCTTTGGTATTAGTAGAAAAATCTAAAACAAAATAAAATGTCATAACTTTGACAAAGTTCACCAAATGAGAAGAATACCTAAGCTTTTAAAAGATCATGTTCTAAATAAGGCAAAATTTGATTTAGTGGGTGATTTTTAAGAAACCCATTTAGTACTCTATGTTCAGAGTATTTGTTTCTTAAATAATTTTAGCAAATTAAACAGTGGTAAACATTAAATATTCACATAGGAAGCATGATGAATAGTTCAAATGAGACATACCTTGTAACTCATAGATAAATATATGTTTATATAGGTAACTATATTCCAGCATATAAATTTATTCCTATGGTTATATGTATATTAAAATAGGTTTTGACTAGAAATTATATTGCTATATGATATTACTCTATGAAGTAGCTGGATTTGTAAAAAGACATACAAATTAATGATCTGAGTATTCTATTTTGGCTACTACACATACATGATGGAAAATCATTACATATATTTGATTCTAGTCTCACATATTTCATTAATGTGAGTCAAATCCTGTAGCTTTTTGTACCCATACAATTGCATTCTTCTGTACTGTTTATTTGCAAGTCTTTGGTCAATACAAAATTTAGAAATGTCTACTGAACCACACTTAATTTATCTCACTATAGTTTGTTGAGTATTGCTTTAATTACACTGCCTCAGTTACTTATGTAGCTCATGATACAGATGCTAGATTAAGAGAATTTCTCTCATTCCCTCAGTTTAGTTGACTTGGGGACTGTGCACATCTAAGTGACAACTTACTATAAAGGCTTTCTGTAAATATCCAAGATCAGAGGCTCACCATTCCTATTAATTTCTTGTGGTTCTTTGGACCTAATTTAATTAAGTAGCTACTTTCATCATGGACAATTTCACAAGGAAGTAACTATTGATGCAGATAGCCATATGAGTTTAATTTTACGCTGTAATCTTAACAAATTTTCTTAGAGGACAGATAAACCACAAATTAAAATCATAGGAGGTAAGCAATAATAATCCTATAAATTAGTTTAGGGGAGAAATCTAATTAATTATGTCCACATGCTACATTATTGTCATAGCTGCCTATTAGTGATTTCCAAGGCTGAATGCAGAAGAATCTTTTCTCACAGCTACAACAATATAAATCCAAAAAGAATACACCACAAACATTTGAGAATAATAATTATACTTTAAGATTGTTTTTGAAATTAAAACCTTGTTACTATCTTTGTATTTTTTTTCTGGAATAATCCATGCACTGAGTGTCATGTGATTAGGCAGTGAATCCAAATGGACTCCAAAAGAAAATGACAAATATCTCAAAACTAACATTTACACCATTGTGGTGAACAGTACAAGGAGGGTTATTAGCACGTCATACTAGGAGAATGTCAGTCTCTACCTTTACTGCACCATAGGCAGCCTGTTTCAGATAAATATGATCTACTCATTGGCAACACATCTTTAATCATTTTCAAATTTTGAACTGTTTAAATTTATATCGGAATTTGTTAACTATCCAGATAAGATCAGCATATTTGTGACACACCTATTTTTTATAGTTAATATTTTTATTGGATATTTTCTTTATTTACATTTCAAATGTTATCCCCTTTCCTGGTTCCCCCTCTGAAAAACACCCTCCACCTCTATGCTCCCCCTTCCCCTGTTCACCAACTCACCCACTCCCACTTTCTGGCCCTGGCATCCCCCCACACTGAGGCATACAGCCTTCATAGGGCAAAGGACCTCTCCTCTCATTGATGTCCAACTAGGACATCCTCTGCTGCATATGGAGTTGGAGACATGAGTCCCACCATGTGTGTTCTTTGGCGGCTTAGTCCCTGGGAGCTCTGGGGTTACTGGTTAGTTCATATTGTTGTTCCTCCTATGGGCCTGCAAATCCCTTTAGCTCCTTGAGTCCTTTCTCTAGCTCCTTCATTGGGGATCCAATGCTCAGTCCAATGGATGGCTGTGAGCATCCACCTCTGTATTTGTGAGGCACTGACAGAGCCTCTCAGGAGAGAGCTATATCAGGCTCCTCTCAGCAAGCACTTGTTGGCATCCACAACAGTGTCTGGGTTTGGTGATTATAAATGGGATGGATCTCATTTACAGATGGTGACACACCTATTTATTGCAACAAATTATGCAAGGTTTCTGAAACAGCCACTGAAGATGTATTTTCTGCTGATCCTTGACCTGGACATACTTTGCATGTAGTTTTAGACCTGTTATAGTAAATGTTATGTAATGGTAACAAATATGACTGACAGTAGGTACATCAACAAGAGAAGGTTTGTGCAAAGAGCTTCTGATTTATCATTTTGGGGCAACATGGCTGCTTACTTTAATTTCTTAGAAGACACCAACCAAAAAAAAAACACAGTCCAGTTTCACTCTGAAATAATTTGGAGTCTTCAGTTTGGAGACTGGACTTGAGAATTATGAATAAAATCTGAGCTGTCAAAATTTCATACAATAAATTTTCGCTAAGAAATCATATATACACCTTGGTGAATAAAAATAAATCCCCGTGAGAATATATAAAATGGTAGTGTCAGCAGTCAGCATCCAGAGTCCTTGTCACCTTCCTGGACTTGTTATTACTGAGATCTCCTAGAGTATTAAGTTGAGCTTCAATACTTCTGACAGAGCTACAAATTCCACCTGGTGGAATTATTCCCATTTGGTCTAAAGATTTGTGATTATTTCTTGAAAATCAGATTGTAAGATAATGGTAAGAAACTGTATAAATTAATAAGTAGGACCAGATTCTAGAAAGAAAAGATAAAATTTTGCACATTTGTAAGAATTCACATTTAATGCATTAGAAAGTACAAAAGAATTTTTGATGGATTTTAGGTTATCTCTAGAATTTCATTATCACTGAATGCTTGCATCATGCCCGAATCCATATGTATAAAGTGTGACACACGGAGAATACTGGAATGTTGGACCTGAAGACATAAGTAAGCATAAAAGTATGGATCCCTTGTTAATGATGTTATTGTCCTAGGGGAGAGACCCTAGGGTGTCCTCTTGCCTTTCTTCAATATGTGTGTAAGCTGGAGGAGGACAACTTCTATATCTCTGAAACTAGAAATGAAATGAGATTCTCACCATACACAGTTCATCCAAAATCCTTGACCTTGAGTCCTTGTAGCCTCCAGGACTCAAGGAAATAAAATTCTTTTGTTATTAGCCACATAGTCTATAACATTTTATTATAGCAAACTGCATCAGGGATGCCATGATTCCTAGAGACAGACTACAACTCAGTTACAGCAAGGTAACCAAGGGACAAAGGCTGATTTTAAAAATTCCCCTTACACCTGGATGAAGCAGAAAATTAGAACTTGAAGCTAATAACTGATTCTTTTAAAGAGATATCAACACCAGTTCTCTATCTGCCTCACCTCTCAGCAGGAATTGTCATCTAGACTGATGATAATTTTACAGAAAATTTGGCAGCTAGAACATACTAGGGACTTTAATTTATTGTAAATTGGTACCTAAGAGAAATAATTATCACTGTATATTATAAATTTTCACTAAGAATGTGTGTGTGTGTGTGTGTTTCAATGGGGACTCAACTATTCAGAAATAAATAATTCTGAAGTCTAGATGAGAATTATATCTCAAGCACTTCAAGAATTACCATCTCCCAAAATATTTGCTTCTTGGAACAAATTGTTGATGGAATGAATCAGCTGGTTATTAATAATAGAGGAAATAATATTAGCAATTCTATTCTGTCCCTGAATTGATTCAAGTAAGAAACTCTTGTGGAGCCTGGAGAGAAAGGGTCAGCAATGAGAGTATTTGCTGTAGAGAAGGTTGGTTCAGTTATAAGCACCCACACATCTATCATAATTACCCATAATTCAAATTTGAGAGGATTTGTTCCCTGCTTCTGACCTCTGGAAGTATCCAGTACATATAAACATAGGGGCAGATATAATATGCATACACACACACACACACACTCACACAAAATGTTTACGATCAGAATGTGTGTTTTATGATGTGAAAATCAATAGAATGTGTTGTTTATTTGTAAGCTGTAGTATGGATGGGATGTACAGAATGGAACAGAGACTGAAATAATTAACATGATGAGACAGAAAGTGACTCGGCTGAGGACTTTGCTAAACTGCAACATTCAGGATAACACTTATTTCCAGCTGGGTTTTCAGTGCAGGTGAAAAAACTGAAGAGACTGAGTTTGTTCTAGCCAGCAGGGTGAACAAGTAAATTAGAAAGCTTAACAGTTGCTACCAGGGCCAATTTGACAGTCATTACTACCATAGTGAAATTCCAGCAAAGAGTAGATTTCTGACCATGTTTCTAGAGACAAAAAGAGACATTAATATTTTTAACCACTTTAATTTGAGCTAGGGGAATTTTCTAATATTTGTAGATATAAATCTAAGCTAGTGGGACTTACTGCCTCATTATTGAACGGCAAATCCCCCTGTGGCCTTGCTGGTTGAAGTACTAAGGATATCTCAGAACACCATCATTACGACCAAACATTTATCTTGATAAAACTTGTTCAAATAAACCTGAAAAGGAAATTAGGTTTATTCATTCAGGTAATTTTGAGAAATGTTACACCAAGTTACACAGTGATAGTGTCTCTAACATCCTATTATGTCACTGAATACAGAGAGAGTAATGAAGATCGAATGATTGTCATTCTAGTTTATTCTACTAAAGCAATGAGTTTTGGTTTTGTTTTATTTTGTATTTTGTATTTTTAATTTTTTTTATTTCAAAGTATTTTTATTAGATATGTTTTACATTTCAAATGCTATCCCCAAAGCCCCCTATACCCTACCCCTGCCCTGCTCCCCAACCCAACCACTCCTGCTTCCTCTCCCTGGCATTCCCCTGTACTGGGGCATATGATGTTCAAAATACCAAGGGCCTCTCCTCCCATTGATGGCTGACTAAGCCATTCTCTGCTACATATACAACGAGAGACACAGCTCTGGAGGGTACTGGTTAGTTCATATCATTGTTCCTCCTATAGGGTTGCAGACCTCTTTAGCTCCTTGGGTACTTTCTCTAGCTCCTTCATTAGGGGCCCTATATTCCTTCCAATAGATGACTGTGAGCATCTACTTCTCTATTTGCCAGGCATTGGCATAGACTCACAAGAGAGAGCTATGTAAGAGTCCTGTCAGCAAAATCTTTCTGGAATATGCAATAGTGCCTGGGTTTTGGTGGTTGTATATGGGATGGATCACCAGGTGGGGCTGTCTCTGGATTGTCTCCTTCCATCTTAGCTCCGAACTTTGTCTCTGTAACTCCTTCCATGGTAATTTTCTTCCCCATTCTAAGAAGGGGCAAAGTGTCCACACTTTGGTCTTCCTTCTTCTTGAGTTTCATGTGTTTGGCAAATTGTATCTTGGATATTCTAAGTTCATGGGCTAATATGTGCTTATCAGTGGGTACATACCATTTGTGTTCCTTTGTGATTGGGTTACATCACTCAGAATGATATCTTCCATATGCACCCATTTGCCTAAGAATTTCATGAAATCATTGTTTTTATTATTTTTTTTTTATTTTTTTTTTTTTTTTTGGTTTTTCGAGACAGGGTTTCTCTGTATAGCCCTGGCTGTCCTGGAACTCACTTTGTAGACCAGGCTGGCCTCGAACTCAGAAATCCGCCTGCCTCTGCCTCCCAAGTGCTGGGATTAAAGGCGTGCGCCACCACCGCCCGGCCGAAATCATTGTTTTTAATTGTGAGTAGTACTCCATTGTGTGTATGTAACACATTTTCTGTATCCATTCCTCTGTTGAAGGGCATCTGGATTCTTTCCAGCTTTTGAAAATAATAAATAAGGCTGCTATGAACATAGTGGAGCATGTGTCCTTACTACAAGTTGAAACATCTTCTGGGTATATGCCCAGGAGAGGAATTGCTGGATCTTCTTGTAGTACTATGTCCAATTTTCTGAGGAACTGCCAGACTGACTTCCAGAGTGGTTGTACCAGCTTGCAATCCCACCAACAATGGAGGAGTGTCCCTTTTTCTCCACATCCTTGCCAGCATCTGCTGTCACCTGAATGTTGGGTCTTAGCCATTCTGACTGGTGTGAGATGGAATCTCAGGATTGTTTTGATTTGCATTTCCCTGATGATTAAGGATGTTGAACATTTTTTCAGGTGCTTCTCAGCCATTTGGTATTCCTCAGTTGAGAATTCTTTGTTTAGCTCTATACCCCATTTTTAATAGGGTTATTTGATTTTCTGGAGTCCATCTTTTTGAGTTCTTTATATATATTGGATATTAGTCCCTAGCTGATTTAGGATTGGCAAAGCTCCTTTTCCAATTTATTTACATTTCAAATGTTATCCCTCTTCCTCTTTTCCCCTCCATAAATCCTCTATCCCATTCCCCCTCTTCCCTGCTTCTATGAGGAAGCTCCCCTACTCATGCCCACCTCACTACCCTAGCATTCCCCTACTCAGGGGCATCGAGCTTTCACAGGACCAAGGGATTCTCCTTCCATTGATGCCTGACAAGGCCATCCCCTTCTACATATGCAGCTGAAGCCATGGGACCCACCATGTGTACCCTTTGGTTGGTTGTTTATTCCTTGGAAGCTCTGGGGTCTGATTGGTTGATATTGTTGTTCTTGCCATGGGATTGCAAACCCCTTCAGCTCCTTCAGTCCTTCCCCCTATCCCTTCCATTGGAGTTTTGTTTTATAAATGGCTTCTACATAGTTCTGTGTCATGATAGTAATTGCTGTCTCTATGTATATAATATTCTTAAACTATTGGGCCTTCTAAAGATTGACAGGTGGTAGAGATTTGTAAATCTGTACATGATTGCTTAATTTTCAAGAGTTTCAATTGTATTGATCATCTTTGTATAAAACCTTATAGTTAACTGCAATGAATTACATGATACTTGCATTTTTGTAAATACTCATAATGAAATGGCCTATTAAAATTCTACAGAAGCACAACTTTTATCAAAAGAACCCATGCAACATTTTTTGAGATGCTCGGACATTTCCCGTAAGATAAGCAAAATGGATTTCATATATGCTTTTACACTTCTTGCTTAAACCTCTCTAACGTGTTTATTGATACTACTTCTTTGACATCTCTTACTTACCCCTGTCATGTAGTATCAAGTGAGACGAACCAAAAAGAATATAGCCCTGGAACCATGGGCTATGGTGAGCAAACACAAAGATGGTTTATTAGCAATATCTTCAGAAAAGAATTTGTACAAAGACAGAAGAGGAAGTTGTCAGAACTGAAATAGTCACACTTCCTATGCTAGCAATGGCTTATACTCCTAACACTTAGGAAACTGAAACAAGAAGATTGTAAGTTTAAATATGACCTCAGATTCATAATGAGGCTCTGCCAAACCAACAAGATGGAATCATTTGTGCCAGCTTTTCCAAGTTAAGAAAAGGCTAAGAATTTACAAGATGGCTCTCATGTGACTCTATCTGACACTAACTGAATACTCTATCTTTGAAGTACTCATAATCATCATATATGTATAAGTCTTATATGGGTCTGTGGTTCCTATTCCTAAGAGTATAGATGACCTCTCTATATGAATTTAAGTGGAAGAAAGAGACAGAGGGAGAAAGATTGGAAGAAAAAGAAGTAAGCAGGAAAGCTTTTCCCACCTCCAAAGTTTCTCTTTCTCTGTCTTTCTTTCTGTTCATGTTCAATTTAGTTAAAGACAGCTCATTTGAAAGGCTTGCCAAGGGAATCTGCTTTGCTGATGGAGTGCAAATGGAGTCTGAGTGAGGAATAGCCACAATCTGGCCTGTGTTATTGAGCAGAAAACAATATTTTCTTAAACAGCCTGAGTACAGGGTGACATAAGTATCATTAACGATTTAGCTTCTCCAAGAGGAAAAAAAAAAAGAACAAAAAACAAAACAAAAAGAAACCTCATTATTTTAACAAGGTTTTTTTTTCAGCTAAGAGGTCCTCAAGGGCATTATGAAAGGACAATCACTGATATATTTTAATATGTAAGAGTATACTGTGCAAGAGAGCTGCCAGGTTTACCACCTGGGCAGAGTACAGAAAAATTAACACAAACTACACAATAGAGTCCAATTGCATTTACTCTCCAACTTACCAAACCTCTTCCTTTGGTCTCTAATTATATGTTCATTTCATTTACTAACATATATATGCTAATTAATTAATATTTACATATAATCATATAAAAATATATTTCAGTATTAAGCATATTAAAATACAAGCACACTATCAGAGGAATAATTATGCTAAGTACTATTTTGCTATTGTTAGTGTTTTACTTATATACGAAGTGAATTGTAATTAGATGTGTTGATGACCAGTAGTATAACTATGAATGGAGGTTTGAATACAAGTGGCCACTATAGACTTACATATTCCAATGCTTGCTCATCAGAAAGTGAAGTGAGAAGACTGGAGGATGTGACTTTGTTGGGGAAATGTGTTATTGTGGGTGAGCTTTGAGGTTTCATAAGCCCATGCTGCCTACTTCCCGCCCCTTCTGCTTACAGATCAGGAAGTAGCTATAAGATGCTGCTCTGGGGCTATGAGTGCTGCCATGCTCCCTACCATGATGACAATAAACTAAAGTTCTGAAGCTGTAAGTAAGACACAATTAACTGCTTTATTATATAAGATTTGCCACTGTCATTTCTTCACTGCAATAGAACAGTGACTAAGATATATATATATATAGATATAGATAGATAGATAGATAGATAGATAGATAGATAGATAGATAGATAGAGATACATCATCTTTCCATGTACACATGCCTTGATGTGACACATTATATCATACATATATATGTATGTATATATATATATATATATGTACACACATACACACAAACACACACACACACACACACACACACACACACACACACACACACACACACATACACATACATATACAATACAACCTTTACTTAAATTAAGCCCAAACTCAAAAAAACATCAAAGCCCACCATAAATGTATTTGGTTATTTATTTTATTATTATGAGAAACTACAAGCAAATATACATTTTCATGGGCATTATATTTTGATGACACATAGTTAAAACTGTAATTCATTAAGAAATATGTTATGCATGGAAGTAATCAAGTCTTTTGTATATACATAATCATGATTAATTCTTAAACTTATATGTGAATACTTCAAATTTTCAAACTGTTGTAATATGTGATATTCATTTATACATCATTTCAAACTTATAAACTAGCATAAAATAATAAAGTTTCAATGTATCTTTTACCAGAATATTGATTTATAATGCATAATATGAATCATTTACTTTCAATAATTTTTGAAAACTGATGACAAGTAGATAAGCTATTACCCATTAATTTACCGAAATAATCATTTTGATTTATTTATATATTAACTTTAATCAGTTCTTTAAAATGTAACTAAAACAAGTGAAAATGTCTTTATTTAGGTTACAAAAAAACTGTCAGGTTTAAGATGTTCAAAGTATTACTTCCTAGTTACCAGAAACTTACAACTGTTGTATTCAGCAGTGGTAATGCCTAGGTGTCTGTTTAGAATCAGAGTTTCTGCCATGCACAACCATGTAACTTGCAGGTATCTCTTTAAACAAGTTTTTTTTGGGACAGTGAGATGGCTCAATGATGAATGACACTTGCCACCAAGCATGACAACCAATGTATGTATAATTTTTCAGACATATAAAGAATCAATCCACACAATTTGACCTCCACATCCAAGACATGTTTGCACACCTGCATACATACAAGCACACATGCAAAAACAGCCCACACATAACCTAAAATATAATTATAAGTAAGTCTATATTTAATTCTATTATTTCTGTTTGTATTTGAAATGACACCTACATACTGTTAGTCACACTGGGATGTTTAAGTTCTGTGATATTGCTTTTTTTAATAATCACAAACTGCAGCATGTATGTATGATGCAGTTTGTATCTAAAACCTAAGAGGCAAATACGTGTGTATAAAAGATAACTATTTGACTTGGTTTGAACCTGAGCAGTTCCTGTATCTAGTTCTGCGAGTTCATATAAATCCTGATATGTCTACAAGACACTTTTTCCTTGAAGTCACCCACCACATATGGTTCTTATAATGGTTTGCCTCCTGTTCTGAAGAGATCCTTGATTTCTGAGTGGAGAAGTTAGCAATTCCCCATACAATAGAGAACTAATATCCCAAACACTTAGAGACTTAAAACTCTTGGTACAAAAACGAACGACAAATAATCTAACTTAAAAGTCAGGTAGATTTAAACATAACATTCTCAATAGAGGAAACTCATATGACTGTCAAAACATTTAAGGGAATGTTCAACTTCTTTAGCCATGATAGAAATGCAAATCAAAGCTACACTTAGATTCCATCTAACACCCATCAGGACCAAGGAGAACGGCACTCCATTGCTGGTGGGATTTCAAACTTACATAGTCATTATGGAAATCAGTAGTCAGTTTGTAAAGAAGATTGGAATCAATCTATTGCAACATCCACCTTCACCACCCTTGGGCATAAGCACAAAGGACATTTCATCCTACCACAAGAACACTTACTCAACTGTGTTCATTAAAACTCTGTTAATAATAGCAACGAATTGGAAACAAGCTAGATCTCTTTCAACAGAAGATTAGATGATGAAAATGCGGTTACATATACACAATAGAGTACTATTGCTCAACTTTTTAAAAAGTGACATCTTGAAATTTGCAAACAAATGTATGGACCTAGAATAAAAATCATCCTGAGTGAAGTAACGTAGACTCAGAAAGATAAATATGGTGTGTATTTGCTTATCTGTGGACATCAACCATTAAATAAGTGATAACCAAGTTATAACCTAAGGGGATGTACAATACCCAGGGAACTAGGCAAAGCTCAATGAACTCACAGAGACTGAAACAGCAAGGACAGAGTCTACAAAGGTCTGTATTCTGGTACATCTTTCAATTAATACTTTTCTGGGACTCCTGCATACAAATGTAACTTTTATTGGCCTGAAATAATTTATAAGTTTGAGGCTTACTGCCTTCTCTGCTAACCTAGTCCTGGAAGCTTCTAGTCTCTATACAATCTAACCTAGGCCTCTGAGAGTTACTTCTAGATAGTATTACCCTTTCTACCTCCTTTTCAACTCTGGATGGCTTGTTCAACTCTGGTGTTCTGTAAGACGAGTTTTTCTGAGCAATTCAGTGATGTACTGACCTATGGGGTAGGCTATGTCAGTGCAGAGAGGAGAAAGTGCATTATATGCCCACCCAAACCCAAGAAGTTATCTCTAATCCTTACCTGCTGGGAAACAGAAAGTCAGTTTCCTCCAAGGAACTATCACTGAATATACTCACAAATACCCAAGAGTAGCTGTTGGGCACAAATAGAGATCATTTTGTGTGTGTGTGTGTGTGGTTTTGTCTTCAGTTCAGTCTGAGATACATATTGTCTTACTATGTTTTGTCTACTTGTTTGTTTTGATTTGGGGTTTCTGTGTGATTCTT
This sequence comes from Mus caroli, assembly GCF_978045245.1. NCBI lineage: Eukaryota > Metazoa > Chordata > Mammalia > Rodentia > Muridae > Mus > Mus caroli. The sequence continues at coordinate 80,920,671 of NW_028227272.1, forward strand.
TTTCCTTTGGGGGGACAAAATTATAATGTTAAGTGGGTAGAAAGGAAGGCGTCAAGGAACAAAAATATAAACTATTCAAATATTCTTTATAAATTATGTATTCTTCTATTTATAGTGATGCTATATTCCCAAAGCACCTCTATTACATTTAGTTACTCATGAGCATGGCATCTTCATTCTCCATAATTACAATCACACTTTTTTCAAGGTACCAAACATAACTCCTGATATGTGTAGGAGTGTGTCATCCTTTGCACTCATAATATCACAAGCAGGTTTTCTCTGTTAACAAACACATATTTTGTTTGGTGCAAACAATACTTTAGATTAAATGGAAAAAAGTTACAGTTTATTCTCAAACAGGCATAAACTTGACCCAGTAACGTGGATTCAGTTTGATCAAAATAATATATCATTTCCTTAAAAACAATCATACTTTTCATATTTACCTAGGGGAAAAACATACATCATCTTTTTTTTTCTATAATTCAAATGAATTGGTTGGAACGTGCTGAAAGGAAGTTAGCACAAAACAATATCTTCTATGGGTTTCAGATCCTATCTGATGACATGCATTTTGGTTACCCAAGGGTAGTAGTCCCATAAGTTAACACATTTTAAAAGGGCTTTGCTTCACACTTTGAAGAACGGTGACTCAGAAATAGGGGTGAATGAGGAATGACTGACTTCTAAGGGAGCTTGTGATAATCTTGGTTCTGAGTCTGTAGCATTGCACATTCTCCTCCATAATCAAGAGTTCTAATCAGTTAATCTTGTAGAATCTTTCACATACGAAATGACTTTTTGTGAGAGCTTCAGTTTATACACTCAATCAAAGAAAAAAGAAAAGAGTATAATTATGCTGATTTAATCCATCCATGTATTTCAAAATGAATTATTATATTGAAGTCAGTGGGAATTCTAATTAGTTTGAGTAAAATCTCCCATTCTGAGAGTACAGAAAATACACCATAGAGTATTCATCCTTAAATGGGATATCTATAACACATCTCTTCCTCCTGTGAAGAGGGATCATCATGTAAAAATGTATAGAGAGTCTGTATAAGCCAGATGTTGCAGAGGACAGATTCAAAATATTAATTTTTAGATATGACAGCTCCCTTGTGTATTAGAATTCGTAGTGTTTGAGTGGCACATATGAGAACCAATAAGATCATGCTAGCAAAATTATAGTCTGAATGTTGGGAGAAGGTGGTTCATAAAATCCCACTGATGGCTGAGAAGCTATTGGCTTCTAAACAAGACGGCTACTAAACAAGAGTCAGTTTTCTTAAAACATGTGGCTTATCTAGTAGGTACATCATGCTCCAGAGGATGGACCCCACTTTGCATAATGGCAGCACTAAACTGAGTTGGATAATAGAGAGAGAGAGAGAAAGAGAGAGAGAGAGAAAGGGAGGGAGGAAAGGAGAGAGAGAGGGAGGGAGGGAGGGAAGGAAGGAAGGAAGGAAGGAAGGAAGGAAGGAAGGAAGGAAGGAAGGAAGGAAGGAAGGAAGATAGAAAAGAAGGCAAGCAAACAAGAATGAAAGAGTTTATATGTTTAGAAGGAAGAAAAGTTATAGATGTGGGAAAGATTGTGGAGATAGAAGTACAGTGGATATAGTCAAAACAGATTGTATACTTCTATAAATTTTTAAATGATACATACAAATGCATTTAATGTGTAAAAAGAGTTGCCACCCTCGTACAAAAAGAAAGTCAGAAAATTGAAGGAAACATTAAGATATCTAGAAAATGAAATTTCCTTTGGATAAAAGCAAAAGTGATGGTGTTTTATTCACACTTAGGGCACCTGAATTTGTCACAGTGTTCCTGAAAAAGATACTGGGAAAGAGAACTGAGTATAGAACTCTCCATGAGAGTAAGTCTTCATCAGGTAGGCAGCAATTTGTCTGCTATTCAAGCTCTAGGACATGGTGCTTCACCCATGCAAATACTGACAGCACTAAACAGAATCAGTGTGTTTGACAAAGGAAGAGTGCATGGGAAGGAAAGTGGGAGGGAGACATGGGTTACAGAGAGTGCTGGTATACAATTGATCAAAAACTCTTTATGTGACATATAGAATGCTCAGACTGTAAAGATAAATACAAATATGACAATGAATATTCAAGTGTGCTTCATGGTAAAGTATTCTTCACTGGTAGGGTAAAATTAAGTATGTTATGTTTGCATGCTTTCTCAAGCTTCCTAGCTATTGTAATGTGAATTTGAGCCATCCCAATTCAAAGTGAGTTTCTGTGTCATGTTTTGTCCAGGTTGAGTGATTGAGTAGCAGATTTCCTATATGTTATTTTCCTTCCCTTTGTAAATAACAATGGCTCCAGCACAGAGGAAGAGAATTTAAAGTGAGAATTAGACATAAAAGAAAAATATTTCTGTTGTGAGAAATCCTTCATCATTATAGTTTACTTGTGTTGTTGTATTGAAGGCTCTTATGCCAGGAAATCCAATAGTCTAGAAAATAATACAATATTATAGCAAGAAAAGTATTTCTTTTCTAAAAGTACTCACTTTACTTTCTCGGTAATAGAATTGTTCTCCAACCAAGTATGGAACACACACATAAAGTCAGATGACCAAACACAAATCATTTCCATTAGTATTTCTTTGGAAAGTACAAAAACGGTGAAACGCAGAACCACGAGGCAGGATGAATGGTAATATAGATTCATATTTCAAATTTGAATATAAAAAGTAATTTAGCTCAGAAAAATATCACCAATGATCAGACCAAAATGGCCTTTATAAAAATAATTTGAGTTATTCAAATTTTCAGTGCTTATAAGCAAACCTGAGTCTCTAGCGAATATTCAAGATTCTGAGTACACACACTAAACAATTGACCTTCATCACATTTTATATTAAGCAATTACTTCATACACAGGTTTCAGAGTTCTGGGTGTGTTTTTTTTTAATAACTTAGCCATGATTTATTATTTTCTTCATCTTCTTTGTTAATTAGGTTTCACTTTCTTAGTTTTATTTTGTAATATTATTTGATTTTCCTTTACGATCTACCATAACGGGGCTTATCAGTTTCTTCTTGATATCTTCTTTTCATGAAAATCAGTGTTCTAAAAATGTGTTTCATTAAGTCCAAGTCATTATAAGGAAGAAAGAAAATTACTAAAATGACCATGCCATCATTAATTCATGTTATTATTGATGCATGGTGAAAATATGCTCTATAGCATTGTTAGCTACAAAAATTAATTAAAATTGGCAAGCTTAGAGCAATTATATACTTAAATTCAATTAATTTCTTTAATTATGTGTGTTCTTGTCTGTCTGTATTGATGTATATACAGGTGGGTATAACTATATGTTGTGGCAGGAAAGGACATTGGGTTCGTCTGGAGCTGGAGTTACAGATGGTTGCAAGCCACACAATTTGAGAACCAAGCTTGAGGTACAAAGGCAATACTCACTCCTACTTGCTGAGCCATCCTCTTATATGCAACTTATAATAATAATGTAGTACATGAACAATTTGATGAGTGTTTCATTTTGTACATGTTTAGTCTGAAGCAATGAAATACAGCAATACCCAGGGCCACTGGAATAGTACGAGGACCATCAGCTGACTCCCTCCTAGGAATCCAGTTATGTCCTTCCTCGCCCTGGATGGTTATTTTCTTTGCGAATGACAAAGTGTATAGGAAATGGAAGGTGAACTAAAGAGAGACACTGTTGTTAACCTTCATGGGTGCATCACAAGGATAAGGTGAATTTCATATTGATGCAGCTGTTCTTACCAGTCATATCCCTATCTCTCCTCCTCTGTGACCCTCTAATTAAGGCCAATCAATTGGTTGGCCAAGTTGGTATTACATATGACTCCCCCTTTTTAGTCTGTCATCGAGACTCCATCTGGAATGAGCAGACATTTTTTTCATGACTCTGCAAAAGCAAAGCCAAGATATTTTAAGTCCTTTTAAGAAAACTAAAACATTATCTTTAAAACAAAACTAATATTCAATTTCCAATACAAACTTGAAATGATCATTCTCTATATGAATTCACTTACATTATGATCTTCTGAAATGCTATAATAATGAGAATTTTTCTTCGCTAACCATATGATATCAACACTGAAATTTTACTCCCTCACATCAAAGATGTTTCCATCCGCATCAGTTGTCCCCACGCATACTCAGTCACAGGCTCGGCAATCTGCAGTTCTGCTCCTCCTTGTCATTTCTCATTAATACACTGGCTATGTCACTGTCACTCCACGACTTCTCACTGTCATTTGACTGCCGGAGTTCATTATTTCTAATTGCTGTTTTATGCCACTCTTTGATCCATCAGTTTTTAATGTTCCACTTAATTGACTTCTTTGTTTAAATGATGTGAGGAAAACTGCAGATAAATTTGTCATTTATCTTATGAGATCTGATACAAGAATGTTTAATTTGATTTTACATTTCCTAAATAGAGAAAGTAAAGGAATACTTTGTGCATTTGATTTATATGTCTATCCTATCATATTAGCCTATGACCTTCTGAAATTAGCTTCAGAGGGTTTGGAAACAATAAGAGCATGCTGGGTTTGTTTGTTGTAAATGGGTATGGTTGGTCCTTAGTGTTTTAATCTGAAACATTTCACATAGAAATACATTTAAGAATTATACCTATAGTCTTTTCATTATCATTCAATTAACCCAAAAATATAAATGTAAAATATATATATATATATATGTATAAAAATAAACATGTAAAATGTGTATATATATATATATATATATTTGGTATAATCTCATTCATGTATTTACTTTATAATATTTATTGAGTTATCAGTATGTTCAATATATTATTACGAGTACCAGACTTTCAGAAGTATATAAATCAAAGTCTGTGACACATTAGGCAAGCTTATAGTCAAAAATTAACATACAATATATTAGGAAAAATCCTAAGAACTTTAAAGAAACAAATAAAGGAAGGAGAATGTGAAGTGCAGGAATGGTTATACAAAATGATAGGTGAAAACAAAATTTTAAAATATAAATAGAAATATGTTGCTAAAATACTTTTAATGAAATTAAAACTATACATTTTTTTTTCATGTCAACAATCTAAATCATGACAGATCAAAATGTTCCAAATTACCATAAAATTATCAATATCTATATTCCTCCTTAGAATAGATTATATGTAAATATTAACACTAGAAATCTGCTTTTCACTCCAAATGGAACAAAACATGCTAAAAATAATTTTATATAATATTATGACAAATGAAAACATATACATCCATATAAATGTGTGTTACATTACAATAACTATAAATTAAGACAATCCACTTTCTCCATTTCATATGTATCCTTCAGTCTGAAGTCTGTCCTCATAGATTGCAGACTTGAAGTTTCTCTTCCCCTAATGAAGGGAGCCTACTATGAACCACAATAACTGCTTTAGGAAGTCTCTGTCCTCATGAGATAACCACTTAACAGATGACAGTACTGCAAAATACAATCATAAAAAGATGTTAGAACTTCAGTGTTCAAATGAAGTAGGGAGGAAATTCCAATATTCAGACCATAGCAATATCTCTCCATTTACAGAATCTACTTAATCTACTCCAGAAATTATTTGTCCTTTGTACTCCAGAAGACTGTCATAACTGTTTGTTCTTCAGGTTCTACTTCATATACACAGATAGCATCAGCATCAGCCACCACCTCTTGCTCTCTAGTTCTTCCCTTCCTCTGTCTTTCTGCAATAATAGCTTCTTCAGTATTCATCTCTACAAATACAAAAATGTCCTCCTCTCTTAATCTCTGTATCCCTAGTCCTTCAACTCTCAAATTGTTAGCAAGAAACTTTTCACCACAGGATGAAAATGTTCTTAAAACAGAACATGAATGTTTATAAACAAGCTCATTGAATTCTATTTCTCTCAGGATAAATTTCTAGTGATAACTTTAATGATTTAAAAATTATAAATTTATATACTTTACTGATAAATCATATTTTCAAAAACTTATAAAAACATACTTTATAATTTGTGAGCACTTTTTTCAATAGTGTAAACTGAGTCTAATGACAAAAAAAATCATAAAATATTTTAGAATAATTTGAATTTCTTTATATTTTTTTATCTCCTACTAGATTTACTTAGAAATATTCAAGTGGATAGAATACCCAACTATATACATTTCAACTTTATTCAGAATAGCTAGCATCCATAATGTCCCTCAACTGAAGAATGGATAAAGAAAATGTAGCATATTCACAGTAAGGAGTGTTAATTACCTGTTAAAGATAGCATTTATGACTATTGCCAGAAAATTGATAGAACTAGAAATTAAAATCTTCCCAAAGGGATTACCCAGACCTGTAAAGACAAACATGGTATGTACTCACTTATAAATGGTTATTATCTGTAAAGGAAACCTCACTACAATGCACAGACCTAGAGTGGCTAAGTGCTAGGGGAGACTCATGAACATCTCTGAGAGGGGACATAGAATAGATATTACTTGTACTAGAGTTGGGTGTGGACAGGACCTAGAGGGATCAAGTGGGAGAAAGGTAAATTTAGAGAGTACTGAGACAGAGATTGAAGGGACAAGGAAAAACCTAGTGCAATGGAAATTAAGGAATCTATGAGAAAGACCCTTGCAAAGAGTCCTAGTAATGGGGAACACAAAGCCTGACTGGTCATCTCCTGAAACCAGGCAAGGCTTCTGGTGGTGTAACTGGACAGCAAGTCAGCCTCAAAACCTGCAATATGTCTTACCTACAAGACATGTAAGGGTAAAGGTAGCACAGAAATTTTGGTGTGGCCAACCAATGACTGGTTGAGCTTGAGGCCCACACCATAAGAAGCACCTTACCTCTGACACTTCCTGGAGGACCATGACCAGGCTTGATAGCTCAGAATCTGGACTTCAGAAGCAGATGCAGAGAGCCAGGTCAAACACTAGGCAGAGCTCAGGGAATCCTGAGGAAGACAAGGAGGAAGGATTATCAAAGCCAAATGGGTCAAGAACACAAGAATACCCACAGAATCAACTAAACAGGCCTCATATGAACTCACAGAGACTGAATGGATAACGAGAGAGCAGACAAGGATCTGATATATGCTATGGTTGTGTCACTTGGTCTTTTCCTGCAACTCCTGACACTAGGAATGGGGGCTGTCTCTGACTCTTTTGTATGTTTTGAGAACCCTTTCCTCCTATTGGGTTACCTCTTCCAGCCATACTATGAGGGAAGGTGCCTAGTCTTATTGTGACTGACTGCCATGTTTAGTTGTTATCCCTTGGAGGCCTGCCCTTTTCTGAAGGGAAAGAAGTGTATTGGGGAAGAAGATAAGTGAGGGAGGGTGTAAGGGGAGATGATGGATGGGAAACTGCAGTCAAAATGTAATATAGGTGAGACTAAGCTTTGAAAATTGGAAAATAAAAAAAAAATTACTTACTGTGATAAGTAAACTAACATATGTCCTTTAAGAACTTTGGGAAATATTTTAGGTAATTTAATAGAGATGATTCATTTCCATCGGGTGGTTCTCAAACCAAAACTTTCAAAGACTATCAAGAATCAAACTCAGTATAACAAAGAGCAAAATATAGTCTGCTCTGTTTTGAAAGTCTTGTTTTTAATGTAATTACCCTGAAAAAAAATTGACAGTGATTTGATCATAAAAACAACAGCTCTATAACTATATGAGCTTCAGATCCTTTAGCTATAGAGAGAAAATAAACTCGTGAAAACTTTTATCATTTTTGCTTTCCCAAGGCAAGCACAATAATTTTCTTTAAAAGATGTCTAATACTACTTCACTGGTGAATATCGAAATAGAATCCAACATACCATGATACTGCAGACTTACTAACTTTATACAGTAAGATACAACTCTGTTAAGTAAGAATAATTAAATCCAACATCATTATAATTAACTTGATCCAGAGAAAATAGCATCTCAGTAGAAAAGAACTGCTGAGCATCCATCATATTAAAAGTTATCTCACACCCTGATCCCACAACAGACCCAAAGCGAAAACAGAACAATTATCTATGTGCACCTAATGCCAAAGCTAAGACAGAACAAGCACATAAAAATTGTAGGAGCATGAGAGGATCCTTACCTTTTCATTTATGTTGTTCCCACCTTCTTTCTCCAATTTCTTACTGACCATGATTGCTTTTTAAATGAACTTCTCTAAGATCTATCCTGGTAGTCTCAATTCCCGACTTTCACACTTCCAAATTGCTTTCAAAACGTCTATCAGACTAATTTTCACAGGACCATCTTCCACATCATACCCTCTGACCAGGAATCAGGATGATTTGATCTGACTGCCAGCACTCACTGAGTACGTACACAGATAGTTATTACCTAACTGTGTTTCAGACGGCTCTTTCCTTTTCTCCAAAGTGAGCAATGATTAATCCACTCAAGGCAGATGTAATTTGGAAGCCATATGCATGATCCAATGCCATATTTGCTCCTTCATGGACTAGCCAGTAAGTATTCCCAATTCTCAGAATCCTCTTTGGTATTCAGTTACCAAACATATGCAGATGATATCATCTGTCCTCTAGACAGACTTTCAGTTTTCTTCTTTTGTTTTCTATCACATTTAGTATCCAAAAAACATAAAGGTGCTTCCTGTTTCTGAGCCTATAATATTTAGTCAGTGCCTCAAAACAACTCCTCCTCCTCACTCTCTCTTGTTGACAAGTTGACATCATACTTTGGGAAAAGCAGAAATCAAGAACTCAACACCTATTTTCCTACAGTTAAATCATCCAGGTCCCATCTTTTATGTCAGCTTTCCTCTCTCTCTCTCCTTCCCTTCCCTTCCCTTCCCTTCCCTTCCCTTCCCTTCCCTTCCCTTCCCTTCCCTTCCCTTCCCTTCCCTTCCCTTCCCTTCCCTTCCCTTCCCTTCCCTTCCCTTCCCTTCCCTTCCCTTCCCTTCCCTTCCCTTCCCTTCCCTTCCCTTCCTTTTATTTCTTTGGAATCCACTATCTTCGGGCTACTCAACAGCTCTGCCTACTCATTACCCTTGATAACTCCTTGTTACATGATTAAAAAGATCCAAGATAAAACAAAGAATCTCAGCATATTTTTCTCAAGAGAAAAGATGGAAACAAAGTCTGCTTTTCTTCCAGTGTTTACTTCTGTGTATCACTGGCAGCAATCAACACAAGATTAATTCATCATCTGTTCTGTCTTCTGCTTGTTCTTCACACATAATAGTGCATCACAAGTTAAGAAGATTATATCAGCTTCCCTCGGTGACACCTTTATCCTCTCTACCTGTAACTCTACATGCTTGTAAAGCATGTCTTCCTTTTCCTTTGGATCTGAGCAGAGTACTGTGCGACTTGTGCCCACAGAGTCTTCTACAGAAAGTCTAGAAAGTGATGGTTGTTAATAAAGCAATGATCTTATTTACCTTTATTTCTCTGTTTATGAAGTAATAACACTGTTTACAAATCCCATACTTCTAGACACATCACTTTCCTTTGTCTTCTGTGAAGACTCTCAGAGATTTCTAATTCCAGAGACACTTTCTCATTTCCCTATTTTCTCTTCTAACTGTTCATTTAAAATTTGATATTCACAAATTTCCCTTCCTCCCCAATGCGGGCTCCTCTGTTAGATTTTCTTATTTATGCTGTCTTATTTATACTGACTACTTAAATATACTACTCTATCTAGCACAATGACAATAGAGTAAAGCCTTTTACAACAAATCAATCCAGAAAAATGTTAAGAGGCAGAGACAGTGGGTGACCACTGAAACCATATATATGAAAGCAATATGACAATTAAATGTAATAACATGCACCTGCTATGACTGTGTACACAATACAAACATGAGATGAGGCTAGACTGGAAGACAAGCAAAAATTCAATCCCTAGTGGAGGAGCTATTGGTAATTGATGGCTAAAGAGAATGAGTTACATTTCTTCAAGGGTAAAGTCCCACAGACTATCTAAGCACCAAGAACATGTCCTGAACACACAGGAGGGGCAGAGTGGACTCTGGATGTGGAACAGGAACCATAAATTCTGGAAAGAATAGGCAAGAGGGAGATAGAGAAGAATTACAATGGAGGAATAGAAGTAAACTTGATTTCCAATGTCTTGATTTTACTTTAGATATTATAATAACCACAATTCTCCATTCCCCTTTCTCCATTCAAACCTTTCCATATAATCCTCCCATTCTCCTTCATATGCATGGTGACTTTTACATTCAAATATATGCATATATGTATTTGTGCGAACATGCATATATATAAGTATAATGGTTTAGACCAGATATTACTTTTATGTATAGTTTTTATTAGCTTGCTTTAAAAACACTAAAAAGCATAAGTAAATATTTTAAAAATACATTGTAAAATCACCCAAGTAATGTGAATTTCCTTGTTTTAGTACCAGATAGCTTTGTTTATGATATTTGCTAGTTATAAGTTTAATATATTTTTAGGACTCTTCTATTATTTTCCCCACTGTTATAGTATGGTTTACATAAAAATTAATGTTATACCTTTATTATTATTTTTACTTTTTGTTTCTGATATACACAAAAGTCCTAGAACTGCAGTTTGATAAGTGATGTTTACAATATTTGTCAAGTCAGTAAATATCATATAATAATATACATTATAATGTTTAATGGAATTCAGTTATGATTAGTTCTTGATTTTTTAATTTTTAAAAATTAGACAATGCTGCTTGACAATATATCATGCAACCATAATTTTAAAAGGATAGCAGCTATGAAATTAAAAGGCACTTTGTTGGTTTATGGTAGCAGTGTTGTAAGCTGTTGTATAGTAGAGGTATTTCAGACATGAATGAAGATTAAGACACTGCACACTAATCTAAGGTATGTCCTAATTTTTAAAACTTTAAGAACAAGAGATCATTTGTATTGGAATAGAAGTTTTTGTTGTAAATATGTCTTACAATGCAATAATAAATCATTTCAACTCTATCAGAAAATACTCTCATTTTCTCTACAAAATAGTGCTAGTTTTATGCTTAATGAGTTATAAGATAAACTATTTCAGTGACATAATTTTAGAAATCAATACTGGACAACTAACATAGCACACCAGGTCTTTTGATCAGTATATTCGCTTCCTTCTTATATTCCATTCAGTATTAGCATTTGTTTTATAGTCATTAACAATTAAATCTGTATTCAGAATCCTCATTGTAAAAGGCTGTTTTAAACAAGTCATCTCTCTATGAAAATATTATTGATATATATTTTTAACCATTTTGTATATGGATCTCTGCAGAGTCCATGAACTCTCACCATTTAAAAGAGGATTGATTTGAAATGCTGTGTTCCCAATAAAACAATTTGATTCTCTCTAAAAGCTGCTTCTTTTATTTTAACTTTCAATATTTAAAGAAACCCCCTACTTTCAAAATTTTACCATGTTAGTATGTATATTATGGGGTCCTGTATAATATTTCCATAATTACATAAGGATGTTCTGTTAATCATAGTTATCTAATAGAACAGACCTGATAGAAGGCGTGTGTGTGTGTGTGTGTGTGTGTGTGTGTGTGTGTGTGTAAGAGGATTTGTTGGATTAGTTTGAATGATATGGTTGAGAAAGCTGAACAATGGGTGTCTCACACTGAAAGGATAAAAGTCTGGTTGCTGCTCAGTCCACAACTCTAGATGTCAAAAAAGTCCCATTTGACTGATTTCTACAATAAAAAAGATAAAGATTATAAAAAAGAATCTCTGCATTAACCTCAGATCAGTCCCTTCAAGGTAGTTATTATCTAACACTCTATCATCAGGTCACCTGTACTTGCCCCATGTTAAAATAATGGTCTGCTGGAATCTGTCAAAAACTCTCAGGTATTCCCTTAGCACATTCTACTTCTCTGATATCATTGCACGGTATTGACTTTTGTGGGTCTTGTTATACTTTCATCAAAGGCTATGGCAGTAGGTGTTGGCTCATTTAGCTTAGTATCTTGAAGATTAATTTCTTTAGCGCAGTGATTTCCCCAGTAGCACAGGTATTGATAAATGACTTATGATAATGCAAGGGCATTTTTTTCTGAATTGCCGTGTATAATTATCTTTGAAGTTAACGCACACTAATTAGAACCCAACCTTCCTTGTTATTGTGATAACTGAAGATCAATTTGCTAATCACTAAATGACACAAGAGCATGACAGGGTTATTACAGATTATCTCGGCCTGATAGGCTCCAGCTTTGGCTGATGTCTGGAAGCCTGCCAGGACTTCTGGACTTAAGTCAAGGTTAAAGCAGCAAACTGTCCAGTTGGCACAACAGTTACCAGAACATCTGAGCATCCAAGGAAAGCACAAATGGCTTCCCTAGGAGGCATAGGTTCTCCTGTAGCTCACTTTGGACTATTTTTTCAGTGAGACATTTCTATTCAACTGGTGCTGGGACTTGAAAGTCTCTCGATTTACTCTTAGCTCATAAAAAAGGGCACATGATGCTTCTAGGCAAATTTTAGAGCTGAAAGAAATATATTTGTTTATTCTAGTAGTCAATTTACTCTCTTTTTTAGAAAAAAAAATGCAATCATCCAATATTCTCACAACAATTTCAAGATGGAAATGTTATGATTGGAAAGTAGATTTCCAAGAAAACCTCCATGTAAACAGTATCAGGTAACTGACTACACATCCTCGAAAACAAAATCTCAAGAAAGCTGTTTCATTTGTCCTTTAATGTTTCTTGTGATACATACAGCACTGTATCATCAAATCATGAAATCAAATACACTATTAAGTATCTCTGTTTATGTAAGAGCCATAAAAAATAGAATGTACGTGTATTTCCAAGAAAACATTTGTCTATAAACAAAAAAATTGAACACAGAAATATTCCTTAATGCTTACTAAATATTAAGCAACTACAACAATTTATCTCAAAATAATTTCTTTGAAACCATATCATCCATAAATTCAATCTTCAATCTTATCTTCATAAGATGCATTCATGATATTTAAATATGTTGCTTGCTTGCTTATTTTCCGTTACCACTCCCCAAATCGATATATTTTATTTTTCAAATATAGCATATCAGGGTTATTTATTTCTGAAATATTTCATGAAAATACAGGAAAACAAATGATATTTTTAAAAGATCATTACCTTTGCATTAGCATTGTTAAGTTATAATTAATAAAGCTATGAGGCATCATTTTAGAGTACTATGATAGATATACCTGAGAAGTCTGAAAATATCTCTGTAAATTAAAAATGAAACATGACAAAATACACAAATATAAGAATCATCTGACTAGTGAGATAGCTCTGTCTACAAAGAGGTTATAATGAAAGTGTGAAGACCTCATTTCAGATGCCCAGAACTCATGTCTAAAGCTAGCCATAGCACTATAAACCTATAAGCCCTGCAGTGGAGAATTGAAGACAAGCCAGTCCCTGGAGCTGGCTGGACAGCTAGTCTATCCAAACTGGTAAAAAGGTTCTATAAAAAATAAACTAAGAAGTAAAGTAGAGAGAAATTCAGGAATACACCAATACCACCTTCTGTCCTCCTACACACACACACACACACACACACACACACACACACACACACACACACATACATCTATGCATTTAATATAAAAAAGCCTATACTAATGTCCCTTAATAACTCTAGGTTTTTATTTTTATGTACTATTTTTTCTATCATATGAATGGATGGTTTAAAGAAGTATGTGAATGGATGTTCTCTAAGGGCATAAACTATAAAAGCCCTAGAATCTCACATTAGGGCATCCAGTAATTTTGAAGCCGAAGGGAACAGAATAAACGATAAAGTTCTATTTATGTCTATCTCCCTTGTATGCACTGGACAATCATGTACGTAGAAGGCAGGGCACCTGCATCCTGAAACAGCAACAGCTTCTGGAATTTTTGCAGCAGAAGTTAGCTGAGAAGGGATTAGCATTATGGAAGAATTAAAACTCATGCAGGAGCAAACTAATTTTAGAACAAGCTTTGAAGGAAGCAAGTCCAATTTCCACCTGTGCTACAGACCTAAAAGGTTTGTACTCGCTGCAAAGCCTCTGTGTGTGTGTGTGGTTGACAGTGGCTGGGTCTAACAGCAATCACTGGCTAGTTGTGAATGTTGTTGGGTGTGGGGCCTGATGAATGAAGTGGGTGGGCAGCGACAGCATTCCTTCAATTAGCTTTCTGTAAGGAGTAATGGCTGCCAAGCTCACTTTGTTAGGGAAAGATTGCAAAGCTGTACTCCTACTTAATTATTGCAGCAGTCTTTACCTCAGCTGCTGGGTTTGGCATAGGTTCTGTGGATTTTCTGTGTGATCTGCCAACGCTGCTTCTGTTGTCTTGGCTTGCTGAAAACTCTCCTGGAAAGAGCCCAAGGACAAGGGTACGCCCCACCACAGTGGTGCCAACTGAATACTTATGCCTCTTCCTGGGCATCCACCTTGATATAGGGGTGCACAGAAGAATGTTTTTCCCTGGGCTCTTCATAGTGTTGGAGTGCCCACTGAGTAAGGCCTTTCCCAGGTCGTCATCTTGTTATGGTGTCCATTGAGTTCTGAGAAACAGTTTCTAAGAGGCATAGAACTGATCTCTGGAGCTGATTCAGTACATTGACAGACATCTTCACTTAACCTTTGGGTTCCAGTGATTAATCCCCATGTACATCCAATCACTGAGCCCGTTTCTAGACTTATAGTTATACTCTCCTACAGAGCGGTTGTAACAGACGTGACAGGAATGCTTATAGCACAAACTTAGATGGTTCTGAGAAACAAACCTTGTTTTATTTTTAGTCAAGGCTTGACAAATACTCATATCTCATATTTGATTTATTATAATATCCTACTCTAGGAAAAATGACAATATTTTTTAAATTTCTGTGATAATTCTGAGTAGCCTAGTTTTTTGAGAATCATAAAAATCTTGCATGTTCACAGTGACTCAATAATGGTATTGACATGAGATGCTCAATTTTTTACTGTAAGGATCCATGAACCATCTTACTTCTAAGTTTGTCCAATCCAGGTATCCTCTAATCATTTTTAAAGTTACTCAGTCTTTTCTTTTCCTTTAAGATAAAAAAACAGGATATACTGTAAACAATGTCTCACTTCTGGAAGCTGCAAAACCAAAAATTAGAACTCTGCATCTGGTGGGATTTATTTTTCATTATTTTTCAAGGTAAGCCATAGATAGATGGAAACAAGAAAGGGAAAGAGGGAGAAAATAAGGAAGAAAGAGGAGAGAAAAAAAGATATTTCTTTTATCTATAGCTAATTTACCATTGTGATAACATTCTATCCACTTATGTGATTGTTGACCTCATGTATCAAAAACCTTCTAAGGGATTTATATCTTTACACCACTAAAATATATTTAAATTTCACTATGGGTTTTGAGGAAAATACTCAAAATATAACATATGATGCATCCCATAATATCTGTTACTAAGAATAATTTTCATGTCGTTATGATTGCCATTACAAAATATCATCACAAAGCTACCATCTTTTCTACCAAATTATCATTTGGCCTATTGAAATCTATCCCTACTGCTTTAAATATGAAAAGAGGGGTCTGCATTAAAATTGAAATACAGGGAACACATGAAACATACTATCTAGCTCCAAGTTGATACATTTTGCTCTGAAGTTTTTCAGCACTCTTATATCAGATTTCAATTTCAATTTTAATAAAATAAATATGAAGCTAATTTTCATATTACCATTGAAGGACACTCCTTCTTTGTTGACTACTGTTGTGCTATTTTTTCTATGCTAAGTTTTATGGGGATATCATATTTTCCTTGGTCAAGTTCCTAGACTACTAAAATAAATACTCTAAAAATTGTTTCCAGAATTGTGGGATGGATTAATGGGCAAAGTTGCTTGTCACCAAGACTGGAGACTTGAGTTCAATCCCAAGGTCCTGCAGGCATAGATACGGTTCTAACCTACATAAAATGTGCCCCTTGCCTTGTACCTATACAACAGGACACGTGGACATGCATGTATACACAATTGCACATGCATAGTCACTAAATAAATATGTGTAATTTTAACTTAAAAATCATTTTACTTCACAAGTGTGAAAATAAATGGTAGATGAAAAATGAAATGTTTGAAGACAGAAACAATAATGGAGTTAGACATAAATTTTGGAATGTATTTAGTAGAATAAACTCGAGATTAGCAGTCCTTTATATAGGTAAAATTAGGTAATAATTTCAACATAATGCAAACTTTGTGCAATATGTTTGATAAATATTCATAATCAGTATTCTCTCTCTTCCTCACCTCTGTTCCTCTTTCTGACCATTCCTACTTCCTCTGTTTAAGTTTAGTGTCACAACTACAAGTTCCAAAGACTAAATATCCTCTGTGAATTCAATGATGTTATAAGACTGAATATAACTGAATATAACTGACTGAAATAATAAGGGATAAAAATCATTTAAGAAACCTGAACCAGTTGAACAACTAGGTTAAAGAAATAATAATATTTATTTTAGGACAATATTAGTACTGAAAATATCAATTGAATAATAATGTAAAATATTAATAAATTGATTCATTAATACATATATTAGGTAGTATTTAAAACTCTATCATGACACATCCAGCTATGCTGTAAACATCTTCTTTAATCTAAACTTAAGTCTTAAGTCAAGTCAGATATTTGATGGTGCTCCAACAAGTTCTGTGTCACCATTGCCCTAGAGTATTTTGGAAGCAGGTCAAGGTTTTTGTGGTAGGGATGGTGTCCAGTTTCTCTTTTGGTAGCCTGCAGAGAAGCTTCTTGCATCAATGAGACTGGAACATAGACTTTAAGAGTCCATGTAGGCGAGCCGGGCGTGGTGGCGCACGCCTTTAATCCCAGCACTCGGGAGGCAGAGGCAGGCGGATTTCTGAGTTCGAGGCCAGCCTGGTCTACAAAGTGAGCTCCAGGACAGCCAGGGCTATACAGAGAAACCCTGTCTCGAAAAACCAAAAAAAAAAAAAAAAAAAAAAAAAAGAGTCCATGTAGGCACCAGCTTGATTTCTCCATGTTGAGTATGTTGTGTGAATATTATAGTTAGCAATGGAGCTCTGCTGTCAGTGTGCTGAGAGCAACCCTTTGTCTTAGCATCAGCCTGGGTTGTTTGGAAAATTTTATTGGACTTTCTAGGTCAACAAGTTAATAGTTAATGGTACATAGATCCTGCACTGTAAGATGTGCCTGGCTACAAGAGATGGCCAGAGACTCCATATACCCTAAAACTAGATTACTCATTAGGATCTCCTCATTAGATCCCAGTAAGTTTCCACTACACTGGGTTTCCACACAGCTCTCCAATGCCCCTCCCACATTAAGCTATATCTCCCCATACTCTTCTTACATTTCATTTCCTCCCTACCATAGTCCCTCCTACTCCTTGCCCTATCTACCCCTTGTCTACATTGAAAACCTTTCAAATTCCCAGGGTTATCCATGTACCCCACCAACACACACACACACACACACACACACACACACACACACACACACACACATCTCCTTCTTCTTTTTACCTAACCTCTCTGGTGAATGAACTCTGGCCAGCACAGACTTTGTGAATATGATAGGTCTTTGCCCTCTTTTCCACCCCTCTGCATTGCTAAAAGTCATTTGATTACATTCCTAAAGCTAGCCAACAAACAAGGCAAAGTCTATTGCCTTATTTGGCCACTTCTCCTGAGACTGACTGCCAAAGTCCAGATATCAATGTATTGAAATTTAGCAAGTCAAAGACCCCCTTGGTTCACCTAATTAACATGCCAAATTAAAATGGAACTCTCATGCTAGTACAGAGTTTCTGCCCTTACCTTTTTTAAAACATCATTTTCCTGTGGGCCATGTTGTTCTCTATACAGAGGAGGTCCTTCATTCCTCCAGGACAAATACCCTATACCTTTCCCTAATATCCTCCCCTTCTCCCTCATCCTCTATCTCCTCCATTTGCTTCTGATTCCCTACCCCATTCTCCTCTGGGTTGAATGAGTCTCCTTTGTGCTAAGAACTTGGGCTTTGGGATCCTGAGCCAATACATTTCCTCTTATGTGTAGGTTTATAGATTGTAGCTTGGTTATCATTTATTTAATGGATAATGTCCACTTATGTGTGAATACATGCTATATTTGGTTTTTTTGGGTCTGAGCTACTTTACTCATGATGAATTTTTCCACTTCCATCCATTTGTCTGCAAATTGCATGGTGTCATTTTTTAAGTTTTTAACTTATTCTTCTCTCATATATTACAAAAGTACATTTCACTCACAGTTTCCCCCCATCCTCTCCTCCAAGGCCCTTGCCAGACTCCTCAGTCCTCATTCACCATCCATTTCTCCTCTGTTTCTCTTCATAAAAAGGCAGACCTTCCAGGAATAATAACTACACACAGCATATCAAGTAAGACTAGGGCACCTCCCCTCTATTAAGGCTGGAGAAGGCAATCAAGTTGGAGGAAAGGGATCCCAAAAGCAATCAAGAGTCAGAGTTGGCCCCATTCCCACTGTTTAGAATCCTAGCAGATCAAGCTATGTGCAGATTATAGGGTTGGTTTGTTTTAAAAACCTCCTTCTTTCTAATTAATTGTTTATTTTATTCCTTTACATTTCAAAATTTCCCCCCTTCACAGTCTCCCCTCCACAAACTTCCCATTCCACCCCCACTTTATCTCTAAGAGGGTGCTCCACCACCCACGTACCCACTCCAACTTCACCCCTCTAGCATCCCCCATATCCTAGAGCAACAGGCTTCCAGAGGACTGAAGGTTCCCCCTCCCACTGATGCCAGATAAGGCAGTCCTATGCTACACATGTAGCTGAAGCCATGGGCCTATCCGTGAATACTCTTTGGTTGGTAGTTTGGTTTCTAGGAGCTCTGGCAGATCCTGTTAGTTGATATTGTTGTTCTTCCTATGGGGTTGCAATCTCCTTTAGCTTATTGAGTCCTTCCCGTAACTCTTCCATTGGAGTCCCATAGCAGTCCAATGGTTTGTCTGTATCTCCATCTGTCTTAGTCAGATGCTTCCAAAGCCTCTCAGAGGACAGCCATACTAGGCTCCTGTCCCTGAGCACTTCTTGGCATCTGCCATAGTGTCAGGGTTTGATGTCTGCAGACAGGATGTATCCCAAGGTGGGGCCATCTCTGGATGTGGAAAAAAAAAATGGAGTAGAGGCTGAAGGAAAGGCCATCCAAAACCCACTTTTAATGATTCTCAAATACTTTGACTCCCCTCCCCTTCTAACCCATTGTCCAAAGGTAGGGGAGAAAAGAAAGTAAACAGGACAAGTGAATGTGGACCTGATTAGAAGTAGTTCCTTAAGACAACTCCAATCTCTGTTTGTTAGGATACCAGCAGTCCAGTTCAGTAGTGGCAGAATAATGAACATGAATCAGCAGCACTGGGACAATCCAGCAGAAACTTCCAGGCCTCCAACAAATAAATTAGCATGCATCAGAGTGGGCAACAAGGACCAGCTGGGACCCCAGCAGAAGTTCTTTGCCTTGCCTCTCTCAATGAAGCAAAGATCAATGAAGACAAAGATACTAGACCAAGGAAGTGCTGCAAGGCTAGATATGCAAGTGCACAGAAACTATCTGTTGAATCCTATATATACTTCCTAAAAATATCATGTGGCCTCCCACTGGTCTTGCCTCAGCAAACCACCACATGAGTAGGCCTCACCATCAGAGTCTACATCACATGAATCAAAGAAAATTCCACTGAAGTTTGTTGTTTAAAAAATGTCTTTTTCATATTGTTGTTCCACCTATAGGGTTGCAGACCCCTTCACCTCCTTGGGTACTTTCTCTAGTTCCTCCATTTGGAGCCCTGTGTTTCATCTTATAGATGGCTGAGAGCATCTACTTCTGTATTTGCTAGGCACTGGCATAAGCTCACATGAGACAGCTATATCAGGGTCTCTTCAGCAAAATCTTGCTGGAACATGCAATAGTGTCTGGGTTTGGTGGCTGATTATGGGATGGATCCATGGGTGGGGTAGTCTCTAGATGGTCCCAGTACCCTCAGAGCTCATGTCTCTAGCTGCATATGTAGCAGAAGATGGCCTAGTTGGCTGGCCATCATTGGGGAGAGAGGTCCCTTTGTCTTGCAAACTTTATATGCCCCAGTACAGGGGAACACAGGGTCCAAGAAGTGGAAGTGCGTGGGAAGGGGAGCTGGGCAAGGGGAGGGTATAGGGAACTTTCAGGAGAGCATTTGAAATGTAAATAAAGAAAATATCTAATAAAATAAAATAAAAATGAAATAAAATTGACTTTTTCTATATTATTAACTAATATCACACAATACAAATAATTACAAGAATTTTTATGAAAGTAGAACTTGCTATCATTTTAAATAAAGAGCTTATGAATAATATATTCTAATAAAACAACCTTAAATTTTTATTAATAGACAATAATTCTAACAAAACAACCTTAAAAATATCCTATCTGTATAGGATTTTGGTTACAGACAAAATGTGAGAGGTTGGCAAAATCAACAAGACAGGTAAGGTATATGCTGATCCTGCTACTTGAAAACAGCTCTGAGACATTAAAAAAAAATATAAAAAAAGTTTACATAACCAATAGACCTTGTTCACTACAAAGTCCTCGAGACTTTTCATACCATTTTTTAAGTGATATAGATAAAAATTCATATTACAGTCTGAGATAATCCAAACTAACTTTTGTAGTACGAAAGTTGTCTTTCACCTGCTCAAAGATCAGGAAAGCCTCCTTAATTGATCTGTGCATGCTGCACATTCCATACAAACGTCTTTATAAAACTATGTATTTCATGTAAGATTTGTATGTTGCAGAATGGCAGTTCAGGAGGGCAGCTCTGATAAGATTCACCCATGGGGATGATGAAATGCCCTGCTGTTCTAGCTCCCTGCTTCATCCTACCTAAACTGCATGGAAGCTGTTTCCACTAAAGACTTGCTTCTGGACATCTTCAGAACAGCTAGCTCACTTGTCCCAGCCTTTCAGACTGTCCCAATCAGGAATTCATAGATGCCTGCATTTTCTCAGTTTACACAGACTAGACACCAAGTGCTGTAGCTAAATTTCTTAAGACTAACCACTTTTCTAATCTCCCCCCCCCCCGCCAAAAAGAATTATTACTACAAAGCACGAGGAAGCAGTTATAAGAAGAACATTGTCACAATCCATTAGATTAGGGTAGATAGTTTGGAGCATTTTATGATTATAGATATGTTGTCATTTTAAGAGATAATAACAAATAATTATGCTTTTTTAAAAGGAGGAAACAAAATAGGGAATTTAGGCTCAGTGAATTTTATCTTTTTTCCTTTCTTTCCCTTCCTTCCTTCCTTCCTTCCTTCCTTCCTTCCTTCCTTCCTTCCTTCCTTCCTTCCTTCCTTCCTTTCTTTCTTTTCTTTCTCTCTCTCTCTCTCTCTCTCTCTCTCTCTCTCTCTCTCTCTCTCTCTCTCTCTCTCTTTCTTTCTTTCTTTCTTTCCTAGGTAAGGGAAAGAGGGTTGAAAAGAAAAAGGGGGGGTAAATAAATATTATAAGAAATTAGACAAATGGGACTAGATTCCTGAATATTTTCTTAAATCAAAAGGATTTTATAGCCAAAAGCATACATTGGTACAGAAATTTTTATATTGGTACAAAACTAAGGTTGTACTTTGTTACACTGGTAGAGAATTTTATATATTAATACAGGTTTAATGTTTCAATTAGTATAAATCTTTGTATATTGAGACAAAACTGAAGATTAAGTTTGTGACAATGTAATATATGTATGTTTCAACACTTATATAGGCATGGTGTTTATGCAACTCACTTGAAAGTACAAGGTTTCATCCCATTCCTTTTTAATAGCTGCTATTACAAACTCTTGAGGGTAATTTTATTCATTTAAGGCCTTTTTGACATTGAGACATGTCAATTTCAGGCCTTCAAACTGGAAGGTGATAGAGTTCCCTCAACTCTTTCTAGCTAGCCACTGGGCAAAGAAAGTGCCTTGACTTTATCTGCAGACAGAATACTGGCCAGAAAGGACAAATGAATGCATGGAATATGGCTGCTAATTCTGCCAAGATAGAGTATGCAAGTCCTGCATAATTACTGCTTCATCAGCTGTCTGTCAGACATTCTGGGCCAGAAGGCTGAAGACAGATTCACCAATGTTGAAGATAATATTGAGAATGGTTCAGGAGGTAAGCTATCTCTGTCAATTTTATATTTTTGGAAGCTACATCCTTGTCCTTTGTGCATAATCAGGTAATATTTATTTCCTTCTCAGGCCTTTGATTGGGTTGGAGGCTAAATGTCATGATCTTACTACATGCTTAGATTGATTAAGATTTAAAATGATATTCTGGGTCTAAGAAGGTAATTTTAGAAGTGTAATACAAGTAAGAATAGAAATTGATTTAGATACAGAACTCTGAAATCACTGGGATATGATAGATATAGAATACTTTCTCCTGAGTTCTCAAATACAAACAGATTAGATGTTTAAAAAAAATATATACCTCTTATTTAAATTTTTCATGATAATTTCATTATTGTTCCTAGGGTGTTCTGTTTATAAGAGAGAGAACCTTTTGATTTAGACAAAAAAAAAAAAAAAGGAAATTGTTGAGACTTGGTCTGTTGCTATGTATCATAACACTAAATACTATACCTGAAGGTTCTAGGTCTATGAAGGGCGTATCTTGTTTACATGCTTTTATTGTGTAAATCTTGTAATTTGATTTAAAATATTGGTTAAATAAAATTAGCTGTAGCCAATTACTGGACAGATTAGAGTTAAGTGGGTTTTGAGTTACCTGGTTAGAATGAAAAAGAGAAAGGATTGAGGAGAGATCGGATGGAGAAGGAGGAAGAATGAGAAGAAAGCAGAAAGCTTCCTTGGGGTGGACCATGAGCCTGTGGCCAGGAGAAAAGGCAAGTATCTTGAGTGTACCTCTGGGGAGGTAGCCAGGCATGCAGTTAGAAGGGTAGATTAGGGATTCCTCCTCAGTAATTGTCAAAGCCAAATCTCATTTATTTGCAAATTAGTTGGGGATAAGTTTAAGGTGGTTGTACTAAAAGTTAATGTTCATTAGCTACTTCATTGGGCATAGATTTACTTAGAGAGGTGGAGAGACAGACCTGTTGCAAGTCTCTGTGATGCTTCCAGAGAATATCTACGGAAATGAGAGGACCTAATATGGATATATGAGGCACAGAGCCAGGGACTGAGAGTCCAGGCAGAGTAAATGGGACAAAAATAAGGAGGGTATCTAAGTGACAGTATTCTAATATTTTACTTCCTTCTGTCCCACCATGATAAGAATTTCTCTTCTGTCATGCCATGTCTGCAATAGGCTCTGGGAATCTGTTCCTCTAAAATACTGAGACCTCTACAACATAATAGCAGCTAATATAGACATTCTTTGTCAGCATGCTATTTTCTTTTTTTTTTCAATTAGGTATTTTCCTCATTTACATTTTCAATGCTATCCCAAAAGTACCCCATACCCACCATCCCAATCCCCTACCCACTCACTCCCCCTTTTTGGCCCTGGGGTTCCCCTGTACTGGGGCATATAAAGTTTGCAAGTCCAATGGGCCTCTCTTTGCAGTGATGGCCAGCTAGGCCATCTTTTGATACATATGCAGCTAGAGACAAGAGCTCCGGGGTACTGGTTAGTTCATATTGTTGTTCCACCTATAGGGTTGCAGTTCCCTTAAGCTCCTTGGGTAATTTCTCTAGCTCCTCCATTGGGGGCCCTGTGTGTGATCCATCCAATAGCTGACTGTGATCATCCACTTCTGTGTTTGCTAGGCCCCGGTATAGTCTCACAAGAGACAGCTATATCTGGGTCCTTTCAGCAAAATCTTGCTAGTGTATGCAAAGGTGTCAGCGTTTGGAAGCTGATTATGGGATGGATCCCTGCATATGGCAATCACTAGATGGTCCATCCTTTCGTCACAGTTCCAAATTTGGTCTCTGTAACTCCTTCCATGGGTATTTTGGTCCCATTTCTAAGAAGGGGCAAAGTGTCCAAACTTTGGTCTTTGTTCTTCTTGAATTTCATGCGTTTAGCAAATTGTATCTTATATCTTGGGTATCCTAAGTTTCTGGGCTAATATCCACTAATCAGTGAGTACATATTGTGCAAGTTCCTTTGTGATAGGGTTACCGCACTCAGGATGATGCCCTCCAGGTCCATCCATTTGCCTAGGAATTTCATAAATTCATTACTTTTAATAGCTGAGTAGTACACCATTGTGTAAATGTACCACGTTTTCTGTATCCATTCCTCTGTTGAGGGGCATCTGGGTTCTTTCCAGCTTCTGGCTATTATAAATAAGGCTGCTATGAACATAGTGGAGCATGTGTCCTTCTTACCGGTTGGGACATCTTCTGGATATATGCCCAGGAGAGGTATTGCAGGATCCTCCGGTAGTACTATGTCCAATTTTCTGAGGAACCGCCAGACTGATTTCCAGAGTGGTTGTACAAGCTTGCAATCCCACCAACAGTAGAGGAGTGTTCCTCTTTCTCCACATCCTCGCCAGCATCTGCTGTCAACTGAATTTTTGATCTTAGCCATTCTGACTGGAGTGAAGTGGAATCTCAGGGTTGTTTTGATTTGCATTTCCCTGATGATTAAGGATGTTGAACATTTTTTCAGGTGATTCTCAGCCATTTGGTATTCCTCAGGTGAGAATTCTTTTTTCAGCTCTGAGCCCCATTTTTAATGGGGTTATTTGATTTTCTGGAGTCCACCTTCTTGAGTTCTTTATATATATTGGATATTATTCCCCTATCCGATTTGGGATAGGTAAAGATCCTTTCCCAATCTGTTGGTGGCCTTTTTGTCTTATTGACGGTGTCTTTTGCCTTGCAGTAGCTTTGCAATTTTATGAGGTCCCATTTATCGATCTCTGTCTTACAGCACAAGCCATTGCTGTTCTATTCAGGATTTTTTCCCCTGTACCCATATTTTCGAGGCTTTTCCCTACTTTCTCCTCTATAAGTTTCAGTGTCTCAGGTTTTATGAGGAGTTCCTTAATCCACTTAGATTTGACCTTAGTACAAGGAGATAGAAATGGATCAATTCGCATTTTTCTACATGATAACCACCAGTTGTGCCAGCACCATTTGTTGAAAATGCTGTCTTTTTTCCACTGGATGGTTTTAGCTCCCTTGTCAAAGATCAAGTGACCATAGGTATGTGGGTTCATCTCTGGGTCTTCAATTCTGTTCCATTGGTCTACTTGTCTGTCACTATAGCAATACCATGCAGTTTTTATCAAAATTGCTCTGTAGTACAGCTTTAGGTCAGGCATGGTGATTCCACCAGAGGTTCTTTTATCCTTGAGAAGAGTTTTTGCTATCCTAGGTTTTTTGTTATTCCAGATGAATCTGCTGATTGCCCTTTCTAATTCGTTGAAGAATTGAGTTGGAATTTTGATGGGGATTGCATTGAATCTGTAGATTGCTTTTGGCAAGATAGCCATTTTTACAATGTTGATCCTGCCAATCCATGAGCATGGGAGATCTTTCCATCTTCTGAGATCTTCTTTAATTTCTTTCTTCAGAGACTTGAAGTTCTTATCATAAAGATCTTTCACTTCCTTAGTTAGAGTCACGCCAAGGTATTTTATATTATTTGTGACTATTGAGAAGGGTGTTGTTTCCCTAATTTCTTTCTCAGCCTGTTTATCCTTTGTATAGAGAAAGACCATTGACTTGTTTGAGTTAATTTTATATCCAGCTACTTCACTGAAGCTGTTTGTCGGGCTTAGGAGTTCTCTGGTGGAATTTTTAGGGTCACTTATATATACTATCATATCATCTGCAAAAAGAGATATTTTGACTTCTTCCTTTCCAATTTGTATCCCCTTGATCTCCTTTTGTTGTCTAATTGCTCTGGCTAGGACTTCAAGTACAATGTTGAATAGGTAGGGAGAGAGTGGACAGCCTTGTCTAGTCCCTGATTTTAGTGAGATTGCTTCCAGCTTCTCACCATTTACTTTGATGTTGGCTACTGGTTTGCTGTAGATTGCTTTTATCATGTTTAGGTATGGGCCTTCAATTCCTGATCTTTCCAAGACTTTTATCATGAATGGGTGTTGGATTTTGTCAAATGCTTTCTCAGCATCTAACGAGATGATCATGTGGTTTTTGTCTTTGAGTTTGTTTATATACTGGATTACGTTGATGGATTTCCATATATTGAACCATCCTTGCATCCCTGGGATGAAACCTACTTGGTCAGGATGGATGAATGTTTTGATGTGTTCTTGGATTCGGTTAGCAAGAACTTTATTGAGGATTTTTGAATCGATATTCATAAGGGAAATTGGTCTGAAGTTCTCTATCTTTGTTGGGTCTTTTTGTGGTTTAGGTATCAGAGTAATTGTGGCTTCATATAATGAGTTTGGTAGAGTACCTTCCATTTCTATTTTGTGAAATAGTTTGTGAAGAACTGGAATTAGGTCTTCTTTGAAGGTCTGATAGAACTCTGCACTAAACCCATCTGGTCATGGGTTTGTTTTGGTTGGGAGAATATTAATGGCTGCTTCTATTTCTTTAGGGCATATAGGACTGTTTAGATCATTAACCTGATCTTGATTTAGCTTTGGTACCAGGTATCTGTCTAGAAACTTGTCCATTTCATCCAGGTTTTCCAGTTTTGTTGAGTATAGCCTTTGGTAGAAGGATCTGATGGTGTTTTGGATTTCTTCAGGATCTGTTGTTATGTTTCCCTTTTCATTTCTGATTTTGTTAATTAGGATGCTTTCCCTGTGCCCTCTAGTGAGTCTGGCTAAGGGTTTATCTATCTTGTTGATTTTCTCAAAGAACCAGCTCCTTGATTGGTTGATTCTTTGAATAGTTCTTCTTGTTTCCACTTGGTTGATTTCACCTCTGAATTTGATTATTTCCTGCCTTCTAACCCTCTTGGGTGAATTTGCTTCCTTTTTTTCTAGAGCTTTTAAGTGTGTTGTCAAGCTTCTAATATGTGCGCTCTCTAGTTTCTTTTTGGAGGCACTCAGAGCTATGAGTTTTCCTCTTAGGAATGCTTTCATTGTGTCCCATAAGTTTGGGTATGTTGTGGCTTCATTTTCATTAAACTCCAAAAAGTCCTTAATTTCTTTCTTTATTCCTTCCTTGACCAAGTTATCATTGAGAAGAGTGTTGTTCAGTTTCCACGTGAATGTTGGCTTTCTATTAGTTATTTTGTTATTGAAGATCAGCCTTAGTCCATGGTTATCTTATAGGATGCATGGGACAATTTCAATATTTTTGTATATGTTGAGGCTTTTTTTGTTACCAATTATTTGGTCAATTTTGGAGAAGGTTCCATGGGGTGCTGAGAAGAAGGTATATCCTTTTGTTTAAGGATAAAATGTTCTGTAGATATCTTTTAAGTCCATTTGTTTCATCACTTCTGTTAGTTTCACTGTGTCCCTGTTTAGTTTCTGTTTCCATGATCTGTCCATTGGTGAAAGTGGTGTGTTGAAGTCTCCTACTATTATTGTGTGAAGTGCATTGTGTGCTTTGAGCTTTACTAAAGTTTCTTTAATGAATGTGGCTGCCCTTGTATTTGGAGCATATATATTCAGAATTGAGTGTTCCTCTTGGAGGATTTTACCTTTGATGAGTATGAAGTGCCCCTCCTTGTCTTTTTTGATTATTTTGGGTTGGAAGTCGATTTTGTTAGATAATAAAATGGCTACTCCAGTTTGTTTCTTCATACCATTTGCTTAGAAAAATTGTTTTCCAGCCTTTCATTCTGAGGTAGTGTCTATCTTTTTCTCTGAGATGAGTTTCCTGTAAGCAGCAAAATGTTGGGTCTTGTTTGTGTAGCCAGTTTCTTAGTCTATATCTTTTTATTGGGGTGTTGAATCCATTGATATTAAGAGATATTAAGGAAAAGTAATTGTTGCTTCCTGTTATTTTTGTTGTTAAAGTTGGCATTCTGTTCTTGTGGCTGTCTTCTTTTAGGTTTGTTGAGGGATTATCTTCTTGTTTTTTCTAGGGCGTGGTTCCTGTCCTTGTATTGGTTTTTTTCTGTTATTATCCTTTGAAGGCCTGGATTCGTGGAGAGATAATGTGTGAATTTGGTTTTGTCATGGAATACTTTGGTTTCTCCATCTATGGTAATTGAGAGTTTGGCTGGGTATAGTAGCCTGGGCTGGAATTTGTGTTCTCTTAGTGTCTGTATAACATCTTTCCAGGATCTTCTTGCTTTCATAGTCTCTGGTGAAAAATCCGGTGTAATTCTGATAGGCTTGCCTTTATATGTTACTTGACCTTTTTCCCTTACTGCTTTTAGTATTCTATCTTTATTTAGTGCATTTGTTGTTCTGATTATTATGTGTCGGGAGGAATTTCTTTTCTGGTCCAGTCTATTTGGAGTTCTGTAGGCTTCTTGTATGTTCATGGGCATCTCTTTCTTTAGATTTGGGAAGTTTTCTTCAATAATTTTGTTGAAGATGTTTGCTGGTCCTTTGAGTTGAAAATCTTCATTCTCATCCACTCCTATTATCCGTAGGTTTGGTCTTCTCATTGTGTCCTGTATTTCCTGGATGTTTTGAGTTAGGATCTTTTTGCATTTTCCATTTTCTTTGATTGTTGTCCGATGTTCTCTATGGAATTTTCTGCACCTGAGATTCTCTCTTCCATCTTTTGTATTCTGTTGCTGATGCTCACATCTATGGTTCCAGATTTCTTTCCTAGGGTTTCTATCTCCAGCGTTGCCTCACTTTGGGTTTTCTTTATCGTGTCTACTTCCCTTTTTAGGTCTTGGATGGTTTTATTCAATTCCATCGCCTGTTTGGTTGTGTTTTTCTGCAATTCTTTAAGGGATTTTTGTGTTTCCTCTTTAATGTCTTCTACTTGTTTAGCAGTGTTCTCCTGTATTTCTTTAAGTGAGTTATTTAAGTCCTTCTTGATGTCCTCTACTATCATCATGAGATATGCTTTTAAATCCAGGTCTAGCTTTTCAGGTGTGTTGGGGTGCCCTGTACTGGGCGAAGTGGGAGTGCTGGGTTCTGATGATGGTGAGTGGTCCTGGTTTCTGTTAGTAAGATTCTTACGTTTACCTTTCGCCATCTGGTAATCTCTGGAGTTAGTTGTTATAGTTGTCTCTGTTTAGAGATTGTTCCTCTGGTGATTTTGTTACCCTCTATGAGCAGACCTGGGAGACTAGTTCTCTCCTCTGAGTTTCAGTGGTCAGAGCAGTCTCTGCAGGCAAGGTCTCCTCTTTCAGGGAAGGTGCACAGTTATCTGGTGTTTGGACCTCCTCCTGGCTGAAGATGAAGGCCCAAAACAGGATCTTTCCCAGAAGCTGTGTTGCTTTGGCCTGTGCAAACTGACCTCCACGGAGTCCTGGAACCAAGCTGGCTCCCGGGGAACCTGAGGCAGAAGCCTCTCAGGTGGGTGGACACCTGTGCTCTGACCAGGAAGGTGGTTGGTTGTCTGGAGTCGAAAATGGCGCCGCCTCAGAGGCTCTGTGGCTCTCGCCTGTCCCAGAGACTGCTGGCCTCCACACTCTCACCTGTGCAAACTGCCCTCCACGGAGTCCGCGGAGTCCTGGAACCAAGCTGGCTCCCGTGGAACCTGAGGCAGAAGCCTCTCAGGCTGGGTGGACACCTGTGCTCTGACCAGCATGCTATTTTCAATTTCATAATTTAAGAACTATAAATTTTACCCATTTCATGTAAAATTATACATTAAATTAAGATATTACCAGGTTCTGTTATACTGAAGGTTTATTTACATACTTGTATTACCCTCAAATTTATTCCAATATTTTTTTAAATATAGTTAGAGAAAAACATTCTATTTTTAAATTTTTAATTAGTTTTTATGTTGCCAAGTTGGCAAGGTATTCTTAAGCAGTTTTGGCATGTTTTTGATTATGATTTCAAATGATCTGTCAAAATGACAAGCATTTTGATGGGATTTTCATAAATAGTTGAAACACATTCTACTTGGTGTTTCAACTTTCATCTAGAATTAATTCACATTAGAGCTCATATATTATCTTTTAACTAATTCATGTTTGCCCTGGTGTCTTTTCTAATATTAATTCATTTGTGCTCTAATTTCTTTCTTTACTTTTAAGATACTTTCATGCATGATATGAGAAGTGATGATTTTGTACCTGATATATTTACCTAAGTTTCCATCACTAGAATTCCTCAGTGTTATACCTTCTTGCTTCTTCATTTTTGGTCTTGTTTGATGCAGTCTATGGTGATCCAAATTGATCTTCAGGATACCATTTTTGTTTCTTGGGCTTCTGCTTCTCTTCTTTTAACATATTAACAGTCAGTAATTAAATATTTGCTCTTCATATTTACATGTTTGCTTTCATGTTTTTATTAAGACATTTTAACTCATGAATATATAATCAACAATTCCATATTAATTTTATGCTTATAATTATGTGGTATATTATGTGGTATTGTACTATATTGTATAGTATTGTTTATTGCTATCTAGTCCAAGTGAAAGATTTGACATTGCAAATATATCTAGTGAATTTCTCTCCTCACCCACATTTTAAGTGTAGAATTTAAAAATTTTGTGTTGAACTCAGGCTTTTCAACTGGTTATTGGGCAGGCTTGGAGTAGCTTCTTTATGTCTTGGCTTCTGAAAGGCATTAGCTCCTCAGAGTTTTCTTGTATCATTACATTGGCTAACACCAAAAAGTCAGTTAAAATGATACATATCAAATATTAATATCTTATTTATAATTCTAGCTCAGGTTTCTATTCTTTATTTTCCAGTTATTTTATCAAAATCAGCTTTGATATTATTGTATTTGAGGAAACATTTTTCACTTTAACTATATCTTTAAAATTCATAAACACAATGTCTTTTTATTATTTAATATATAAAGTTGTAAGCTTAGATTTTTTTAAACCTATTTTTATTAAGATCAGGAATGTCCCTTGTGTCCATAATCACTCCAGGACTTCTATCATTTAATTTTCTGTATCTAGTGAGATGATAATGTGTCTTTTATCTTTCAGTTTGTCGATATGGTAGCCTACATTGATGTTATTTGGTTTATATGTGTTTAACCATCTCTGCACTTCTGGAATGAGGCCTACTTAGACATGTTTGATGATCTTTTTGATGTGGTCTTGGATTTGATTTGCATATATTTTATTTTGAAATTTTGGACCTGGGTTCATAAGGAAAATTGGTCAGTATTTTTTTTTTACTTTGTTGGCTCCTTCTGGGGCTATGGTATCATCCAATTCTAGAAAGTTTTCAATTTCTTTCATTTCTTTCTTGTTACATTTTTCATTCAGTAGTGAGTTGTTTAGTTTTCGTGAGTTTCTAAGCTTTCTATTGTTTCTGTTGTTGATATGCAGCTTTGGATTTTCTAGGAATGTGAAAAAAAAGTGTTTCTATTGTAATTTGACACTGGATAGGTGTCTGAATACAAAATGAATGAAGAATATGTCCTGCTTTATTTCAAAGTGTTGAGCAAAATCATAAGAGTAAATTGAGGATTTGAAAGGTAGAATCATCATATAGAATATCAGCATTCCATTTCATACATTCACAAGTAAGTTGCTGTTCATACTGACTGGAACATTCTTGAAATGTCTCAATAATTGTAGTTTTAAGAAGGCTGTCAGTTTGGATACAAAGGTGTTTTGTTCTGTTAGTGTTGTGAAAATTTGGTTACAGAGTAAAGGTATATCCAAAGCCTAACACACAAACCACCTTATTTTTGATAATGTTACATATGGTATAATATTAAAAATGAAGAATGTCTTCTCTATTAAATAGTGAAGGCAATTAGTATATATATATCTGTTATCAGATGCAACTTCTAAGATGCCTTATTGTTCTAATGATAGGATTAACATAGAAAACCCTAGAACACTGAAGAAGGCAAGTCAGGCAGCTTGCAGATTGGCATGGGGTAAAAATACCGACCACCTAAGAGGAAGAACAATATTTGGACAAACCAATAAAGCTAGTTGTCTTGAACTCTGTCTCCCAAGAAGCCCTCCTTAAGAATCACAGAAAAGATACTGTTGGTCATTTAGAGGCTCCTGCATCTAATTGAAACAGATGATATTGTGGGTAATGACAGCTTTTGTACAAGCCCCTAACTATTCTAGGTACCACCCCCATAGATAAGGAGTTAGGTGTGAGGTGCTCAATAGAAACTGAAGCTGCATCATGGTAGTAATGATAAAAATTTGCCCCTTTTAAACAATTAAGACAGGGGTTATAGTAAACCACAAGCAAGTTATCTAACCTGGAAACAATGAGAAGATGCATTTGTAAATTATTGGCATACCAAGACAAAGGAAAACAAAGAAAACTAAGACAAGCCAAGATCAAAAAAAGAATGAACGAGGGTTCTTAGGACATGTGATCACTCACCTGAATGAACAACCAGCACTAAACTGTCTTTGTGTTTGGGCCATAGAACATGCAACAGAGCTTATGAGCCTTGATTTACTCTACCCTCATTATACAGAGAATTAACTAAGACTTTTACAAATCATCTTAGTCTTTGTTAAAATTTTGCCACATCTTATTCAAAGTTCCTAGATGAGCCGTTCATCAGTTATGGATCTACTTGGTACCTCCCACCTCACTCTCAAGAGTCTTTCTCACTATTGTTGATTAATCATACATTCATTTTTGCTCACCTCTTTCTACACCTTTTGTCTTCACCCTCTTGAGATAATGTACCCAAGAGTCATTGGCTGCCAGGACCAGCCTGAGCTTGGAGAGGTATTCTGGGAGAAGATGTGTCTGGGAGACACAAAACAAATGATTAGAAGTCAAACTGTTGGTCCTACCAGGGGGCCTAAGTTCTACTCAAGACAGTTTTTCAGATTGATTTCTCTCGTGACAGCTTTCTCTTAACCATTCTAAAACCTCTCTGGATAGCTCATCTCTTGCAGATCAAAGTTCAGTGTTTTATTTACATAACAATTCAGTCATTACGCCAGGTTCTCTTTTGATAATCCCATGAACCAGCATTCCAGGACCCCAGCCCTTTGATTATTTTTTAATTATCTTTAATCTTTTTTTACAGTCTAGTCATTATCCCCCTCACCCTTCAGCCCTTCCAACAGTTCTTCATTCCAAAGGCACCCTAGAGAGGAAAGGCTTATTTCTTCTTGTAGCTTGCAGACATTTATCCAGGGAAGTCAGAACAGAAACTGAAGGATGTACAGTCGAAGCAAAAACACAGCAGTGGCTGTGGAGAATTGATACGTACTGGCTCTTTCTTGATGTTCAGTTTCTTATGTATCCTAAGACCACCTGTACAAGGAGAGTATAACCCACCAGTCAACCTATATGCCCACTGTTTCTGTAGATTGACACAAAGGAATGTAGGTGTACTATAATTGAAGACTAAGAAGGTCTCTGAATAAGATCTAGTGGGATCTGGGTCTGGACCAAGAGCTAGTGTCCCCAAGCAGTAGAGATGCTTTGGAAGGACAAAAGTTAGTAGTGAAGTAATTCTGGAGAGAATGAAATGAAAGACACAATGAAGTGATTGTTATTATTACTCTAATAAATGAAAGGAATAATATGATCAATGTTTTTACTTTGAAAAGTAAATGTTACTTGGACTTTTCAGAAAACAGATTTTACTTTAGATATTATCTATTATGTCCTGGCTATTCCTGTTTTTTCCCTAAAGCCTAACAGACACGCAAAAACAAAAACAAAAAACAAGCATTCATTGAGAAAGATTAAGGATAGAGATCTCATGCCCTTGACACTTTAAAAGAGAACAAAACAGCATAAAGTGTTTTGTTGTTTGCTTTTGTTTTATTTTCTTAACAAGAAAACTATTTTAATCATTATATTCAAGTCATAAAATGAGCATTTACATTCTTTAGATTCCAAGATAATTTATGAAATGCTATAGATCTTTAAACTAAATAAGTTCATCACATTTTAATAAAAACTTGTTTTCCGTTCATTTTTTTCTGGGAATTAGAAGTCTTTGAAAATAATACTCTGGCTATATACTCATGAAAATACTTACAAATTAATATTATCATATAAATATTGAGTTTATTAACATTCTAATTTCTGTAATAATGAATTCTCTACAATGCTACCAATGTGAGTGACATACAGCTGCCAACATCTTATAAAATGTCTAATGCAAAAATATATACACTTTATATGGGGGATTACTTTATAGGATATAATATAATATAATATAATATAATATAATATAATATAATATAATAACAACATTCTTCCCATTTATCTTCTCCCTCCAAATTCTTCCTTATCCTTCCTTCCTCCAAACTAATGATCTTTTTTCATTAATTATCATTGCATGCATATAGGTATATGTGCTCAATTTGGAATATAAATTAAGACATAAATTCAAAGAGATTCATTCTGCTGGCCCCCAGGGCTTTACTTCTGCCTCCCTTTCACAGTATATGATCATGTTACCTTTTTTCCCTCCCCTCCCCTCTTCACCCAGGCCCCTCTGTCCATCTGCCTCCTCTCCCTCATGATTGCTTTTTTCGGTATCTTAGTTGGATTAAAGCAACCTCCACTTGGCTCCTTTGGCTTGTTAACCCTCTGGCATTCTGTGGATGGTATCTTGGATGTTCTATACATTTTGGGCTAATACTTACTTATTAGTGAGTTCATATTATTCATGTTCTTTTGGGTCTGAGTTACCTCACTCAGAATGATATTTTCTATTTCTACCCATTTGCCTGTAAAACTCATGATGTCTTCATTCTGATAGCTAAATAATATTCCATTCTGTAAATGAACCACAATGTCTTTATTCATTCTTCCATTGTGGGACATCTGGGTTGATTCCAGCTTCTGGCAGTTCCAAATAAAGCTACCATGAACATAGTGGAACATTTGCCCCTGTGGCATGGTGGGGCATCTTTTGGGTATATGCCAAGACTTTGAACATTTCTTTAAGTGCTTCTAGGCCATTTTCAGATTCCTTTGTAAGAGAGGTGGGGGTACCCTCTAGAATCTACCAGAGACCTGGAAAGTGAGAGACTGTCAGGACTCCAAGGGTGGGGACCTTAGATAAAATGCACTAGAGTGGAGAGAGAGAACTTTTAGATTTCACCTCCAGAAGAAGGACAGGGAGTCAAGTAGAGTCATGGGCTTGCCATCTCATAGTCAAAAACTTCTGACTCAGAATTATTCCTGTCTAAAAGAACTGCAGGGACAAAACTGGAGAAAAGACTGAGGGAAAAGAAGTCCAATGACTGGCCCAACTTGGGATACAGCTCAAGGGGAGGCTCCAAAGCCTAAAACTATTAGTGGTACTATGGTGTGCTTACAGACAGGAACCTAACATAGCCACACTCTGAGAGCCCCAACAGGCAGCTGATTGAGACAGAAGCAGATACTTACACACCCAACCATTGGACTAAAGTGGGGGACCCCCTATAGTTGAATTAGGGGAAATATTGAAGAAGCTGAAAGGGAAAACGACCCCACAGGAAGACCAGCAGTCTCAACTAACCCAGATCCCAGGTAGCTCCCAGAAACTGAGCCACCAATCAGGATCATAAACGAGCTTAAACCCTGGCACAGATACAGCAGAGGTCTTCCTTGTCAGGCCTTAGTAGAAGCTGTGCTTAATCCTAGACTGATTTGAGGCCCCAGAGAAGAGGGAAGCCTGGGGTGGCACCCTTTCTAAGGCAAGAGGAAAGAGGAATAAGATGAGGAACTGTGGGAGAGGGGCTGAGATGTTGGGGCAATGACAGGATTGTAAATAAATAAAATAATTAAAGTTTTGGGGTTGTTTGTTTGTTTGTTTGTTTGTTTAAAAGACCAACCAACTTTTCCTTTCAAATCTAAAAACCAAAAAACTGGCTAGCTGCTATACTCTCACGTGTTCACTACACTAAGCTACACTACTGTGAACTGAGCAGCAGCTAATTTTACCTACCTATTTACAATTGTATACCCTGACTGAGATAGATGCAGTTACTTACACCCAACCAATGAAATGAAGTCGGGAACCCCTGTTGTTGAATTATGGAAAGGCTGGAAGAAGTTGAGGTAGAGGGCAACCGCATAGGAAGACTAGCAGTTTCAACTAAACTAGACTCCTGAGACCAATCAGGCAGCATAAACTATCTTGTCCAAGGCCCAGACATGTATACAGCAGGGGACAGCCTGGTCTGGCCTCAGTGAGAGAAAAAGCACCTAACCCTTGTGTGATGGGGGAACATCCTCTTGAAGACAGGGGGAGGAGGAATGGGATGAGGAACTGTTGAAGGGTAGACTAAGAGGAGCATAATAACTGGACTGTAAAAATAAATTAAAGATAATAATAATAATAACAATAATAATAATAATAATGTAAAGAGATTAATTAAGTAGGAGACCATATAAATTAAATTAAGTGGATTATCAGGATTTATAGACTTAAGAGTTAGACTAGTCATTAAAAATCATTATTTGCGATAATACTGCATTATATTTGAAATATAGATGAATATAAAGAGCTACATATGTATCAAAAGATGGCCTGATCAGCCATCACTGGAAAGAGAGGCCCATTGGACATGCAAACTTTATATGCCCCAGTACAGGGGAATACCAGGGCCAAAGAAGTGGGAATGGGTGGGTAGGGGAGTGTTGGGGGGGGTAATGGGGGACTTTTGGGATAGCATTGGAAATGTAATTGAGGAAAATACATAATAAAAATATTTAAAATAAAAAAGAGATAAAATAATGCAGAACTCAAAAATAAAATACAAATGTACATACTCAATTTGGAATTATCCTATAAATTGATAAAATGATATTTTCCCATTTTGTAAAAAATGAGTAACCCTGGAAAGCATCTAAATAATAAAACTGTACTTATCTGATGGAGGCCAGATTGAGTTTTACAACTGAAATGAAATATACAGTTATAAGTTTAGGTGGAAGATGGTAAAAGAAATTTACTCTTCTAGTTAGAAAATAAACCAGACATTAAATTTGTACCACTTGTTTTGTTATTATTGTTGTTATTTTAAAATTCATTGAATTAGGAAATTTGATTGTAACATTGTTTTTCCTTTTCTCTTACCTCCCATCAGTCCTTCTCCCTTGCTTCCAACTCCATTCATTACCCTTCTATACTTTGCTATTGTTTTACATGCAAACACACACACACACACACACACACACACACATTTTATAGAAATACAACCTGTTTTGTCTTTTCAACAATGTTTGAATATATGTACTTTTGTGGATGACATCTTGATATTGGATAAGCAATTACCAGGTTCATCCCTGTGAAAAACTTGACTTTTCTCATTATTCTTTAGTTGACTGTGCTTCTTTTCTAAGATGGTGATCCCCCAAGATGTTTTCTTTCATGTTAGCATGTCTATGGATGTTGTCATTTTTCAAGTCCTGTTTAGGCAGCCATAATTTTGAGGTACATGGGTAAAACTCTCTTGTCATTTCTAGGACACAATCTCTCTCTCTTACACACACACACACACACACACACACACACACACACACACACACAAATATCCCAGTCCTCTGGCTCTGACATTTTTTCTACACTCAATTCCACAATGTTCCCTGAGATCTAGACACAGGACTTCTGTTGTAAATGCATCCATTGGGAACTGTGAGCAACTTATCAAGAGTGCTCTTTGCATTTTGGTCAAGTGTGGATTTCTGTAACAGTCTTAGTCTGCTGCAAAGATAAATTTATTTGATAAGAGGTGAGTGCTACAATTACCATGCATATACAGATCTGTTTTAGATTCAGTTAGGAATTATGCTAGTCTAAAGTGATGGTAATAGGTTCTCTCCTAAGATCCAAGATTTCACTAGGGTTGGATAGTTGGTTAGGTTTCCAACCAGGCATGATTTTCCTTCTTTGAGTAAGACTCCATTCTGATTAGACAACTGTTGATTTCCACCAGGATTTGAGTGCCACTATTGCACTAAGGTCACATTGGTCACTTTTCATGGATGATAGGTGTGGATTGGACTGGATAGGACTATTGGTTCCTTCACTCCCTTGGCTCCCAGCACCATAGACACTAACCCTCACAGGCGAGACTATCAGCATAACACCAGGTCAGACCTTTTAAGTTCAATACACAAAGTACAGGTGTCTTCAGGATGAGGCTTTCAGAATATATCCAATTCAGACCTAGGATTCATGTCCCAAAGTGCAGGATGTCTTCAGCAATAAAGTTACATTTTTCCCTTTCAGAAAATTAAAAGTAATAAAAATAATAAGTTATACTGTTTTGGGAGTTTTGCAACTCACTTGACCAACAGGTTAAATGGAAGGTTCCTCTGCCTGGTACTGAGATTGTTAGTGACCTATGGTCCTTGGGAAGAACATTGCCTCTTCATATGAGAGAGAACTATCTAGATTCTAAATAAACATACCAACACAGAGATACATACATATACACACACACACACACACACAAACTCATACTATATACATATATGCATATATGTATATGCATATGAGTTATAATGTTTTGGGAGTTTTGCAACTCATTTGACCAATAACCTAAAAGGGAGGTTCCTGTGCCTGTGCTTGCTTGCTTGCTTGCTTGCTTGCTTGGTTAAGCTAAACTGATTTTGTAGAACTTTAGGAATAAGGATATGGGATTGATAATTAATAAAGTCTTTCTACCTGTGTTTAACCTGTAACCCTGGTCATTCTAAAAAGATATGCCTGGGATAAAACTATATGATATGTATCTCTTGAAGACATGAATGTTTTTTTGAACCTGTATAAATAAAGAAAATTTCTGATTGTTAGTCAGTCAGAGAGTTGCAAATCATCCCAGTCTTGGTGTTTAACTCACTACTCTCCTCCCTTGATCATTACATCCTCTCTGGAAACCATTCACTGCTAGAGCTGCCCCTTGCAACATCTCTTATGGCCTTTTCAAACATCCTTAATGTTGCTTTTTTCTCATACCACTATGATTGGGTGAAATTTATTTTGTTTACTTGAACTACAATTTGGTTAAGAAGGAAAACAGTTTTAGATTAAATATTAAAGTCAGAGAGGTTAGGCTTATATCAGATTGTTCCATATCTGAAATGTGTAATCTTGGCTAAATAGTTAAGTCTGAACCTAATGTTTTCTTTTTATTAAAGTAAAATATTCAGTGTTTCCGATGCCATGCAAAATTCCCACCTCATAATGCTACTGTAGGATCCAAAAGACAGGCCATCTGGATACAAAAATAAATACAAACATCCATACAAAAAGTGGGCTTAAAAGATATCTACAGAGTTTCTATTCGGTTTTTGTTCTAACACGAAAGAATACACATTCTATGCAGGAGGAGCATATGGCAGCTTGTCTAACATCGACCACATTCTTCAACACCAAAATTTTCTTTACAAATTCAAAATATTGAAATCAATCTTTGTAGTCTAAGCACAATGCAATAACACTTATAATTAACAGCAAAACAAAAGAAAACAACAAACCCCTCTAATAAATATATAAACTCAGGGATATTAAACATCTCATTGTTAAATGATGAATGAGTTAAATAAGAAATCATTGCACTTTATAAGTACTTAGGACTGCTCAAGACAAATAAACCGTACGAGCTACTTTCTTGGATGTTTGCTGCTCCCAATCCTCTCTGTGCTACCTTTACTGAGATAATTGCTGCTGCTGTTCCATTCCTAATAGGTAACAGGTTGACTCCTGTCCATATAATCATCAAGAATGTTTTCTCACCATGCTATGGCACATTAACCACTGCAAATGTTGATTACTTAGTAGCTACATCTGTACAGAGAGCCCTTAAATAGTTTATAACCATTACTAGATAATATGATGGTTTAGGGATAGACCTAATTCTTTGTGACAGTCACTAATGTCTCACTAGGCTTAGTCTTATTATGTTATTTTTATTTTCATCCAGAGTTATGCAAATACTGCATATGGTTGCTGCTCTATTAAATGCAACTCTATTAAAGTCCAATGTGACTGACATTGCACATCAGCTCACCGTAATTTTCCAAGTATCTGAACATGGTTTTACTGTCAAGTTTATGACATGGACATGATAGAACTAGAAATCCTCTGGGAGATAGTTTCTACAATTACTTAAATTTCTTACATTTAGAATCCTCATGATGTCTCAGGAGATATAAAAGACGGAGACATTTAACCATTATGCCTTCTATTCCGCTTTATCTTCACATCCTCATGAATCTTGATTTAGGCTAAGTTCATCATTAATCTTTAACATACCAACCCAAGAACACAATTAGAGTCAAGGAGAATAATGAATGGTATTAAATGAACACAGATGAACATGCCCAAGAACACATTCAACTACTGCATATGTTGCCTGATTACACAGAGATTCTAAATCACAGAGACACAGAACTTTTAACACTTGGTGAAAAAAAAATCAAGGATTAGCAAGCATGTGTGCTACAGCTCAGATAAAACCATGTGAAGAAGTTTTATGGGTAAAACTCTTTCTGTGACAACTACTCCGTTTGGCCACTATGACCAAGAAAATTATCTCAGGCAATTAATAAATGAACATGGCTGTGTTTTTTCCAAGTCCAGCTTATGGGCAGCAAATTTGAATTAGGCATAATTACATGTATTCACTATATTGTTCTTTAACATTTTTGGAAGAATTAAAATTACACAAGCAAAAGCAGGTTGTAGACTGCATTTGGCTCATTAGATCCAGTTTTATAACCATCTTATGTATTATCAGATTATTTTATATTTAACAAGTGTATTAATAGTCCAGTAATGATAAAATTATTAATTAATAATATCAAATATCTCAAAGAATACATACAGTATTTTATAATAAATTATCTATTTTGCATCTCTAACAGATAGACATTTTATTTTATTTATTTTCCCCTTTTATTAAAATTAGATTATTTTCTCATACACTATATACTGATTACTACTCCCTTCCTCTACTTCCAGTTTTTTCCACTTTCGCTAACATCTGGATCTGCTGCATTTCTGTCTCTTATTAGAAATTACCTGGCTTCTAAGAGGTAACTACAAAACATTAAGCTAAGGCATAAACTAACTGAAGTTAGACAAGGCAAATTAATAGAAGAAAAAGGGCCTTAAGAACAAGTACAAGAATCAAAGCCCCAGTCATTCACACACTCAAGACTCCTGTGAATTACTGAACTGAAATCTATAATGTGTAAGCAGAGGAATTGGTGCAGACCCACGGGAACCCTCTGATTGCTGCTTCAGGTCTCTGTGAGATGATAGGAGCTTTGCTCAGTAACTTCAGAGGATCTTGTTCTCTTGGTGTCCTCCATCTCCTCTGAGTTTTACATTCTGCTTCATCTGTTGTTAGGTTCCCTGAGCCCTGAAGGGGTAGATTAGATGGAGACATCCCAATTAGAGCTGTATGTTCCAATGTTTCTCTTGCTTCATAATGTCTGGCTATAGGTCTCTATAATTTTACAATATGCTGCAGGAGGAAGATTCTGAGATGATGGCTGAATAAGGCATGGATCTATGAGTACAGCAGAATATCTTTAGGAGTCGTTTTATTGTTACTTTCTTTTCAGAGCACTAGTTTTTGGTTTTTAAGCTCATAATATTTGATTTTACCCTAGATCTCTGAGATATCTAGATTCTGGTACCTGGATACCCAAGTATACTGGCTGGTTTT
The DNA here is from genome assembly GCF_978045245.1 of Mus caroli. Lineage (NCBI taxonomy): Eukaryota > Metazoa > Chordata > Mammalia > Rodentia > Muridae > Mus > Mus caroli. Next base: position 80,962,391 of record NW_028227272.1, read on the forward strand.
GTGTGTCATCTTGACATAAGCTGGAGTTACCACAGAGAAAGTAGCCTCTCTTGAGGAAATGACTCCATAGGATCTAGCTGTAAGGCATTTTCCCAATTAATGATCAAGGTTGAGAGGGCCCATTGTGGTGGTGCCATCCCTGGACTGGTAGTCTATAAGAAAGCATGCTGAGCATGCAAGAGGAAGCAAGCCAGTAAGCAGCACCTTCCATGGCCTCTGCATCAGCTCCTGCCTCTAAGTTCCTGCCTGAGTGAGTCCCTGTCCTGACTTCCTTTCATGATGAAGAGCAATATCGAAGTATAACCTGAATAAACCCTTTCCTCCATAACTTGCTTCATGATCATGATGTTTTGTGCAGGAATACAAACCCTAAGACAGAAAGTAATAACATGTATGGGTTTTATCTCATGGCATAGGCCTTAAGTCAAATTGGACACTGTTAACTAGTTCCATGAGCTTTTTGCCACTCTTGCCCTAGCATATTTCATAGGCAGGGTAGATTGTGGATCAAAGGTTTTAAGGCTGTATTGGTTTTTATGTTTTTCCTTTGGTAGCCTGCAGAGTGCCTTTCTATACAAAAGATACTAGAAGGTAGGGGACAAAGTTAAAGCTTAGCCTCTCCATGTTCAATAAGTTGTGTTGTCCTTGTAGTCAGTTTGAGTAGAACAATCCATCTTCTTGGTCTGGTTTGTTTGGAGATTTCCATGAGTCTTATAGGGATAATTTTTAATATGTCAGTTGCTCATAGATATTTTTACAATGAAACAATTTCTGATGATTTCTGTATCACAAATACCATGAAAGAAAAATAGGTATCAGTACTGTCCTAATCTCACTGAATGACAAGAGCTGAACCTCAACAGTTGGTACCTGAAAGCAGCAAGAAATAGAGAATCATGGAGTACTGAGCTATGGATATGATTTTTCCTGCTGGGTAAGAATAAAGATGAGTAAACTACATATTAATAGTGACAGACATAAGCACTAAAAACAGACCAGAGCATTCCTAAAGGTTTTATTACATATGGAAAGCAACATGGATGGCATAAGAAAGCATAAAAGGGGGGAAAACCTCATCATCCTGGCTGCCTGTGAATTTCGCTTTGTTCATAGTCAGTCTTCATCATCTCAGCCAATTTTTATGATGAATCATGGAGTCTCCTAATGATTTTCCTTTTTCCTCCAACCTTATTGACATACATTAGGGTAACAGTTAAGAGATCCTATATCTCAAACTCAGATCTAGTCCTTAGTGAGATCTCATGATGTACTAGTACTGAAAAAAAAAAGACTGTCCTTTGGCATCATATGTTATTTAAATGGTTCTCTACCATTCAACAAGAATGGTCCAACATAGTAATATTACTGAGAGTAATCAAAAATGACCTCCAGCTACAAATTTAATATACAAAATGGTTATTGTAATGGATAGCAATATTACACTTTAAAAAGAATGAGAAAAATAATAGAGTACTAGATCATAAATAGAGTATCTTTCTCAAATACCCACCACAACCATTATTATTATTATTGTTATTATTATTATTATTAATTATTATTACTAAGGTTCATAAAACATCAAGGAAACAGGACAAAAAGAATTTAAGAGCCATCAGATAGCTGTTGTACTCATGAACTTGCACCAATGATGGTCACCCATACAGAACCTACACAAGATAAAGTCTGCCAAAATTTTGAAATACTTTGGGAGATATTCCTGCTTGGGGAAGGAGAATCATTTCTTTGTTTTGCTTTGTTTTTTAAATATGTGACCACTGATAGACTTGCACATCTTCAGTGGATGTCCCCAAACACATGCACATAGGTACATCACTAATTGGCACAGTCTGTTATAAAAACAAAAAGACATGAATATGAAAGGGAGGAATTTGAGAGGGACTTGAGGATATTTGGAGTAAAAAATGTGACAGGTGGATATATTCATATTTCATTGCACATATTCTTGAAATTCTCAAAGACAAAGAAATATTAATATTAAAAGGCATATTAAATTATTAGATTTTAAATATTCTCACCACAAAAATGTAAGCTATTTGCCAGTTGGCTTCATTTGTCTATTCAGAAATGAATATGTACATTTGCAGTACATAAATATATATTAATGAATAAAACAAATTAAAATTTAAGAATTTAGATGTTAATTTGTTGAGAAAATGAAAGAAATTAAATGAAAATGTATTTTGCATGTCAAAAATACATTTATATATTCTGTTTTCACATAAAATATGTAAACAATATTGTCTCCAACTGCATGGCATCTATATCCTATTTTTCCTAAATATATTTGTGTGTGTAAATTCATTTACAAAGCTTACCTATTCCAAATGACTTGTTTCCAAGTGTGAAAGAATAGGGAAATTGATATTCTTGCTGTAAGAAAATGCTTCTGAGGAACTGCCAGACTGATTTCCAGAGTGGTTGTACCAGCTTACAATCCCACCAGCAATGGAGGAGTGTTCTTCTTTCTCCACATTCTTGCCAGCATCTGTGGTCACCTGAATTTTTGATCCTAGCCATTCTGTCTGATGTGAGGTAGAATATCAGGGTTGTTTTGATTTGCATTTCCCTGATGATTAAGGATGTTGAACATTTTTTCAAGTGCTTCTGTGCCCTTCAGTATTCCTCAGTTGAGAATTCTTTGTTTAGCTCTGTACCCCATTTTTAATGGGGTTATTTGAATTTCTGGAGTTCAGCTTCTTGAACTCTTTGTATATATTGGATATTAGTCCCCTATCAGATTTAGGATTGGTAAAAATTCTTTCCCAATCTGTTGGTGTCCTTTTTGTCTTATTGACAGTATCTTTTGCCCTACAGAAGCGTTGCAATTTTATGAGATCCCATTTGTTGATTCTTGATCTTACAGCACAGGCCATTGCTGTTCTGTTTAGGAATTTTTCCCCTGTACCCATACCTTCAAGGGTTTTCCCCACTTTCTCCTCTATAAATTTCAGTGTCTCTGGTTTTATGTGGAGTTCTTTGATCCACTTAGATTTGAGCTTTGTACAAGGAGATAAGAATGGATCAATTCTCATTCTTCTACATGATAACCACCAGTTGTGCCAGCACCATTTGTTGAAAATGCTGTCTTTTTCCCACTGAATGGTTTTAGCTCCCTTGTCAAAGATCAAGTGACCATAGGTGTGTGGGTTCATTTCTGGGTCTTCAATTCTATTCCATTGATCTACCTGTCTGTCCCTAAAATTGTACATAATACTACCCCTAGATCCAGCAATACCACTCCTAGGCATATACTCAGAAGATGTTCCAGCTGGTAAGAAGGACACATGCTTCACTATGTTCATAGCAGCCCTATTTAAAATAGCCAGAAGCTGGAAAGAACCAAGATGTCCCTCAACAGAGGAATGGATACAGAAAATGTGGTACATTTACACAATGGAGTACTATTTAGCTATTAAAAACAATGAATTTATAAAATACTTGGGCAAATGGATGTATTTGGAGGATATCATTCTGAGTAAGGTAACTCAGTCACAAAAGAAGTCACTTGATATGCACTCACTGATAAGTGAATATTATCTCAGAAACCTAGAATACCCAAGATACAACTTCCAAAACACAAGTTAATCAAGAAGGAAGATCAACGCGTGGATACTTCATTCCTCCCTAGAATAGAGAATAAAATATCCATGGAAGGAGTTGCAGAGACAAAGTTTGGAGCTAAGACAAAAGAATGGACCATCCAGAGATTGGCCCACCTGGGGTCCATCCCATAATCGGTCACCAAACGCAGACACTATTGCATATGCCAGCAAGATTTTGCTGAAGGGAAACCTGACCCTGATATAGCTATCTCCTGTGAGGCTTTGCCAGTGTCTGGCAAATACAGAAGTGGATGCTCACAGGCATCTATTCGGTGGAACACAAGGCCCCCAGTGGAGGAGCTAGAGAAAGTACCCAAGGAGCTGAAGGGGTCTGCAACCCTATAGGTGGAACAACAATATGAACTAACCAGTACCCCCAGAGCTCAGGTCTCTAGCTGCATATGTAGCAGAAGATGGCCTAGTGGGCCATCATTGGGAAGAGAGACCCCTTGGTCTAGCAAACTTTCTATGTCCCAGTACAGGGGAATGCCAGGTCCAAGATGTGGGAGGGAGTGGGTAGGGGAGCAGGGTGCGGGGAGGGTATAGGGGTCTTTTGGGATAGCATTTGAAATGTAAATGTAGAAAATACCTAATAAAATGTGGGAAAAAAGAAAATGCTTCTGCTCTTTGAACTGACTGAGTCAAAGCATGAACTTATTAATAACAATACTATGCTATCAATAGAAGTAGATATCAGCCACAGAAAATAGAAAAACTGTGTAAGGTGTTTTTTCACTTGTTTTTTGTTCATTTGTTTGTTTGTTTGTTCTGTTTATTTTGTTTGTTATGTTTCTTGTTGCTTTGTTTATTGTACTTGAGCTTTTCAAATATATAAACATATGTTTATAAGTATGTATGTAATAAATATACATTAATAACATATATATGTAAAATGTTATCAAACTATAGCAGGTACCAGTTCAGAATGAAAGAATTAATAAACCCAGGAAAATGCCAGTTTTATAGTAATTCATAGAGAAATTTGATAGCCTTGGAATTACTATAAATGTTGAAAGTTCGGATCCATCCCATAATCACCCACTAAACGCAGACACTAATGCCAGCAAGATTTTGGTGAAAGGACCCTGATATAGTTGTCTCCTGTGAGGCTATGCCAGTGCCTGGCAAATACAGAAGTGGATGCTCACAGTCATCTATTGGATGGAACACAGGGCCCCCAGTGGAGGAGCTAGGGAAAGTACCCAAGGAGATAAAGGGGTCTGCAACCCTATAGGTGGAACAACAATATGAACTAATCAGTACCCCCCACATCTCGCATCTCTAGCTGCATATGTATCAAAAGATGGTCTAGTTGGCCATCACTGGGAAGAGAGGCCCCTTGGTCTTGCAAACTTTCTATGCCCCAGTACAAGGGAACACCAGGGCCAAGAAGTGGGAGTGGGTGGGTAGGGGAGCAGGGAGGGGGGAGGGTATTGGGGGCTTTTGGGATAGTATTTGAAATGTAAATGAAGAAAATATTTAATAAAAATTGAAAAAAAAGAAAGTGCTCTTGATATTTCCTTCAGGATAAGAATTTGTATGTTTATTCTCCTAATCCTAAAGATAGATGATAGCATTTTCAAGTAAGCTACAAAATTTTGAAACACATGAAATGTATTCCTATATAGGAGTTTGAAGTCTCTATATTGAGAACTCAAAATTAAGCAAAATAAGACAAAACAAAAACAAAACTGTTTCTCAAGTTTCAGATGCATAGCTCTTTGACAGAGAAACTTTGATTCACTACAAGCACAAGAAATCATGGATAAACAAATTTAAACATGGAAGCTTCTAGAATAAATCCTGGAGATACTCATATGTACTCGCGATAAGCTCTCTTTTTCCTGTCCCTTGTTTAGAGCAATTCAGAACTCTGCTGCCTGCTAGATAGACACACATCAAATATGACATCAGCAATTCAAGTCACTTTTCCAGCAAGGCCAGGAAAGCACAGAAACCCACTCTCTCCACACTATAGTCTCTGCATTCATGAAATTGAAAGTTCTTGAAAGTTTCTATTTGAGATTCCACTGTGCGAGAACTTCTGAGTGTACATGAGATTATTGCAATTTTTCCGTGTATCTTTTTTGACACTGGAGACAAAACTACCTTCAATTCTATTTAAAATATTTGTCTTCTAGAGTTCTCATGAGGCCTCCTATCTTCAGATAGTTAAAATTGTCTGAAATATAAACTGAACAGAAATTTCACTACCTGTTTCACTGAACCTGTTTTTTCAAATGAGGGGTGTACCTTATACCAGCTTATTCTCTAGGAAGGCTAGAGAACTGAAAATGTCTTTAACCTGTTAACAACTCTGAGATATGCTATTGTTTAAGATGAAGTATACTTGCTTAAAAGTATTTTCAAGTCATATGCTACATATGATAAATACTATATGCCATTAGAATCTATATCAACATTCTCAATTACCCTAGTAAACAAAAGAAATATACTACATGGCAGGGATTGTTCAGAGTCCCATAGTTTGCGACTTGTTTGTGTTTTCTTTAATCATGTTCTGCTTCATAATCTTTGTATTGATTTTATATAATTATATCAACAAGCCTAAGTAAATATGGGTATCTTAAATACATTTTCTAATAAGTCTTTTTTTTTTAAAAAAAAGTCAGTATTTCAAACACTGGACATTTATACATTTTTACTATGCATGGGTATTGGTTACACATCTAATTGCTGTAACTAAACACATGACAAGAAGCAACATTGGGGAAAGGAGAGTTCTTTTGATTAAAACAGAGTCAGTTAGGGTATAGGCGGCATTTCAGCACATGGTAAATGCTTCTGGTCACATCAAAACTACATGCAGCAAGAGGAGAACAGATAGGAAGTAGCTATAAAATGTCAATCCTGATCGTAGTGATCCATTTCCTTTAGCCTGAGTCTTTATTACAGCCTGAGTGTTCCACACAATTTCAAAGCATCACCAGCAAGTCAGATTTTTGTTCACTTTTTCGTATGCCTACAACTAACATTTCACATTAAACCAAAGCATCCCATCATAGAATCAATATTCATAGCAGAATTAAAAATATCAGGGATGAACACTCATGATGAAAAATAAAACAATTTTATAGAATATGACCTTGCTTTTTTTTTAACAATGGCATATATATCAGGTGAACAAGCAAAACTTTCAAATCAGGTTATATGAACATTTACCAGTTTAAAGGAGGTGCTATTGTGCTGTGATAAATTGGGTCCACTTTTGCAACCAAGATATGTGACATGCTATAAGAACATTTTATTTTCTTTCTTTTTTGAAAAAAAAAAGAAAATTTTCACTAATGATTCTTGAGGCTGAGTCACAGCATGAAGAGCTTCGCTAAGCCACTAAAATACCAGTAATTAGATAATTAATTAATGAGTACATAAACTCAGTATTGGGAGTAACTGAAGCCTTAACCGCATCACATTATCAGTGGCTTTTAAGTTCCCAAGGAGATACGTTCATAGATGCAGTGAAGAAAATCTAGACATGAGAATTGAAAACAAACACACACACACACACACACACACACACACACACACAATAAAAAAAACCTGAGAAACTGTTCTAGTTATTCTACAGGAAATAGAATAAAATAAATAGAATTAAAAACTTTATCTTCTAATAGTCAAAAATGTTTAATTCCTTTATAGATAATAAGAACTCAGGCGAGTACCATCTTTAGTTGAATTATGCCTTGGGAGGCCTTATGTATCCTGAATATATTTATTCTTTCCTTTGCAAACTTTATGCTCTTTCAGATACTAAATAATAAGAAAATAGATATAATCAACAAAAGGCTGTTCACTCCATGTATAAGCCTAGCAATGCTGTTAAGGACTATGATAAAGAGTCATCCTCCAATAATCCAGACAGATCACTGATACTACCAGGAAACTGAAAGAAAAATGATTCATGTGAAGCTATCTGAAGCATGTGTAACACAGTGTAACACAGAATATAATACAGATTTTGACAACATTTCTATAAGGAAGTGAAAAATGACTGCATCAATATTTCTACAGATAGGTCTGTCAATGAAGATGATATAGTCTTATTACATGGAAGGATAGTCTTATTACATGAATGATAAATCTTATTACATGAAAGGATAGTCTTATTACATGGAAGGATAGTCTGATTACATGGACAGATAGTCTTATCACATGGAAAGATAGTCTTATCACATGGAATGTACAAGCTATGATGAGCATCATTTCTCCTAAGGTTTTAATATTAAAAATATTACAAAAGGATACACCTTCTTCTCAGCACCTCATGGTACCTTCTCCAAAATTGACCACGTAATTGGGCACAAAACAGGACTCAACAGATACAAAAACATTGAAATTGTCCCATGCATCCTATCAGATCACCATGGACTAAGGCTGATCTTCAATAACAAAATAAATAATAGAAAGCCAACCTTCACGTGGAAACTGAACAACACTCTTCTCAATGATACCTTGGTCAAGGAAGGAATAAAGAAAGAAATTAAGGACTTTTTAGAGTTCAATGAAAATGAAGCCACAACATACCCAAACTTATGGGACGCAATGAAAGCATTTCTAAGAGGAAAACTCATAGCTCTGAGTGCCTCCAAAAGGAAACTAGAAAGAGCACACATTAGCAGCTTGACAACACACCTAAAAGCACTAGAACAAAAGGAAGCAAATTCACCCAAGAGGAGTAGACGGCAGGAAATAATCAAACTCAGGGGTGAAATCAACCAAGTGGAAACAAGAAAAACCATTCAAAGAATCAACCAATCAAGGAGCTGGTTCTTTGAGAAAATCAACAAGATAGATAAACCCTTAGCCAGACTCACTAGAGGGCACAGGGAAAGCATCCTAATTAACAAAATCAGAAATGAAAAAGGAGACATAACAACAGATCCTGAAGACATCCAAAACACCATCAGATCCTTCTACCAAAGGCTATACTCAACAAAACTGGAGAACCTGGATGAAATGGAGAAGTTCCTAGACAGATACCAGGTACCAAAGTTGAATCAAGATCAGGTTAATGATCTAAACAGCCCTATATCCCCCAAAGAAATAGAAGCAGTCATTAATAGTCTCCCAACTAAAAAAAGCCCAGGACCAGATGGGTTTAGTGCAGAGTTCTATCAGACCTTCAAAGAAGATCTAATCCCAGTTCTTCACAAACTATTCCACAAAATAGAAACAGAAGGTACTCTACCCAACTCATTCTATGAAGCCACAATTACTCTGATACCTAAACCACAAAAAGACCCAACAAAGATAGAAAACTTCAGACCAATATCCCTTATGAATATTGATGCAAAAATCCTCAATAAAGTTCTTGCTAACCGAATCCAAGAACACATCAAAACAATCATCCATCCTGACCAAGTAGGTTTCATCCCAGGGATGCAGGGATGGTTCAATACACGGAAATCCATCAACGTAATCCAGTATATAAACAAACTCAAAGACAAAAACCACATGGTCATCTCGTTAGATGCGGAAAAAGCATTTGACAAGATCCAACACCCATTCATGATAAAAGTCTTGGAAAGATCAGGAATTCAAGGCCCATACCTAAACATGATAAAAGCAATCTACAGCAAACCAGTAGCCAACATCAAAGTAAATGGTGAGAAGCTTGAAGCAATCCCTCTAAAATCAGGGACTAGACAAGGCTGTCCACTTTCTCCATACCTATTCAACATTGTACTTGAAGTCCTAGCCAGAGCAATTCGACAACAAAAGGAGATCAAAGGGATACAAATTGGAAAAGATGAAGTCAAAATATCACTTTTTGCAGATGATATGATAGTATATATAAGTGACCCTAAAAATTCCACCAGAGAACTCCTAAGCCTGATAAACAGCTTCGGTGAAGTAGCTGGATATAAAATTAACTCAAACAAATCAATGGCCTTTCTCTACACAAAGAATAAACAGGCTGAGAAAGAAATTAGGGAAACAACACCCTTCTCAATAGTCACAAATAATATAAAATATCTTGGCGTGACTCTAACTAAGGAAGTGAAAGATCTGTATAATAAAAACTTCAAGTCTCTGAAGAAAGAAATTATAGAAGATCTCAGAAGATGGAAAGATCTCCCATGCTCATGGATTGGCAGGATCAACATTGTAAAAATGGCTATCTTGCCAAAAGCAATCTACAGATTCAATGCAATCCCCATCAAAATTCCAAATGAATTCTTCAACGAATTAGAAAGTGCAATCTGCAAATTCATCTGGAATAACAAAAAACCTAGGATAGCAAAAACTCTTCTCAAGGATAAAAGAACCTCTGGTGGAATCACCATGCCGGACCTAAAGCTCTACTACAGAGCAATTGTGATAAAAACTGCATGGTACTGGTATAGTGACAGACAAATAGACCAATGGAATAGAATTGAAGACCCAGAAATGAACCCACACACCTACGGTCACTTGATCTTCGACAAGGGAGCTAAAAACATCCAGTGGAAGAAAGACAGCATTTTCAACAAATGGTGCTGGCACAACTGGTTGTTAACATGTAGAAGAATGCGAATCGATCCATTCCTATCTCCTTGTACTAAGGTCAAGTCTAAGTGGATCAAGGAACTTCACATAAAACCAGAGACACTGAAACTTATAGAGGAGAAAGTGGGGAAAAGCCTTGAAGATATGGGCACAGGGGAAAAATTCCTGAATAGAACAGTAATGGCTTGTGCTGTAAGATCGAGAATTGACAAGTGGGACCTCATGAAACTACAAAGCTTCTGCAAGGCTAAAGACACCATCAATAAGACAAAAAAACCACCAACAGATTGGGAAAGGATCTTCACCTATCCTAAATCAGATAAGGGACTAATATCCAATATATATAAAGAACTCAAGAAGGTGGACTCCAGAAAGTCAAATAACCCCATTAAAAAATGGGGCTCAGAACTGAACAAAGAATTCTCGCCTGAGGAATACCGAATGGCAGAGAAACACCTGAAAAAATGTTCAACATCCTTAATCATCAGGGAAATGCAAATCAAAACAACCCTGAGATTCCACCTCACACCAGTCAGAATGGCTAAGATCAAAAATTCAGGTGACAGCAGTTGCTGGCGAGGATGTGGAGAAAGAGGAACACTCCTCCATTGTTGGTGGGATTGCAAGCTTGTACAACCACTCTGGAAATCAGTCTGGCGGTTCCTCAGAAAATTGGACATAGTACTACCGGAGGATCCAGCAATACCTCTCCTGGGCATATATCCAGAAGATGTCCCAACCGGTAAAAAGGACACATGTTCCACTATGTTCATAGCAGCCCTATTTATAATAGCCAGACGCTGGAAAGAACCCAGATGTCCCTCAACAGAGGAATGGATACAGAAATTATGGTACATTTACACAATGGAGTACTACTCAGCTATTAAAAAGAATGAATTTATGAAATTCCTAGCCAAATGGATGGACCTGGAGGGCATCATCTTGAGTGAAGTAACACAATCACAAAAGAACTCACACAATATGTATTCACTGATAAGTGGATATTAGCCCAAAACTTAGGATACCCAAGATTTAAGATACAATTTGCTAAACGCATGAAACTCAAGAAGAATGAAGACCAAAGTGTGGACACTGTGCACCTTCTCAGAATTGGGAACAAAACACCCTGGGAAGGAGTTACAGAGACAAAGTTCGTAGCGGTGATGAAAGGATGGACCATTTAGAGACTGCCGTATCCAGGGATCCATCCCATAATCAACTTCTAAACGCTGACACCATTGCATACACTAGCAAGATTTTGCTGAAAGGACCCAAATATAGCTGTCTCTTGTGAGACGATGCTGGGGCCTAGCAAACACAGGAGTGGATGTTCACAGTCAGCTATTGGATGTATCACAGGGCTCCCAATGGAGAAGCTAGAGTAAGTACCCAAGGAGCTAAAGGGATCTGCAACCCTATTGTTGGAACAACATGATGTACTAACTAGAACCCTGGAGCTCTTGTCTCTAGCTGCATATGTATCGAAAGATGGCCTAGTCAGCCATCAATGGAAAGAGAGGCCCATTGGACTTGCAAACTTTATATGCCCCAATATAGGGGAATGCCAGGGCCAAAAGAATGGGAATGGGTGGGTAGGGAAGTGGGGGGCGCTATGGGGGACTTTTGGGATAGTATTGGAAATGTAATTGAGGAAAATATGTAATAAAAATATATAAAAAAAATAATTAGTGGTGATTTAGAAGAGATAAACATCACTGAGATGAAATATTCTTTAAATCCAAGGCTTTCCTCCTACCTTTCATTCTATTGCTTCCAACAACTACTAGCTCTTAAGTCAATTCATATCAGTATACAAATTTATTACATTGCAAAAGCACTTTAAATGCACCTATGTGCTGTTTCCTCTAATCATGCCTAAAATATAAAAAGTCCTAAGTTCACTGTCACTGTTTTCATGGATGAGTTAAATGCTCAAGAGTGAATGTCACCAGGTCAGGAAAGTGTAAATACTAGACTCTGTGAACTCAGGTTAAGATTTTCCTTAAATCAGTCTGATCCGTGAAGCTGTATAAAGAAACAAGCTTTACCTATGTTTCTGTAAACTTGTTATAACTCTATTACCTTCCTTTGCGTTATTAATTAAGCACATTTTTAGAAAAAAATTATTTTCAAAGCACTTTATAGGTCAATGTAAAAACTCATATTTGAAAAATTATACCTTCAGTTCAGAAAACCAACAGATGAAACAGAACTATAGCCATGTAGAATCCATGCACAAACTTCAGACAATATCAGATTCTACAAAGTCAAAGTTTAAACATGAAGACAGATTATGTTACAATAATAATTTAGGAAACAATAACAGAAAAAATATTAAATTATCTTTTAACAACATTATATTATCAAATGTAATACTGTGGGGGAAAAGCTCAAAATACATAATAAAATTAGATATGTCAGACTTGGAAGAATAAAATAAAATCAAACCAAATCAGACTGAATTTTATTAAAACTGCTATAAAGTAAAATTATGCTGATAAAGGATTTATTGTAAAAATGAATCGTGTGGACAGCTAGGTTTTTACAAATTACCAAGAACTATAATGAAGAAGAAAATAAATTTAAATATAACTTCAGGAAATGTAAAAATGAAAGAAATTTTGTTTTATTCCTATAATATTTGACTTAGGGTTCTAAAACATTATCCCCTTATGTATGTGGCTTACATTACAAAATAGAGGGCTTGGACATGCATACAAATCTCTACTTAAAAAATAATGTTGATAATATTAAGTGTTAATAATGATTTATATGTCAGTAGGTACTATTTAGTTTGATATTATAAGCACAATTATTGAAAAGTAAGAAGGAATATAATGATCTAGGTTTGGATTCATGTTAAGTAGGTATAAATATAACTATATATGATCATGTATATATACACATGCATGGTATTTTCTCACTGTGGGACATGACATTCTATCAAAGTTATTCTAACAGAGTACAGTTTTGTCTTGAATTACTCACTTTTATGATATTTGTTCTTTGTATGTTGCTGTAACAAAATACCTAAGACTAGCTAGCTCACTTGTCAATGAAAGAGTCTTATATTAGCTTATGACTCTAGAGAAGTAAGACGTCAAAGTGTGTGCCACTAGCATCTACTTGGTTTCTGGACAGAACAAATAATCAAACCCAACAAGGGTGAGTATAGAAATTAACTGTTGTCTTAACTACTTAATTTGTTTTCAAAAATGTATTTATTTTTATTTTATGTGTAAGGATATACTTCCTGCATGTATTTCTATGCTCCATATTCATCAATTGTCCACAGGCAATTGAATTGCATTAAAGAGGACTTGAATCCCCTGGAATTTGAGTTACAATGGGTTGTAAGTCCCCTCCCCCACCCGAGTGTGCTAGGTTTAAATCTGGATCTACTTCCAGAGGAGCCAAAGCTCTTAATTTTCATCTCTTCAACTCCTAACTAATTCTAAGAGTGGATTACACAGCAATATCTACTCTCATAGTGACAATATGATTTCAAAGAAATAAAAATATGATTTGGTAGTAGATGCCAAAAGCAAGTAAGTATTCTTCAAGGAGGTTTTACTTAGTTTTTACCCTCCACAGAATTGCAATAAATGTAATTGCACTATATATATAAAAACTAAACTTGTCAATTTTTAAAATTTGTACCACACAGTTGTTTTCTCATGTTCCCTTCAGAATATGCAGACTGTAAAAATCAGCATATATACTCTCATAGGTGAATACTCTCTCTGGAACAAAATCAAAACCAGGGTCTCTCAACACTTTTACATCTCTGTTCCAGACAAGGCTCAGTACATCTCTTGGGGAAAGATTTTAACAAGGAAGGAAATCTGGAGACACAGGTGATAATTACATCTACAGGCAACATCATCACAACAGAACAAAGGGAAAAGTTGTATTTCCTAAGATTAGACTAGTTGACTTATCCTACACAGAATACCTATATAAGTCACTTTGAACTCATTTTCAAATAAGCTTACAGGTAATCTCCGAATTTCATTGTCAACACAAATCTGCACCAAACCAAGCTCCCCAGAACTCAGTGGTTTATGGTTAACAGAGTACAATCTATGACTATAGTCAGATGTAGTCCTCAGCGAGGTATCTAAGTGTCAAGATAGTTTATTCATAGCAAAGCATCAGCCTTAAACCCACAAACAAGAAACACTAAGTGGATTCAAGGTGTGTGTGTGTGTATGAAACTATATATGTCAATAATAAATAAGAACTCATGCATTTAAGTGGAAATGAGAGGAGGAGTTGGGGGAGAGGTGGTGGTAGAAATAATAGACATACAGTACTCATGTGCCTTATTTTGGGTTTCATTTCTGTGAAGAGACACCATGACCTTAACAACTCTTATAAAGGACAATGTTTACTTGGGGCTGGCTTAAAGGTTTTGAGGTTCATTGTTAGCATTACAAGAAGCATGGCAGTGTCCAGGTAGGCATGGCACTAGAAGAAATAAGAGTTCAACATCATGATCCGAAAGCAAACAGGAGAAGACTGGCTCCCAGGCAGGTTCAAGGCCGCTTTCAAAATCCATCCCCAAAATAACACACTTCCTTCAACAAGGACATACCTTCTTCAGGCCACGTCACCTTAAAGTGCTGCTGACTTCCTGAGCCAAGAATATTCAAACCACCACAACATGTATGACATTTTAAAGCACAAATTAATAAAAATCCGTATATAAATGCCCTTTGATTTATAATTTTTATTTATATAAATATATATTTTATATTATAATAGTATAAATTTTAAATAAATATGTGTATATTTATAAATAAAAAGAGACCATGAATTTTGAAAATAATGAATAATTCATGAGATGAATTTCAGAGTAGAACAATAAGGGGTATATGATGCATGTGAGGCTTAATGACAAAATGAGACCACCAGAACCATGCTGAGGCTGAAAGAAAATGCCTTACCTTGCAGCATGTATTGCTGGGCTGTTTCCAAGAGAAGGAAGAGGAGCCTTTGCAAAGGGGGACTCAGAGAGATTTTAGGTAGGGTTGTTTCAGTTGGGTGGGAGAATGGCAGAAAAGCATTAAAAGAAAAGAAATTGTTACAACAAAACAATAATTGCTGTAAGCAAAATCTTTATTAGGGTACTTCAGACCATCAGATATAAGGATGTTGTGTTCAAACTGCCCTATTGAAGTAATTATTTTGAATGTTTATTTTTAAGATTATACTATAATGTAATTATATGAGTCCTGCTTCCTTCCAACCCTGCCAAAAATGTAAGACCCCTTGCAGTCTCTCAAATTCATAGCTGTTTTTTCTTTGGTTTTTAGTATATATACATACATATACATGAATACATTTGTGCTAATAAAGAAATGATTAATAGATGATAAATGGATGGATGATAGACTTAGCCTTATTTCTGAGTAGAGAGAAATTGGTATATATGCCTATTACACATTTAGGCTTGCTATTCCCTGTTGACTGATTGTTTTGCTTTATGTATGTAGCTGAATGAAACTGGTGGTTGCTTCTCTTGCTTGGATGTTTGTATCATTCCTTCTTGTGCCATGAAATGTAGTTCTCCAAGAGAAGACTTTCAAAGCAGGAGCTGTTTGGGGTCCTCTTGGCCCTGTGCCTGAAATGAAGATGTTTTCAACAATAGGGACTTATCTTACACGTCTGAAAGATAACCAAAGACCACTTTAGTAGTCTCTGACCCTGTGGATTCTCTTGGACACCCTGACCAGAAATTTGAAGAGAAATTCTTATTCTTGCTATTGGGATTTTTATTAGATAGTATTTTGCTCTCTGATAAATCATTTCCAGCCAAGATGAGAAAAAATTATATTGCCTATGTATTTATATGTATTCACAGCCTTAGAGGTATTATAGTTATTTTTTGTTGTTGTTTTTTCAAGACATGGTTACTCTGTGTAGCCCTGTCCTGGAACTCACTTTTGTAGACCAGGCTGGCCTCAAACTCAGAAATCTGCATGTCTCTGCCTCCCAAGTGCTGGGATTAAAGGCATGTACCACCACTGCCCAGTTTATAGTTATTTTTAGTAGATAAATAATAATACTATTGCTTATGACTTTTAAAAATACACTTACTGATGTTTTACATCCTTCCTTTTTCTGTTTTTTATTCTGCCTCTCTACTTTTTAATCCCCGATATTCCAATTTTACTTTTATACCCTTCTGTAAGGAGCCACCTAGAAGAAGCTTAAAACTAGTAGGCGATCTTCCTGAGATGGTTCTGTCATAAACTGTGAAATTATTGACAGATTTGCTTCTTTAGGCAAGGCTGAGGAGATTTCATCTGCAGAAAGATTCCTGCTATTAATATGCTTTTCCTGTTATTATAAAATATTTAACAATCAGTAGTTATTAGCCCAAACTTTTGAGCAGATTTCTGCAGAATAATGAAGATGTACTGTCTTGTAGTGATGCTATATAGACAAATAGATGATTTCTTAATTCTTCATGGTGATTCTATATGATTGCTAAAATTATATTAGAAATTATTAAGATATTTATATAGAACTTCTATTAAGTTTTTTCTGATATCAAAACTGCAATGAGAACTCTGCCATTCTTCAAGTGTCAAGAGTTACCTGCTTTGAGATAGCATGCAGTCATCTACTACTTAGAGCATATTCCAAGAGGTTATATAGCAATTTGCAAAAGGTCATAAGAAGAGAACTAAGGGTTTACTACAGGTGCAAGGACTTAAGATAAACTATTGACTGGGTTTATCTACACGAAACTTCACTAATAACTTAGTCACAAAAATCATGCTTTCTAGCTTTTAATGAACCTGTTGAGCTAGTCACAGATAATGAATAAATGTTTATCCAGATAATTACTCCTAACAATTAATATTTTGCTAAATCCCCTTATGTTTTATAATGAGGTGCTAAATGCCAGAGACTGCAGTGTCTGGCCACAGAAAAACTCAGGCAGGTCAGCTACCACAGCAAAGTGACTTAGACTTAAGACAGGTAAACATCTTATTACTAAGCAGCAACCATAAATATCTAGCACTACCAAGTCTTGCCTCTGACAGGGCTCTAACCCCCTGGTGTACCTCAAGTGAGAACCAAGAAAGAAGAACAGCCAGCGTTGGCCCCCAATAAATTTCTATTCTCTAATCTGTTCCTCACGCTCCACAATGTCCAAGACCTTTTTTTAAAAATATTTTTATTACATATTTTCCTCATTTACATTTCCAATGCCACCCCAAAAGTCCCCCATACCCTCCCCGTCACCCCCCTACCCACCCACTCCCACTTTTTGGCCCTGGCATTCCCCTGTACTAGGGCATATAAAATTTGCAAGTCCAATGGGCCTCTCTTTCCAGTGATGGCCGACTAGGCCATCTTTTGATACATATGCAGCTAGAGTCAAGAGCTCCAGGGTACTGGTTAGTTCATAATGTTGTTCCACCTATAGGGTTGCAGATACCTTTAGCTCCTTGGGTATTTTCTCTAGCTCCTCCATACTCCAGGTAACTCACAACTATCCTAAAGTTCATATGGAACCAGAAAAGATCACAGGTAGCCAAAAAATCTTGAGCAAAAAGAATAATTCTTGATACATTACTATTACAGATCTCAAGGTATAATACAAAGTCATAGTAACAAAAAAAAAAATGTACTGAGGTAAAAACAAACAAACAAATGGATACATAGACCACTGGAGTAAAAGTGGTGACCCAAACATGAGCCTGTGTAGCTTCAGCAAAGACACCAAAAATATAACCTTAAGAAAAGAAAACAAACTCAACTAGTGCTGTTGGAAAAACTAGACATCCACATGCAAAACACAGAAATTAGACCTTTATCTCTCCACTTTCACAAAATAATAAACCAAGTAGATCAAAGACCTGAATGTGAAATCTAAAGCATTCAAACAGCTAGAAGAAAATGTAAACATTAACTTATACAATCTAGGTTTTAAAAAGGACTATTTGAATAGGGGAACTAATGCAGATAGTTGACAAATGGACCTTCATAAAACTAAAACGGCTCTGCATAGAGTTAAAAAAAATCAACCCAGAGAAGGTGAAGACCACAGAATGGGAATCTTTACTAGCGATACAATTGATAATATATATATATATATATATATATATATATATATATATATATATAGAAACTCAAAACAAGGAATCAAACAAAGCCAAACAACCCATTTAAAAAATGGGGCAAGGACCTACCTGCAAAGATTGTGCCAAAAAGAAATTAAAATGGCTCAGAAATAGCTCAAATGAAATTTTCCTTCAGCCCAACAATCAAGAAAATGACAATCTCAGCAACTTTGACATTTTATCTTACTCTGAGAGAATCACAAATATCAACAAACAACAGCAAGTGCTGGAGAAGCTGTGCGGAAAAGGAAACCCGCATTCACTGTTGGTGGGATTACAACTGGCTGGTCCAGCCACTCTGAAAATCAGGGCGCATTCTCAATAGGTAAATCAGTCTGCATGATATAACACAGATACACAAGTTCTAGTCATACGCACAAAGAACTTGACATCCTTCTTGCTTAGTCATGTGTGTTGCTGCAATGTCCATAATAGTCATGAAATGGAAACAATCTAAAAGTCCTTCAACTAACAAACTGATAATATGTGATATATATACATAATGGAATCATATACAGATGTAAAGAAAAATACAATGTAAATAAAGGGTTCAACAAAAGATTATAATGACTGAGACAACCTAAACCCAGAAAAATAAATATTGCATTTTTCTCTCATTCATCTAAGATCCCTAGATCCAAAAACTTTTAAAAGTAATTTCCGGAAATCCTAAACCCACTGTATATATATATCCTCAAACCCTTTGAATAGCATCTATATCTGTTTTATTAGATTAAATTTATTTCACATATGAGTGATCATAATTGCATACATACAAAGTTTTGTCCTTATGACCAATCATGAATACTTTCTTTTGAATATAAAGCAGAACTGGATGTTTTTAGAAAGTCACCTAAAAGATTTGATTTTCTTTAGAAATTGTTACTCCCATTTTATAACTACTCCTCTTTTTCCATTGAAAACATTAAATCTGCTCTTTAGGTTAGAGGTGATCTACCTGGCTTGTGAGATCAAGGCCACCCAATTTTCCTTAAATGCTTTCCTTCCGTTGTCATCCAGAATGTTCCAAACCAGTTCCATTAACTGAAAATTTAGTCACAATATACCATAAAATATCTGTTCACTAAAATCTGATTTCCCAGGTGTACTGTGCTTCTCACACTCAAAAATCAGAGAAAGGAACAAAAGCTAGTTTTATTTATTTCCATCTAAACTCTGAAGGGCAGCTCTCTATTGCCGCATAGGCTCAGCATGATGGTGGTGGTGGTGGTGGTGGTGGTGGTGGTGGTGGTGGTGGTGGTGGTGGTGGTGGTGGTGTGTATGGGAAAAGCAAAACAAATACACTACATTAAAGGCATAGCATTTTTCTTCAATAAAACCATAGAATAAAATTTCCCAAATCTAGGAAAGATGCCTACTCAGGTAAAAGGGGCACAAAGAGCACTGGATCCAGGTGGTAAGAAAAGAAATCCCCCAATGCCACCTTTTAGTTAAAAACATTAAGTACACAGAACAACAACAAAAACAACAACAACGAAGAATATGGAAAGCTGCGAGAGAAAAGACACAATTCACATCTGAAAGGAAGCCCACTTGAATAATAGGTAACCTCTGAGAAGAAACTTTAAAAGCAAAAAATGCTTGGAGCAATGTGCTTCAAATTATGAAAGAGCATAGATACAACCCAGACTTCTCTTACTTGGCAAAACTATAAAACGAAGCGTAAAGAGAAGCTTCCCATTACGTAAGAAAAGATAAGGTAAAGAAACTTATGGCAATGAATCTAGCACTACAGAAACTTTTGGATGAAATAGTTTGGACTGAATAGAATAATAATTGTATGCAAAAAGATAAAAAGGAAAAAATGAATAATGCCATAAGTGTTTGTAAATATAGGACTCACAAGAGGACTCCACAAGATCAACAAAATGGTGGCAGCTTACAATTATATAATGGAAAATGTCATGTATATGTAAATTCATATTCTACAGACTAACTCAACCAAGTACTAGGCATCAACAACACAATAACATGAAACTCAACTCAAAACTTAGGGCATGATGAAACTAGCTATAAATTATTTGTAAGAAAAATGTCACAAATGGTAACACATACTGACAAGGACTTGAGGCAGAAGCAAATGATGTGTATTCCAAGCTGATGAGGGCAATAGCTGGGATACGAGGAAGTATTTGCGTGCTGGAAAGGTGAGATGAGTGTGGAGAGATAATTATTAATTTATATGTCATGGAGGACAGTTTTGAATTTACTTTTTACGCCTTAAGGAGAAAAACGAGTTAACACCAGCTGCATCTTTAAAGATCATTTTGCTCACTGTTGAGTGACTTGCACTCTTTCTTTAAAAGATAACATCTTTTCAGAAATCCAACGCTTCTATTTCCTGAGGTTGCCTGTTTACATTCTTTCTGCTGGCCCTCAGGGCTTCAGTTCTTTTCCCTCACCCAATATCAGATCAGGTTCCCCTATACTCCCCACTACTCCCCCCACCCCATCCACATTCCCTCCCAAGTCCCTCCCTCCCTCCCCACTTATGATTCTGTTTAGTTGTGCTTTTCTGTAATGATCTCAGTCTCTCACAAAGAGAAGTTTCCTTCACAAGAGTTGAAAACTTCACTTATCTTCAGATATTAGTAGAAACATTTAGATTGTTGCAAAAGATTATTCTGGTTTAATAAATAAAATGGTAATATTTGTTTAGGTTTATTATTTTATGTCTATAAGTGAGTGTAAGTATATATGTGTGTGTGTTCCTCATGTGTAGTAAGGTCTGAAGATGACAGAAAAGGGTATCAGATCTTCTGGAATGGAGGTTACAGACAGGTTTAAATTGACATGTGGATGCTGGGAGCTGAACCTGGGCCTTCTCTTATGTGTAATCATAATGGTTTTGTATACTGTATAAAGTTTACCCTTGTGTTATTCAAATGCTAATTTTTCTGCCCTCCTGTCTTGTTTCAAGGACACAGCATTGTAGTGCTTATAGGAACAATCTCCTTCAAGTTTGTATAAACAATTCTTACCACTTATTCTTTGCTTTGGCAGTAACTGCTAATCAAGCAATGACTGGGTAGAATATAGAATAGGGGTGGACATCTGCCAGTCAGAAGGAAAAGGGAGGGAGAAAGGAGGGTCGGATCAGCCTGAAGAATGGAGGAATTGGAGCCGCAAGAAAGAGGTCAGGAAAGAAATCATGGAAACACACCCGAATCCCAAAGAGCCAGATAAATAATAATACAGAAGCATCATGGGATAGGGCTAGGAGGGAGCCAGATTAGCATAGGTGGTTAAGATACGTCATTTACCTGGAGGGCATCATCCTGAGTGAGGTGACCCAATCACAAAAGAACTCACATGATATGTACTCACTGATAAGTGGATATTAGCCCAGAAACTTAAAATACCCAAGATACAAGATACAATTTGCAAAACACATGAAACTCAAGAAGAATGAAAACCAAAGTGTGGACACTTTGCCTCTTCTTAGAATTGGGAACAAAACACCCATGGAAGGAGTTACACAGACAAAGTCTGGAGCTGAGATGAGAGGATGGACCATGTAGAGACTGCCATACCCGAGGATCCATCCCATAATCAGCCTCCAAACGCTGACACCATTGCATACATTAGCAAGATTTTGCTGAGAGGACCCAGATATAGCTGTCTCTTGTGAGGCTACACCGGGGCCTAGCAAACACAGAAGTGGATGCTCACAGTCAGCAATTGGATGGATCACAGGGGCCCCAATGGAGGAGCTAGAGAAAGTACCCAAGGAGCTAAAGGGATCTGCAACCCTATAGGTGGAACAACAATATGAAATAACCAGTACTCCCCAGAGCTCCTGTCTCTAGCTGCATATGTATCAGAAGATGGCCTAGTTGGCCATCATTGGAAAGAGAGGCCCATTGGTGTTGCAAACTTTAGATGCTTCAGTACAGGGAAACGCCAGGGCCAAGAAGTGGGAGTGGGTGGGTAGGGGAGTGGGGGGAAGGAAATGGGGGACTTTTGGGATAGCATTGGAAATGTAAATGAGCAAAATACCTAATAAAAATTTTTAAAAGATACGTCATTTAACTGCTCAGCTATTAAGGTAAAGTTTTAAATGAATCTTGGTTTCTCTGTATGGTCCCAAATATTTGGGTCCAGCATAAAGTAAAGAAAAACAGTCCCTGGATTATTTCACTGCTTACATTTATATTAAAGATAATTCTTTTATACCTATGTGTGGAGCCAATTCAGCAGTGCATAATACTCACTGCTAATTGCTATGCTTTGTTTTAAACTTACCTACTCACTGTTATATTGAAATTATATATTACTTGCCCAACAAATTGTGCTAGTCACTCTCTGTGTATCATAAATGATAGGCTATTGAAAATGGGCAAAGAACTAATTATTCAAAGTAAACTTTAAGATTTATACTTAATGCTAAAGCCTCACAAAATTAAAAGTGATAAGTAATGAGAGGTGGGGGAAGGAGAGGATTAGACTAAACTAAGGATTTAAATTTCACTCAGTATAAAATATTTAGAATTAATTCACACATTGGTTATATCTGTTTGTGACAAAGTAATGTGCATAGAAACCAACCTATTAAAATTAATCCAGGACTTATAGGATGACTGTTTTTGTAGCGTAGGAACTCATCCGCCGTGATATTAAATTACAGTAAGTGAATGATTTCTTTAATTCAGTGAGGTAGATCTAGGTTAAGTGTATACCATGCAACATATTAGAACAGAAAGAACCTCCTTTATCTTTTTGTCTTTATTTTAAAATGTCTTTATATGTTTACTTAATGTAAGACAATAATTAGAAAGTCTCACCATATGAAAGCAGCATTGAAATAATGACAACAGTATGCCTTTGCCAGAAAATTATATAAGAGCATGGGGTCTAAAAACAGATGACTCTATGTAATGCATACTACATATAATTTGTATTTGCCACGTTCTCATATTTCATTAAATTACTTAGATAATTAACTACAACATCTCCTTTTGTTGACACAGCATTTTGAGTTCAGAGGTAAAACTTTATAGCTTTTTGATTTATATAACACATAGAGGATATATAAATAATCTACTAGCCTGTTACTGTATCTAGAAAAACTCATATGAATCTATAGTTACATGTACCCAATAAATATGTAGCAAGTGAAAGACATATTTCTAGGGATACCAATCAATCTATACATTATGGACCTCTTTGGCATATTATTGATGTTTTATTTACTACAACTAAACAGAAAAGACAATTGCAAGTATATGTAAATAAGAAAAAAATAAGGAGCAATGGAGAGTAGAAACTGTGCTCTTGGAACAAGATGAACTATCTAAAAGCCCCAGGTTATTGAGGAAACAGAAACTTCACAGAGAACTCTGGGCTTCAGAGACTCAAATGCCACATGCTATTAAAACTGTAAAGATTGCTCTGTGAAACTGTTTATTCCTGAGAGCGAGTGGGGAAATCTTATGACCAAAAGGAAACAGCATGGAATGAGTTTTCAGGGTATCCTGGGATTTGAGGTTTGCTTTTCACCTTATTTTCTCACAGTGGAAGACGAAAATAGGGAGAGAAAAATACCAGTGTTGGCTCTGCGATTCAAAAAGGAGGAAAAGGTGGTGAATTTAGTTAGAAAGGTCAAAGTCCTCCTGAAGAAGTTTGTTTTCATCTTCACTGGAGTTGAGCTGGTTGTTTTGATGTGTGAAATCTTTTCAACTTTCCAAGAGTGGAGGCAAAGTTCCTAACAGAAAATGCTTCATTTTGCTCAGATCCTTCTGAAGGCAAAAGCTTTCCAAATACAGTCTTAGTGTTAGGACGGCCTGCACAGAAGTACAAAGGAAATATGTTAGGAATGGTCTAAATGTCTTAGAGGTAATTTCCTATATTATGTTTTATTTGATTTGATTTGAATAATGGGCATGATAAAAAAGAATCATTAAAATTTTATGATATAGTTGGAGTTATTAATGCTTTCCTTTTTCCCTACCCATATTTCTTTGATAATACTTCTCTTGGCAGTACATTCTCAGGACTCTCGGTAGGGTCTGTCTTGTGTATATGCTTTCTTTCTAGGCTGTTGGCCCTCAGGATAACTATAGATTCAATCACCAAGTGGAAATCAACAACCTGTATGTAAGAATTGAAGCTGTCACAGGTTCTCTCATCATTCTGTAAGTTGTATCACTGGGAAATCACCAAGAAAGAATATTCCAGATAAGAGTACGTTTCAGCCATGGTAGTAAATGGAATTTTAAAGATTGAAATAATTGAAATTTCTGTTTTTATAATGAAAAATAACAACCACAATTTCTGGCAATCAATCAGTAAAAATGGAGTTGAAATGAACCATAAGTTACATCCTACTGAAATAGCAATGTCTCATCATCTAAATCTAATGCTATTGATAAAACATGAAGCCTTCTCCATAGTAAGGAAAACTGCCTTCTCTGATTAAAAAAATAATGTGGAGAACCTCAAATAAGACACAAAATATAATCATTTTGGTTGTATACCTTATTCTTATTTCCTTGATAAACACATTTCTGCTCAAATAACTGAAATGTATATCTCCTTTGATCCAGACTTATGTTCAGTCAAACTCTAATCTATTTATATTATTTCCACCTATAAATAAATATTATGTAGATATTTTAAGAGGTACTTATCTAAATCATGAACTTTCACTAGCTTTGCCCATTAAAACTGACAGCATAATTTAATCACTTTCAAAAGCTTATCTCGGAAAACAGGGATAATTCTTCTCTTTAATATTGTTAAGTTAATCATGACTAGTCATATGGCACCATGAAGAATTTTCACTCAACTGTGATTCTGAAATGATGGGAAGGACCTCATTTCTGGATTAAATGTAAATGGATAAAAGGGAAGCATTGTAAGGGGAAGAGGAAAAACAGTAGAAGGATAATTTTGATATTTTTTCTGTTTATATAGAACTAGCACTGTGTTTTGCAAAAAAAAAAAAGGGGGGGCATTTCAACTTTCTATCGTAATTATAAGAAGGTTGACTGGGTTCACCTTTTTGTAGGTTTTGTTCAAATAATCATAGCTAATACACCTAATGAAAGTAACTTGGTAGAACTGCTAGACAAAGAACTCAAAAGAATGATTTTTAGTTTATTTTCATTTCATGTTCATAGGTGTTTTGTCTGAATGTATGACTGTGTACAACTTGTGTAAGTGATGCCTGCAGAGGCCAGAAGAAAGCATCAGAGCTCCTGAAACTGGAGTTACAGATGTAAGGTACCATGTAGGTGTAAAGAATGAAAAGTCACCAGGGTGATGGTGACAGAGACCTGGTACAATGGAGGTGACCTTATCTGTGACACACAGCATTGGGGATATAGACCCTGACATGGCTACCTACTATAACCAGGAAGGAAACCCAATGGAGTGACAGACACCAACCCATGCATAAAACTTTCAACCCAAAATTTATCTTGTCTATAAGAAACATAGGCACAGAGTATGGAGCAGAGACTGAGGACTAATCAATAACCAGTCCAACCTCAGACACATACCATAGGCAAGCAACAGTCTCTAACACTATTACTGATACTCTGTAATGCTTGAAGACCAGTGCAAGTTGTCCTCTGAGAGGTTCTACTGAGCAGCTGACTCAGACAGACACCCACAGCAAAATAGTGGATGGAGATTTGGGACTCTTATGGAAGAATAGGATGAAGCAGTGCAGGCCTTGATGGGGATAGGCTTCACCAATAGCCTCTGTTAGGCTCTCTACATGGAGCCAAGTCTCGATTCCTTTGCATGACCCCTTCAGTCCTGGGCCATCAACTGCAACTGAGGCTTCATCTTCACCCATAGCCTTCCATGGCCTCTCACAGTGCCAAGCCTCAGCTGCTCTTCATGATTCCTTCATGCCTTCAAAACCAGTTACCACCTGGGTGACCCTTACACATTACCAAGTCCAGCAGCAACAAAAGGTACAACCTTGGCTATCTACAGCTTCTTTGTGCTCTAAGAAAATACTTCCCAGATTTCCCTTCACCAATTCTGGTCTTCTTAATCACCACTAATTTCTTAGCTCCAGATAACCAGTGTCAATTGTCCCAGTAGTCCCATATATTCTGGACTCTAAAGCCAGAGTCGCATGGCCAATGCTGCCAAGTTCTTCTGCGTGTTCTATTAAGTTATCACCAGCTTTCTGTTTTCCATCTCCTTTTCTAGTGAAGCTTGGCAGTTCTCAAACTTGTTCAGTAGACCAACTTTGAACTCACAGATCTACATGCCTGTCTCCTAAGCACTAGGATTAAAGTTGTGGTCCATGAAACCTGGACTGGAGCTTTTCTTCACCTTGAACTTGTGCTCTAGGCTGGTCTTGAACTGAGAGTCTGCTTGTCTTTGCCTTCTGGGATTAAAGGCTTCTACTACATGCCTGGACCTATACTAGGCTAGGTGGAATCTTGCCCCAAGTTCATTACTCCCTTAATTCAATGTAATATCCTTAAACATAGGATTTAGCTCCATTTCACTTCCTGGTGCTTCTTTAATACCATGTATTTTATATTTTTCCTTTCTAAACTTGCTATGCTTGTCCAAAATGTTCCTCGTGAGACTTAGCCAGAGAACAAAAATCTCTGCTGGGCTTTTTTGAGATTTCCTTTGTCAATTAATATAAATCTCTTTATCTTAGCCTCAGCTAGACTCTTCAGACAAGGGCAAAAAGCAGTCACATTTCTTCACCAAAATCCCACAGAAACAGTCTCTCGGCCACATACTGAAATTCTCCACTGGCACCTCTTGGGGCAGGTATGCACAGTTCAAATCACTCTCAGTAACAAGGTCTTTTATAGTTCTACTAGGATAGCCTATGATGGTCCACTTAAAGCATCCAAATCCAAAGTCCCAAAATCCACACTCTTCCAAACAAAGCATGGTCAAGTCTATCACAAGGACACCCCAGTCCCTGGTACCAACTTTGATTTTAGTTAGGATTTACTACTGTGAACAGATACCACAACCAAAGCAACTCTTTGAGATGTGTGACAGAGAGAGAGAGAGAGAGAGAGAGACAGAGACAGAGACAGAGACAGAGACAGAGAGACAGAGAGACAGAGAGACAGAGACAGAGAGACAGAGAGACAGAAAGACAGAGAGAGAGAGAGAGAGAGAGAGAGAGAGGTACAGAAGGTCAGGAAATCTAACAAAAATATGCTTCAGAGGTGATGAGAAACTGGGCATAACCACTGGAGGGTCCCAGACACCAGGAAAATGTGAGACTACCTCCAATAGGTAGACATGGCCCATAGTCAAGGAATGAGGCCACCCACTCATCTCAAAGTTTTTAACCCAGAAATGTTCCTGTCCAAAGGAAGAACAGGGACAACCAAAAAAGAAAAAAGAAAAGAAAAAAAAAAGAAAGAAAGGAACAGAGACTGAAGGAAGGGCCAACCAGAGACTGCCCCAACTGGGGATCCATCATGTCTGCAGACATCAAACCCAACACTGTTGCCATGGTCAAGAGGCACCTGCTGACAGGAACCTAGTTCCTGCGGAGGTCTGGTCAGCAACTGACCAATGCAGATGTAGATGCTTGGGACCAACCATCAGACTGAGCTCAGTGAACCTGGTGGGGGAGCTGTCAGAAGGACTGGAGGAGCTGAGGGGCATTGCAACCTCATTGAAAGAACAACATAGGGTGGGTGGGGGAGCACTCTCATACATGCAAAGAGGAAGGGGGAGGGTAGATGTGGGATAGGGGGTTGGTGGAGGCAGTAATTGGGAAATAGAATATCATTTGAGATGTAAATGAATGGAATGATTAATAAAAAATTAAGAATATTGATTTGGGGCTGGCTTATAGATTAAGAGGTTCAGTCCATTATCATCAAGGCAGGAATATGGCAACATCTAGACAGGGATGGTGCAGGAGGAGCTGAGAGTTCTACATCTTCATTTGAAGGCTACTAGCAGAATGCTGGCCTCCAGGCAGCTAGGCTAAGGGTCTTTAAGCCCACATCTACTCCAATGGAGCCACACCTTCTAATAGTACCACTTCCTGAGCTGAGAATATACAAGCTACTTAAAAATGTATTACTGTTTAAATATACATAGTAGTATCAGTCCAATAATAGTACATAATGCTGCAACCAATCTTATTGGAGAATTGTGAAGTCCAGTCCCAATGACTATATCCACACAGTACTCTGTACCTAATGGTCATAAGTCATTGCAGAAGAAGAAGTGGAAAAACTGAGAGACAGATGATAAGAGAATTTGCTGTGAGATTCTGCCTCTTAATAATGTCAGAAGCAATACCCACAAAACCTCACCAACATGGATGCCTAAATGTGAGATTGACAAGACTGGCAAAAATAGACATACCAAAGTATATGAGGGCAAACCCACAAGGCCTCAGGCCTACACATAGACCTACAGACAATTTAGGGGAGTGTAATAAATAGTCTTAATCAGGGAATAGAATGCACACTAATTGGTTATCCTATATAAAATGGCCAGTTCTGAAGTCATACATGGCCGTGACATGATACAAACCAAACAAGTTATATTTAGAAATACATATGTATATGCAGATACCCACATGCATGTAGTAATAATGAAAAAGAAGGTCATGGATGTTAAAGAAAACAAGGAGTGATATATGGAAAGATTTGCAAGGGGGAAGAGAAAGGAGAAATGATGCTATAATATAATAATTTCCTTGGCCATCCCAGCAGATTACAATTGCAATTGTTTATTGTGGTTGTTTCTACAAACTTGACCAAAACTATTTCTATGATTCTGGTCTTTAAGACATATAGATGAAACATCTTTATGTTGTTCTTAGAAGCAGGTAAGTGAGAAATTTCGATCTGTTTAATGTGGGCAATCTCTGTACAGTCTGCATGGGACTCTCATTCTCTTTATTGGCATAAACATATACTCTGAGCATTTTCTTAGGTGGCTTTTTTCAGAACTTTTCTTACTTCTCTCCTTTAATCATCAACCAGTTATTTTTGTTTAATTATAACTGCACTGTGAAATTTTATCTTGTCCCCTTTTCGCCATCCAAATCCTTTTAAATGATTTAAAAAATATGTTTGTAGTTAATTATTTCTTGTAACTTACTGTTTGGGTTTCAATAGCTGGTAGTGATCTTCTTACCCTTACATTTTTATTGTTTATTATAATAAATGTGATGTCACCAGACACATAAACATTGGATAATACATCTGTAGGAACCATAACTGTTTGACTGTGAAGCTCATACATTCCTCATAGATATTCAGAGTTCCATACTCAGTATTGTATGTATTCATTATGTATTAAATCTTAGCATAACATGGATTCTCTAGATCCCCAGGCAACTGTCAATATTTATAGCAATAGATTCCCTAGGCTTTTCTTCCTAGTAATAAGTTGTTAGTTTTAAGAGTAGACGTAATATTTGCACTCACAGTCATATTCATTTTTTAAAATTTTTGTCTAGCAGAGGTCCTTTATATCGGGCTGTAAATTTCTCTATTTAATTGCTTTGCAAAATGTGCAATTATAGAGCTGATCAAAACTGTCAGGTACTGAAATTCTTGGACTCTGACTCATTTTTCTCATCAAGCTTCCTAGTTCTTTGCATAATAGAAACTGCAATTTAACTATGCACTTGGAATACACAGGAACTAGAAGTGGGGTAAATCCACAATGTTTGGCCACTCTGCCCCAGGCACAATGCCATTTGCTTTGCATTTTTATGGAGTCTTTGGAGCACTTTCTTGAGTAGAGATTTTTAGCATAATATAATTCACAACACCAGTCTTCAGAAATCAAATCATACCTCACTACGTGCATTGCTATTTCAAAGGAAGAAAACCTTCTGTCTCATTGTCAACAGGGTAAGGATACATCTAACTAATTTTTTTCCTTTATCAACAACAATATTATGAAAAGAATTATAATTAACTCCCCAGTTATTAGAATTTTTAGTTTATTTTTAATTTTCCAAAGATTTTTCCTTAGTGACTCTTT
Source organism: Mus caroli (assembly GCF_978045245.1). Taxonomy (NCBI): domain Eukaryota; kingdom Metazoa; phylum Chordata; class Mammalia; order Rodentia; family Muridae; genus Mus; species Mus caroli. The sequence continues at coordinate 80,992,653 of NW_028227272.1, forward strand.
GACATAATATCTGTGCTATTCTATAATGCTACATTAACCTGATTGTCTTACAGAAAAAGAGGATAGAAAACAATAGATTCTTCAAGAATATACATGTGAAATAACTGACTACATAAGGGCCTAAAACACAGACTTTGATATTGAAGTATTATCCCTTTCAATAGGACTTTGTGAACATGTTATGGTGTCTTTTCTAGTCATCCCAGGATTTGCAAAGCCTTTTGGCTAAGTTCAGAAGGCAACTGTGCAGATGGGAAGGAATGGCCTCCACAGGCAGTGTTAACTTGCATTTGAAGCATCCTTGTTTTCTTTCTTCGTACACTCACAGTACACAGGGATCTTAAAGGTGGGAGAAATCAATGGCCTCTGGCTACACTGCTTCAGGCACTGTGCCATCTGCTTTGCATCTTTATGGAATCTCTAAAGCATTTTCTTGAGTATTAACAGTACTGCAATTTACAACACCCTTCAATTTGCTGAGACACTCAGAACAATGCATTGTGTGTATCACCTAAAATCTTGTCGGGAAATATGCTGTGGTGACAAACTGCCTGAGATTAGAAATATACAAAGCATAAAGTTTTGTATTCCCTCATGGAGGCAATACTCCAAATTTCCTTGGGTGTGTCCTTTTGGTTGTGGTAGATCATTGGATTACAGACAAAACACATGATAAAAGAGGGTTTCACCACAGGAATGCTGGAGTGCATAGACAGACAGAATGTGGCCAGATTCTCAATACCCACCCCCTTCAAGCACATGTCTATGAGCTGACTTATTTTCATTTTCCTCATTTCAGAAAGTTTCTACATCTGCCTAAAAGGACAAGCTTGAAATCAGTCTTTTAACTGATGGACTTGGTAGACACACTGAAGATGCAAACCCAGTCATGAGTCTCATCATCTCCATATTCATGGGTTTCCCCATAGTTTTATACTTTAAAATCTGAAGGAATAATATATAGCTGAGCAAAACCACACTAGCTGATTTTCTTAATTTATATCTATAAAATAACTTTAAAAATCCCAAATGTAATGTATACATATGACATGCAGATTGTCATTTTCAGAAATACACATTGCTAACCTTTGTAAAATATCAAAAACTTTAAGTATTATTCTTATGAAGAGTGGAGCTTTCTTGCTATAATCAGAGCAAAAGAATTTAAAAGACTATAACAAACCATAATAAAATTAAAAGCAAGAGCTTAATGCATGAAGCACTTTGGCAGGTGAAGGCAGGAGCCTTTTAGGAGAAAAGATAGAATTCTAGGGAGTTCTAAACAGAAAAATGAAATGAAAAAGAACTAATGTTGAATATATACAATTATTTAAACACCTAAAATGCCAATTAAGCAACTATGGATTATTTACTTTTAGAAAACATAACCAAAATGGAAATTCTCTATAATGGAAATTTTCTTCCTAATAGTTTGCATGGGAACACAGTACATCTTTAGTTCAGTCCAGAATCTAATACCTCTAGAGATGACATCACTAGGAATTTCCAATCCCTGAAATATACTGTATCTGTATTTCATCTCATTGATGACATTCTTTTTCCATCTCTGCTTGAGCCAATACTCCACTCTCCAGGATTAATAATGAAGAGCTGCCTCAGAGTCCATACTAAACATAGTGCATCAGGGGAAGCAGAACAAGACAGTTTCTTACTGTTGATCCTAAAACCACATGCATGACTTCATGAACTCAGATTTACTCATGCACTGTAAAATATAGTAATATGATTTCATGTTTTAATAGCTTACTTATGAACATTTTGTCATTTGGATCTAATTTTAATCTTACATTTGATTTATTTACTAATAAATTATTATGGATTTCTTTTTCAAAACAGTGTTTACTATGTAATGAAAAGCAGTCCTTATATGAGTATGGAAATAGTAACAGGTTAAAAACAGAGAAATACTTGTAGAAATAAAGGACAAGATATTAATTGGAGTAAATATTAAAATGTAAAGCATACACAAATACATATAAAATGACAGTTATATTTTTCAAAAGAAAGTGTAGTGTCTTTGAAGAGTGCTAACGGAGGAGAATTTTCAAATAACATATTTCTAGGAAGGTCACATTGGCAGCAGTAAAATTTAAGATGCTAGCATATCTTCTGGGAAACATAACTTAATCTAAACAAATACAGAATACCCTATTTCAGGAGAAGGCTGCAGGGTACAGACAACCTGAAACATTGGGAAGACAGATAGCATGAACCATTACTTTGATGTATCAAGGTCAAAGAGAATAAGAACATGAAATGAATTTTCAGATAAAGGCAATCACTTGGTGGTCAAGACAGAAGTGAGTAAAAGCACTTGAAAGGTTTATAACAGCAAATATCTTAATTTTACAACGTGATAGGAACTTTTCAGCACTGGAAACAATGTGCTGGCAGGCCCAAGCTTAACCTGAAGCCTCCAAGGAAGAAAGTTCCCTTGCTTTTTCTAGAGATCAAAGTTCTCTAAATTTTGTCAGTATATTTATTTTTTTGTCGTTGTAAATTTTGGGGGCATTCTTTCTTGGGTCTCTAAATTGTAAGATGGGGCAATATACAGTTCAGTATTAATACCCATACCCATCACAAAGACTCTATAATAAAAGGCATACTTGAAAAGAAAAATGTAATGAAACTATTTAAGCAAAATTTTATATGACTAAATTTTTTTAAATTTCTTTTGGATATTGAACTGAATACTTAGTTTCAAGAAAAATCACAAGCAATTTATGATTAGGTTTAATGAAGAATGGATAGTCATAGAGAAATGGGATCAAAGAAATTCATGGAATGGCAATTAAAATTTTGTTCAGATTCATCTTAACCTTTGTTGTGATATTCCTTTCTCTATGTGTAGAAAAGTGTAACGCCAGTCACAGAAGGGTCGTGTGACCTATATTCTGAGACTGAGGTTCTGAAAAGTCCCATAGGGTAGTTCTCCCTCTGACAGGAGTGTGAGAATGTTAGCATAACCCCTTTCACTTTGCTTTCTCTGTTTACATGTCATGATTTCAGTAGCACGTTCTGAGCATTAATATCATCTTCCTCTGAGGTGTGTGTGTTTATATGTCAATCTTCCTTTCTTATAAGGACAACAGTCACAGGGGATTTGGGCCCATCCTAATTATATGTTTTTCTTAAGCATATCTTCAAATAACTTATTTCTGGTAAGGTCACATCCACAGCAACACGATTTGAGATGTCAACATATCTTCTGGAGAGCAGAGCTTAACCCAAATAAATAGCATATGCCCAATTTCAGGAGAAGGCTGCAGGTTACAGACAACCTGAAACATTGGGAAGACGATTAGCAGGACCACTTACTTTGATGTATCACAGACAAAGAGAATATTAACATAAAATGAATTTTCAGATGAGGTTAATCACTTCGTGGTCAAGACAAAAGTGAATCATAGCTCTTGAAAGGTTTATAATAGTAGGTATCTTCCTTCTCCAATGTGACAATAACTTTTCAGCATTGGAAGCAATTATGTGAAGGTGTCTGAAGTTCAGTGGATTATTTTATGTGAAAGGAATGGACATGAGAGCTGTGTTATTGAATTATGGCAGCTATGCCTGTGAAGCACAAAGAGATGGTATTGACATTATGATGTCAAACTCAGGTTTGGAGATGTTGATGGTTAATTTTCATTGTCAGTTTTTAAGTATGTAATAAAACAGCTAGAGATCAACACGATACACTTCTCAGGACAAATTTGAGGGTATTTCCAGAAACAATTGTTATGTGGGATCTAATATACCTAATGAAGGAAGGACTTCCAAAAAATATGAGAGAACCAAGCCATTATCTGGGGTCTAGATGAAAATTAAATAAGGGAAGGACACCAGTCCATCTATGAAAGCTCCACACATCCCAGGTACCTATTACTGCTGCCTCCTCCACAGACATCTGACTCTAGCTTCTTCAGCCTTTCTGCATACACTTGATCCATGGAGATACCTAGCTTTCTGCCTTGGCTTAAGGATGAATTCTTTCTTCCTTCTGTGCTGAGTAGTACAGCTCTGTGGACTGAGCACCTAGCAGATATATTCCAGCTTTTCTGGCATATTGATGGCTATCTTTGAGAAATGTAAACTCCAGCAGGATTTTGAGACTGCTGGTGAGTGGAACACAGCTTCTGCTCCAGTCCAATCACGCGGGAACTGAGACTGCTTTGGTTGGGGAGGCAGAAATCCGCCCTCAGTAGGGCCACAAGCCTCTTCCAGTCAGAAAAGCACCAGGGTAGCTAGAGCACAAGGAGAGCTGACACCCGCCAGCTACCCACGACCCCCGCCACAGGATTTTGAGACTGCTGGTGAGTGGAACACAGCTTCTGCTCCAGTCTTTAAACAGTGACTACGACAACAACTAACCCCAGAGATTACCAGATGGCGAAAGGTAAACGTAATAATCTTACTAACAGAAACCAAGACCACTCACCATCATCAGAACCCAGCACTCCCACTTCGCCCAGTCCAGGGCACCCCAACACACCGGAAAAGCTAGACACGGATCTAAAAGCATATCTCATGATGATGGTAGAAGACTTCAAGAAGGACTTTAATAACACACTTAAAGAAATACAAAGCAACACTGGTAAACAGGTAGAAGATATTAAAGAGGAAGCACAAAAATCCCTTAAAGAATTGCAGGAGAACACTGCTAAAGAGTTACAAATCCTTAAAGAAAAACAGGATAACATAATCAAACAGGTAGAAGTCTATTGCCCACGCTTTTGTCCCCCCTGGTAAGAACACGCTCAGGGCAACCGGAATCTTCTGCAGCACAAGCTTTTTTGCTTACCCCATCAGGAGCCAGTGGAGAAGAGAGGCAGAGAAGAGAGCCAGAGAGAGAGCCAGAGAGAGAGCATATGGCAGAAACCTATCCCTTTTATGGAGGACTGTCCTCCGCCTCGGACGTGTCGCTCCCTGATTGGCTGCAGCCCATCGGCCTGAGTTGTCGTCACAGGGAAGGGAGAGCACATGGGGTGGAAAGCTACCCCGGCACATGCGCAGCTTGCTTGTTTACTACTTAGAACACAGGTGTCAGTGCCATCAGCACCATCTTGTAATGGAGAATGTGAGGGCAGCACCTTACAGAAGTCCTTACAGAAAAACAGGAAAACACATCCAAACAGATGATGGAAATGAACAAAACCATACTAGACCTAAAAAGGGAAGTAGACACAATAAAGAAAACCCAAAATGAGGCAACACTGGAGATAGAAACCCTAGGAAAGAAATCTGGAACCATAGATACGAGCATCAGCAACAGAATACAAGAGATGGAAGAGAGAATCTCAGGTGCAGAAGATTCCATAGAGAACATCGGCACAACAATCAAGGAAAATGTAAAATGCAAAAAGATCCTAACTCAAAACATCCAAGAAATACAGGACACAATGAGAAGACCAAACCTACGGATAATAGGAGTGGATGAGAATGAAGATTTTCAACTCAAAGGACCAGCAAACATCTTCAACAAAATTATAGAAGAAAACTTCCCAAATCTAAAGAAAGAGATGCCCATGAACATACAAGAAGCCTACAGAACTCCAAATAGACTGGACCAGAAAAGAAATACCTCCCGACACATAATAATCAGAACAACAAATGCTCTAAATAAAGACAGAATACTAAAAGCAGTAAGAGAAAAAGGCCAAGTAACATATAAAGGCAAGCCTATCAGAATTACACCAGATTTCTCACCAGAGACTATGAAAGCCAGAAGATCCTGGACGGATGTTATACAGACACTAAATGAACACAAACTCCAGCCCAGGCTACTATACCCAGCCAAACTCTCAATTAACATAGATGGAGAAACCAAAGTATTCCATGACAAAACCAAATTCACACATTATCTCTCCACGAATCCAGCCCTTCAAAGGATAATAACAGAAAAAAACCAATACAAGGACAGGAACCACGCCCTAGAAACAACAAGAAGGTAATCCCTCAACAAACCTAAAAAAAGACAGCCACAAGAACAGAATGCCAACTTTATCAACAAAAATAACAGGAAACAACAATTACTTTTCCTTAATATCTCTTAATATCAATGGACTCAACTCCCCAATAAAAAGACATAGACTAAAAAACTGGCTACACAAACAAGACCCAACATTTTGCTGCTTACAGGAAACTCATCTCAGAGAAAAAGATAGACACTACCTCAGAATGAAAGGCTGGAAAACAATTTTCCAAGCAAATTGTATGAAGAAACAAGCTGGAGTAGCCATTCTAATATCTGATAAGATTGACTTCCAACCCAAAGTCATTAAAAAAGACAGGGAGGGACACTTCATACTCATCAAAGGTAAAATCCTCCAAGAGGAACTATCAATCCTGAATATCTATGCTCCAAATACAAAGGCAGCCACATTCATTAAAGAAACTTTAGTAAATCTCAAAGCACACATTGCACCTCATACAATAATAGTGGGAGACTTCAACACACCACTTTCACCAATGGACAGATCATGGAAACAGAAACTAGACAGGGACACAGAGAAACTAAGAGAAATTATGAATCAAATGGATCTGGCAGATATCTACAGAACATTCTATCCTAAAACAAAAGGATATACCTTCTTTTCAGAACCTCATGGTACCTTCTCCAAAATTGACCACATAATTGGTCACAAAACAGGCCTAAACAGATACAAAAATATTGAAATTGTCCCATGCAGCCTATCAGATCACCATGGACTAAGGCTGATCTTCAATAACAAAATAAATAATAGAAAGCCAACCTTCACGTGGAAACTGAACAACACTCTTCTCAATGATACCTTGGTCAAGGAAGGAATACAGAAAGAAATTAAGGACTTTTTAGAGTTCAATGAAAATGAAGCCACAACATACCCAAACTTATGGGACACAATGAAAGCATTTCTAAGAGGAAAACTCATAGCTGTGAGTGCCTCCAAAAGGAAACTAGAGAGAGCACACATTAGCAGCTTGACAACATACCTAAAAGCACTAGAACAAAAGGAAGCAAATTCACCCAAGAGGAGTAGACGGCAGGAAATAATCAAACTCAGGGGTGAAATCAACCAAGTGGAAACAAGAATAACTATTCAAAGAATCAACCAATCAAGGAGCTGGTTCTTTGAGAAAATCAACAAGATAGATAAACCCTTAGCCAGACTCACTAGAGGGCACAGGGAAAGCATCCTAATTAACAAAATCAGAAATGAAAAAGGAGACATAACAACAGATCCTGAAGACATCCAAAACACCATCAGATCCTTCTACCAAAGGCTATACTCAACAAAACTGGAGAACCTGGATGAAATGGAGAAGTTCCTAGACAGATACCAGGTATCAAAGTTGAATCAAGATCATGTCAATGATCTAAACAGCCCTATATCCCCCAAAGAAATAGAAGCAGTCATTAATAGTCTCCCAACTAAAAAAAGCCCAGGACCAGATGGGTTTAGTGCAGAGTTCTATCACACCTTCAAAGAAGATCTAATCCCATTTCTTCACAAACTATTCCACAAAATAGAAACAGAAGGTACTCTACCCAACTCATTCTATGAAGCCACAATTACTCTGATACCTAAACCACAAAAAGACCCAACAAAGATAGAAAACTTCAGACCAATATCCCTTATGAATATTGATGCAAAAATCCTCAATAAAGTTCTTGCTAACCGAATCCAAGAACACATCAAAACAATCATCCATCCTGACCAAGTAGGTTTCATCCCAGGGATGCAGGGATGGTTCAATATACGGAAATCCATCAACGTAATCCAGTATATAAACAAACTCAAAGACAAAAACCACATGGTCATCTCGTTAGATGCGGAAAGAACATTTGACAAGATCCAACACCCATTCATGATAAAAGTTTGGAAAGATCAGGAATTCAAGGCCCATACCTAAACATGATAAAAGCAATCTACAGCAAACCAGTAGCCAACATCAAAGTAAATGGTGAGAAGCTTGAAGCAATCCCTCTAAAATCAGGGACTAGACAAGGCTGTCCACTTTCTCCATACCTATTCAACATTGTACTTGAAGTCCTAGCCAGAGCAATTCGACAACAAAAGGAGATCAAATGGATACAAATTGGAAAAGATGAAGTCAAAATATCACTTTTTGCAGATGATATGATAGTATATATAAGTGACCCTAAAAATTCCACCAGAGAACTCTGGTGATAAACAGCTGATAAACAGCTTCGGTGAAGTAGCTGGATATAAAATTAACTCAAACAAATCAATGGCCTTTCTCTACACAAAGAATAAACAGGCTGAGAAAGAAATTAGGGAAACAACACCCTTCTCAATATTCACAAATAATATAAAATATCTTGGCGTGACTCTAACTAAGGAAGTGAAAGATCTGTATAATAAAAACTTCAAGTCTCTGAAGAAAGAAATTATAGAAGATCTCAGAAGATAGAAAGATCTCCCATGCTCATGGATTGGCAGGATCAACATTGTAAAAATGGCTATCTTGCCAAAAGCAATCTACAGATTCAATGCAATCCCCATCAAAATTCCAAATCAATTCTTCAACGAATTAGAAAGTGCAATCTGCAAATTCATCTGGAATAACAAAAAAACTAGGATAGCAAAAACTCTTCTCAAGGATAAAAGAACCTCTGGTGGAATCACCATGCCGGACTTAAAGCTTTACTACAGAGCAATTGTGATAAAAACTGCATGGTACTGGTATAGTGACAGACAAATAGACCAATGGAATAGAATTGAAGACCCAGAAATGAACCCACACACCTATGGTCACTTGATTTTCGACAAGGGAGCTAAAAACATCCAGTGGAAGAAAGACAGCATTTTCAACAAATGGTGCTGGCACAACTGGTTGTTAACATGTAAAAGAATGCTAATCGATCCATTCCTATCTCCTTGTACTAAGGTCAAGTCTAAGTGGATCAAGGAACTTCACATAAAACCAGAGACACTGAAACTTATAGAGGAGAAAGTGGGGAAAAGCCTTGAAGATATGGGCACAGGGGAAAAATTCCTGAATAGAACAGTAACGGCTTGTGCTGTAAGATCGAGAATTGACAAGTGGGACCTCATGAAACTACAAAGCTTCTGCAAGGCTAAAGACACCATCAATAAGACAAATAAACCACCAACAGATTGGGAAAGGATCTTCACCTATCCTAAATCAGATAAGGGACTAATATCCAATATATATAAAGAACTCAAGAAGGTGGACTCCAGAAAGTCAAATAAACCCATTAAAAAATGGGGCTCAGAACTGAACAAAGATTTCTCACCTGAGGAATACCGAATGGCAGAGAAGCACCTGAAAAAATGTTCAACATCCTTAATCATCAGGGAAATGCAAATCAAAACAACCGTGAGATTCCACGTCACACCAGTCAGAATGGCTAAGATCAAAAATTCAGGTGACAGCAGATGCTGGCGAGGATGTGGAGAAAGAGGAACACTCCTCCATTGTTGGTGGGATTGCAAGCTTGTACAACCACTCTGGAAATCAGTCTGGCGGTTCCTCAGAAAATTGGACATAATACTACCAGAGGATCCCTCAATACCTCTCCTGGGCATATATCCAGAAGATGTCCCAACCGGTAAAAAGGACACATGCTCCACTATGTTCATAGCAGCCCTATTTATAATAGCCAGAAGCTGGAAAGAACCCAGATGTCCCTCAACAGAGGAACGGATACAGAAATTATGGTACATTTACACAATGGAGTACTACTCAGCTATTAAAAAGAATGAATTTATGAAATTCCTAGCCAAATGAATGGACCTGGAGGGCATCATCTTGAGTGAAGTAACACAATCTCAAAAGAACTCACACAATATGTATTCACTGATAAATGGATATTAGCCCAAAACTTAGGATACCCAAGATATAAAATACAATTTACTAAACGCATGAAACTCAAGAAGAATGAAGACCAAAGTGTGGACACTGTGCCCCTTCTTAGAATTGGGAACAAAACACCCAGGGAAGGAGTTACAGAGACAAAGTTCGTAGCTGTGATGAAAGGATGGACCATTTAGAGACTGCCGTATCCAGGGATCCTTCCCATAAGCAGCTTCTAAAAACTGACACCATTGCATACACTAGCAAGATTTTGCTGAAAGGACCCAAATATAGCTGTCTCTTGTGAGACGATGCCGGGGCCTAGCAAACACAGGAGTGGATGTTCACAGTCAGCTATTGGATGTATCACAGGGCTCCCAATGGAGAAGCTAGAGAAAGTACCCAAGGAGCTAAAGGGATCTGCAACCCTATCGTCGGAACAACATGATGTACTAACCAGAACCCCGGAGCTCTTGTCTCTAGCTGCATATGTATCGAAAGATGGCCTAGTCGGCCATCATTGGAAAGAGAGGCCCATTGGACTTGCAAACTTTATATGCCCCTATATAGGGGAATGCCAGGGCCAAAAGAATGGGAATGGGTGGGTAGGGAAGTGGCGAGCGCTATGGGGGACTTTTGGGATAGCATTTGGAAATGTAACTGAGGAAAATATGTAATAAAAATATTAAAAATTAAAAAAATAGAGAAATGTAAACTCCAATAAGTTAAATTTGTCCATTAAATCTTCAATAATCTTAGAAATATATATATATGTATATATATATATGTATGTGTGTATATATATATATATATATGTATGTGTGTGTATATATATATATATATATATAGAGAGAGAGAGAGAGAGAGAGAGAGAACACAAATATACAGAATTTCTAACATGCAAATTTTTTGAGACAGCAACATCATTTTGTGGGTTAAAATATACTTTACAAAATCAGTGAGAGCTTTGAACATATAAAATGTCAGACTGTTTAGACCAGACCTAAGAAATATCTGTACACAGCTAACTAATTACATGCAGAAAGATGAAAAACTGGCTAATGTAACTAAAATGAATTATGTTCCCAAAGCAGAAGTATTTTGTGGTGGTTTGAATATACTTGGCCCAGGAAGTGGCACTATAAGGAGGTATGGCCTTCTTAAAATAGGTGTGGCCTTGTTGAAGGAAATATACCACTTTGGGGGTGGGTTTTGAGACTCTCTTCCTCACTACCTGGAAACAATCTTCTCCTGTGTGCCTGTGGAACAAGATGTAGAGCTCTCAGCTCCTGCAGTGGCATACCTGCCTGGACATTCCATGCTTCCCTCCATGATGATGATGAACTGAACCTCAGAATGTGCAAACCAGCCTCAATTAAATGCCATCCTTTATAAGAGCTGTCCTGGTCATAGAATCTCTTCACAGCAGTAAAATCCTTACTATGACATATTTTAACTTGAAAACTAACATTATCTTAAAGCTTTCAATGGTAAGTTATTGTGAGCTTAGGGCAGATAAGTGTAGAAATTGGTATTTCTTGGTGCAAGCTATACACATTCAATTAGCAAGCATCCCCTAGGGTGAAACTAGGATCTGTCACTGAAATAGTTTAATTCTCTAATAGTACAATATAAATATATTATCTAAGTATAATTTACTATGAAATATTACTATTTTAAATTTACTATTAATAATTTCTAAAATAAGAACTTTATATTTACTGGCAAATTATTGACAGCATTTAGTATATCAAAATTTCCTTTACAATGCAATGTACCAATATAGAATTATAATCCAAGAAGTATAAAAGGGACCCATACTATATTATTATAGTTGGCCTTCTTAAGGTGCTTATTAATTTTCTTCTATTAACATTTTAAGTTATTATTAGAGCAGAAAAATTTAAAAATATGTCCACTCTTTTTATATGATATATATGGGATTTATTGGAGAAATTAGAGGATGCTATCAAAAAGTCCAGCAATGGCTGTCTCACACTGGATCAAGAATTTATCAATTCTTCTGTCTGCAAATCTCTGAAGTCCCAGTCTGGTGCTAAAGGCTGAATGATTCCTAGAAAGCTGCTGGTAAACTAGCTGAAGAAATGCCACAGCAATAGGGCAAATAAACTTATCTGTTTACATTGTGGCATGTATATTCAGTGCTCAATATGTACTTGGCCAAAATATATCAAACATGAACAGAACTGTCAAAAATAAGTCTGAAAAAAAATTACTTCAAGAAAGTCTAGTTTCTACTGTTTTCAGCTCACATGTGGGTTTTGTTTCCTTTATTATTCATCAATTCTAAAAAAAAAAACAAAAAACAAAAAATAACAAAAATAAAAACAGATTATAACTGTCATGGTACTCAATGATACTCCAGAGTTGTATGAACTTCCATTTCCCATTAACTCTTGCCTTAGTCTCAGAGCACATTTGGCTTAATACAAAACAGACATACTTTAGACTCAGAAAATGATATATCAAAGTATAGTGCTTTGAAATGCTAAGGACTTTGGATGTAAGAAAAATGGGAAGCCTTAGTTACTGAAAAGAGAGGAAAGAAAAGAAAAGAAAAACAGAAAAGAAAAGAAAAGAAAAGAAAAGAAAAGAAAAGAAAAGAAAAGAAAAGAAAAGAAAAAAGAGAAGGGGAGGGGAGGGGAGGGGAGGGGAGGGGAGGGGAGGGGAGGGGAGGGGAGGGGAGGGGAGGGGAGGGGAGGGGAGGGAAGGGAAGGGAAGGGAAGGGAAGGGAAGGGAAGGGAAGGGAAGGGAAGGGAAGGGAAGGGAAGGGAAGGGAAGGGAAGGGAAGGGAAGGAGGGAAAAGGGAAGGAGGGAAAAGGGAAGAAGGGAAAAGGGAAGAAGGGAAAAGGGAAGAAGGGAAAAGGGAAGGGCATAGGAAGGGAAAAGGGAAGAAAGGGAAAAGGGAAGGGTAGGGAAAGAGAAGGGAAGGGAAAGAGAAGAGAAGAGAAGAGAAGAGAAGAGAAGAGAAGAGAAGAGAAGAGAAGAGAAGAGAAGAGAAGAGAAGAGAAGAGAAGAGAAGAGAAGAGAAGAGAAGAAATAAATCAAAGTCAAAGTCTCTCTGAAGTTTGATTTAATAATATTCAGAATCTGATTCTTATAACTCATTGGTTAAACTTCTTTTAAAAGTGGTGAAATTAATTATCTTAAATTCTTTCAGTAATAATATCATAAAATGGGGATTAAAAAAGTGGCCATAGCCATTGGGTCATGCTGATCTACTATCTGAGAAACTACACATGGCCATAAGTTTACAGTGTGGAAGAATCTAGGGCTAGACCAGTGACTATATTCTAACTAATTCAAGTGGATCAAGAACCTCAACATAAAACCATATATACAAAGAAATTTTTTTAAGACAACAAAAATATATTTAACATACTAAAGGAAATACTATGCCATCACACCCTTTTTGTCAAAAGGACAAACTGTTTCATGTATTGCGTCTTCTTAATACTTTAAAAGGGTCCATAAACCACAAAGAAACCCTGGTCATTCTAACAACTTGTAATATAAGGTTCAGTCAGCATTCCAAATTTCAATGTATTTAACAATGAGAAATAGTTTGTATACTCTTAAACATTTAAATAATTGTAGCAGATAACTTATTTTATTCTTTTATTCCCAATTTTAATTAGGCATTTTCTTCATTTACATTTCAAATGTTATCCCAGTTCCACAGAAAATTGGGCATAGTACTACTGGAGGATCGCACAATACCTCTCCTGGGCATATATCCCGAATATGTTCCAAATGGTAAGAAGGACACATGGTCCACTATGTTCATAGCAGCCTTATTTATAATAGCCAGTGTGGAGAGCCGCAATAACATTTACCATCCTAAGATGGCGATGGCTCCGCAGTGCCTTATGCCACTAAACAAAGAACAACCTATGCCACTAAACAAAGAAAAGCCCGCCAAGTCACTAGCCCATTCCCGGGGCGTAGGAGATCGTGGGTGAAACTGCCAGTCTAGTATAGACACATCACACCATGGGGTATTTAAGCAACACGTTTCTGAGCCTTGTTGGTCTTTCTCATCAAGATGTAATAAAGATTAGCTACGGAAGGATCTTCTGTCCTGTGTGTTCCTGCGGGCGGGAACAATAGCCCAGGACAAGCCAGAAGCTCGAAAGAACCCAGACGCCCCTCAACAGAGGAATGGATACAGAAAATGTGGTACATTTACACAATGGAGTACTACTCAGCTATTAAAAACAATGGATTTATGAAATTCATAGGCAAATGGATGGATCTGGAGGGCATCATCTTGAGTGAGGTAACCCAATCACAAAAGAACTCACATGATATGTACTCACTTATAAGAGGATACTAACCCAGAAACTTTAGTGCCCAAGATACAATTTGCAAAACACATGAAACTCAAGAAGAATGAAGACCAAAGTGTGTACACTGCCCCTTCTTAGAATTGGGAACAAGACTCGAGCACAGGGGTACCTTGCCAGCAGAGTCTCCGGACACCTGCAAGGATCCACACAGGATTCCCCATGGGATCCTAAGACCTCTAGTGAGTGGAACACAGCATCTGCTCCAATCCAATAGCGCGGAACCTGAGACTGCATTAACTAGGGAAGCAGACAACCCAGACTGAGCTGGGGCAGAAGTCCCTTCTAGTCCACTCAAGCGCCGGGGTGCCTTGCCAGCAGAGTCTCCAGACACCTGCAAGGACCTACACAGGATTCCCCATGGGATCCTAAGACTTCTGGTGAGTGGAACACAACTTCTGCCAGGAGGCAGGTTTGAACACCAGATATCTGGGCACCTTTCCTGCAAGAAGAGAGCTTTCCTGCAGAGAATACTCTGACCACTGAAACTAAGGAGAGAGCTAGCCTCCCAGGTCTGCTGATAGAGGCTAACAGAGTCACCTGAGGAACAAGCTCTAACCAGAGACAACTATAACAGCTAGCTTCAGAGATTACCAAATGGCGAAAAGCAAACGTAAGAATCCTACTAACAGAAATCAAGACCACTCACCATCATCAGAACCCAGCACTCCCACCCCACCTACTCTTGGGCACCCCAACACAACCGAAAATCTAGACCCAGATTTAAAAGCATATATCATGATGATGGTAGAGGACATCAAGAAGGACTTTCATAACTCACTTAAAGAAATACAGGAGAGCACAGGTAAAGAGTTACAAGTCCTTAAAGAAAAACAGGAAAACACATCCAAACAGGTGATGGAAATGAACTAAACCATACTAGACCTAAAAAGGGAAGTAGACACAATAATGAAAACCCAAACTGAGGCAACGCTGGAGATAGAAACCCTAGGAAAGAAATCTGGAACCATAGATGTGAGCATCAGCAACAGAATACAAGAGATGGAAGAGAGAATCTCAGGTGCAGAAGACTCCATAGAGAACATCAGCGCAACAATCAAAGAAAATACAAAATGCAAAAGGATCCTAACTCAAAACATCCAGGAAATACAGGACACAATGAGAAGACCAAACCTACGGATAATAGGAGTTGATGAGAATGAAGATTTTCAACTTAAAGGGCCAGCAAATATCTTCAACAAAATAATAGAAAAAAACTTCCCAATCCTAAAGAAAGAGATGCCCATGAACATACAAGAAGCCTACAGAACTCCAAATAGACTGGACCAGAAAAGAAATTCCTCCTGACACATAATAATCAGAACAACAAATGCACTAAATAAAGATAGAATATTAAAAGCAGTAAGGGAGAAAGGTCAAGTAACATATAAAGGCAGGCCTATCAGAATTACACCAGACTTTTCACCAGAGACTATGAAAGCCAGAAGAGCCTAGAAAGATGTTATACAGACACTAAGAGAACACAAATGCCAGCCCAGGCTACTATACCCAGCCAAACTCTTAATTACCATAGATGGAGAAACCAAAGTATTCCACGACAAACCAAAATTCACACATTATCTTACCACAAATCCAGATCTTCAAAGGATAATAACAGAAAAAAAAATACAAGGACAGAAATCATGCCCTAGAAAAAGCAAGACAGTAATCCCTCAATGAACCAAAAAGAAGACTGCCACAAGAACAGAATGCCAACTCTAACAAAAAAATAAAAGGAAGCAACAATTACTTTTCCTTAATATCTCTTAATATCAATGGACTCAATTCCCCAATAAAAAGACATAGACTAACAGACTGGCTACACAAACGGGACCCAACATTCTGCTGCTTACAGGAAACCCATCTCAGGGAAAAAGACAGACACTACCTCAGAGTAAAAGGCTGGAAAACTATTTTCCAAGCAAATGGTCTGAAGAAACAAGCTGGAGTAGCCATTCTGATATCGAATAAAATCGACTTCCAACCCAAAGTTATCAAAAAAGACAAGGAGGGACACTTCATACTCATCAAAGGTAAAATCCTCCAAGAGGAACTCGCAATTCTGAATATCTATGCCCCAAATGCAAGGGCAGCCACATTCATTAAAGACACTTTAGTAAAGCTCAAAGCACACATTGCACCTCACACAATAATAGTGGGAGACTTCAACACACCACTTTCACCAATGGACAAATCGTGGAAACAGAAATTAACAGGGACACAGTGAAACTAACAGAAGTTATGAAACAAATGGACTTAAAAGATATCTAGAGAACATTTTATCCTAAAACAAAAGGATATACCTTCTTCTCAGCACCTCACGGGACCTTCTCCAAAATTGACCATATAATTGGTCACAAAACAGGCCTCAACAGATATAAAAATATTGAAATTGTCCCATGCATCCTATCAGACCACCAAAGACCAAGGCTGATCTTCAATAACAACATAAATAATGGAAAGCCAACATTCATGTGGAAACTGAATAACACTCTTCTCAATGATACCTCGGTCAAGGATGGAATAAAGAAAGAAATTAAAGACTTTTTAAAGTTTAATGAAAATGAAGCCACAACATACCCAAACCTATGGGACACAATGAAAGCATTTCTAAGAGGGAAACTCATAGCTCTGAGTGCCTCCAAAAAGAAACTGGAGAGAGCACACACTAGCAGCTTGACAACACATCTAAAAGCTCTAGAAAAAAAGGAAGAAAAGTCACCCAAGAGTAGTAGACAGCAGGAAATAATCAAACTCAGGGGTGAAATCAACCAAGTGGAAATAAGAAGAACTATTCAAAGAATTAACCAAATGAGGAGTTGGTTCTTTGAGAAAATCAGCAAGATAGATAAACCCTTAGCTAGACTCATAGAGGGCACAGGGACAACATCCTAATTAACAAAATCAGAAATGAAAAGGGAGACATAACAACAGATCCTGAAGAAATCCAAAATACCATCAGATCTTTTTACAAAAAACCTATACTCAACAAAACTGGAAAACCTTGACGAAATGGACAAATTACTAGACAGATACCAGGTACCAAAGTTAAATAAGGATCAGTTAACGATCTAAATAGTCCCATATCCCAAAAAGAAATAGAAGCAATCATTAATAGTCTCCCAGCCAAAAAAAAAGCCCAGGACCAGATGGGTTTAGTGCAGAGTTCTACCAAACCTTCAAAAAAGATCTAATTCCAGTTCTGCACAAACTATTCCACAAAATAGAAGTAGAAGGAACTGTACCCAACTCATTCTATGAAGCCACAATTACTCTGATACCTAAACCACAGAAAGATCCAACAAAGATAAATTCAGACCAATTTCCCTTATGAATATTGATGCAAAAAAACTCAATAAAATTCTCGCTCACCAAATCCAAGAACACAATAGAGCAATCATCCATCATGACCAAGTAGGTTTTATTCCAGGGATGCAGGGATGGTTTAATATACAGAAATCCATAATCATAATCCGTTATATAAACAAAATCAAAGACAAAAACCACATGATCATCTCGTTTGATGAGGAAAAAGCATTAGACAAGATCCAACACCCATTCGTGATAAAAGTTTGGAAAGATCAGGAATTCAAGGCCCATACCTAACCATGATAAAAGCAATCTACAGCAAACCAGTAGCCAACATCAAAATAAATGGTGAGAAGCTTGAAACAATCCCACTAAAATCAAGGACTAGACAAGGCTGTCCACTCTCCCCATACCTATTCAACATTGTACTTGAAGTCCTAGCCAGAGCAATTAGACAACAAAAGGAGATCAAGGGGATACAAATTGGAAAAGATGAAGTCAAAATATCACTTTTTGCAGATGGTATGATAGTATATATAAGTGACCCTAAAAATTCCACCAGAGAACTCCTAAACCTGATAAACAGCTTCGGTGAAGTAGCTGGATATAAAATTAACTCAAACAAGTAAATGGCCTTTCTCTACACAAAGAATAAACAGGCTGAGAAAGAAATTAGGGAAACAACACCCTTCCAATAGTCACAAATAATATAAAATATCTTGGCGTGACTATAACTAAGGAAGTGAAAGATCTGTATAATAAAAACTTCAAGTCTCTGAAGAAAGAAATTAAAGAAGATCTCAGAAGATGGAAAGATCTCCCATGCTCATGGATTGGCAGGATCAACATTGTAAAAATGGCTATCTTGCCAAAAGCAATCTACAGATTCAATGCAATCCGCATCAAAATTCCAACTCAATTCTTCAACGAATTAGAAAGGTCAATCTGAAAATTCATCTGGAATAATAAAAAACCTAGGATAGCAAAAACTCTTCTCAAGGACAGAAGAACCTCTGGTGGAATCACCATGCCTGACCTAAAGCTTTACTACAGAGCAATTGTGATAAAAACTGCATGGTACTGGTATTCTGACAGACAAGTAGACCAATGGAATATAATTGAAGACCCAGAAATGAAGCCACACACCTATGGTCACTTGATCTTCGACAAGGGAGCTAAAACCATCCAGTGGACGATAGATAGCATTTTCAACAAATGGTGCTGGCACAACTGGTTGTTATCATGTAGAAGACTGCAAATCGATGCATGCCTATCTCCTTGTACTAAGGTCAAATCTAAGTGGATCAAGGAACTTCACATAAAACCAGAGACACTGAAACTTATAGAGGAAAAAGTGGGGAAAAACCTTGAAGATATGGGCACAGGGAACAAATTCCTGAATAGAACAGCAATGGCTTGTGCTGTAAGATCAAGAATTGACAAATGGGACCTCATGAAACTGCAAAGCTTCTACAAGGCAAAAGACACCGTCAATAAGACAAAAAGACCACCAACAGATTGGGAAAGAATTTTTACCTATCCTAAATCAGATAGGGGACTAATATCCAATATGTATAAAGAACTCAAGAAGGTGTACTCCAGAAAATCAAATAACCCCATTAAAAATGGGGCTCAGAACTGAACAAAGAAATCTCACCTGAGGAATACCGAATGGCTGAGAAGCACCTGAAAAAATGTTCAACATCCTTAATCATCAGGAAAATGCAAATCAAAACAACCGTGAGATTCCACCTCACACCAGTCAGAATGGCTAAGATCAAAAATTCAGATGACAGCAGATGCTGGCAAGGATGTGGAGAAAGAGGAACACTCCTCTATTGTTGGTGGGATTGCAAGCTTGTACAACCACTCTGGAAATCAGTCTGGGGGTTTCTTAGAAAATTGGACATAGTACTACCGGAGGATCCAGCAATACCTCTCCTGGGCATATATCCAGAAGTTGTCCCAACCGGTAAGAAGGACACATGCTCCACTATGTTCATAGCAGCCTTATTTATAATAGCCAGAAGCTGGAAAGAACCCAGATGTCCCTCAACAGAGGAATGGATACAGAAAATATGGTACATTTACACAATGGAGTACTACTAAGCTATTAAAAAGAACGAATTTATGAAATTCCTAGCCAAATGGATGGACTTAGAGGGCATCATCCTGAGTGAGGTAATACAATCACAAAGTAACTCACACAATATGTACTCACTGATAAGTGGATATTAGCCCAAAACTTAGGATACCCAAGATATAAGATAAAATTTGCTAAACACATGAAACTCAAGAAGAATGAAGACTGGAGTGTGGACACTATGTCCCTCCTTAGAATTGGGAACAAAACCCCCATAGAAGGAGTTACAGAGACAAAGTTTGGAGCTGCGATGAAAGGATGGACCATCTAGAGACTGCCATATCCAGGGATCCACCTCATAATCAGCTTCCAAACGCTGACACCATTGCATACACTAGGAAGATTTTGCTGAAAGGACCCAGATATAGCTGTCTCTTTTGAGACTATGCTGGGGCCTAGCAAACACAGAAGTGGATGCTCACAGTCAGCTATTGGATGTATCACAGGGCTCCCAATGGAGAAGCTAGAGAAAATACCCAAGGAGTTAAAGGGATGTGCAACCCTATAGGTGGAACAACATTATGAACTAATCAGTACCCGGAACTCTTGACTCTAGCTGCATAAGTATCAAAAGATGGCCTAGTCGGCCATCACTGGAAAGAGAGGCCCATTGGACTTGCAAACTTTATATGCCCCAGTACAGGGAAATGCCAGGGCCAAAAAAATGGGAATGGGTGGGTAGGGAATTGGGGGGCATGGTATGGGGGACTTTTGGGATAGCATTGAAAATGTAATTGAGGAAAATAAATAATAGAAAATAATAAAAAATATCAAAAAAAAAGAATTGGGAACAAAACTTATTTCATTCTTAATAAATGTTTTTTGTTAGCATAAACGGGTTTGTTTAATTAATTTAATTTTTACACTCCATATTCTGTTCCCCGACCCCCTATACACTCTCTGACTGCTCTACACCCCACCCCTCCTCCCCACCCCTACTGTTTCCACATGGTAACCCCACCCCTCCTATCTCCACATGGATGCCCCCTCTGCTCATCCCACCTAACCTCTAAACTCCCTGGGGTCTGCAGTCTCTTGAGGGTTAAGTGTTTCATCTCTGAATGAACACAGATCCAAAAGTCCTCTTTTGAATGTGTTGGGTGCCTCATACCAGCTGGTGTATTCTGTCTGTTTGGTGGTTAAGTGTTTGAGAGATCTTGGGGGTCCAGATTGAGACTGCTGGTCCTCCTACAGATTTGTCCTTCTCCTCGGCTACTTTCAGCCTTCCCTAATTCAACAACAGGGGTCAGCTACTTCTTTCTGTCCGTTAGTTGGGTGCAAATATCTGCATCTGTCTCTTTCAGCTGCTTGTTGGGTCTTTTGGAGGATAGTCATGATAGGTCCATTTTTTTTTTTTTTGAGCACTCTATAGCCTCAGTAATAGAGTGAGACCTTGGGACCTCAAAATGTACTGGATCCCACTTTGGGCCTGTCACTGGACCTTCTTTTCCTCAGGTGCCTCTCCATTTCCATCCCTGTAATTATCCCAGGTCTCTGGTGCATTCCAGAGGGAAATTTTAACAAACCTAAATATTTAAGCAAGACTATGAATTTCATTTCCTTCATGGTATATATGAGTTATGCAGTTCAGATTTTGTCCTAACTTCCATGTGTAGCCTATAAGATGGAGCCATTTGGTGACTAAAACCTGTGAGGGGAGAAGCCTTATGCTCAATCTTTGAAGTATGCCTTGAAAATAATTCTGGGATGTCAGTTTGTTCTCTTCCCATCTTCCTAGTTCATCAAGTGACAGTTGCCTCTGTCGTGTTGTCCCCACTATTGCTATCTGACATCAAGGTGACCCTAGCTGAGACTCCTAGCCCCTGGGGATATGGTGAGGTGACCCCTTCCTACAATCAAGCCAGACTTTCAGTCAAGGAAGTGGGACATCAACAAACCCACGAAACTCTTGACCCAAATTTTGTCCTACCTACAAGATGAACAGAGATAAAGGCAGAGAAGAGACTGAGGGAAACACCAACCAATGATTGCCCCAACTTGAGACCCATACCATGGGAGAGAACCAACCCCTAACACTATTAATAATACTGGGCTATGCTTGCAGACAGGACTCTAGTGTAATTGTCTCCTGAGATAGGGGAAGCTCAGGAGTCCTGTGGAAGAATGGGGGATAGGATTGACGGAGCCAGAAGAAGGTTGAATAATACCATAAGAAGCCCTACCAAGTCAACTAACCTGGGCCCATAGGGGTTCACAAAGACTTAACCACCAACCAAAGAGTATGCAGGGACTGAAACTAGGCCCGTACACTTTTGCAACAGATGTAGAGTGTGGTCTTCATTTGGATTCCCTAACAATTGGAGCAGGGGGTTGTCCCTGACTCTGTTGCCTGTCATTAGATCTCCTTCCCCTAGCTTAACTGCCTGGTTGTGCCTCAGTGGGAGAGAATTTTCTTAGTTCTGCTTAGACTTGATGTTCCAGGTTACCTAAGGAGGACTTTCCCTTCTCTGAGGAGAAAGGAAGCGAGAAATGGGATTGAGGAATTGGTGATGGTAGGACTGGGAGAGGAGGAGGGATGGAAGGGGCTGTTATCAGGACGTAAAGTGAATAAATAAAAATAAATAATACAAAGTTCGCAAAGTAACAGGCCCACATAAGAAATGAAGAGTACAAGATGATAAGCATGTACTTCATTTTGTTTTGTTTTGTTGTTTTCTATTTATCAGATAACTCCCAAATATTTAGTTGTAGTGAGAAAACATTTGCAAGTCTAAAAAGACTTTCTTTTTTAACTTTTCATAAATAAGTTTTGAGATATTTTTTTTTGTCTAGTTTGGTTTGATTTGATTTGGTTTGGGGTTGTTTGTTTGTTTATTTGTTTGTTTTGCAACAGTGGTAATCATGGCCTTTGGACTTAGAACAGTGCATTCCTCTTGGGAATAAATAAATAAAGATGCAAAGAAGTTACTACTAAATAGCTCTATAAATAAAAGAATATGTGTGTATGTCAACCTATCAAACTCTCAGAATTAAGAATACTTTACATCAAAATAGAAAAGAAATTGCACCTATAGTTTGTCTATTTATTTAGAGTTTTTTCTACTTACTGATTTATTTATTTTTCCTCATTCAGAATTAGTGAGGGTCAATTTTCTCCTGACTTTGCTTATTTCTCCTCCTCTTCACTATTATTAGTCAGAGATCCAAGCGTAGTTCTGCACCTATATTCTGAGTTCTAGGGAAGCAGAAGCAGGAGGATCAGAAGTTTGAGGCCAATCCTGTCTATAAAGTGAGCTCCCAGATCCTGACCTCCATTGACAAAACTGTCAATAAATAAATAGTGAAGTTTCCTTTAGTTCTTTTCCTTTGAACTTCTGTTCATTGCCATTGATCTCTGTCTAATCTCAATATCAAATATCTATGGGGTTATTTTCCTCTAACAACCAGTGTTCTACCTACCCCTATACCAGCCAAGTGACCTACAATGATTTAATTCAATTATGGCACAAATTCCCTGCAGTTACCAAAGAGTTCATAGATTAAGGGCTGAGTCCACAAGATTTCTTTCTCTTAGAAGCCAAACAAAAGCTCTGAACTTTCTGATTTCTGACTTTACAACTGATTTCTTTATTAAGAAATTTAAAAGTTCTCAATATTATTGATCATTTACTATGACTAGAGAGGCAAGATAGTAGCAGCTATAGGGCTGAATTTGCTCTTGCTGTTTTACTATGAAAGATAGAAGCTATGAGAATTTTATTACAAAATACCTAAAATGAATGTTGAAATAAAGTAGAGCACTAAAGCTACCTTTTAAAAGTAAATGTAGATCCTGTGAAGTATTAGGTTCCATCCAAATGGGAGATAAATTTATCATGTGTTAACGAAAACTGCCCTTATCCTAGTATTTCTGTTTGGTGTTTTCACAGGATTTTAAAACAAAGACACAGATACTTAACTGGGTATATAAGTGCATTCACGCACACACACACACACACACATGCACATGCACACACACGCTAATGTGTAATTAAAACTATAGATCAGCCTCTAAAATTAAACAGATAAATAAATTATAAATAAGTAAACGAATAACTGCATTGTTTATAGATTGATTCAAACACTGACCAATCAGGACCACATCACTTCTATAAACATAAGTCTCTTTTTGGAGGAGATAAATGAGGTCATTTGGGGTGGGAAATTCTGCACTGTCACTCTTGTTTGCTTGGACATGTACCACCTAACTTGCTCATGGATA
This sequence comes from Mus caroli, assembly GCF_978045245.1. NCBI lineage: Eukaryota > Metazoa > Chordata > Mammalia > Rodentia > Muridae > Mus > Mus caroli. Next base: position 81,016,534 of record NW_028227272.1, read on the forward strand.
AAAATGTTTCCGTGGTATAAGTGAAATGAACATCTTAGTAAAAGGAGATTTCTTTGCTCTACCTTATCTGAGTCTGAGCTCAACTCTAGTGAATTTGTAGCTCAAAACCTGGGCTCAGTAATATCACACATAGGCACATGTGCAAAAGCACTGACTCCAAGTTTCCCAATGAAATAGGTTTCAGCACTGGCCCTATAACTCTAGTCAAAGAGAAGAATAGTGATAACAGCTAGAGCTTTAAGTCACGGGGCTACACTGAGAAGAAATAAAATAATTCAGAGTCACTTAAGTCTGTAGTCAAAGTCCTTGGAGATTTCATAGGGGAAAGAAATGAAGGAAGCAGTTGTATCCTCAGATGGTAACAAGAAATCCTGTCCCGACCTGAGTCTGTTGATCTTAGCTCTGGTTCTGGAAGAGGATCTGGAGATGTCCTGATGTTGTCATCTCTTGTAGAGAACATGGTGAAAAGGGATCGTGGGGAGAGCCTGGGTAATCTCATCCCATTGTACCTGTAACCTATAACCAAGAAGGAAGAATGGCAGCAACTCTGAAACGGACTTCAGATCACAAGGTTCAGTGTCATGAGCAGATACTGGTGCCTTGAAACTGGCATTCCTGTGAAATAAAAGTGAACTCTCTGCCCCATAATTGTGTTCCTTCCCTCTCACATGCTCCTACCACATTTATTTCCCAATCTATCCATTCTTATTACTCTAGAACAAGTAAGATATCTCCAGACACATTCCCTCCAGTCTTGGAATCTTGGAATTTTCAGATTACTTTAGAGAAGTGAGAAATGACATTTATTTATTTACTTATTTTTTGAGACTTTCATTTATAAGTCTGTGAAATACACTTTTTTTGTTTGTTTGTTTTGTTTTTGTTTTAAGCTCTGGACAGAATGTTTAGACAGTAACATTTTTGTCAGAACAACATAAAAAAAATAAAGTAAGAAGTTGGTATCAGTAAGAAGAAATTGCTTTAACAAACATTTGAAAACATGGAATCAGCTTTATATAATGTGAATATGCTAAAGGACTTTTCAGAAACAAGTCTGAAAAATCCTGAATTTATTAAGTACAAAGCACTCTGGGCAAATCTAGCTGGGGCCAACAATATCTAAATATCCTTAGAAAGGGCTGGAGTGGTCATGGAGTTGGAAATGGAAACAAGTAAAGAGAATCCTGATAAGGGGCAATTCGAGATGAAAATGCAAAGGCTTTAGAAACTGTAGTAAAAGCTATTCTTGTAAAACGTGATAGAATGTGAGATGTGTGCCATAAGGCTAGAACTTAAAGTGATGAACTAGAAGATCCAGCAGGGGAAAAAAAGTACCTTGGCAATCAAGCATTCAGGCTGCATTGCAGCTACATTTAATGGCATATGGTGAGAGGCAAGTGCAAAGAGAGGACGTAGATGGAATCCTTACTGAAAATGGAAGCAGAATGGAAAGGTTGTGAAACCTTTCAGTCTAGTCATACAAAGAGTAAAAGCAAAAAACAAAAAACAAACAAACAAAACAAAACAAAACAAACAAACAAACAAACAAACAAAGTGTACGGAGGAGGGATTAAAGGGGGTATGCAATTGTATATTGCTAAACAGATTCACTGGATTAAAAAGTACTCAGGGGATATTCATCATTGTTGATAGGAAGAAGGTACATGTATGGATTTCAGAGGTCAGAAAGGTTGCTCTCTCCACCATAGACTCAGAGATCTAGATTTGATGAATCAGGGCTGAGGGAACAACCCTAGGGAGTTCTGCATGCCTCCCTCCAAAGACCGTGGAGATCTGCTTCCCCAATTCTAGGGTAGCACTTCTAGGCACAATGAGCACCTTAACCCATTGTTCCAGAACTTTCTAATGATAAAACTTGCTCATGCTCATAGAGTGTTAAACACACAGAGATGCAGAATGTCAGTACTTGGGGCATGATTTCCCCAACTCAGACTTTACAATATTTCAGACTCTCAAGACACCCCCACCCAGGAAAAGTTGCAGAGAGGAACAGAAATGTCACACTAGAAAAAAAAAAAATGTCAACTGAGGTTTCAAGAATGTGCCTCACTCAGGATCCCAGAAACACAAGACTATTGTCGTAAGTCACAGTCCTGCGAGAACATCAAGCATGGTCTCAGCCTTTGGAAGCCACAAAACTAGGGGACATCTTTCAGAGTCCCCTCTCAAGTTCTATAAGAGTGTCCTCCTAGGCCACTGTAGGAGTGCCCTCTCTCCTCACTATAGGACTGCTCCCTGCCCTGATCCTTTGGGGTCCTTTTACCTGACTGTCATTAGGATGTGCTTAGGATATGGTCAGTATATATCATATTTCAGACATGAGCACACTGTGTCCAAGGTTACATGTTACAGTCACTCCATTCCTCTTACTTTCTGTTCATCGCTGAAGCACAAGCTCTATCCAGTACCTGTTCCACAATAATTGGGAACTAAATAACTTGTATTGACCCCTGGCTAATTTCCTGGGAAGAATTTGCCTGAAGATGAGCTTTGAGTTCACCCATACCTAATTTAAAAAAGAATCTAGACTTCAAATCTTTGTTTGATTAGAGAATAAACTAATAGATTTTTTTTTTGTGGATACTGGGATGGAATTACATGTTTTATGACAAACATGAGTTTCGGAGATCCAGAAGAAAGATAAAATGACTTGAATTATTTCAAAGTAATAATAATGTAATTTAATTATTTGTGATGGTGTTGGCAGCTGAGATATTTAAGAAGAGACGGGTTTACCACAACCGCCACAATCAGTGATTAACTAATAAACTTAAAGAAGTGAGCTAATTATTACAAAAGTTATGTTAATATAAAATTGAACATTCATTACATCTATTACCTCGTTCTAACCATCTTTCTTACATGTGCTAGTATACTCTTCATTTTTTTATGTCAAATTATGACATCATAGCATGAAAGCTAATCCAAGAATGCTGAACTGTAAGTCAAATACATCTCTGGTCCCTGGTATCTACTGTCAGAAAATACAGCATTGTACCTAGGATTAATGTTGAATAAACATTACAAACAATGGAGATGAAGAATGCTCATTCCTGACATCGGCATCTAGAATAGGTGTGTATAAAACTAGGTTTTCATAGCTGCACATTTCTTGGTTACCATTAAACTGTTCTTATGGCATTTGACATTTTAAATAGCAAGGATTTAAGAGAACAGTAATAAAAAATGTTCTCTCTAAATTGCAGTAGAATGTAAGAACTACAGCAGCAGAGATGCCTCAGTGGGTAAAGTGCAGTGGTCTGCCTGTAATTCCAGGTTGCCTCTGCAGGCTGACACAAGAGATCTTAGAACAAGCTGGCTAGTGAAGCCACCCATATTGGCAAGTTCTGATTTGACTGAAAGACCCTGTCTTTGTGATTTAGATGAAAGTACAAATGAGGATGATTGCCAACATGAACTTCATCCCTTAAATATACACTTATATTGTGTGTTCACACATTGTAGTTAACATTCATATGCACAGGCATACCATATACACATATCAATGGATCATGAGAGCAAGAACTATGTCTGCTATAAAACAAACTGATACACACGCAAAAGAGTGAATTTCCCCAATTCAGTGAAAATGGAGAAAGATAACATGAAAAATATTAGTAAACTCTCCTATTTAAAATGTCCCTCTGGTTTTACTTTCTACTAAAAATACATTAGTAAGAACATTTAAATGACAAGACTTTCCCTGCTAAATATTTAAATGATAGATTCTGCTGCTTTTCATCATTTCTAGCATCCTTGGCGTATTTCTACTTCTTAAGTAAGAATGAGCAAGTTATTAATTATCATCAACTGTGGGTTACAATCCAAATCAACAAGCTTCCAATATGCAATCAGAGTGGGGCATCTATGTAGAATAAAACCTATCATCAAGACAGAACTACAGTGTGGGATAGGTCATGGAGAAGTACAGCAGAACTATGTCAGGCTACAATAATCAAAGATTCTGAAGCATAAACTATAGCTTTTTACAAAAGCCAGTGCAGTCACAGCAACAAAGATGAATCTGCTTTACTCTATTATTTAAGCAATGACCCAGCTGTAGAAAAGGGTGTTCACAAACCATTCAACCATATCCAAAGACATCAGTACATCTTTGTAAATGATCCAGGGTCTGCCATAGCAGCAGGGAGAAACAGACCACCCTCCTGCATGGCAGCTCTCACTGTTAGAAAGCACCACTCCAGACTGTCAGTGTCTCCTCTTAAGCTCATTGACTGTTATATTTTCTCTCCTCAATTTGGTTTTCACCTGCATGGTAGATTTGATTTATATTGAAAAGGATCCACAAAATCATAGGGAACAAAAAGTGTTTGGTATATTAACTGCCCTGCAGAAATTCCTCCTTGCTTCCTTTGAATAATAATCACATCATGACTAGCATGTCAATACTGTAGACCATCGGCTTATATTGCTGCCCTAACTATAATATGTGTTATGATATGACATAAGATATGATGCTATTCTGGCAAAGAATAAAGTCTTTCCATAATGCTTTTTATATTTTCCCTACACAGAGTTAAGTAGCTGTTCTTTTCACCTAATAATGAGTATATTATTTTAGAAATTCAGCTATGGAAATCAAGATAATTTGTTCCAGGAAATGACCTTTTTTTTTGTCTCTACAGCTCCTGAAGCCAGACCCTCACTAACACATCCAGCACACTATATAAAGCAGGGCTTCTGGTCTTCAAGTTACAGAACTCTCTAATTCCAATGCTGAAACTGATGTCAGTCTGCACAGGTGAATAGAAGCTGTCTGACTGTTTTCAAAGTTAGAAAACAATCATAATCTTTATGAACTCTTCTCATATCTAGTTCAATTCCATCTATAATGTGTTAGAAATTTCAGTGCAAAAGGTGTACTTTATGAGGTAGGTTTTTTTTTTTATTTCCCCAGGATGATCTTATAACTAACTCCTGATTTTTATTAAATCCCGTTGTGATATTTTTCCTGCAAGAGAGACTATGAAAAGTACAGTTCTTCAGAAATTTCATTAAGAACAGCCCATGAATTGCCTCTCAACTTACTCCTGCATGAACTGCTCAGCTTTCAGCCTCCCTCCTTGTTGACATTCCCACTCCTTTATATCCAAGGAAAGAAGTCAGAGTTACCATTTTCTGATCGCTAAAAGGAAAATTTCCCATTTTATATGTGTTTAAAATCATAAGTATTAGCTAGGGAGACAGAACAATTGGAAGCATGTTTGTCTACTATGTACAAAGCCCTGGGTATATTCCTCAACTCTGACAAACATGAAAAACCTATAGTATTTTCAAAACATTTTTAATTACACAGAATTACTCACCAATAAGAAGTAAAAGATACCATTAAGTTGAGACTACAACTTTTTATTAAAAAATTGTTATATTTTTTAATTCATAATAAATAGTGATAGCTGATGAATCCTAAATTAAGTTGAATAATAAGTAATATATTCATTGTCTATCTGGAGAATATGATGGATTATAAAACTGTTGATGAATCTCCTTTGCAGAAAGTACTACTCTCTAATCTATGTCATGATATAGGATCAATGACACTTTAAACCTAAGTCTAGGCCACCCAAAAGTCTTGGTTTTTTTTCTCCAGATATATCTCTACTCAAAATGAAGTAATATCTTGAACTTCAAACCTTAAACCTTGAATCTGATAGAGGAGAAAGTAGGAAAAGTCTTTCTGAACAAGACTTTTGTAACATAAGATGTAAGAACAATTGAAACATAGGAACTCAGGAGACCAAAACACCTCTGTATAGTAAAGAATATGGTCAGTTGAGTGAAGAGGAAGCTTACATACTGGGGAAATCAATTTTAAGCTATATATCTGACAGAAGGCTGTTGATCAGAACATACAATATTTTTTTAAATTAAAAAACAGTCTATTTCGAATAATGAGACGTTGAACTAAATAAAGGGTGCAAAACTGATGAAATAGAAATGGTTAAAATTTCTAAAAACACTCAACACCTATAGACACGAGGGAAAGACAAAACTATTTTAATATTTTAATACACATTTTTCAGAAAAGACTAAAATTAAAATTAAAAGGAATGACAAGTGCTAGGTGGATATGGAGAAACTGGAATGTTTATATACCGTTGGAAAGACTGTAAGCTGGTGCATCCTCTATAGAAATATGTCTGGAGTTTCCCCAAAAAGCTAGAACTAAATCTACTCAACAGTCTATTTATACCATTCCTCGTTATGTTCCCAAAGGATTCTATATCCTACTACAGAAATACTTGCATCTTTAAAAGCTGATTGTCTTACTTCATCAACAAATATACTTGAATCCACATCAATCATTTGCATCAATCATTTGGGTCCTTAACTGAACTCACAGGAGTATTGATCACATTAACTATGTACTCAAATGGGCAGTAGAATTCCCAAGCCTAGTCACTTATGCCCTATAAAATATAGGAGAAGCTTTTAGTTCAACTCACTATTTGCATTATGTATCAAAAATTAAAAATTACTTGCATGTGTCCTTCAGTACCATATAATCTGACAAGTCAAATATGTGATGTCTCTACTTTGATTTAATCAGGAAAGCTATGTTTTATCATTATCATCACACTATCATTTATCACCACCACATCATTAAATTTATTTATTTATTCAATTTACAACCCAAGATCAGCCCTTCCTCTCCTCCCAGTACTCACTCTTGCAAGTCTTCCCCATATTCTCCTTAGAAGGGGAAGCCCCCTTCTGTATGTCAACCCCCCGCCACATCCTTCCATCATGCCTCTCACCCCTACCCTGAACATGAATTTGCTGAGGGACTAGGCACATCCTTTTCCACCAAGACCAGATATTTGGGGGTATGGGATCCACACAGGCTCTGGGACAGCTCCTGCTGCAGTTGTTTGGTGGGCCATCATGAAGACCAAACTGTTCATCTGCTAAATATGTGCACAGGGCCTAAGTCCAGCCTGTGCTTGCTCTTTGATTGGTGATTCAGGCTCTGGGAACCCCCAAGGGTGTAAGTTAGTTGACTCTGTTAGTCTTCCTGTAGAGTTCCTGTCCTCTTGGAGTCCTTCAGTCTCCCAACTCTTCCATAAGACTCCCTGAGCCTCATCAAGTATTTGGGTGTGAGTCTCTACATCTCTTCGATTGGCTGTTGGGTAGAGCCTCTTAGAGGACAATTTTGCTAGATTCCTTTCTGTAAGAATAACAGAGTATCACTAGTAATGTCAGAGATTAGTATTAGTGCCATGGGATGGGTCTGTTTGGGGCAGTCATTAATTGGCTATTTTCTCAGACTCTGCTCTATCTTTATCCCTGCACATCTTGCAGGCAGGACACATTTTGGCTGGAAGGCTTTGTGAGTGGGTTGCTGTCCTTATTCTTTACTTCCTGTAGCCAGGCGGGACTGCCAGTGGAAGGATAAGGACAGCAACCCACACACAAAGCAATGTTTCTTCTATGTATATTTTTAATGTTTCCATTTTTACATGAAAAGATTCAATTCAGACAAACCATTTATTTTGTGACCACATTTTTTGTGGAAACAAGAGTAACCTTAAAGAAAACTAGTAATAATTTGTAACACATAATCCAACATCAATCAACATTATCCACATTGTGATAATGACCCCTTCCCAACTGTGTCCCAGATCCAAGGAGACATTGGGGAAGGACAAGAGCAGAGAAGTATAGGGATGTACATTCATCAAATACATGACAGCATTTGGATTCATGCTTAACAAACTCAGGCCTTTGATTCAGTAGTCCACACTGACTGTTTTGTGAGAGTATATAGGAAATAACAGATGAGGATACTAGCAAGACAGCTTATATAGAGAAATAGAGAACCAAAGAGAAGATTAAACAGTGGACCAGAAATAAGTTATATAGATAGAGGGATAGTGGAGAGGTTCTGGGGGGAATTTAAGGGTATAGCCTAAGTGAATATCTGATAGACTGTCTGTGGAGGATGAAGAAAAAGGAGATGTCAGAAGGAGGTACTAGGAATCTAGACTGAGCATCTGAGTGAATGAGAAGCTATTAATTGACAGAAGAAATACAGAGTAGAAAATCAACATCCAAGGCTTGGGTCCTTAACTGAACTTTAGAAACGCATTCTTTATGCACATGCAAAGCTAGCAGCATTCTGAGAACAGTAGATATGAGTATGTGCAAAGACATTAAAAATAACATACCTACAAAGTTAACATATTAGTCCTGACTTTCCATTCTCTATTCTTACCTGGTTCCTGAACTAAATAATGATTATTGTTCTAATTTGTTCCCCTCCCCCCATGACCACATTTTTGTTTCCTTGGGATTGTTTTGTTTTGTTTTGTTAACATCTTGGCCTTTTGCCAGAACTGTGCCTACCTTTACAGATTTATTATTTATCACTCAACACTATCTAAAAATGCTCACTGTCTGTAACTGCTCTCAGACATCTAGAGTGATGTGGGATCATCTCAAGTGTTATATGCCTTAAATTTTAAATAATTATAAATTGTTCTTGTTCAGCAATATCTGGCTCAAACATGCTGAAGGACATGTGTGGTACTCTTCTTAAGCACAACTGTCCTCATCCCTTAGGAATGAGAGCATGAGAGGACCCCTGAACAAATGCTGGGGCTCGAGTTTATCATTAAACAATATTTGCTGAGGTTGTTTTCTTTTCTTACATTATATAGGCATCAGTCCATATTCATATTTATTTTCAATCAGAAAAAAAGCCTTCCATGGATGGAAGGAAGTAGTTGTCTCTACTCTTTTACAATCAAAGTTAGCTATTTTCCCATGATAGATACACATCTGTGATGTGTAGTTCATGGGTCTATACATATTGGAAGATTATTGCCTGTTTCCAAGAAGAGTGTTTCTTCCTAAACTGATCCTCAATGAAGTCATATTATGTGTTTTTTATTTTAATCATCTTGTAAAGCTGCTGAATTTCAACATTCAAGCTGGGGATTTTCAGACTCCAGTGATGCCTGCTCAGTTTAAATACTCCGCAGTGAGTGCTTAGTTCATTTGATGTTCTTGAAAATATGATCAGGTTTGTTTTCCCTTGCAGGCATTATAAATGGTCTGCTTGAATTAGCTTCAAAAAAAACCCTTCAGATCAGCTTCTCTCTGAAAGACAGCATGACTTCCACGTCCTCATCTTTTTTGTTCCCTGTTTCCACCATATACATTCTCTCCATGTAGACCAGGGAAATCCATAATCTTTTACATGATTTCACCAAGAGATTTATTCAACTGCTTATGTCATCCCTGGCCATTGACATTCCATTCCAGGCATTCCTTCATGTTTTATGCTCCTTGCCTGCATTGTCATTTCTGAGTTGCTTGGTTCTAGAATTTGTTCAGAATGAGTATCTTCAAAGCATCAATTATTTTCTTTTGAGTTTGTTTTTCACTGTTCTGTTATATGTCAAGATGTGGCTTTTTTTCCCATAATGTGACAAAGTTACACAATTTGTTCTGAACAAAACAAAATTCTACTACATCCTAAAATGATGAGTTATTTATAATTTTAAATGTCACAAACTTGATTTTTCTCACATTATAGATCTAGACTAGACCACAGGAAACCCAGTTTACTAAACCTAGGAAAGCAAGCAATATTTCCACCCCATAAAAGGTCAATGGCAAACAAAACAAATACATTAAGAATAGAATATCACACATATTCAGATTCAGTAAGTTACTGAAACTAAAGTTAAAAGTAGGACAGCAATTTTACAAGAAGAGAGGTGGGTTGAGGACTACTAAGAGGGAGGGATGAAGTGTGACTATGTCTAAGAGATTGTATTAATATATAAAAATTTTCAAAGAATCAATATTTTGAAAGGTTGTATGGGTTAGAGAGCATGTTTTGAATAACTTAAAGAATGTTTTTCAAGGTAGAAAATCTAGATTGGTTACAATGAGTTGATGGCCTATGGTGAATTTTAATAGTCATTTCTCATGAAACTATGGTACTTATCTGAAAGAGCCAATCGTTGATTTAAATAATGTTGCCAGGAATAATTCCCTAAAATGGTTGTAGTATTTACTCATCTGTAGTCAAATATCCTGCCATTAGAATTTTCTGACAAACAGTTATTTTTTGACAATGATAGTAGTCTCCATTCTGTCTCAATCCTTGTTTGGGTGCTTACATAGCCTGGCTCACAACAGCTCTCCTTCCCTTTCTCGGTGAAGTTCAGGTAACAATTCATTCAATGTTGTGAGACTGATGTCTAGTTTCCTTAATCATTTCTTCCTGGAACATGAATCTCTCCATTGATAAATGCCTCAAAAGAAAACAATTGGATATCTGGGATCCAGACATGCATATGTGTTCTTTTTTGTCACCATTGCATACACTAGCAAGATCTTCCTGAAAGTACCCTGATATAGCTGTCTCTTGTGAGGCTATGCCGGGCTCTAGCAAACACAGAAGTGGATGCTCACAGTCAGCTATTGGATGGATCACAGGGCCCCCAATGGAGGAGCTAGAGAAAATACCCAAGGAGCTAAAGGGATCTGCAACCCTATAGGTGGAACAACATTTTGAACTAACCAGTACCCCGGAGCTCTTGACTCTAGCTGCATATGTATCAAAAGATGGCCTAGTCGGCCATCACTGGAAAGAGAGGCCCATTGGTCGTGCAAACTTTATATGCCTCAGTACAGAGGAACGCCAGGGCCAAGAAGTGGGAGTGGGTGGGTAGGGAAGTTGGGGGGAGGGTATGGGGCACTTTTGGGATAGCATTGAAAATGTAAATGAAGAAAATACCTTAATTTAAAAAAAAGAAAGGAAATAGATTCTCTTCTCCTGGAATATATCTGAACCACGGTTTTACCTCTCTTATTCCTTCCAAATCTTCCTGCCTCTTCTTTCCCTAGATCCATTCTTCCTCCATTTCCCTTTAGAAAATAGTAGGACTCTGAAGACAACAACCAAACAGAACAAACCAAGATACAATAAGACAAGGCCTTTATATTGATGCTGGACAAGGAAACACGGTGGAAGGAAAAGACACTATGTGCAGGCAATGATGCAGAGAAATACCCACTACTACTATGATATACACAAGAACATCAAGCTAACAACCATAGCATACACATAGAGACCCTGGTGCAGTACCATGCAGGGTCTACTTTTACTGCTTTAGTCTCTGTGAGAGCCCAAGTAAGCCCTGCTTAGTTGATTCAGTAGGCCATGTGCTTGTGGTATCCTTCAACTGCCCTGACTCCTATAGTCCTTCCTCTCCCTCTTCTACAGTATTCCCTGATCAACAAGTGCTGGGACTCAATGGATCCTTCAAAGTCTCTCTCTCTCTCTCTCTCTCTCTCTCTCTCTCTCTCTCTCTCTCTCTCTGTGTGTGTGTGTGTGTGTGTGTGTGTGTGTGTGTGTGTGTGTGCGCGCGTGTGTCTCTCTGTCTCTCTCTCTCTGTCTCTCTCTGTCTCTCTCTCTGTCTCTCTCTCTCTCTCCCTCCCTCCCTCCCTTTCTCTTTCTCTCTCCCTCTATCTTTATCTCCTCTCTACATAATGTTTTAATGTGGGTCTCTGAACCACTTCCCCTTGCTGAAGAGGAATCCTTTCTGATGACTACTGAAAACCTCAACCAAAGAATGGATAAACAAAATGTAATACATTCACACAGTGGAATATTACTCAGCATTAAAAACTGATGTTCTGCTATACTCATATTTGTTCTTATAAAAAGTGGTTTGGAATTTTTTATTGTCTCACACTCCATTTCTCTGTTATGTAACATGTTGTTATACAATAGCTACAGTATATTTGTTGATGGATTTCTCTGACACACACACATGTAAGTTCAGTTAAGTACATGAGCATGCTTAGCACCCACTGAAATATTTAATATTATTAATTCATAATACTTGCAGCTTCATAATGGCATTTTATAATTTACTATTTGATTTGTTTGAAAAAATAATATATTCTCACAAAAAGTGTGTGATTGCCTATGCCAACAGAAAGTCTGTCTGCATTTTAAAATCCAGCATGGAATAATATATATCATATATACCTATCTGAGTTCTGTATCCTGATTCAGAAAGAATGTTAAATATAACTTCTCCTTCAATTCAAGTAATTTTATTTTGGGGTCCATGCCATTTTAAAAAGTAGTGAGTAAAAGCAGGGCATAGTTGATGAAGGCAGAATAAGATGTAGTTTGGAAGGTGTTGAGTAAAATCTAATTTTGAAATCTAAAATCAAAAAAGAAGCCAATAAGACCGGGGCAGCTGGGGCGCAGGGTCAGCTGACACTCGCCAGCTACCCACAACACCCGCCACAGGATCTTAAGACTTCTGGTGAGTGGAGCACAGCTTCTGCTCCAATCCAATTGCGCAGGACCTGAGACTGCATTAGTTAGGGAAGCAGAAACCGGCCCAAGTAGGGCCACAGGCCTCATCCGGCCTGATCAGCACCTGGGTAGCTGGAGCGCAGGGTTGCCTGACACCCGCCAGCTACCCAAGACCCCCGCCGCAGGATTTTGGGACTGCTGGTGAGTGGAACACAGCTTCTGCTCCAGTCCAATCACACGGGACCTGAGACTGCTCTGGTTGGGGAGAGAGAAATCCAGCCTACATAGGGCCACAACCCTCTTCCGGTCAGAAAAGCACCAGGGCAGCTGGGGCGCAGGGTCAGCTGACACTCGCCAGCTACCCACAACACCCACCACAGGATCTTAAGACTTCTGGAGAGTGGAGCACAGCTTCTGCTCCAATCCAATTGCGCAGGACCTGAGACTGCATTAGTTAGGGAAGCAGAAACCGGCCTGAGTAGGACCACAGGCCTCATCCGGCCAGGCCTCATCCGGCCGGATCAGCGCTGGGGTAGCGGGAGCACAGGGTTGCCTGACACCCGCCAGCTACCCACGACCCCCGCCACAGGATTTTGGGACTGCTGGTGAGTGGAACACAGCTTCTGTTCCAGTCCAATCACGCAGGACCTGAGACTGCTCTGGTTGGGGAGAGAGAAATCCGGCCTACATAGGGCCACAACCCTCTTCCAGTCAGAAAAGCACCGGGGCAGCTGGGGCGCAGGGTCAGCTGACACTCACCAGCTACCCACAACACCCTCCACAGGATCTTAAGACTTCTGGAGAGTGGAACACATCTTCTGCTCCAATCCAATTACACGCGGGACCAGAGACTGCATTAGTTAGGGAAGCAGAAAACCGGCCTGAGTAGGACCACAGGCCTCTTCAGGCTGGACCAGCACCGGGGTACCGTCAGCTACCCACGACCCCCGCCGCAGGATTTAGAGACTGCTGGTGAGTGGAACACAGCTTCTGCTCCAATCTTTAAACAGTGACAACGATAACAACTAACCCCAGAGATTACCAGATGGCGAAAGGTAAACATAATAATCTTACTAACAGAAACCAAGACCACTCACCATCATCAGAACCCAGCACCCCCACTTCGCCCAGTCCAGGGCACCCCAACACACCGGAAAAGCTAGACACAGATTAAAAGCATATCTCCTGATGATGATAGAGGACTTCAAGAAGGACTTTAATAACACACTTAAAGAAATACAGGAGAACACTGCTAAACAGGCAGAAGACAATAAAGAGGAAGCACAAAAATACCTTAAAGAATGGCAGGAGAACAATGCTAAAGAGTTACAAATCCTTAAAGAAAAACAGGATAACATAATCAAACAGGTAGAAGTCCTTACAGAAAAACAGGAAAACACATCCAAACAGATGATGGAAATGAACAAAACCATACTAGACCTAAAAAGGGAAGTAGACACAATAAAGAAAACCCAAAAGGAGGCAACACTGGAGATAGAAACCCTAGGAAAGAAATCTGGAACCATAGATATGAGCATCAGCAACAGAATACAAGAGATGGAAGAGAGAATCTCAGGTGCAGAAGATTCCATAGAGAACATCGGCACAACAATCAAGGAAAATGTAAAATGCAAAAAGATCCTAACTCAAAACATCCAAGAAATACAGGACACAATGAGAAGACCAAACCTACGGATAATAGGAGTGGATGAGAATGAACATTTTCAACTCAAAGGACCAGCAAACATCTTCAACAAAATTATAGAAGAAAACTTCCCAAATCTAAAGAAAGAGATGCCCATGAACATACAAGAAGCCTACAGAACTCCAAATAGACTGGACCAGAAAAGAAATACCTCCCGACACATTATAATCAGAACAACAAATGCTCTAAATAAAGATAGAATACTAAAAGCAGTAAGAGAAAAAGGCCAAGTAACATATAAAGGCAAGCCTATCAGAATTACACCAGATTTTTCACCAGAGACTATGAAAGCCAGAAGATCCTGGACGGATGTTATACAGACACTAAAAGAACACAAATTCCAGCCCAGGCTACTATACCCAGCCAAACTCTCAATTAACATAGATGGAGAAACCAAAGTATTCCACGACAAAACCAAATTCACACATTATCTCTCCACGAATCCAGCCCTTCAAAGGATAATAACAGAAAAAAACCAATACAAGGACAGGAACCACGCCCTAGAAACTACAAGAAGGTAATCCCTCAACAAACCTAAAAGAAGACAGCCACCAGAACAAAATGCCAACTTTAACAACAAAAATAACAGGAAACAACAATTACTTTTCCTTAATATCTCTTAATATCAATGGACTCAACTCCCCGATAAAAAGACATAGACTAACAAACTGGCTACACAAACAAGACCCAACATTTTGCTGCTTACAGGAAACTCATCTCAGAGAAAAGGATAGACACTATCTCAGAATGAAAGGCTGGAAAACAATTTTCCAAGCAAATGGCATGAAGAAACAAGCTGGAGTAGCCATTCTAATATCTGATAAGATTGACTTCCAACCCAAAGTCATTAAAAAAGACAGGGAGGGACACTTCATACTCATCAAAGGTAAAATCCTCCAAGAGGAACTATCAATCCTGAATATCTATGCTCCAAATACACAGGCAGCCACATTCATTAAAGAAATTTTAGTAAATCTCAAAGCACACATTGCACCTCATACAATAATAGTGGGAGACTTCAACACACCACTTTCACCAATGGACAGATCATGGAAACAGAAACTAAACAGGGACACAATGAAACTAAGGGAAATTATGAATCAAATGGATCTGGCAGATATCTACAGAACATTCTATCCTAAAACAAAAGGTTATACCTTCTTCTCAGCACCTCATGGTACCTTCTCCAAAATTGACCACATAATTGGTCACAAAGCAGGCCTCAACAGATATAAAAATATTGAAATTGTCCCATGCATCCTATCAGATCACCATGGACTAAGGCTGATCTTCAATAACAAAATAAATAATAGAAAGCCAACCTTCACGTGGAAACTGAACAACACTCTTCTCAATGATACCTTGGTCAAGGAAGGAATAAAGAAAGAAATTAAGGACTTTTTAGAGTTCAATGAAAATGAAGCCACAACATACCCAAACTTATGGGACGCAATGAAAGCATTTCTAAGAGGAAAACTCATAGCTCTGAGTGCCTCCAAAAGGAAACTAGAGAGAGCACACATTAGCAGCTTGACAATACACCTAAAAGCACTAGAACAAAAGGAAGCAAATTCACCCAAGAGGAGTAGACAGCAGGAAATAATCAAACTCAGGGGTGAAATCAACCAAGTGGAAACAAGAAAAACTATTCAAAGAATCAACCAATCAAGGAGCTGGTTCTTTGAGAAAATCAACAAGATAGATAAACCCTTAGCCAGACTCACTAGAGGGCACAGGGAAAGCATCCTAATTAACAAAATCAGAAATGAAAAAGGAGACATAACAACAGATCCTGAAGACATCCAAAACACCATCAGATCCTTCTACCAAAGGCTATACTCAACAAAACTGGAAAACCTGGATGAAATGGAGAAGTTCCTAGACAGATACCAGGTACCAAAGTTGAATCAAGATCAGGTTAATGATCTAAACAGCCCTATATCCCCCAAAGAAATAGAAGCAGTCATTAATAGTCTCCCAACTAAAAAAAGCCCAGGACCAGATGGGTTTAGTGCAGAGTTCTATCAGACCTTCAAAGAAGATCTAATCCCAGTTCTTCACAAACTATTCCACAAAATAGAAACAGAAGGTACTCTACCCAACTCATTCTATGAAGCCACAATTACTCTGATACCTAAACCACAAAAAGACCCAACAAAGATAGAAAACTTCAGACCAATATCCCTTATGAATATTGATGCAAAAATACTCAATAAAGTTCTTGCTAACTGAATCCAAGAACACATCAAAACAATCATCATCCTGACCAAGTAGGTTTCATCCCAGGGATGCAGGGATGGTTCAATATACGGAAATCCATCAACATAATCCAGTATATAAACAATCTCAAAGACAAAAACCACATGGTCATCTCGTTAGATGCGGAAAAAGCATTTGACAAGATCCAACACCCATTCATGATAAAAGTCTTGGAAAGATCAGGAATTCAAGGCCCATACCTAAACATGATAAAAGCAATCTACAGCAAACCAGTAGCCAACATCAAAGTAAATGGTCAGAAGCTTGAAGCAATCCCTCTAAAATCAGGGACTAGACAAGGCTGTCCACTTTCTCCATACCTATTCAACATTGTACTTGAAGTCCTAGCCCGAGCAATTCGACAACAAAAGGAGATCAAAGGGATACAAATTGGAAAAGATGAAGTCAAAATATCACTTTTTGCAGATGATATGATAGTATATATAAGTGACCCTTAAAATTCCACCAGAGAACTCCTAAGCCTGATAAACAGCTTCGGTGAAGTAGCTGGATATAAAATTAACTCAAACAAATCAATGGCCTTTCTCTACACAAAGAATAAACAGGCTGAGAAAGAAATTAGGGAAACAACACCCTTCTCAATAGTCACAAATAATATAAAATATCTTGGCGTGACTCTAACTAAGGAAGTGAAAGATCTGTATAATAAAAACTTCAAGTCCCTGAAGAAAGAAATTATAGAAGATCTCAGAAGATGGAAAGATCTCCCATGCTCATGGATTGGCAGGATCAACATTGTAAAAATGGCTATCTTGCCAAAAGCAATCTACAGATTCAATGCAATCCCCATCAAAATTCCAAATCAATTCTTCAACGAATTAGAAAGTGCAATCTGCAAATTCATCTGGAATAACAAAAAAACTAGGATAGCAAAAACTCTTCTCAAGGATAAAAGAACCTCTGGTGGAATCACCATGCCTGACCTAAAGCTCTACTACAGAGTAATTGTGATAAAAACTGCATGGTACTGGTATAGTGACAGACAAATAGACCAATGGAATAGAATTGAAGACCCAGAAATGAACCCACACACCTATGGTTACTTGATCTTCGACAAGGGAGCTAAAAACATCCAGTGGAAGAAAGACAGCATTTTCAACAAATTGTGCTGGCACAACTGGTTGTTAACATGTAGAAGAATGCGAATCGATCCATTCCTATCTCCTTGTACTAAGGTCAAGTCTAAGTCGATCAAGGAACTTCACATAAAACCAGAGACACTGAAACTTATAGATGAGAAAGTGGGGAAAAGCCTTGAAGATATGGGCACAGGGGAAAAATTCCTGAATAGAACAGTAATGGCTTGTGCTGTAAGATCGAGAATTGACAAGTGGGACCTCATGAAACTACAAAGCTTCTGCTAGGCTAAAGACACCATCAATAAGACAAAAAAACCACCAACAGATTGGGAAAGGATCTTCACCTATCCTAAATCAGATAAGGGACTAATATCCAATATATATAAAGAACTCAAGAAGGTGGACTCCAGAAAGTCAAATAACCCCATTAAAAAATGGGGCTCAGAACTGAACAAAGAATTCTCACCTGAGGAATACCGAATGGCAGAGAAACACCTGAAAAAATGTTCAACATCCTTAATCATCAGGGAAATGCAAATCAAAACAACCGTGAGATTCCACCTCACACCAGTCAGAATGGCTAAGATCAAAAATTCAGGTGACAGCAGATGCTGGCGAGGATGTGGAGAAAGAGGAACACTCCACCATTGTTGGTGGGATTGCAAGCTTGTACAACCACTCTGGAAATCAGTCTGGCGGTTCCTCAGAAAATTGGACATAGTACTACCGGAGGATCCAGCAATACCTCTCCTGGGCATATATCCAGAAGATGTCCCAACCGGTAAAAAGGACACATGCTCCACTATGTTCATAGCAGCCTTATTTATAATAGCCAGAAGCTGGAAAGAACCCAGATGTCCCTCAACAGAGGAATGGATACAGATATTATGGTACATTTACACAATGGAGTACTACTCAGCTATTAAAAAGAATGAATTTATGAAATTCCTAGCCAAATGGATGGACCTGGAGGGCATCATCTTGAGTGAAGTAACACAATCACAAAAGAACTCATACAATATGTATTCATTGATAAGTGGATATTAGCCCAAAACTTAGGATACCCAAGATATAAGATACAATTTGCTAAACGCATGAAACTCAAGAAGAATGAAGACCAAAGTGTGGACACTGTGCACCTTCTTAGAATTGGGAACAAAACACCCAGGGAAGGAGTTACAGAGACAAAGTTCGTAGCTGTGATGAAAGTATGGACCATTTAGAGACTGCTGTATCCAGGGATCCGTCCCATAATCAGCTTCTAAACGCTGACACCATTGCATACACTAGCAAGATTTTGCTGAAAGGACCCAAATATAGCTGTATCTTGTGAGACGATGCCGGGGCCTAGCAAACACAGGAGTGGATGTTCACAGTCAGCTATTGGATGTATCACAGGGCTCCCAATGGAGAAGCTAGAGAAAGTACCCAAGGAGCTAAAGGGATCTGCAACCCTATTGTTGGAACAACATGATGTACTAACCAGAACCCCGGAGCTCTTGTCTCTAGCTGCATATGTATTGAAAGATGGCCTAGTCGTCCATCATTGGAAAGAGAGGCCCATTGGACTTGCAAACTTTATATGCCCCAATATAGGGGAATGCCAGGGCCAAAAGAATGGGAATGGGTGGGTAGGGAAGTGGGGGGCGCTATGGGGGACTTTAGGGATAGCATTGGAAATGTAATTGAGGAAAATATGCAATAAAAATATTAAAAATCAAAACAAAAAAAAAAACAAAAAACAAAAAACAAAAAAACAAACAAAAAAAAAAGAAGCCAATAAAATCATTTTAATTTCTCTACATGCCCATCAAGCTTGTGGTTATGGCTTTACAAAATACTTAATCTCTCAACCTATCACCACTGAAAACCTCAACTTAGAGAAAGCATTAGAAACTACACACCTCCAGTAAGTTGTATGCTAAAACACCTTAGATACCATTGTCTGTATGGAAGAGGTATCTTGTTTTCTAACTAACCCATTCTCACACTTCAGCTATTCAGTGGCTAAGGGTTGCTACTAATTACTTGTAATGAATAAGCAAACTGAAGTTCTTATAGATGACAAAATATTTCATGTTAGAAAATATTGTGAGGTCTCCTTGGTTTAGATTTACCTTAAGTTCTATTAACACAGCATCAATATATGATGAATTAAACCTCTAATCATACATTTGCCATGAAATTGTATTACAGTTATTTCACACAGGAAACAGATACTTTCTAAAGTGAGGAAAATCCACAGAGGTTAGAGTCGTGCTTTCCACTGCTCATTTTTTCCTCAAATGGGACATTATCCACCCATCATCACAAGTCATGATGCTGTGATTCTTTAAACTCAGAGAGAAGGATACTGTGAAAAGGATGTTTAATATATTTTACAATATCCACTAGAATTCTGATTTAGTACAGCTTTAGAGATGCCCAAAGTGGAAACTTTGGGCAAGTTGAATATTGCAGATGCTCATCTGTGATACGTGGAGTTATCTTTCAAAAAGCTGATGCAGAGCTGGTAAGGGAAGACCCTCAAAAAGTGTTTGCTTTACAAGTCTGAGAGCCTGAATTTGAAGCTCAGAATATACGAAAAATGTTAGCTGTGGTGGTATGTCCTCATAATCCTAGAACAGGGGACGCAAAGACAGAATCTGGCTATCCAAACAAAAACAATTCAAAATTTGGTAGTATCTGAGATTGGCTTCTGTCCTACACATGCACAAACATGAATATACCCTCCCAACACACACATATTTACACATTTTAGTAAATAGAAAAAAGTAGATGTTTCATGAGATCAAAATTCTAAATAAAATCAACCATGTTATACTCTGAGATACTAATCAAAGGCATTCCCTATCAGTATAATTTAGAATCTTATTCATTCTATGATTGACAGACTACTAAAAACACTGTAAAAAATTGCTTCATATTTTCCATATTAGTCCAGGAAGTTAGTCATATATTAAATCTCTTTTTCTAAGAAATATTGGAAAATTTAAATATTGGTTTTCTCTTTCTGTTTTTAATTAATGCAGACTTCACTGAAAGACAACACTAGCAAAATGAGATATCTTCTCTTAAACCAAGAAAAAAATCAAATATGAATATAAGCACACATGTATACTAATGGGATCCCTCATTTTACATCTTTGAGAATCTTGTTAATTACTTTGTGTATTGGGGGTTACAGGATTTTTGATTTTTTTGCATTCCTAGTGATCAAATACCCTTTTGGAAATGGCTAACAAGTATTATGTACTACATTATACACTGAGTATATACTCAGTATATTCTACACTGAGGTATATCTGCAACACTAACCATGACTTTCTTCTTAAGTAGTATATTTCTGGGCCTCCAAATTTCATTCTCATAGCTCAGCTCCGAGGCTTACACATAGTAATCCAGAACATGACTAAAACATAAATATTCCTAGCTTGAATTTGGAGATTCTGATATGGCTTGACTTTCTAATAAGAAAATGGCGCTATACAAGTGTTAAGGAAGCAAAGCAGTTAAAAATGATCACTTCTGCACTCTGAATTTGGCTATGATTTGAGATGAAAACATTTCACTTAAAAGGCTTGTTGGAGTGTATGTTAATTTATCCCCTCAACTATTCATAAGCATACATAAAATAAAATATTTTCAGATGCAATGTATTTAAGATGCAGATAACCCACAGATTATCCAATTATCTGCTTGTGCTTCCCTAAAGACAAAATGATGAGGACTATATGGACTGTTTTAAAAGAAAATGTCTATAGCAACTAACAGCAAGATTAGCATCATTCTGAGGTTGAGCAGACATTTGCTGAGCAGATGCCCTATGTCCCTTTTTATAATAAGCAAATAAATGACCTGTTGATCTATATCAAGAACAAAATAAAAGATATTTTGTAACATCACCGGATATTATCGATCTAATGCTGAAATCTAAAGATCAAATACCACTATGGACACGACAAACTTGTATCATACACTGAACTATATCTGCAACACTTAACATGACTTAGCTATATTAAGAATGATCTCTAGCCTGGCAGTGGTGGCACATACCTTTAACCCCAGCACTTGGGAGGCAGAGGCAGGCAGATTTCTGAGTTCAAGGCCAGCCTGGTCTACAGAGTGAGTTCCAGGACAGCCAGCTCTATAAAGAGAAACCGTGTCTTGAAAAACCAAAATAATAATAATAATAATAATAATAAATAAAATAAAGAATGATATCTAGACATCTAGACCAAACCAAAATATAACAACTGAAGCTCTTATTTAACAGAAAATGCCCAACAGAAACTTCCCAGCTACAATGAAGGCTGAGTCAACAGGAACTCCTTGTTATATTAACATCTGAGCACTGACAATGGCCAGACAGAAATAAATGCCAAAGAAAACATCAGAGTCTTTTGTTTGTGAATATTTTTTTCTCTTCTCATTCAAGAAGCAACTGAATAAATAGTAACTGTGAATCTATGTGGATAGGCAGGTGGTGAATAAGGAATGTAGTCTGCTAGTCATTACACGGAAAAACGAAGTAAACAAATTGTATAAACAAAGTTTCATATGAAGTTGAAAACATGTTGATACTAGATACTTTCAAATCAAGATGGTAACTGAACACAAGAACAAGAAAAACATGTTAACAGCCAAACTGTATATGTAGATGCTTGTAATTGATAACTAAGTTAAGAAAGAACAATATGTTTAGAAAGATACTTCTTAATAAATGATGTATGCACATCCAGTAAATAAAAAAATATAAGAAATTCATATGAAAATGACCAAGATTTCAGTCTTCATAATGATCATCATGAAGGTACATAAAGAAATTACATATAATAAGTAGTGAAGAAAATACTGAGAAAATGTAACCTATGGGTGTGATAGAAAATAATAACATGCATATTAAGTACCATTGTTATCTTAGTTAGGGTTTTATTGCTGTGGATAGAAATCATGACTAATGCAAGTCTTATAGAGGACAACATTTAATTGGGGGCTGACTTACAGGTTTAGAGGTTCAGTCCATTATCAACGAAGTGGGAGCCTGGCAGTGACCAGGTGGCATGGTACAGGCAGAGATGAGAGTTTTATATCTTCATCTGAAGGCTGCTAGCAGAATACTGGCTGTCAGGCAGCAAGGATGAGGATCTTATAGCTCACCCACACCTCCTTCAAAAGGGCCACACATTCTAATAGTGCCACTCCATAGGCTGAGCATATACAGACCATCATATTCCACTCCCTCTCCCCAATAGGCTTGTCCAAACATATAAGTCTATGGCGGCCATTCCCAAATATAGCATAATGCAAAAACACATTTAGTTCAACTTCAAAAGTCCCCACAGTCTATAGCAGTCTCAACAATGTTAAAAGTCCAAATTTCAAAGTCTCTTCTGAGATTCATACAATCACTTAACTGTAAAGCCCAAAGTAAGACAGGAAACCAGCTAGGCAAATTGGAAACTGTATCTCCATGTCTGATGTCAAAGCATTCTTCAGATCTCCAACTTATTTTTCATCTTTGTTGGCTGCAACAAATTTCTTTCTCCAAGGCTGGTTCCACCCCCTGTTAGCAGCTTTCCTCAGCAGATAAACCATGACTCTGGCATCTTGAACATCTTGGGGTCTCCAAGGCAACTTCAACATTACAGTTTTTGTTTCAATGTCTAGGATCCACAAATGATGTTCTGATCTCCTTCAAAGGGTCAGCATCACTACTCCATCAGCTTTTCCCTCTGGTGACACTCTATGCTCAGGTTGATCCATTCCATTGACACTGCTGTTCTTGCTGTTTATCCCATGGTACTGGCATCTCCCATACTCTGGGGTCTTCAGCTGCAACAAGGCTTCAGCAATAGCCTCTCATAGACTCTCTTCATGGTGCCAAGCCTCAACTCCTTTGCATGTCCCCTTCAGTCCTGGGACATCAACTGCAACTGAGGCTGTACCTTCACCAATGGCCTTCCATGGCATCTCACAGTGCTGAGCCTCACCTGCTCTTCATTTCGTTCAAAACCACTACCACCGGGGTGACTATGGCACATTACCAAGTACAGCTGCAGCATGAGGTACAACCTTGTCTATCTCTGGAACACAGTTTCTTTGTGCTCTCAGAAAACACTTCCCAGAAGATTTTTACCTCAGCAATGCTGGTCTCTTCTTAATCACTGCTAATGGCTTATCTCCGGCTAACCAGACTCAATTGTTCCAGTAGCCCCTTCTATTTTTTCACTCTAAAGCAGAGAGCCACGTAGTCAAAGCTGCTGTGTTCCCTTGCTTTCTAGGGCTGGAACATAGCCCCCAGCCTTATTCTTTTACCAGCTTTCTCTTTCCCAGCTCCCTCACTGCCTAAGCTTGGCTTTCCTGGAACTTGTTCTGTATGATCTCTCCTAGGAGGAATATGGAAGACTTTAAACTTGTGGACTTTCCCCAAGAGGTATCAGTGGAGAATTTCAATATATAGCCTAGAGACTGTTTTTTGTGGTATTTTGCTGAAGAATGTGGCTACTCTTATCTGAAGAGTCTGACTGAGGCTAAAGTGAAAAGACTCAGATTAATTGCATTGACAAAGGATGCCTCAGAAATGCCCATCATAGATGTTGTTCTCTGTTAAGTCTCATTAAGAGCATTTTAAACAAGCATCGCAAGCTGAGAGTTCTACATCTTCATCTGAAGGCTGCTAGCAGAATAGTGACTTTCAGGCATCTAGGATGAGGGTATTGTAGCCCACATCCACAGTGACACGCCTACTCCAACATGGCCACACCTTCTAATAGTGCCACTCCCTGGGCTGATCTTACAAAAACCATCACAATTGTACTTCTCAAGTTCTGCTGAGTTTTTATAATTAATTAATTTATTTATTCACACTCCATATTTTAACCCCTCACCCACTCATCCACCCTCCAACTATTCCACATCATATACCTCCTCCCCACACCCCTGTCTACATGTGGATAACCCTAGCCACCACCCTGCCTGACCTCTAAACATGCTGGAGCCTTCAGTCTCTTGAGGGTTAGGTGCATCATCTGTAATGAACACAGACCCAGCAGTCTTCTACTGTATGTGTGTTGGGGGTCTCATATCAGGTGTATGCAGCCTGTTTGATGGTCCATTGTTTGAGAGATCTTGGGAGTCCAGATTAACTGAGACTTCTGGTCCTCCTACAGGGTTGCACTTCTCTTCAGCTTCTTTCAGCCTTCCCTAATTCAACAACAAGGGTCAGGGGATTCTGTCCATTGGTTGGGTGCAAATATGTGCATCTCAATCTTTCAGCTGTTTGTTGGGTGTTTCAGAGTGCAGACATGCTAGGTCCCTTTTTGTGAGCACACCATAGCCTCAGTAATAGTGTTAGGCTTTTGGACCTCCCCTCAGGTGGATCACTCTTTGGGACTGTTGCTGGACCTTCTTTTTCTCAGACTCCTCTCCATTTTCATCCCTGTAATCCATGGATGCCCTTTTGGGTCTTAGTTATGTATCTCAGGATGATATTTTCTACTTCTATCCATTTGGCTGCAAAACTCAGGATGTTCTCATTCTTAATAGCTGAGTAGTACTCCACTGTGCAAATGAACCACATTTTCTGTATCAATTCTTCTGTCGTGGGACATCTTGGTTGTTTCCAGTTTCTGACTATTACAAATAAGGCAGCTATGAACATACTACAGCACATGCCTCTGTGGCACAGTAGGGCATCTTATGGTCATCCTACCAAATACAACCTATAGATTCAATGCAATTCTCATCAAAATCCCAAAGCAAATCTTCAAAGACATGGAAAGAGCAATTCTCAAATTCATCTGGAAAGAGAAAAAAATGAAAATAGTGCAATGATTCTTAACAATAAAAGAACAGCTCGGGGAATCACCACCCCTGACCTCAAGCTTTACTACAAAGCAATAGTGATTAAAAACAGCATGGTATTGGTACAGAGACAGACACGTTGATCAATGGAATAGAATTGAAGACCCAGGAATAAAACCACACACTTATGGACACTTGATTTTTGACAAAGACACCAAAAATATACAATGGAAAAAAGAAAACATCTTCAATAAATGTGGCTGGTCTGACTGGCTCTCTGTATGTAGAAAAATGACAATGGTTCATGCTCTAAGATCAAGAATTGATAAATGGGAACTCATGAAACTGTAAAGCTTCTGTAAGGCAAAGGACATAGTCAATAAGACAAATAAGCAACCTACAGATTGGGAAAAAAATCTTCACTATCCTCATATCCAATAGAGGGCTAATATCCAAAATATAAAAAGAACTCAAGAGGCTGAGTTTTCTTTGTGTTTCTTTGGTTGGTGGTTTGGTCCCAGGGAGCTCTGGAGATACTGGTTAGTTCATATTGTTGATCCTCCTATGGGGCTGCAACTTCTTCAGCTCCTTTGGTTCTCTCTCTAGCTCCTTCATTGGAGACCCTGTGCTTCATCCAATGGATGACTGTAAGCGTCCACTTCTGTATTTGTCAGGCACTGGCAGAGCCTCTCAGGACACAGCTATATCAGGCCCCTGTCAGCAAACACTTGTTGGCATCCAAAAGAGTGTCCGGTTTTGGTGGTTGTTTATGGGATGGATCCCCAGGTGGAACAGTCTCTGGATGGTCATTCCTTTAGCCTCTGCTTTACACTTTATCTCTGTATCTCCTTCTGTGGGTATTTTGTTCCCCCGTCTAAGAAAGTCCAAAGTATCCACACTTTGGTTTTCCTTCTTGTGTTTCATGTGTTTTGAGAATTGTGTCTTGGGTATTACGAACTTCTGGGCTAATATCCACTTATCAGTGAGTGCATACCATGTATGCTCTTTTGTGATTGGGTTTCTCATTTAGAATAATATCTTCCAGATCCATCCATTTGTCTAAGAATTTCATAAATTCATTGTTTTTAATAGCTGTGTAGTACTCCATTGTGTAAATGCACCACATTTTCTGTATCCATTCTTCAATTGAGGGACATCTGGGTTCTTTCTAGCTTCTGGCTATTATAAATAAGGCTGCTATGAACTTTGTGGAGCATGTGTCCTTATTACATGTTGGAGCGTCTTCTGGGTATATGTCTAGGAGTGGTATTGCTGAATCCTTCAGTAGTACTATGTCCAATTTTCTGAGGAACCCCCAAACTGACATCCAGAGTAGTTGTACCAGCTTGCAATCCCACCAGCAATGGAGGAGTGTTCCTCTTTCTCCACATCCTCTCCAGCATCTGCTATCATCTGAGTTTTTGATCTTAGCCATTCTGACTGGTGTGAGGTGGAATCTCAGGGTTGTTTTGATTTTCACTTCCCTGATGACTAAGGATGTTGAACATTTTTTGCTTCTCAGTCAAAGAAAACACATGATGGGACTCATAACTCTAGCTGCATATGCAGCAGAGGATGGCCTAGTTGGTCATCAATGGGAGCAGAGGCCCTTGGTCCTGTGAAGGTTGTATGCCCCACTATAAGTGTCTGTCAGGGCCAGGAAGAGGGAGTGGGTAGGTTGGTAAGTAGGGAACAGGGAGGGGATAGGGAAGTTTTGGAGGGGAAACTAGGAAAGGGGATAACATTTGAAATGTAAATGTAGAAAATATCTAATTAAAGAAAAAGAAGCAAACCACCAAAAAACCAAACATCCCAATCAAAAAATGGGGTATAGAATTAAACCGAGAATTCACAACTGAGGAATCTTGAATGGTTGAGAAGCACCTAAAGAAATGTTCGAAATCCTTAGTGATCAGAGAAATGCAGATCAAAATGACCCTAGGATTCCACTTTACACCAATCAGAATGGCTAAAATCAAAACTTCAGGTGACAGTACATGTTGGTATGGATGCTAAGAAAGAGGAGCACTCCTTCATTTCTGGTGGGATTGCAAACCTGTACAACCACTCTGGAAATCAATCTGGAGGTTCCTCAGAAAATTGGAAATAGATCTATCTGCTGGGTTTTTTTTTTCTTAACCAAGTTTTAACCTCCTCAGTTTAAGTAATCTTAAAGGAAAAACAGTTAAACTGTTAAAGAGTTAGAGAGTTTAAGGTAAGTTTGTTTAAGGTAAGCTTGTTTAACAAGGCAAACAAAAGAGATAAAGAGAACTGTGTGAATGGACCAACATGAAGGGTATAACTGAGCATTGAAGTCTATGCTGCATTTTTTTCAAGAGCTTATTAAGAGAATAGGTGATCTACTAATTGCATTTCTAGCTTCCTAAAGCACAAAGACCATCTGATTTTATTATATTTATACATTCGATGACTATTCTGTTCATTATTACATACTGTGTTCTCCACTATGTAATAGAAATGCTCTCAAATAAAATAATTACCCATATCAAGAGAAACAAACATGGTCTCACAGGGTGTCTGAAAAACTGTCCAATGAAAGAAAAGCACTATGTTGAAAAACACACAGGATTCTTTATATAATTTAAGTACTAAATGTTTCTTCTCTCCTAATAAAAATTAACAAATCACTCTCACCTACCATAAAGATGTCATTTCCCATTGCCTGACCAGGTGGAATTGAATAAAGAATCCCAATAAAATTATACCATATCTATTATTTTTAAAAAGTGAAAATTTCTAAAAATAGTTGTATGTGTACCTGTATTCCTGAGTACTTATTTGCAAACTTGTCATTATCAGCTATTTCATTTGTATATATAGTTTATAACTGACCAACTGGTATTGACCAACTGGTTTTCTCTTCCCTGAGAAGACTGCCATTTCTACTCTGACTTCCTTGGTTGCCTCTATTTCTTTGTTTATGGTTGAAGCTTCATGGACAATACTCCCCTCCTAAGAGAAACAGTCTCACAGCAAACACCTAATCCTCTGGCCCTGATAATCATTCTGTCCTCTCTTCAGCAATGATCCCTGAGTCTTAGTCTGAGTTCTTAGTCTTATTTTATATTTTTATTGATTTTAATTTTCTGTAAAGCCCCCTATCTGTTGCATTTAAAAGATTCCACACCATAAACGTTGACTGCAGTCTTATGTTACTACAGAAAGGTTATTTTGGTTTAAAAAAAATGTTCATTCTTCAGGGTTTATTTGAGCTACTACTTGTAACACTGAGATTCCTTCATACATACTTATTTTCTGGTAATTACCCAAGTTGTGCTTCTCATCTGCCATAGGTGAGTGTGATAACTGTATTTTGACTTTACAAGGCATCCTTCTTGAATGGTTTAGCCACATTTGATCCTACCATGAGGTTACTTCTTACTATTTCTCATCTCACTGCTTTAAATTTCATTTTCCCAGCCTCCTAGGCTCTGTGTAACGTTGTGACCACTGTCTGTCCATTACTTCCTGAATCTAACTTCAATGGCCCCAGTGATTATTCCAATGTTCCTGAATATTTTCTTTCACTATACTTAAAACAACTTTTAGTGAAAAACTTTAGTGATATTTATAAAACATTTCACAAATGTTAGTTATTTTTTTATTACCTAAAGTTTGTCTTTAAACTTGGCTATATTAAGTGAGCCCACTTGTTGTTGGAAATTTTATATAACACTAATATTTTTCAGACTCCCTAAGCTTCTTAAGTACATACAGGCACTTATAACTACAGAAATCTTCTGGTTAGTTGTTGATATTATTCTAAATTCTCTCCTGTGTAAATTTTCTCTTTTCTCCTAAAAAATTAATATGTCATTTTCTTCAAACATTCTAGTAAATCATGAAAGTCAGACACCCAAAATGCAGTAGTTACTGGTGAATGAGATATAGATATAAATAGATTTGCCTGAGATCATATATTTCTTATTTCATTAGAAAAATATATGATGCATTAAATTGTTCATGATATTCACAATATATAAGGTAATGCAGAAAATATACAGAATGTTACCAGAATGTCACTCTAGTTCCACATTAAACAGCGAGCCTAATTACAATTTCAATTTTGCTTGTAAAGACTTTCAAATTTCTATAAAACCTAAATAAGTATGAATCTTTTCTAAGATACCCTAACAGCCACCATAATCCTCTGTGACTAGATGTCTTCAAAGGACATGTGTCTCTTTAGTAGATTTAGATTAAAAAGATTCCTTAGACTTCTGCAAGCAAACAAAGGAAAATTGTACATAGATTGGTAGACAGTGACTCCACCACTGGGGCTAATGAGTCCAATGCAGGGATAGATGCACCAGCCAGGCCCTACAACAGGGATGAATAGTCTCTAGAAATGGGTGCAAAGGAAGCAAAGAAGAGAGAAGACATACCCTTCCCTCTCTTCCCTCCTATCATTCACTTCTGTTACAGTACTTCCCTCTACACAAGTACACTTGGAAACCAGAAACAAAAAGAAAAAGGAAGTACACAAAACCCACTCATTTCTGAAGGGTTAGAGGGCAGAGCGCTGAAAACAATGTTTCCACTCCAGATTAATTATATTGAATGATTGGCGTTTGGATATAATTTCATCAGTACAAAATTGAAGGATAACTTAGGGATGTCTACATTTGACTCTTCCTGTTCCTGCCAGTCCTAAACAAGACACAGAGTAACAACAGGAGCACCTCGATTCGAAAGAGACCTTGCATATGAGAACATCATTTTCTCATTCAGAAAAAGGCCCAAAATCCAAAACAAAACCAAAAAGATTAATGTGTTCGATGTATTCAAATATGCATAGTTTAGAGGTTACAATAAAGACTGGCATGTTGTTTAAATCAGAAAATTCTTTAGGAACATTGAGTTCTACATAAATTGTATAGCCACATTTCTCTGAAGGACTGGTTAGCTCTTAGCACATGTCTTACATAACTCATTTGTTTTATTATTCAGACAAAGTTAGCTTTACACTCTCAACTTCTATCTAGGCCTTCATTTCTTTCTGCACCATTAAAGGCTGAATATTATGATCTGTTCAGTTCCCTGCCTTTTCTCCAGGTCTTTATTTCTAAACCAGAGATACAGCTATGTCTTAAGACTGTCTGGTGTTCATTTATTCCTTCATTTTCAATTCCAAGAGAGGGAGAATGATGTGGGATGAACAAGAGACTAAATATCATACCACTCTCCATTCATTTAGTAATGAAAAACAACAATAAGCTCAGATTTAGTCAAACATTAATTTAAATTAATTCTCACCTAATAGCTGGTATTTTTAATTTCAGAAAATAGAAACTAATGAAAGGCAAACATACATTGAGTAGAATTGTTGATGACATAAGTGAATAAGTACCCTGACCCTCTCCTCAGAAATCATGTATTGCTTGTTGTCTGTGGTTTAAGCCTGGATGTTTCTAAAGACTGATCTCCTGGTATATAATAAGAAGACAAATGCTATTGTTAGCTGATTGTGAGAGAATTAGTTTAGGCAATACTAATTGCTAGAACTATGGGAAATGTATTCTCTGCTAGTCTAATATTTACTGAGCACAGATGAAGCCATTCTTCTAAAGATTCAGGGTCCCCAATTGATTGTATTGTGTGACTCTGCCAAACATTAGAGTCTTTCCAATGCTTGCATCCAGAACTGGACTAAAAAATAGATCTCTGAGGTTATATGAATATTCTCAAAAGGCAATGGACAGGGCCTACATTTTTCCATACCAATTTCATTCACTAATACTCAGCCATAAAAATTACATGTGAGTTCAAATGGGAATAAAAATATATCATACTTTGGTGTCATAGAGGAAAAGTACGTGTCTGGCTCTAGCAAATGATGACTAGCTGTATATTATAGGTGTGGAATAAAAACTTGAACATTAAATATAGTACTGACAATCATAGTACTTTAAATGCTTATAGTTAGTTACTGCAGAATTCACTATAATACTACTGAGTATAATGTTCTTGTCTGTGTATATAAACATAATATAATCATACTTAAGCAGTATAGATAAAACAAAACTTATTTATCCTTACCTTAAATTCTAGTAAACTACCAGGAGGAGGGGAAATTTTGCCATGTGCTATTTTCTCGTTGAGCTTTTAAAGCAAAAAATAGAATATGAGGTAATATTTTCAACTACAATGCTAACCATAATGAACAAAAAAAGAATAACTATTTTATTACTACCCAAGTGAAATAGTTTACTATTGCAGTGCTTCTGGAAATCTAATAAACTTTGTTCTCATTAATTATGGAATATCTTCCTTTGTTTAACTGGGAATGACTGAATTAATTCCTCTCCTAAGGAAAGATTGAAAGAGCCAAATTTTCTAAAGTTCAAAATTAATAACTAATGAAGTGTTTTCCATGCATACCTGCTTGTTCCTTAAATTTCCTGTGGAAACCAATACCAAATTAAGTCATTTTTGAAGCCACCTGTATTCATTGATGAGAGTATAGCAAGACAACTATGACTAGCAGTGCTCTAGGATACATGAGCCCTTACTTCATGCTCATTCTATTCTAAGGATGGTCATAGATTCTTAGCATCACTGTACCTCAATGTTAGTATTATTGTCCACATTTTATAGTAAGGGCATTTAGACTCAGAGATGGACTGAGTAGCTGTCCAAGAGTCTTGTTTTGGAATAGCAGAATGGAATCCAGGCATCAAGTACTGCATTTATTACACGCTCTTCTCAAAGTTGAGTATCAGTAGACTCCTTTCTCCGTAGTAGTTTACATTGTCTAATTTTAAATTTATGCCATTACATATGTACTCTCACTTCCAGTTTCTAATAATACCATAGTTTCTTAGCAGGAAAAACATTGCCTTTTTTATTTCCTTTTCAAGTCGAGTGATGGTTTGCTGGCTTTTCAAAGTGTGTAAACAGTGCCATCTTCTGTCAGTGTGTTCGCAGCATTTGAAAATAAAGACTTGACAGACTGAGTTAATTCAGAGCCTTGATGAGAAGCAAGGAATCTGGAGAGTTTATAATCTTGGCACAATTGCACATCTCTGAACACTTGCAAAAGACTAATTGTTGAAAGGCCTCGATAGGCAGGGCCATGTGAAAAACATTGTGGTATGATTAATTATTTGAATAGCCATTCAAAGGACACAGTGAATAGGAAAGAAATACAACAGAAGCAGATGCCAAGTGGTTATAATGATTCTAGGTCAATATAATCCAGGGTGTAAAATAAGCAGTTTAGTTGTCAGCTCTTCCTTTTGTGCATGCGTGGACTTCAGTCTTCACCTTTGAGAATCCCATTGGGTCTTATCGACAAGCACCTTTGTCAAAGAAAAGAATAGGAAGACAGAAAAAAACATAAAATATTAGCTCTGAGGTCTCAGCATTAGAAATCATATTTTACTGCATGTGGAGCATAGTTAGCAAAACTGAGGAGTGTACAATGACATAAATAAAATTTTGTAGAGTTAAACCGTCAGTCAAAAATCCATATTCTTTCTCTGACTCTCTCTCTCTCTCTCTCCGTGTGTGTGTGTGTGTGTGTGTGTGTGTGTGTGTGGAGAAAGGGGAGAGAGAGAAAAATATAAATCCACAGATCTTACAAAATAAATAAAACTTTAAATTAAAAATTAAGGTATTACTAAGACCTATGTAAATGATCTAAATATTTCTATATCTAGATCTTCTTAGTAGTATGACCTTTAAAATATATCATTCATTTTAAGTGTCTATGATTCAGTTTTTTCCTAAGGAACGTGATGTTACATTAGAAAATTCAAAGGGACAAGACAGACAATAGATGTTCTTTTAGTCAAGAATCTCTGAACAATGACAAAGCAATGGTGCACATGAAAGAAAACTATCAGCAATGTTTGTAAAAGTGTGAAATTTCGTAGACAAATACCATAATATCTTACTTGTATGTAAGAGGAAAAGGTGTACATCCAAAGGTTGACCATGAGTGTTGGTTACCAGTGATCACAGAAATGCTGTGGGGTGGCTTGCGTGTGTGACATTGATTCTCAAATGTTATGTTTAGAAAAGAAAACAAAACTTTCACAACTATAGTTGTGAAAGGCGACAGCTATCTTTTATATCTCAGAATATTTTTTAAATGAACAAAAAGGGGCTGGTGATATGGCACAGTGGTTAAGAGCACTGACTACTCTTCCGGAGTTCATGAGTTCAAATCGCAGCAACTACATGGTGGCTCACAACTACCTGTAATGAGAAGCAAATAAAAAAACCTTTGGGTGGAAGCTAGCAGGTGCCAGAATGAGAGGGAGAAGGTTGGGGCCAGAGAGAGTAGGGCAGGAGCAAGCAGGCCCCAGAGCAAGAGGGAAAAGGGAAGGGGGGGGGAAGGAATGACCACTTAATATTTATAATCAGGCAACCGATCCAGCATCGCAGTACTGCACTACATAGACAGAACTCCTTACTGCTGGGTGTCTGTTGGTTTGTTGTTAGTCTACTTTAACTTTCTTTTACAAATGATCATTCTCTCACAAACATACCAAAATGTTAATGAAGACACTGTAAAGCCTAGTGTTCCACTAGTTGCTGCCTCTTGCTCTTCTTAGAAACTGTAATGGGTCACCTACATGATCCTATTTTTTTTCTTCTTATCTGTATAGTCCTGTTGGGTGACAACTCTCCTGGGCTATTGTATAGGTTAGGGTTAGGCAGATTTCCTTGTAGACTGATTGAAAAAAAGGTTGATTCTTGAACTGAGTATTCCTCCAGCCTAACACAATATATTGCTTCAGGTGCCTTCATTTCACCTTTGTGAAGTTTGGGAGGCAAGAGAAATCTACAAACATGATAATGGTAACATAACTTGTTGTGCATTGAATAAAAATGTGTTATACTTCTGTGACTGAGAAAAAAAAGAAATGGATGAAAAGATTTTAAATGCATCTACCATAAGTAAATAATAAATTCTGAGTAAATAAATGTTTGCCTTTATTTGAATACAACACAAAGTGTATATGTATAAAACAACATACCGTATCCCACAGTGTGTGTGATATTCATGCCACCCACTAAAAGAAGAGAAGTCAATCAGAGGATGACCTGCTGAGAAGAATGGCACAAGACAGGGAAAGGTGAAAAAGCAGAAGCATAGGTAAAAGCATGTCACATTAAATTGCCAAACAATAAAAATATAAAAATAAATACAGTTACGGCTTCATAGAATGCATTTCCACAATATCATTCTGCATGCTCGAAGACAAAGTAGATTTAGCAACCACTTGTAGATAACATACAATGTACTGGTAACATTTTTCCATGACTACTTAACAAAATTATTCATTTAACTTTTCTTAATTTAAAATACACTTCTCTGTACCTTTATCCCTGTTTTGACCTCTTGCTGAAAGAATAGAGCCTTCTTAACATTTACTGAAGTCAAGCTCATTTTATAAAAACAAAATTGCCTTCCAAATTGCCCAAATCTTCTAAAACATTTTATTGTTGATGGTTCACTATGAGTGGGTAGAGCTGTACGGTGTTGTTGGAACTACACAGACAATCTGATAGCATTTCTGTAAGAAGTCTGGCTACAGAAGTCTCCTTACTTCTGTAAAGAGGGGAGGGGAGGGGAAGGGAGGGGAGGGGAGGGGAGGGGAGGGGAGGGGAGGGGAGGGGAGGGGAGGGGAGGGGAGGGGAGGGGAGGGGAGGGGAGGGGAGGGGAGGAGAGGAGAGGAGAGGAGAGGAGAGGAGAGGAGAGGAGAGGAGAGGAGAGGAGAGGAGAGGAGAGGAGAGGAGAGGAGAGGAGAGGAGAGGAGAGGAGAGGAGAGGAGAGGAGAGGAGAGGAGAGGAGAGGAGAGGAGAGGAGAGGAGAGGAGAGGAGAGGAGAGGAGAGGAGAGGAGAGGGACTGTGACTTTTTTCCATGAGGATCTGTGACCTACTGTTGGCTCTATTCCACATCATCAAGAGGTTCTGATTTTCACTTTATATTAAACACAACTTTTCAGACTTAAAATTTCTTATTAATTAGCTGGTCTACTCAAAAAAATATCTTCTCTAGCTTGGCATACTAGATTATTCTGGATACTCATGAAATACCAGTGTGCCATCATTTCTGATAATAGTAAAATTATTATGTGCTACTGTACACATGGTATGTTAACATGGAAAGTAACTATTCTTATCTGAAAATGCATATAAGTACTAATTAGATATTTTAGCTTGTTTAGAGCTAAAATTCTCTGACATTCTTCATGAATTTGTTTCTAATTTATACCAGCTATGAATTATTCCAGTGTACACATGAACTCTTCCATTTGGGATTTGAAAATGATTTCATGTTTCCTGGACAAAAGCAAAACAGACTTTCGGGATGCTGTGAGTGGCTAACACCTACTATAACTGCTTCAAACTCCCTCACATCAATCATCACTCAGATTATATATCATGCTTGGGTTTATGCCTTCCTCCTACGCTATAGTTCTGGAAGATGGAAGAAACCAACGTGCAGTGAAACACTCCATTCCTCCCTAGAGTACAAGTCACTGGGAAATCGAGAGTGTATATGGTTCTCTAAGTCCTCAGCACAAGCTTTGTTTTGTTTCTTACTGTTTTCATTTCTTTTGATAGAGAACATGGATCAGATAGGTCCTAAGTCTTCTCTCCAAAGTGTAAGTTGTTAGGTCACTTGTAATGTCTGTTCATTACTGTTTCCTTGCTTTGTGTGTCTCATAAACACAATCATCTTAAGGTAAAAACACCAGATCCAGGAGAATCCACAGTGGTGTTAACACAGCTGCAGCCTTTAGTGATACCACAGTTAAATGCATTTACTAAAATTAAAGTATACATGGACTTGAACCCATATAAATTTTTACTGTGTTAATGTTTACTATGTGTTTTCAGACTTCCTTCCAATCTTCATGTAGTCATAGAAAATTTCTTAGGGCATTTTCATTCCATTTATTCAGTGTTCTCAGTGTGATGCTGTTATTTCTATCAGTAAACATGTTGGTGTCTAGAATATGCAAAAGTGTTTATTAGGTAATAATCTATGCATGCAATCCTTTAGAAAAACCTGGAAAAGTAGAGGTAGTTTCATGTAGAAACATATGTTTTCTTATTGTAATAGAAGCCAAGAAGGCTGATTTTTTTTCCCAAGGTCTCACAGAGGGAATATCACATAGTTGATATTCAAAACCAAACACAATAATCTATTAGGTTAACTTTCACGTTCCTTTGTGGGGGGATGAAAATGATCCACAGAGAAGGAATTAAGTCTCCTTTGCAACAACCTTTTCTTTAATCTATCCTTCTTTTTCAATAAACATAACTAATCTAATAGTGCTTTCAATCCTACAGAAATCAATAGTTTATATTTTTTCCTTAATCCTTGAATTGGCTAGGGTTTTAAAAGTAATGAATTCACAATTTATTTGAGTTACATAGTTAGTATACAAGTATCAGTAGAAATTTGGTGGCTCATTGAAAATAGAATGCTCAGGTTTAACATTTTGGTAGGACACATTTTTGTTATCACCTAATGCATTTAAATTCAATTTGTTTGGCATATTTATTTTGAATTATTATCTCACATGCCTTTAATAGCTAAGTCACATGTCAATGTATTCATTTTTAGGGTACCTACATAATACTCCATGGATTGGATTGATTAAACAAAACAAGATAATTTCACTTTTCTAATGATCACAAATTAAAGGTCAAAGTAAACAAAGGGGTTGGAGCTGGAGAGATGGCTCAGAATTTAGGAATACCTGTTCTTGCACAAGACCAGTATTTGGTTCCCAGTACCTACCTAGGAGCTCATAAAATCTATAACTCCAGTTCCAGGATGTCTTGTTCCCTCTTCATGAAGAAGACTACAACCCAGGCTATTGTATTTCTTTTTTTTTTTTTTTTACTAGATATTTTCTTTATTTACATTAAAAATGTTATCCCCTTTCCTAGTTTCCCCTCCAAAAACACCCTATCACCTCCCCTGCCCCTGCTCCCCAACCTACCCACTCCCTCTTCCCGGCCCTGGCCTTCCCCTATAACGGGGCATAGAACCTTCACAGGACCTAGGGCCTCTCCTCCCATTGATGACTGACTAGGCCATTGTGTGAAAAAGAAGGTGCCTCTGGAGACCTTGAAGTTGTTTCAAAAGAAAGCCAGTTTGATCTTTAGTTTAAACACTTTATCAAGTTTGATGTAGACAGAGAAAAGATAAGATATTTTCTTATGTCAGAGAATATTTTGACTAGTTGAATGACATAAATTGAGTATGAAAAGCACTGGTGCTGTGGCAATAAGCAGAAAGATGTGCTGCTGTAGCTAGGAAGCAAGAATTATGGATGTCAAGAAAAAGACATTAGCAATTATATGTCCATCAAGTGATGATCTTCATACCTTGGGATCTGAGTCAAGGAGAAACAACTGCTAGAGTTAGCAAGTAATTCAGTAGAATTTAAGGTATGAACGAAAAATAACCTGAGAGTGACAGAATTTATAAGAACCACAATTTCTTACACCTTAAAGGCAGGTTGGAAATGAGTCAATGTAGCTAAACTATAATAGTAACAAAAATAAGTAAAATTGCCTATGAGAATTTATCACTACTAGCCTCTAGAATAAAATAAATATTTCAAAATTAATGAAATGCTCCCAAGCCTGAAAAGAAGAATGACAGTCCTCCTGTGTTTAAACACACACAACTCAGGAGCACACACTTCAAATAGCCTGTGTGTGTGTGTGTGTGTGTGTGTGTGTGTGTGTGTGTGTGTGTGTGTGGTGTGGTGTGTGTCTGTGAGAAAGAGGAGAGACAGATAGACAGATACATATATACATACAAACAAATAAACATACATACATCAATACATAGAAATGTGTGTATGTATATACATATATGTTTATTTATATATGTACTATAATAAAAAATATTTATATTCATGTTAAATTTTAATTTTAAATGGAAAAGTCATTTTAGAGAGTTTTTTGCTTAAAATGTGAATGTAATACTTGGTAAATTTTTCTTTTAGTAAATATGTTGTTTTACCAATTACTATAATATTAGAAAAGATCTGATGTACAGTGGAGTTATTATGGACTGAAATGGAGGGTAAAATCCCACAATACACCAAGAATCCATGAGGAATCCTTCATTTTTCCTTCATATTATAAGGAAACTGGAAAGTTGTGATGAATGTCATCTGGGAATGAAGAATACACCTAGCAAGAGGCAACTAGAATGAATAAATAATACGCTAATAGTGGCTGTAAAGATAAATTCTGCATTGTAAGATTTTTATAGAAACATAAACCGGAAGTCACCAATCTCAGATATTTGGGTAGTCTTTAATCAGTAAACGAACATATATTCAATTGTTATGATATCGAATACAAATATCCCCTGGTTTGTAACTTCAGTAGTTTGATTGCACATATAGCTGCCTTGAAATAAAACTCCCAAGGCAATGACAGATGGAGAAGATGTCCATAGCCAGAAATGATGCTCCAGGAATGTAGTGAAGTGTATATAAGCTCAGAAATGGAAAACTGGGACAAGCCGATATAGTAGAAGCAACAGCTTTATCTGACCTCCAGAGTCATCAGTGTCTTGCTCACAAACGATACTCTGAGATCCAGGGCAGGTACCAGAAGACCTGAGCATCATTGTTTCTGTGACATCATGCAGGTGACCATTCTACTCATCTAAAAATAGGAAGACAGGAACAGAAACACAAGTCAAGACAGAGTACACAATAAAGAATGTAAATAAAGGTTTGCAAAAAGTTAGTACAAAATTCATGTTAAAGAAGAGATGTGAAAGTCCAGGACTGGGAGAAAAAAAACGTATGTTGACCCTAGAACTTCTTATCATATTTTTCATAATTTGTACTCAGTAGCTTCTCCACCTTTTTTTCTTCTGAACTTGGCTTTGCTCATTGGAAATCTATATAAATAATCTCATCTGTACACCTCATCCCATCTAGTCTTTGAGATCCCATCTCTAGTCAATAAAAATAAGCATTAAAATACATATAGATTTTAAAAATAGAAATTGTTACCAAGTTAAAATAATAGGTTAAGCTTGTATTGACTCATTGAAATATATATAACTTTAAAGTAGAACGGTTTTAAGTATTTATTCATAGCTATGCGTTGATCTTGCAAGGCTCGAGGCAGAAATGAAACCAAGTAAGAAAACAGAAATGTTCTAGACTACTAAGTAACCTTTGAAAATAAAAGACAAACATTATTTGCCTACTTTATAGACTGCTGTATGATGTAGGTAAATTAGTACCTTGCCTAAGTTTGTCATTTTTGAAGACCAGTGGATGTAAATGGTGTTAGCCTATCATTTAAGAAAAGATAGCTTAAAAGAGATTTGACTATAACGATCCCCTGAATATGTCTACTCTCTGCTAACATGCTTCTATAAATATATTCAATTTCCTACAGTGTCTTTTAAAAATAAAACAGCAGTTCTTTTGGAACAAAGAAGATGCTGGTCCTTAGGCCTGAGCGCCTTTTAGCATCCTATGGCCCCATCTGAGACAGTTAGGCAATGGTTTTCTTATGGAAGCTTAAACAACAAAGAATAAGATATCTCAGGCAACTGACTAAATAAATAATTCATTTACAATATCTCTGAAAAAAATCAAGAAATTAGCAACTTTGAAATGATATGTCAGAACCACGGTATACTTTGGGCTGCCTAAAATGTTTCTCCTGCTTTAACAAAGTCCTTTTAATAAGGCTGAGGAGTCAGCTTGAAATCCCACTGGGGTACTTCTCCCTCACAATGAAGAGGCATTAGAAGGATTGCTGAGACTTAGTTGAAGGCAAAGCTCAGAATTATGCATTTGATGTTTTATGAAGTATGACCTCACAGAGCTTCAGGGCATTCACTTTGCACTTGTAACAGTATTTTGAGCAGAAGGAAGAGAAAAATAAGACCTGTCATCTTGCTCCATTAGATATTATTCAGTAGCCCATACGACTGATTAACTCGCTGTCAAATTCTATTGGAAGTCGGACCAGACTTGCCTGCTTCAAAAGGAAAATCACCAAGTCTGTCAGATGAGATAAACAAGTTTATGAGACAAGTAGAATTGATTGCATTGTTTCTGGCAAATATAATACTGGAAAATTTCCTGCTTCAACAACAACAACAACAACAAAAGTCTGATATTTTTTTTCTTCTATTTCTATTGCAGTCAGTATTCCAACAACTCTGGGTTACAAACTTAAAAGAAACACATTGAGCCTCAGCTCTTCCTATGGGCTTATACAACATTAAAGAAATAAAGAAATAAAATAAAATAAATCATCACCAACAAAACAAACAAAACACGGGCCTTTCTTGTCCAGAAAAATCATGAAATAAGGGCCAAAATATATTTTGTTGTTGTTTTCTTGCCTAAGTTAAACCAACCTAACATCTGAGTGTTTTCTCTTGTGAAACTCATAGCTCTATCAGATTCAACATATTTAAAGAGCTGAAAATCATTGCAAGGTGCTTCTAATAAATGAAAAGATAAAATTCTTTTTAAATGATATTTTTGTATGAGTTAAATTTAAGGTAATTTATAATTCTGGGAAGAAATAGTATATATATGTGTGTGTGTGTGTGTGTATGTGTATATATTATGTATCTATATACTTATAAATGCATATGAATTTTCCTGCAATGTTTTTAACTCTTCACATAGAGCTAACTATCTTTTTTTTTAATTTTTTAGTTTCTTCTGGCTAGGTCTCATTATGTAGTCTAGGCTGGCCTCCAGCTCTTCAGGACTCCTTCCTCTTGCTTCAGCTTCCTGAGTTCCATACTTATATGCATCTACAATCACAATTTGCTTAAAAGTGGCTTTAAATGAGCAGAAACAGAAAACTCTAATGAATAGAACTTGGAATTAAACGCTACCCCTTTATTACATCTACTCATAAGGCTTTGGGGGTCCAATCTATATCATTACTATATCTCCAGCATGTATCCTCTTAGTTAGTAGTCATGCAAAATCATTTAAAGTTGTGTATCAAAAATCAATGATTTATAGATTTAAAGAACTTTGATTCTAATCACAGTTATAAACTTTAAAATAAAAAAAAAGTCATTACACTAAGTACTCTAATAGGAAATTTATGGAATTTTTTTTCTGATTCGCACACAGTGTAAAATACAAAGTGAAATCAGAACGACAAATTTAAATCAATAAGGTAAGAGGACTATGGGAAAAATGGGCTTCAGGCCAATGCAAATGGATGAATCCAGAGCCAGGGGCAAGCCACATAGAGCATTGGAGTCATATTTATATTCCTTCTAAACATCATGGTTCCTTTTATGTATTTGCTATATCAAATTATCCTTTCACCTGTGTCTGCTTCAGCAAAATGTTCTTTCACATGTCTGTTTTATCAAAACATTCTTTCTCCTATCTGCTCCAGCAAAACATCATTATAGCCGGAGTCTCCTTTTCATTTTTGTATTGGTCAACTACTCCTAGCCTTGGAGCCTTGTCTGAAGTGACACTCACTTGAAGAAAACTGATGTTCCCTTTGTCTGCAAGTATCAATTGCCTCTTTATAGGAATTTTGTGTCCTTTCCTCTTCTTAGCACTGCAATTTTGTCCTTTAAATATGTGTAGATCTTGGGTATGCTGTCCTGTATGAGTTCACATACGATCACCCCTCCTGTGTATGAATGATGCACTTTCCTTGGAGTCATCTACATTCTTTTCCTGCTTCCTTCTTCAAGTGGAATTCTAATCTGTTGGTGATGGGGGCTTGATAAAGATAGCCTATTTAGGGCCGATTATTCAAAAGCCTCTAATGCTCTCCATGTGGTCCTGTTGTGTATCTTTGTTAATTAATATTTAGTGTAAAAACTAGCTTTTGCAGTGAGGGTTACTCAATGTTCTGATCTGTGAGTGTGTCATTAGGAGTCCCTTTATTTAATAATACTTTAATAGTAGTAGACATTCTCCTAGACCAACATCCTATCTCGTCTCAGGTTCTTGGCCATTTTACAAGTGTCATATATGGATTCCATTTCTGAGAATTTTCCTTAAATCCATTAAAATGTGACTGTTTACCGCCACATATTATTGTACCAATATGGCACCAGCAAATTTTGCTAGCAGATCTCTGTTGTAGTATACAGGGTTTGTAGCTGGGTGATATTGCTATTACTTTTATCCTCCAGGAGTGAACAAAGTTTCATACAGCACAATGAATATATAGTGAGTTGTGGTAAACTTAGAGTCGGGTATTTCCTATAAAGTTCTGCTGTAAATGGAAGAAATTTGGGGCATTATCACAGAATCTCAGCTAACAAAGGTTTTCTGTTGATTTACACGTACATTTACCAAACTGCACTTAAAATAAGATGAAAAAGAGATAAGAAATAAATACAAAATATGAAAACCTCTGAAGATTGCCAACACTGTAACTCATATCTGCAACTGAAATCAGTTCCTTGATTTTAGTTGGGGAGCCTTCCAGCTTAGCAAAAATGCAAGGAAGAGAGATGTAACTGCAGAATACCCTGGGAGGGGCTGTATAAATTTGTAACCTGAGGAATTGCATCACAGCATCCCTGAAAACACTTGACTACTTGTGAGAACTGCTTCACAGTTCCGAACCGAAGCCTTGTAGCTTAACAGAGGCCTAAATGAAGCATCCGAAAAGCCATACTCTGCTCCATTAAACATTCTCTGGTATAATTTTTAGATATCTTCTCATCTTTCCTTCAGCTCCATGTTTCACATTCTTGCAGAAAAAAAGAATTTTCTTTTAGCA
Source organism: Mus caroli (assembly GCF_978045245.1). NCBI lineage: Eukaryota > Metazoa > Chordata > Mammalia > Rodentia > Muridae > Mus > Mus caroli. The sequence continues at coordinate 81,059,514 of NW_028227272.1, forward strand.
GCTAGTCCTTTCAAAGAAAGGCAGTTAAATTTTCTGTGCGTTCACACATTCAAAGAAATTTGTGTTATGTCCCAAGCCCCAAGCCTCAGTCACTGATAACAGGACATGAAATAACAATATCATATCCTGATCTTTACTAGAGGCAAACAATTGATGAAATAGGTTTATTTTTCCTCTCAAAATAACTAAAATAACAATAATAACAAGATGTTCTAAGTGTTTGGAAATTTTAAGAAGCTTGATTAAAATATGGAAGAGCTAAGAAATATTTTGATTTCAGGACTAAGAAGTATGGCCCATTTTAGAATATAGCAACACTAAATATGATATAAAACTTCTTTTGAAAATTTTAGGAATGAATAAATTAAGTTTTATAACATACTAAAACACCATCATACAATAAGACAATGTGTCACAATATGCCAAGTATTGCTAGGTAAGTTAATAAATATCTTCTTATAACATCATTATCAATGGCTATATCCTATCCCTAGCTTCAAACTTGTACATGTGAGTACAGGACAGTGAAGCCACACCAATGAAATCTCAGCAATGAACAGAGACTTAATTTTCATTAAGCTATTTATTTATTCACTTTGCAACCAATGTTAGCCTCCCTTCCTCCCAGCTCCTCTCATACACACCCTCCTTCATCTCCATATCTTCTCCTCGGTGATGGGGGAGGCTCCCTGGGTATCACCACACCCTGTCATATCAAGTCACTGTAAAACTAGGCACACCCTCTCTCACTGAGGCCTAATATTATATCTCAGTTAGGGAAATAGGACCCACATTTCAATAACAGAGTCAGGGATAGCCTCCACTCCAGTTAAAACGAAGCATTAAAACGAAGCTGTACATCTGCTACATATATATATATATATATATATATATATATATATATATGTATATGTATATATGTTGGGGACCTAGGTCCAGCCCGTGGTTGCTCTGTGGTTGGTAGTTCAGTCTCTGGGAGATCCCAAAGGTCTGGGTTAGTTGATTCTGTGTGTCTTTTTGTGAGATCCCTATCCCCTTTGGGACCCAGGATCCTCCCCTCAACTCTTCCACAAGATTTTCCAAGCTTCATTGAATGTTTGGCTATGGGTCTCTGCATTTGGTTCCATTGGCTGCTCGGTGGAACTTTCAGAGGACAGCCATGCTAGACTATTCAAACAGAACAAGGTATCATTAATAGTGTTAGAGATTGGTTCTTGCGCATGGGATTGGTCTCAAACTGGGACAGTTATGAGTTGGCCATTCCCTCCATCTCTGTAACATCTTCATCCCTATATATCTTCTAGGCAGGACAAATTTTGTGGATGGGTTGGTGTCCTTATCCCTACCCGGGAAGTGCTGCCTCACTACCAGTAATGGTTCCGTATCCCTTCTGCTGTGAGTCTCAGACTCATCCCATAGACTCCCTAGGGCCTCCTCTCCATCTGAAGTCTCTATTGCATCCTACAGATGCCCCACCCCCACCCCCAACTCCCTTACTGTTGTTCTTTCTCCCCGGCTCTCACTATACCTGATCCCCTTCTCTATTCCTCTCCCTCACCCCTCTCCTTCCCAGTTCACTTCCTCCATCCACTTCCAGTGTTTATTTTATTTCCACTTCTGAGTAAAATTTGAGTATCCTTCTGAAGTGGAAATTTCTGGTCTCCATGGAAATTCATTTATGTCATGTGATGGTTTTCTGTCTTGTGAGACAATGTTTTGCTGAAGCAGACTTGTGATAGAGCATGTAATGTTTTGCTGAAACAGATGCTGGAGAGGGACCATGATGATTTGCAAAACTATAAGTAAAACCCCACAGACAGTGAAAGGATGCTCTAGAATCACTAGCTAAGCAACTCTTTGTGGGGCAATGAACCATGCCAGGAAACCTGGAACAGTTAAGCTGGGTTAGAAGGCCCAGAACCCAAAAAGGGACTAGAGGAAGTTGAGCTGCTTCTAACCAGGTCCCTGTCACAAATCCACAGCATCTCATGGAGATGGTCATGACCATCAGTCATGTAGGGGCAATGCCCCCAAGCACCCCACCCCACATGCAGATGAGGCATCCATAACATCTCCAATCAAGCCAATAGAAAGAATTGGCCCTCAGATCCCCAACCCGCCCCCAATATATATATAAGATCCTATCCAGAAGGAATAAAGGTATGCGAGAATTACCCCATCTCATGAGAGCCTCTGTTGTGTATGTGATGAAATACTTCCTGGAAAAGAGAAGGCTGTTCTGAAGCCTTTGCAGCTAGAATCTCCTCTACACCTTGCTTACTAGCCAAGTCCCCCCTCCCTCCAGCCTTGCTGCTTGGCTATCCCCAGTGTAGTGTCTCAGAGCAACAGTGGAGGATACAGCAGCAACAGAACCAGAGCAGTGGCAGTGATTGCACTTTGCCCTCCCTGCTCCCACCCTTTGTTTGAACGCTCCCACTAGGCCAGAGATCTCCATGGGTAGTGTCCAGTACATAGACTAACACTCTTTGCTGGTCTTTCCTAGCTGTGCAACACTTTACTGGCCTTCATTTCACAGAGAGAAACACACCCAAGAACTTCACGTGGTATGCCAAGTGATTCTCCTTACTTCTGATGCCTCATGCCAATTTGGTGGAGCCTTGCAGTTTCTGCTGCATCGAGGTTCATATTTGGTGTCTAATATGGGACTGGACTGCTGATGTCCTAACAACGAAGTGTAGAATCTCCCCCAAAACACTACTTCTAAACAGGTCCACACCTCCCTCTTCCTATTAACTTTTTTCTCTGCTACCTCTGGTCAATGGGCTAGAAGAGAGGTTAAAGCATTTAAAAATCTTAATTAACATAGATTTTGAAAACTATAAGCCTACATCCTTCCTTAGACCCTCCTCATTATTCGGCATCTTTGGTGTTGTGGATTGTAGTGTATGGCTTATCTTGTGCTGTATGGCTATTATACACTTATATGTGAGTACATGCCATGCATGTCCTTTTGGGTTTCAGTTACCTCATTCAGTATGATATATTCTATTTCCATCCATTTGCCTGCAAAATTCATGAGGTTCTTGTTCCACTGTGTAAATGAGCTACATTTTCTTTATCCATTCTTCAGTTGAGGGACATCTAGGTTGTTTCTAGTTTCTGGCAATTATGAATAAGGCTGCTATGAACATAGTTAAAACAGTGTCCGTGTGGTATGGTGGAACATCTTTTGGGTATATACCCAGGAGTAGGGAATAGCCTTGAATGTATTAGTACAAAAGAAAACTTCCTGAACAGAACACCCAAAGAAAGATCGGGCACTAAGATCAACAATTAATAAATTGGAGCTCATGAAACTGAAAGCCTTTGTAAAGGCAATAGAACAAAATGACAGCCTACAGGTTTGGAAAATAACTTTATTAACCCTATCTGACAAGGAAAAAGAATTCAGATGGCTTTTATTATATCTTAATTTTGAACACATAGAAGAATGTTCTGGGTGGCTTTAAAAGGTCTGTGGCTTCATGTAGTCTGTGAATTCAAGGGCAGGGAAGCAGGAGTGGGTGGGTGGGGGGACACCCTCATAAAAGCAGGGGGAGGGGGATGGGATGCAGGTTCCTGGGGGGAGGTAACTGGGAAAGGACAGCATTTGAAATGTAAAGAAACTATCGAATAACAAAAAAGAAAAAAAGGGTCTATGGCATAAGTAAACTAATCAGTCTGTAAATAAAATGTAATATAGGTATGGCTTGGAAATACAGAGTTTTAATTTGTATTAATCACATCATATCTTCCATTTCAACGAAGCATAAAGATTGAATCACAAGCCAGTTTTAAAAAGAGGAATTGCATGGAATTATTCACTCTAAGGGTTTATATTGAGTAGTTTATTGTCAACTTGACTAGATATAAAATTTCCACAGAAACAAGTCTCAGGGCATGTTTATGGGAGATTTTCTAAATTAAGATCAGTAAGGGGATAAGACCCACACCTCATATTGGTGATATAATTCACTAGGTGGCCACTTTTTCCTAGCTGTATTGTTTTGTTTCATTTTGTTTTGACTGTGGTTATAATATGAACATCCAAGTTGCCATTTCTGCAGCCATGTTTTCTTTGATATGATGGGTTGTACGTTCTTGAATATTTATGCATGAGCAAACTCTTCAAGTGTGAAAAAATAGTACTAATTTAAAAATTAACCAGCTTTAGAGTTCTAAAGAGTGGATTTTAAATATAGTTTGTGTTTCATCTTTCACAATCTCTAGGTCAGTATTTTCATCTATAAAAAGATTTAAAATGAATATATTGAATAAAAACTTCCTGAATATGTCACAAGAATTAACATAAATTTCAAGTTTTTTTTTGGAGGGGTGACTTATTTGGACACACACATGGTGTTTTGAAATAAATGTTAATTGCATTACAACTAAGTCAAGCTAATTAACATATGTGAATACATCATATATATTTAATCAAAAGGATACATCAAACCTCTTTAGTAACTTTCAGTAGCTTAATGCACTGCTGTTCATGATAATATATGTTGTATAATAACTATTATTACATTCACGTATTATGTGTATCTGTGTGTGTGGGGGAGGGTATGTTTGTTTGTGTCTATGTGTGAGTGCCTACTGGGAGAAAGTGAAAATGATTATTTATGCCATGACATGCTTGTGGAAGCCAGGCAACAACTTTTAGGAGTTGGTCCTGGGAACTGAACTCAGGTTTTCAAGGTTGGAACCAAGCAGATTTACCCACTGAGTCCTCTCTCTGGACATAGTATCTTAAATTTATTCCATCATTCTCTCTAAAATGTTCAATGATTTAATAAAAATCTGTCCAAATATAACTCCTTGTGCTATGCCATGGTGACCATCATCCTACCATCAGCTTTAGGAGTTCATCTTCTCTACTTTGTGTTTTGATTCCCGCAAATGTGATATCATGCTTACCTTTTTTCATTCAATAAAATGCTGTTTAGGTTATCCATGTTGCTACTAACAACAACAACAAAAAAAAAAACCTCTGTATCATTTGATTATGCATATAGCCACATTTTCCTTACCCATTTATCCACTGAAGAACACTTTAGATGTTTTTATCTCCAGGATGTTGTCAATCATGCTGCAACTTAGATGGCAATCTGGGTATCTGTGTAACACATTGGTTTCATTTCCTACATCTACCTTCTAAAGGATAGACTAGTTTGTAGAGCAATTATGTTCTTAGCCAATTTGAAGAAACAATACAGAGGTTCTGCATGCCCTCACATATACATGGATTCTCACTATCTACATGTGTTAATTGTCTTGAGAAACAAAAATTTTAGAAGCCACAGTCACATTTAGATTTTTCTTTATTTTCTATGAGTAAAAATATATATGTGAGAAAATACACAATGATTTATGTGGTGGTTCAAGATGATTCTTAGAGAAGAAAAAAATATTCATAGTGTTTTCCATCAGAATTCCCTTGCAAGCAGTCACTTTCAAAATTATAAATTCGGAGGAAAAAGAAATAGCATCAACTGTATACTTAGCTAAATAACTAACTCTCAGATTTACCGTAAGCAATTCAGTGCTTAAAATTAAGGGAATGGTAAAGAATTAAAAGGTACAGATTACAAACTTTTCAAAGAGAAACATTTGTTTTAACTTATTCTTCAAAACTTAACTCAGGCTACTGGTGGCATTAAATGATGAGAATAACAAACCTTTGCTATATAGATAGCTTAAATACTCATTCTACTTTCAGATTTCCAGAGACAGCATCAAATCATCACAATTCAGAGTGCTTGTTTCTTCTGAGTGTCAGGCAAATGCCGGGTGATGTGACTCAGTGGAACAAAATACAAGAATGAATCACTTGCAATATGTCTTGCACAGCAGTCCAGCCTGAGAATGATGGCAAAAGTTCCCTTGATAACATATTTTACATGCTATTTCCAACAAAATGCATATTACAGATCACAAGCATGCTAGGAATATTTCTAGCAAAATACAATAAATTAGTAAAACCTCCTTGCATATTGAACATCTAAATGTAATTTTTTTACCTTTGAAATTCATAAGAGGGCCGGGCGTGGTGGCGCACGCCTTTAATCCCAGCACTTGGGAGGCAGAGGCAGGTGGATTTCTGAGTTCGAGGCCAGCCTGGTCTACAAAGTGAGTTCCAGGATACCCAGGGCTATACAGAGAAACCCTGTCTCGAAAAAACCAAAAAAAAAAAAAAAAAAAAAAAAGAAATTCATAAGAAAAAAACATACATACTTAATTGATATTTGGAAAAGTGATTGTTAATCTTTGCCACTAGAATAAGCCAACTTAACTATTTCAGTAACAACCATTCCTACACAGATTAGTATGAAATTTTAATGAATTATCTTTGGGGAGTATATTTATAACTCAAGATTTTGTGACTTTGATTTCTAAACTGTAAAGACATACCTATGTCTTTAAATGACAGCCTTAAAATGCTCTCATTTTCCCCACTCCATGCAGCCACACACTGTGCATTACTGCAAAGATAAACAGCTCTATAAAGTGCTGCATACACACAAGTCAACACTGAAAAGGTTGATGAGGATAACAGGGGAGCTGGGATCAGTGACAATGGCAGAAGGACAATGTGCTTGCCAAATGCTAGAGTAGAAAGCTCATCTACATTTAGAGAGCCTGGCAGAGGAGTAAAGGCTGATGAGAGTTAAGAAAACTGTGGCCCCGATCATGCCAACATGTCAGGGTTGTTTAGGCATGAGAGCCCTCCATGCTTGAATGCCACAAAGTTGGAGGAACAAAAGAATGCCTTAATCGTTCGATATGGATAAAGATTGCATGCAGTAAGCATATGACCTCAAAGAAATAGTCTTCATCATTCCCGGTATGAAATTCTTTGACGGGTATGACATTGGAAGGCACTGTGATTGGCAGTGGATAGAATTTGTAGCCTTCTACTCCTTCCATACTGTTTTACTATTTGGCTGAGACTCTTGAACACAAATGAAGAGCACTCTGCCATCTACTGTAATACTAGGATAGGTTATGAAATATCTCTGTACATAATACCAATACCTACCAGAAGATAACTCTTACAGCCTGGGGGTTTCCTTTCCACATCTATTCATTTCATGTAATTAGTGATAGTTCCTAAATATACTAAAGTATCCTTATATTAAACCTATATGAATACTGAGTATGTATAGTTAAACAAAATACTGCTTCTCTCCGACTCCATAGAAAGCACAAGACAGAGATGTTAGAACTGTACCAGAGAGAGCTTTCATATCCAGATTTAAAACCAAGCTAATGGAAACACATCACATAAATACATTCAGATAAGGCACCAGTAGCAGAATTTTTGAGAAGCGGTATTGGAGCACTGGGTTACCTCTAGATGACAAAAAGTAGCAATTTCTCACAGGAGATGTCAGAGTTTAAAAAGTATCTATGCACTTCCTAGAATTATCTTAGTGGCTTCTGGAATATCATTCAAACTTTTCTATTTATGATTATGATAATTATATGATTATATGCATGGATAATATTATAATATATCATGTTAATTATATTATTACAAACTATATTATAAGATACTGTATCAATACATTATATATTGATATGCAATTATATAATTAGTAAAGTATTAAATATGAATGTATATACTAATGTATTATATGTTATAAACATAATACTAATAAAAAATAAAATGTATGTTTTTTTTAATAATGTACTCTTAAGTTTATGTGTTTTGCCTGTGTGTACATACAGCATGAGGGTTTCAGAAGCCCTGGAACAGGAATTACAGACTGGTGAGAGAGGCCATGTGAATGCTGGGAATTGAACCCTGTCCTTCCTCAGACCAGCCAGTGCTCTATTCTGATGAGTCATCTCTCTAGCCCCTAAAACTTAACTTTTATGACACCATTAAAACATGCTATGTAAAAAAAAATTATCTGGCTGTAGGAAACAATGGTTTATTAAATATTTTAGTATAAATATTGCATCATTATTGCATAATCAGTTGGACTAAATACAAATGTAAAGACAATAGAGTAAAAGAAAAAATGCCTTAGATTTATGAAGTTTTACAGAACACGATATACTTAGCTGTATAAACACTTTAGGGGTTAGCAATATCATTTTAGAGTCTTAATATATGATACACTTAAAGCTCTCAGGAGAGTTTTGGTATAGGGTGTTATCAATGAATATTATGTAAAATTAATGTTTGTAGTAACTGTGCAGTAAGCATAAGAATATTGACAGCAGTATAGAAAATTAATTAAATCTAAAGTAAGTTCTTTTACAAACCAATAACAGGAATAATAGCACATTAAGCTGTAAGTTATAAATATGACAGAGTTATTACAAATTACAAATTAATATAAAATACAATATTTGCTCTATGCTAACAATTTTGAAGCCATTCTCAGTGAGTAACTGTACATGCGCTTGTATTTGTAAATATGCATATTATACAAAGTGATCTTCTAAGAATATGCGGTAATATTCTAAGTACTTCTATTTAAACAGCAAAAATCACACATATTATATTTCAGATAGTCTCTAATTATAACATTATTCACGTGAAAGGAAATGTTTATTTCTTAAAGTAAAAGAAAAAATTTCCATGCAAACTATAATCAAGTAAAGGAAAGCACTCAAACATATCCTAAGTTAAACACACTTGCCGTGTCAGAGACAATATCTCATGTCTCATCTCGCTTGCAGGCCACCAAGATAGCTTGTCACATTTTCACTGGCAAAGTGATATGAGGTTTCTGGATCAGTTGTTTACTCCTGGCAATCACAGGAGCCTAAATAACAGCTTGTCCTTGTTTCCGAAACCAATTCCCAGGGTCATTGTAGTGTGACTCAGGTGTTACCAATATGATGGGATGGGCTACAAACATAGTTGAGAATATGAATCCCATGGCCTTCTGTAAGTATTGCTGGCAAAAAAAAAAAAAAAAAAAAGCCTAACCACCTCTTCAGAGTGAGGCATGGCTGTTATCACCTGGGAATTTCAGTCTACTACCAGGAGATAAGCATGTCTGCCTTCCCAGGCCATTTGCTTACGCAAGCATCCTATGCAGAAAATCCCGGGAAAATCGGCTGATGGTCTTTTTATAATAAATTAAAATCTACAGAAGTAATAGATACTTTTGTAGATGGGTGCCCCAAGAAAACCATCTCCAGTAATTTAAATAAGGTATAAAACCAGTCCATTTGAATATGTAAAATGAAGTTTAGCTGGAAGTAACTATATTAGACTGCAGGTTGTCTGCCCAGTCCTGTTTGAATCTGCCTTAGGATAGGATATTGAGTTGCTCTGTGTAAATCCACTTAACCTACCTTTCTTTCTAACTTATTTCATGAAAAGAATCCTAAGGATGTTGGTTTTGTAGCCTGGCTTTGAATTTGACCATTTATTCTGATCATTTTTTTCCAGTCAAATCTGTAAATTTTTATGTAAAAGCAAAATAAAGGCCTTTTGAAAAAAAAAAAAAAAACCTCAAACAAACAAAAAGAAATAGATGGCGGCAGGTGTGCTGACTAGTTTTATGTCAAGTTGACACAAGCTAAAGTTGCTGGAGCATTAGTTATACTGACTCTGAGAAAACACTTCTCAGAAGATTTCGCCTCAGTGATGCTGGTCTCCTCTTAATCACAGCTGATTCATCAGCACGAGCTGACCATCATCCATTGTCCCAGAAAAACAAAGCTTTTTTGCTTTAGGGGTCCTGGTTTTTTGTTAATCACAGTTGATTCTTCAGTTCCAACTGACAAGACACACCACAGCTTCTTTACACAAATAGCCCTGTAGTCTTTTCCTCTGAGTTTCACAATCCAGGCCTCCATCTTCTGCACTGCTTTCAACACTTAAATCTAAGTTCTTTTTTTTCCCCCTTCCATGAAGTAAAAAGTGTTTAACTTGATTTTTTTTTTTTTTTTGAGTTTTACAAGAGCCCACGGTGGAAGGTTTTGAACTTTTAAGAGATTTTGGAATTTTAAAGAGACTGGATATTTTTAAAAGGCTGAACATTTAATCTGTTTAAATTGGTAAAGACTTTTTTATTAGATATTTTTTTCATTTCTATTTCAAATGGTATCCCGAAAGTCCCCTATACCCTTCCCCGCCCTGCTCCCTAACCCACCCACTCCCGATTCCAGGCCCTGGTGTTCCCCTGTACTGGGACATATAATCTTCATAAGACCAAGGGCCTCTCCTCTGATTGAAGGTCTACTAGGCCATCTTCTGCTACATATGCAGCTACAGAGATGAGCTCTTGGGATACTGGTTAGTTCATATTGTTGTTCCTCCTATGGGGAATGGGGAAGAAAATACTCATGGAGGGAGTTACAAAGTTTGGAGCAGAGATGGAAGGAAGGACCATCCAGAGACTGCACAACCTGGGGATCTATCCCTTATACAGCCACCAAAATCAGACACTATTGCATATGCCAGGAAGATTTTGCTGACAGGACCCTGATATAGCTGTGTCCTGTGAGGATATGCCAGTGCCTGGAAAATACAGAAGTGGATACTCACAGTCATCTATTGGATGGAACACACGGCCTCTAATGGAGGAGCTAAATTTGTAAAGAATTTTAAAGTGAGACTTTTGCCCCTTCTTAGAATTGGGAACAAAACACCCATGGAAGGAGTTACAGAGACAAAGTTTGGAGCTGAGACGAAAGGATGGACCATCTAGAGACTGCCATACCCGAGGATCCATCCCATAATCAGCCTCCAAACACTGACACCATTGCATACACTAGCAACCATTTGCTGAAAGGACCCAGATATAGCTGTCTCTTGTGAGACTATGCAGGGGCCTGGCAAACACAGAAGTGGATGCTCACAGTCAGCTATTGGATGGATCACGGGGCCCCCAATGGAGGAGCTAGAGAAAGTACCCAAGGAGCTAAAGGGATCTGCAACCCTATAGGTGGAACAACAATATGAACTAACCAGTACCCTCCAGAGCTCATGTCTCTAGCTTCATATGTATCAGAAGATGGCCTAGTCGGCCATCATTGGAAAGAGAGGCCCATTGGTCATGCAAATTTTATATGCCTCAGCACAGGGGAATGCCAGGGCCAAGAAGTGGGAGTTTATGGTTGTGTGGGGGGAGTGTAGGGGAGTGGGGGGAGACTATAGGGGACTTTTGGGATAGCATTGGAAATGTAAATGAAGAAAATACCTAATAAAAATAAATAAAAAATGTATGTTCCTAATGTGGTTTTTTGGCTCTCAGAGTTTTACACAAATGGCCCTTGTAGTCTATCTCCCTGAATTGGAAAAATGTGAAGAAAAGGTCATATCCTATTGGCTTTGTGTTTCTGGGTCAAGTTGGCAGGGAATCAGTTTTATTAGCTGGATTTATATCAACATGTCATAGGCTAAGGTCACTAGAAAAGAGTCAGTCTTATTTGAGAAAATATCTCCATAAAATAAGGTTGTAGGGAAGCTTATAGAATATTTTCTTAATTACTGACTGACATGAGAATGGGATATCCTCATGCCATTGTGAATGAGGACACCGCTCGCTGGCCAAGTGATGCTGGGTCCTATAACAAAGTCGGCTGTCAAGCCATGGACAGGAAGCCAGTAAACAGCAGTTCCCCATGGCCAATGTGTCAGTTCCTACCTCTAGACTCCTGCTGCTTGAGCTTCTATCATGACTTCCTTCTGTGATGAACTATTATATGGAACTCTGTATGAAATAAACTGTTCTGCTGCAAGTTGCTTTGGTTATGGTGTTTCATCACGGCAATGATAATCATAACTAGGAGTTCCAAATTTATTAAAATTCCTAAGTTTCCAGAAAATACAATTCCTTTGAGGCCTTCAACTGCTTTTAAAATCTTCCCACATACTGAGTCTTGAGGAGAGGGGGTTATATAAATGTCACACTTGGGACTGTCATATTCTCTGTATGCTGATTGTGGGACTCTGTGTTGTTAATGGATATTAAGTGACATGTATATTAGAAAGTTCTCTGGTATGAGCTGAGAGATGAGAAATCTATGGAGATGGTCTCAAATCATTAAGAGTCAGCAGTGGTAGATTCTCTCCTAGAATCCGTCACCTATCTAGTCTATCTGGCTTATTGACACTAATAACTGTTCCAGGTACCAGGTATTACTTTTATTCTGTGAAGTGGAGCTTAAATTTAATCACAGGCCATAAATTTAATCAGTGCCTTAAACATTCATGCTGTTATTGCACCGCTAGGCAGAGCATGCTATTGCAACTCACGGAGATCGCAGCTTGATAGGAGTTATTACTATATTTTGCCTCACATAGCTTGCTTAGTGGCCCCAGCATTTAAGAGCTAATCAGTCTAGGGGAAACTTGACTATTAGCAGTTGGATTTCTCCATGTGCTGTTACTCATGTTTGTGAGGCCTTCAGTAGCTGGCCATCAAGTGCAGCAGGATGGCCCCCAACCAAACAAAAATGGCCTGAAATGTTTAGAGTTCAGTTCAAAACCAGTGGACAACTTCAAAAGATGTATTGAATCCTGGCAGGAGTAGGCTTCTTATTTTCAAGCTTGGGAGTCAAGTAGGGGCATCCTTCCAATACAGGAAAACTCTACTTGAACTCATTTTACATGTGCAGATGTTATTATGTTATGTTTTAGGAGCTTTGCATGAAGTATGCGAACGGTTTTCTTCAATCGCCTTATAAGTCAATTATGCTGCCTTACATTCCTCCACTAACCTAAACTCTCATCCTCACCCTACTTAATCTCTGCCCCATGATTTCCCTTCAGTGCTTTATACTACAGCATCCCCTCATGCTGCCAGTGTCACCGCCATGACCTCTTCCTCATTCCCTGATCACAAAGGCTATCCCATAGGAAAAATACATACCAAAAGATTCAAAGTTTCCATCCACATCATGAGCAGAAAGATGTGTTATTTTCTGTTTCGGTCTGGGTTACCTCACACAGAGGGAATGTTTCCTCTCCATCTGTTTATCTGCACATTTAATCTAGCTCTATTCAACTAGTTTTCCCACCAGTTTCCTGACTATTGTCAGTAGGACAGCAATACATAAGTGTAACCATGTATCTCTGTAGTGGAATATATGCCCAAGAGTAGTATACCTTGATCCTTTAATAGTTCTGTCTCTAGATTTTTTTTTAAGCCTAGGAAAATGTATATGTAGCACCTGCAAGTCCAAATACTTTACATGTGCAGCACATATATCTATATGCATTTATTAAATATTCAACACTACACATTTCATTTGTTCTAATTCTAAGATATTTCTTTGTTGATGGACATACTTGGTGCGGATAGTTTTCAGGTCCTTTGTAACATGGTCCTTCTCCACAGTCCACTTTACCCACATTCCTATTCTTATATATCATCTTACTGACTTCCATGGGGCTATACTTGTTTGCAGGGGAAAAGTATTCTCCTGTCCCCATATATACATACACACACACACACACACACACACATATATATATATATGGGAATATATATATACATATATATGGAAATGTATATATATATATATATATACATATATTTGTTATCAATTTTGGAGTGTATTTTTCTTATCCATTCATGCTATGGAGAGAAGAAAGAGCAGAGCTGAACAAATGAATTCACAGAAGGATAAGAGCCAGCACAATCTAAAGACAGGCGATATTCCAGCCCCTCTATCCAAAAACGCCTTAACATTCACATTTTTGTTTAAATAACATAGGGCTAATATTAGAATCAGTCATAACCCAAAATGACTTTGAGACAGGAAGTTGGCATGAAGTCCTACCCATATCTGAATAAGTATTAGCAACTGATAGTTGTTGGGAAAGAAGAAGCAGTTTTAGTAAGGGCACGATCACACTGGTAGGTTAACCATCATTAAAGGCGTTTTCCTGAGACCCCCATAGTATTTTAGTGACCCAATTTGGACTGAGTAGAGCTTTTCTTTGATTATACATTTTAAAATCAGAGAACGTATAAAGTTGTATGGGCAAGTAGGTAGCGGTGGGTCTGGGAGGAGTTGGGGTAGGAGGTGTGAATATGTTGAAAATAACTTGTATGAAGATGTCACAAGTGTAGTACGAGTATCGTTGAAATAACTGTGGAGATATTTATCAGCCTTCTGTAGTTTTCGTTGTCATCTGCATTGTGTAAGTTTAATCCTGACAAAAGCCACTGACATTAACAAAACTGAGGCTGATCTACCCAGGACAAAGTTAAAAGATGGTTCGGAAAATTAATATTTAAAGACTGGTTTAAGTGAGCTTGTCACTCCTTGTTTTTCTATGAAAATGCACTCCCTAAAATAAATCACAGGTAAAAATTGAAATTGATAAAGATCTTCCATTTTGTCTATATTTATGCCTGTAATTTTTAAGCTATTCAGAAATAAATATGTGTGTTTGACCTCTTCTTACAAGAAGTAAAGAAACTGAGCATTTCCCTGTAATTTCTAGATGCCAGAGCACTTGATGCAGACAGCATTGATGGCCTGACTGTTATTAAACGTATCGTGGAACATTGCTGTAGGGAACAGAGAACTGTAAGGGGCAGTTTATGTTTTAAAAGCATGGTTCTGCTGTGGGTATTTGGTATAGCCAAAAATAACTAATGTTGGGCATCCAGGAAGCTATCTGTCCATACGCATGAATGACACCAGATGTTTGGGGAAAAAATTAAATGATGATATAGTATGTTATAACTAATTATAGTAGAATGTCATGTTCATATGGGTAATAAATAAATAAATAAATAAATAAATATGCCCTTTTGTCAGATGTCTGAGCTATCTCCTTCACCTTTGCCATCCTTCCTATGTGTATTTGCCTATTGGTCTTTATGCCTACCTCCAAGGTGTCCTATATGTGATCAACATATGTGAGTATGTTTGACTTGTATTACTTGTGCATGCCAGCTTATGCCTGGGTACCTGGAGGTTTGTACTTCTATATGGCAACTTTTACCCGCAATGAATAAAATCTGTCTCCTTTTGTCCAGGCTCCCGGTATCCTATTTTACTTCCTGGCTTCCTGTGACTCTCATCCTTTCCTGACTTTATGGCTTGGACCTCACGGTTACACATGACAAAACTAAGATGTCCATTCACTAAACAGAAAGTATGAGCTAATTTTTGTGAGCTCAAACAGGTTCCCTTCTAATCAGTTGGAGAGCAAAAGGAAAAATAGAGCAATACCTCAGAAAGGGAACTCTTGTATTGCTTGCACCAGTGCTGATGTTATGAGAATTGAGAAAATACAGCATTATGTTCGAAGGGCTGAAATGTACAGCATTAATCTGAGGAGTCTCTAAAACCAGAAAGCCAACACTGTTGCTATCAGTCTGTTCAAGAAATAAGGAAAGTGAAAAAGACAAGATGTTAACTTTTAAGTTGAAAAGAACTTATTTCTTCAGGAACCATTATGAAAGTTGATAGACATTCAAGAGTTCAGAAATGTGGGCAGAGGGAGTGGGTGGGTTGGGGAGCAGGGCGGGGGTAGGATATGGGGGCTTTGGGGATAGCATTTGAAATGTAAATGAAGAAAATATCTAATAAAAAACTCGTTAAAAAAGAAAGAAAAGAAATGTGGGCAGCGCCAGGCAGTGGTAGTACCCGCATTTAATCCAAGCACTTGGGAGCCAGAGGGAGTTGGATTTCTGAGTTCGAAGCCAGCTTGGTCTACAGAATGAGTTCCAGGACAGCCAGGACTACACAGAGAAATTCTGTCTCAAAAATAAACAAAAACAAACAAACAAACAAAACAACAAAAAAAGAAAAAGAAAACGGAGAAGGAAAAGAAAATAAAAAGAAATATAAGCAGCATTCTCAGAAGTCATGAGAACTTGTGCAAATTATTCTGTTCACTTGTGCCTTATAACTTTACCTCAAGAGCACATTAGAAGGGGCATAAGAAAGCCCAGCGTATATTCTCTGCACTATTCTCATCACAGACAAGCATTCTAACATTCCTCCTTGCAAACTATTAGCTTGAAATTATAAGACATAAGCATTCACAGGCCCTTTTAATTGCATGTAGGATGTCTATCAAAAAATGCAAACATAGACAGGTGAGAATCATCAACCTAATGTCAGAATTTCACTCTAGCTCTTCTGTACCTCTGTTCTTATTTTTGAGATTCTTCTTTCAAGCATGCACCTATCTCTTCAACTGACAATAATAAAACCCCCCGGGTTGGAGCCGCGTTTGTTTACAGTATTGGAATTTACCCCAGTGCTTCAGCTTGCTCATTTGGATTTGCATTCCCTTTAATCTGGCTTCCAGATTTTGCTAGTTGATTATATTCATTTACTCTTGATTACCCATTTCAGTTTTATCATTCTGGAGCTAGCCTGCCTACACTATTCTGAAGCCACCTGTCCATACAATATTGTCAGGATAGCCAACTCCATCATCATTCCCCACACTTGGTCAAATTACAACTACAGTATTTCTGCCTCTGATCTGTTTGATCTTTCTACTCAAAAAACATACCATCTCGGATTTTTCTTCCTAGCAACAGAACAAAAATATCCACAGGTAGAGATTATTTACAGGAAATTCTTCACTATGGAGTCATTGACTCCGTGTAGAATCAAGGAGTGTTCATTTCATTTGAGCTTGTATGTCACTAAATTCAATTATATTTTCAGAAAAATAAAAAAATAAAATAAAGCAGAGACTTGAAGGTGTAGGTAAACACAAAATCCAGGTTTTAGGCAAATGATAATTTCTTCCACTTAATGAAATTTTAATAAATCTATTTCTAGAGTATGTTCTCATTGACAGTCACCTTAACTTTCTCAAGGGATAACGCCTAAATCCCTGTTTCTGAGAATTCTCAAGTAAGATCCTGATTGTCAGAATCAACTCCCGAGTCTCAAGGAATAAGATGGGCAGTTATCTTCACTAACCATGTGTCCACTGCTCTACATTTCAGTTCCGGTCCTAGTGACAGAACACCAGCAGCTCTGAGCAAATCCGTGATGACAATACACTTTCTATATAGTGATTGTCAATTTGATGCTGAGAAAATCCTTGTTCTCTGATTTCTATTTTACTAAAACTATTTCTACAGAAATGTCTATGTTCTTTTCTCAGTCACTTTTAAATAAAATCATCAGTTGATGATTATGCAAGCCTTAGCTATGCCAATCTAGCATACATGAAAGTTGTTAAGTAACTGAAGCATCAAGTAAACTATGTTGTTCATACCAATAAAGATTTGAATTGTTTATCTCTTAAACAATTTTGTAAAAATTTTCTTTTTATCTCAATGTGAAAATTTGGGGGGAAATAAGTCATCTCACCTTCTTTATAATTAGTTATCATAGATATTATTCTTGTTGTACTAAAATATTAGTCCAGTGTAAATGATAAAACTATTATTTATTTTTATAATATGGCATTCCTAAAAATATGCAGTGATTTGTAAGCTTCAGTTAATAACAGCAGTCAATGATATCTATTTAAGTAATGGTTAATTACTAGCATTTGAGCATATACAAATCATTATATGTACTCTTGTGAATAAGTGTTCTGCTACAGCACTGGAAAGAACTGGAAGATCCATTAAAGCATTATGGCATACATTCAGAAGTGCCAAATAAACTGATAAATTACTGCAGCTCTGGAAAATCCAATGTGCTTTTCCTAGTATATAGTTCTTTAAAACAGAGTACCTTATAGAGCCAACATGTCCATGTTTGCTCACCTTTAAGTCATCTGATAACTAGGGGATTGTGTCTGATTATATTAGTTTATTGCTACTGACTTCTGTTCTCATAAATCCTGGGGCAATTAAACATTGCTCTTTCATATTTAATTTCCCTCTGTTTAGTTGCCTCTATGCTAAAGTACATAAAATTCTAAATTTCATGGCAAATTATAAAAAAAATAGGAGATTAGGAATCCACAGATGTCATCAATAAGCAAATAGGCATGAACTCTGTGACAAAGATTTTAACATTTACACAGCATTTTGAAATCCATGAGTAAAATGTGCACAAGAATCTCAATATCATGTCACTGACCTTTTTGTGGAGAAAAAAGACTAAATGTTCAGAGGACTGCATTTTTCCTCAACCTATTATAGGATAGTGGACAAAATAAATCTTTCTATTCTTTCTGAATTCTTAGAATAAAAACAATAGATTTGCCATAAAAATAAAAGTATGCACAGATTTTTTTGCTTGATACCACATGGGAAGATAAACCAAGAAATTACTACATCTCATAGAGGAGACTTTCAATTTAGACTTAGATGCTATATTTGTTTGAATAAGGTGACAACATCTATAGTCTATGATGCTTGAATACTTGGTTTGCAATTGACGATCCTAGTTAGAAAAGTTTAAAAGGTGTGGCCTTTTTGGAGAAAGAGTGTCACTGGAGGCAGGCTTTGAGAGTTTAAAGACCCATACTATGCCAAGGTCACTCTCTTGGCTCCCAGTTTGTGGTTGAAGATATGAGCTCTCAGCTTACAGATGTGTGCCTCCATGCCTACCTGCTACCATGCCTCTGAATCATGATGGACCCATATCCCTCTGGAACCAAAAGCACAAATAAATTCTTTCTTCTACAAGTAGCTTCTGTTTATGGTGTTTTGTCACAGTCATCAAAAAGTAACTAAGACAAATGTTACTATGATGTTGACTAAAACAAAAATAGATGATCTGGGAGTGGCAAGATCTATGAAAATACTAAAAAGAAAATGACAAGAAAAAGAAGGTATGTTATACTGATTTGCATCTAGTGATGTGTCGATTGTGTGTTTCCAGGAATTTAGCCATACATCTCTTACTTATATGTAGAAGATACACTCAGTTCTGTTAATGAAATTTTTCCTTGTAGAGATCAACTTTATTAGAAGAGGATATCTTCTACTGCTGGAAAAACATTTCTTATTACTACATTTCTTCTATACATTAGGTTTAAAATAATATTCTAAAGGGAATATTTTGAATGGCATATTCATGTATCCTAAAATGGCAAAGTGAGCATTTGAGCACTGAGATAGATAGGTAGATAGATAGATAGATAGATAGATAGATAGATAGATAGATAGATAGATAGATATCTTCCAAAAGGTATGTGAGAAAATACTTTGGTACATCTATTGAACACTAATGACACATCTAGTAATAACTCAATATTGCCTTTGATCATCAACATTTTACCTGTCAGGCAGATATTATTACCATATTTAAAAATGGATAATTAAAGACTTAATAAAATGTTTTAAAGTGATGGTTCACAAATTATTTATATTATCCAGTTCTGAAAGTAATTATTTGAACTTGTTGTAGGGAATGCATTCCCTGAAGTCAAAGATAAAGACAACTATTCAACAATGTGAGCTCATGACATTAGAAGGTATCTTTTATTACAGGTTGCTTTGTAGCAGTTTCTTTGATGATTAAAACTTTCCACCCTGCTAGGGATAATTTTAAGACAGAAGGTAAACCACTCAAAATCTCTCTAGGAAGTCACTGAAACTGACAAGATTCACTGATAAGAGTTGATCTTAGATAATCCAAGCTGCAAAGAAGACTTTAAGACAAGAACAAGTTCCTAGAAGAAGCTGAACTCAGCAGCTGGAAGAGGATTAGACCCACAGTATTGGAAAGGACACTCTCCAAATTTGTTGAGAGGCTGTGAAGCATGCTCCAGGTTCTCAGTTTATGTCGACCTCACCCAGACTAAATTGGACTTTGGTGATACAGCCGTCTTTGAGTCATTTCTGCTACAACAATCAACTGCTATCTCATATTACTGAAAATAATCCTAATAGAACTCATTGGACATCAGCAGAACTCATAATTTGGTCTACTTGTGGGCCCCTCTCTAGGATGAGTAGATGTGTGTGTTGCATAGTCCCAGGGGAAAAAAAAATCTTTTCCCACAACACAGTATAGACCATTGCTAAGGAAGCAGTTGCATTCAGCCATTCCTTGTCTAGACTGCAACATAAATACAAGTTTATAAAAAGCAATTGTTCAGCTAGGTGGTGGTGGTGCATGCCTTTAATCCCAGCACTTGGGAGGCAGAGGCAGGCAGATTTCTGAGTTTGAGACCAGCCTGGTCTACAAAGTGAATGCCAGGACAGCCAGGACTACATAGGGAAATCCTGTCTCGAAAAAAAAAAACAACAACAAAAAAAGCAATTGTTCTTTTCCACAAATCTCTGTGTTGTTGACAGGAGAGGTGCCCACGCTGGCCTAAGAAAGGATAAGAGTTTGTGAGGTCAAATCAATTTGCCCTGATCATTTCAAGTAAAGCCATCCCAGTCATAATCCCTCTACAATTACTAAAAATGTGAATGACCCAAGTCAAGGCTAAGAGTTATAGCCTGACCTAATAGTCAACAGACAAAAATTAGCTGACTGTACTATAATAGAATTTTGGTATTATATATAACAATAAATGACATAGTCTGCTACAAAGACTAGTACAGGGCTCACTCTTTTAACTTCTCCTATTGCAGAATAACCTGTCATCAAATAATCTTCAGCTAATTCGCCCTTCCCAACATCACTTGTCTAATGCCATGCTCCTCCCCCAGACTGGAGATTCATCTTGCCTTTCAAATAGTTCATGAGTTGTCCCCTTTCAAAACTTTGAGTAACGTATGGCTTCTCAAATCAATCCAAATGCCTAACTCAAACACTAATGGTTTCCTGAGAGCAAGTCTCAAGGTACATATGTGTCATTTCTTCAAATCAGAAAGTCCTCTTCCACACTCTAACAGGGTTTGGAAATAGTGTGCATCCTTTGTGGCAGAAGTGAAGTGACCACTTCTTTCTTGTTTAGCCAGTCAGAGTGATTTCTTCCCTTTCTGATCTCACCTCACACTTTCTTAATGAATAGCTGATGACTGACACCTACCACATCTTAACTATAAACATAATGTATGTATGTCCCAGCAGTCTAGGCCATACCTGACTCTTCCTTGGTTATCTTTCCTAATGTTTCTTCCTATAACTAATCATACCTATTTTGCTTCCTCTTCCATGACTTCAGGGATTCCTAAATCTTGGACCAGCACTGGAAAGGAGATTTGAGTACTCAGTGTCAGCGATTTCACAAGTAGATACAACCTTGCCCTAATGTTAAAGAAGTTGGCAGTATTATTTAAGAAACACATTATATAAGACTAATTAATGGCAAAAAGACCTAAATGTATGTCATTTATTTTATGCACTTGGGAATAATGTAGCTATGCGATTTTCTTTTTTTCTTTTTTTTTTTTTTCTGTGTGATTTTCTCAATGAGTTTAGAAATGCACAGCATGGAAGTCCATAGCTTTGTGAGTAATACAGAAGAATATGTAAAGGTCTCTGAGGATGATTGTTTTGTTTACATGGTGTCAAAATCACGATTGTCTTCTCAATTATCATGTTTTGCCCTTCTCAGATAAATATTACTTTTCTATATAGGGAGGTACATATGTCTGTGCATCACACATTTAGTATCATATGCATGTAGTGTAGAGGACAGAATTTGAAACCCAAGTACTTCGGTGCATTTAAGCTATATCTCTTATTCATATGATTTCAACAAGCAAATTAACTATTTTATATCTGAGACCTGTGAAAAATAAAATGTGGAAATGTTTGTACTATTTCATACTGGCATGTTAGGTAAACATGTGTAGGTTCTGAAAGGATGGCTCAGCAGTTACCAGCAATTGTTCTTACTGCTAGGTTATGTTCCCAGAACTCACTCAGTGGCTTGCAGCTATCTGCAACTCCAATTGTAGGGGTTTCAAAGTCCTCTGTAGTCCTATTGGACACATGTTGCACATACATTCAGTACAGACACAATACTCAGCAAAGCTACATCTGAAGCTATAAATGCTCATACAAATGGTACATATATAATTTTTGTTGTTTCTATTACGTATTTTTCTATTAGTATTATCATGGTCACTTTTCAGTTTCTTTAGCATTCCACAAAATAACATGATATGTACACTATAACACATTCTTCTATATCTTGATATGTTTAAAATATTCATGTATTCATTTATTCTAAGCTAAGTTTCCCAGGAGCAGTTTAGACTCACTCAATTGTGAATAAGCCCATATTAAATGGAAATAAAACATGACATTTAAACCCATTTAAATACCTGATTGAACAGTTTCCTTTCCTCTGAAGCCTGTAATAAAGGATGTTCTATTTCTTCATAACATCATGATCAAATATTTAATCATGTAAAGGAAACATCTGGGAAACTTCTTATCAACCAGACTATGGATTCAACTTTGTCTTTTTTCTACTCAGAATACATGATTTGAGAGAGAAATATGTGGTCCAGATGCAGGTTACATTTTAGACTGCTTTTCTTGACACTGCTTCACATGTGTCAAGAGTGCTACATAATAAAGTCTGCTACTTTTTTTTCCACCAAGAATATTTATTAAAATAATAAATTACGTGAAGTGCCTAAATGACTGGAGATTACTAAACACTCAATACTATCCTGTACACATGATACAAAGTGATACTCTGTTTTCATATAGTAGTTTGTGGCATAGAATTTAAAAGTTGATTAGCTACCCCCTCTGGATTGAATTCTTAGCTGTATGGAGGAGAGAGGAACATGAAACTCAGGAAGCCGTAGGCAATTATAGGACTGTGGAAATTCACCTAATTGCATGACCACAAAAGTAAGAGTGATTGCTAGGGAGAAGACTTTCTTGTCTTGGTGCTGCCATCAAGTTCGGCAGGAGCAAGCCCATGTAGAAGTGGGGTTTTGAGGTGTACAGATGCTTTGAGTTGATCCTGTTCTTAGCTCTCCAGGATAGAATTGGTGGCATCCTTTTGGGGTGAGTAGACATTTATTCACATTTCCCTAGGAAAAACATACAGAAAGCACATGTACAGAAAGTATATGTGCCTGGCTGAAAGTCCAACAAACCAAAGAGACATGTGTTTACATGAATTCTAAAATCATTCTAAGGCAAAATGCATTTAATCGCTGTTCATGTTTGCATGTATGCTACATATATTGGGACTGCATACTTCTCTTGTGGCAAAATAAGTAAGTTTCCTTACACAAACTCACTCTTTGTTTCCTTTTCAGTCCACCCTTCTCTCGCTCACTAGCCTATTGAATATTGTTCACAGAACAAAGAATTTGCTCTTCTTTATCTTTCTAGAAACTTGAGTGCAAAGTTAAATCAAAGCCTGTAAAACCAAGATTCTTTTAAATGTGAGTAGAAGGTTTGGTACCCTTGTAAATTTTCCATTTTTCTTTTAATATTCATCATTTAAATTATTGTCATTTCACTAGAAACATACATTTTAAGTGTTCAGTTTATCGTATTTGACAGTTACAGGTACTTGTGATTTCTAAAATAACCAAACAATACAAGATGTATCAATTTGTTTCAGGAGTGTGCAGGAGGTACAGGAGAAGTGATGGTAGAATGCAGGGCCCCCTGAGATAGCAGGTGGCTCAGGGAAGTTTGGCTTGTCCCAGAGGACTCAGAAAGCAGGGAAGATGGGTGAGGGAAAATAAATTTACCTGTATGGTTCAGGAGTCTAAATAAGGTGAAGGAGAGGTAGTGGGAGGATGGAAGTCCTCCTAGGATATAGCAGGTTGCTCAGAGCACCTTGGCTTGGCCCAGAGCTGATAACAGTTATTAAAAATGATTATAAGTACTGAAGGAAAATAGTTCAGTCCAATTACATTTAAATTATTTTTATATAAAAGAAGCAAATACTAAAGATCTTTACTTTATTTGGTCTTAATTTTTTTAAGCTTTATGTTAATATTATGTAATCTTTATTTCTGAAATTAGAGGAAAAGAAGTATATTCTCCCGGGGACATTTCATGCTTTAAAATGTGATGTTTTAATGTGACAAGCACAGTAAGATTGTCCTGTTTGAAGGTCATAACTTTCATCTCACTTGGCATGGGTCCCCAAGTCTTGTTTATCTAACCCACATAAGATTTTTTTAAGGTTGCTTGATTTAATGTTTTTGTAATGAAAAGTAACTGGTCTGTAGGTTGTGACCTACCTATGACCTATATACATTCATTGGTTTCTTCAGATTCCATGAGCTTCCATTCAGATTAAAAATAGTAAATTTAAAAATCTTAAGGAAAACAAAACCAATATGTCAATATATGCCTAAGTAGGCACACTGATTACGCATTAAGGTTAGGTCTTGGCATCCCGGCAAGATAAAAATGGAAACATGACAGATTATCCAATTGTCATGTTCTGATAAAAGCCATATATCAATTCTTCAAGTGAGATCATTTTTTCCTTGTACTAAGGCATGCAACCAATACATCAATTTAATGGACAATATATTATTAAGTAGAATTCTAGAGTCATATCATAATGACTTACTGAGTAGATCTATCATAGTGGAATCAAGGTCGTTGCATTGATGTGGTTTGTACCTAATGACTTACCCTGTTGTGGGGTAAAAGTTTAAGAAAATCCATTGGTGAGTGGTTCTGTGGAAGTGAACAAATTCAAACTTAATAACAAAAAATGAAATTAAATGTAGTGTTCTGGAATTCAATCATAAATAATACCGGTACTTTTTCTACTTTTCTCCTTGCTGGGACTATGTATCATCTGTAGTTCACAAAACTTACCACACTTTTATGAAATTAAATTGAACAAATGTGAAGGGACTGCTGAGTTCACTGTATACTTTGCTGGGATGTAGTGAAGCCACACACCGCCTTTCAACGGCACAGCTTGCTAGTGAATCCCATTGTGTTGATATTTTCACTGCAGTGGGGCTGTCTTTGTTCAACATTCTAGCTAAGTGAAAATGTTAAAAGCTTGCCCTTTAGCAATTAACAGATACCCTCTATAACACAATATGGTAGTATGTGTGTCTCTGTTCACTCAGGGTGGTTCAAGTTTAGATATGCTAAACAGAAATGTGAGAAATAGGCAGCCAAATTATATAAAGTTTCGACTGATAGCTTTGCTCAAGTTATGTAAAATGTTTGATCACGCCTAAACTTAGGGACATAAAATACCATTCTGGTGATGAAGAAGAATAGTTTTTTTTTCCTTCACAGTTCTAGAGACTAGGAAGTAGTAAAATCAAGTCCCTGAGAGTAGCAGAATCTTCTGTGTTATTACATAGTAGATAGGGTTGAGTGTATCTTTTATAATGGAAATCATATTCCTCAAAGACTCAATCTGGTGTAACAAATTACAAGTTCCATCTTTTTTAAGGTTATAGTTGCAACCCATCAGCTTTTGGAAAACACAAATATCCATAGCATTGTATTTAAACTGGGACAAAAATTTTAGTCTCAAGTAGGAAGAACCCTCAAAACAAGTGTCAATTTGACAGACAAATGTACGCTTTACTAAAGGATTTACCAATTTTGATTTACTCTGTGATTAATATGTGTGTTTATTAATATATATATTTATATATTGACATGTACACATATTTTGATACATATTTGATATGTAATCATCTATCATAATAAACAATAATAAAAGAATTTTCATCAGTACTTTATAAGGTTCACATACACAACTGAATGTATCTGTCAGCTCTCTCTCTTAAGATTACTTGGTGTAAACTGGTTATTTGAGTGTATCAGCTTCAGTCACCCTTAATCCTCCAAGATAACATTCAGAGAATGAAATAAAATGGAAAAGCTAATCCCTCTTTCTTCCTATCACCCTTTTTGTGAGCAGGGAGATCAGCCTTGATAGCAGATTAGTGGGTGCCACATGCTCTCACTGAGACATCACAGATTGGATTTAGCACAGAAATATTTCTTCTCCTGATCTGTAAACAACATTTGCAGAATCTGTATTTCTCACAAATGTCCTGCCATAATGCTGAGTTTTCTTCATTACCCATCCAGCTTATTATTGTAATTCCCTGTTGGTCCAACTTCCAAGTATCTGCATCTGTCACTTGGAACTGTGCATCACAGAGGTTCACCACCATTCCTGGAGACTGGAACTTGATTTTAGTGCTACATTTCATAACTTAGATGCCAAGAAACAATCTTTAAGTGGCCTTAAGCTATTTGATCTTGGCTTACTTAGATATACAGGTTTGTAAAACCTTGCTTTAAGTTTTAAATTGTCAGCTTTGAACACAGATGGTAGTGATAACCTGAGGGATTGTTTTTATGGTGGTGGTGGTGGTGGTGGGGTTATTTTGTTTGTTTGTTTGTTTTGACTTTGCTTATTTGTTTTGTTTTTATTTTTAAATTGCTTTATTGATTTACACTCCAAATGTTGTCCCACTTCCTAGTACCCCCTCCAGGAGTGCTTCACCCCATCTCTCCTCCCCTTTGCCTCTGAGAGGGTGCTCCTCCATCCCCCACCCCCAGGAATCTTCACCCCATTCACCTTCCCAGGCTTAGAATTTGACAATGCTGAAAAAAAAAGAAAGTCAAAGTGATTAGGGGTAGGTATTTTCTCAAATTTCATGTGATTGAGGGAATGAAGGGATAAATGCCTCTTATAAATATTAGTTGATTTATGCCTAAGCAAGAAGAGTCCACTGAGATTTATCATTTTGTATAATTATGCAAATGAGATTGAACTTCCAGGTGGTTGCTGCATCAGAGCATTTTCCTGGCCAAGCACCTTGGAGGGATATATTCCAAAACTGCAACCAAATTTAGTAAAAATAGATATATAATTGGCCACCTACTTGAAGAAAGTACGGATCATCTTAGGAAATAGTTGAAGCAAGGATAGAGCCCAAAGAGAAGCCAATAGCCATTTCTGTCACAGTGGGTTTTTTTTTTGCCAAAAGACATACTGGCTGACCACCATATACAAATATTTAGAGAAGAATCAAATACTCTCACTACTGTCTAGCACTTTTTCCTGTAGTAGAGGAGCCAAGTCTGTCAGTAATTTTTATAAGAGAAACAGGAGCAAGAATCTGTTGGCCAATACAGGTATTCCTGCCTTCATAGAGCACAGAACATTCTTAAGGGAAAAACCATGGCTGAATCATTTGTTGGCTCATTACAGATCAAAAAAAGTAAACATTATTTATTAGCGGTGTTTTGTGCCAAAAATTTCCTATTCTTTCATAACCTTCTATAAAAAATGAGGCTTAATTCTCTCTTCAGAGATAAAAGAGGCCAATCATTTATTTAACACTTTATCAGAAAAAAAAAAAAAAGATTTCTCTAGCCAACTTATGCTGAGGTTTAAACTCAGTAGTCATTTTTGTCACCAAGAAAAGAGATAACTGAACATCCTGAGGCTAAAAACTATGAAGACTTACAGCTGTGAGACTTATATGCTTTTTTACAGGCAGGGGCTATGCTATACTTTAAGAGAAAGGACTGGGCTATTTCTTAAGGAATCTATGAGCTTAAGATGTTTAATGGATCAACACAGAGTTTCCCATCACTTAACTAACTTATTTTTCTTTCTCAGGTTTAGACTAGATTTTCACATGAAACAATGTTTTTGATTCTGTTTAATCTTTGGTGCACTGGTACTTTAATCATTAAACCTTTGGCTTGTTCTCTGATTGTGTGCTCTCTAGATGCTATTAAGGCATGCTACACTATCAAGAAAGCCTTCTAAAATACTCACTAGTTTTAAATTACTATCCATTCGCTGTTGCCCTTTGATAACCTTTAATCAAAGCATCAAATGTTTTTAGCAGGAACGCTTGACTTCACTATTGTTTATATTGAGAATTGCCCTCTAGGTCTCAACATGGAGATAAATTGTCCTCCTGTATTTGAGCCCAGTTATTTATCAACCCATTTTACCACCATTGGCTGTTTTGATGGTATTGCTCTCTACTGTAAAACTCATGAAAGTGGCTAAACTCTGAATTCTGCCTAATCTTTCTGTAACTCATCATAGTGCAAGCAATAAAAGGTTGGTTTCCCAGGGAAACAAGATCTTAGAAAAATAATATTCAATAATATCTGTAGAGTACTTGACAAGTTTTTAAAATGCTGAGATAAAACATACCAGAAAGAGAAGATTCATTTTTTCAATCAGGCAAAGGAACATCCAAACCTCCAAGAGTCTCTAAATCTCTGGAAGTCCTTCAATGATGTCTTGACTGTCATGAGACTGGGCTTCACATTCCTTTCCATTGTCATGGAATTCAAGATGACAATGGGAAGGAGAAATTACCTGAAGCTGAGCAGATGTTCTCAGCATGGTGAAATACACAAAAAGAACTGTCATTTGAGGGAACATAGTCAATGTTATTCTGAGAAGCCTGAAGATGATTGCACCTTTTATTACTGAAGGAGAGTCTAGGTGGTACATCACCATAACAAACTAGGAAATTTACAAAACAGTTAGTGGTTTTTAATATTTACAGCCACATTCAAAAAAATGAGGAATAAGGGCATACCAGGCTCCTCTGGCAGATAGATATGGGATCCTCAGGCTTTGTTTTGTTTTCTTTTTTTTTTTTTTTTTTTTTTTTGGCTTTGAATGATTTCAGGGGCATTTGGAATAACTTCTACATTCTAGAAAGGGTCCACATTCATTTCATAAAGAACAGTAGATTGAAAAGCTTCCCTCCATATTTAACAGTACAGGAAATGCATTCTGGTACCAATTACCCATAGGTAGGCCTAATGTGTCAGGTTAAGGTCATAGTCCTATGCATAACTGTCCTTACAAGGCTGTCCATAAACTCAAAGTACTTAGAATCAGCCTTTCCTCTACCAAACCAAATACAAATTCAGGACTCTTAGATGCCCTTAGCTTCAATAATTACTTAGATAAATCATAGATTTCAGGAGCATACTTTATTTTTAATTGTGGTTTTATTGTAACACAGATGAACCAGATCCAAAACCCAAAAGAGATACATATATAGAGATCCAGTTATTATAATCCAGGATCCTGAACATGTAGAATTCAGAAATTTCACTTTCCTAACATACAGATGTTCAATGATGCACAGAGTACTATCATCAAGTCTTTTGGAATACTGTGGTTGATTCTATGTTTAATTTATAGGATTTACACCTGCACTCTGGTTTAAATGCACAACTTGAATACACCTAGCCTAAAATATAAAACATTACAATTAGATGATGTGATGGTCTGTATATGCTTAGTCCAGGAAGCGGCACAATTAGAAGGCATGGCCCTGCTGGAGTGGGTGTGTCTCTGTGGGTGTGGGACTTAACACCTTCACCCTAACTGCCTGGAGATGAAGATGTAGAACTCTCAGCTCTGCCTGCACCATGCCTGCCTAGATGCTGCCATGCTCCCACCTTGATTGTAATAGACTGAACCTCTGAACATGTAAGCCAGCCCCAAATATATGTTGTCCTTTATAAAACTTGCCTTGGTCATGGTGTCTATTCACAGCAGTAAAACCCTAACTAAGACAGAAGTTGGTACAAAGGACTAGGGTATTGCTGTGAGAGGTCTGACTATGTTTTTGTTTGGAAGAATGTGGATTTGGGGACTTTGGATTAAAACAGCGATAGGATGTTTTAAGTGGGGCTTAATGGAATCTTAATAGGAATATGGAAGATTTTGTTGCTGTGAGTGATTTGAACTGTGCAGACCTGGCCCAAGTGGTTTC
Organism: Mus caroli; assembly: GCF_978045245.1. Taxonomy (NCBI): domain Eukaryota; kingdom Metazoa; phylum Chordata; class Mammalia; order Rodentia; family Muridae; genus Mus; species Mus caroli. Next base: position 81,089,039 of record NW_028227272.1, read on the forward strand.
AGTGGAGATCTCTGAGTTCAGGCCAGCCTTAAGCAGAGCAGGTCCAAGGTGAAGAAAAACTTCAAGTCCAGGCATGGTGATACACAATCCTAGCATTAACAGAAGACAGAACCATGGAGATCTCTGAGTTGAAAGTCAGTGTACAGAGCAAATTCTAGGACAGCTAAGCTTAGGCATTTAAGGAGTTGGAAAACAGAAAGCTGGTGATAATATAATAGAACAAGGGGGACCATGTACTAGCCCTATCAAGTAGCAAAACTTGGCAGCTTTGGACATGTGGCTCTGATTTTAGAGTCAAGAATAGAAGGGACTACTGGGACAATTTATGCTGGATAGCTGGAACTAAGAAATTAAGAAGAGACCAGCATCATTGTGGTTAAATCTTTTGCGAAGTGTTTTCTGAGAGCACAAAGAAGCTGTGTTCCAGAGATAGCCAAGGTTGTACCTTGTGCTGCAGCTTTACTTGGTAATGTGTAAGAGTCACCCAGTTGGTACTGATTTTGAACACATGAAGGAATCATGAAGAGCAGCTGAGGCTTGGCACTGTGAGAGGCCATGGGATGCCACTGGTGAAAGTGTACCCTCATTGCAGTTGATGGCCCAGAACTCAGGGATCAGGTAAAGGATTTGAGGCTTGGCATCATGAAGAGAACTGATGAGAGATTATTGTGAAACCTAGTTGCAGTGGAAGACCCCAACATGTTAGAGATACCAGTACCATGGGATGATCACCAAGAATATCAATAGCAGTGAGTTGAATCAACCTGAGCTTAGAGTGCTAGAGAGGGCAGAGCTGGAGAAGTGACACCAACCTTTTGAAGGAGGCCAGAAAATCATGAGTGGCTTCCAGACACTGAAACAAGAAGCTTGAACATTGAAGTTGCCTTAGAGACCCCAAGATGTTCAAGATGCCAGAACAGTGGGCTATCTGATGAGGAAAGCTGCTAACAGGGAGTTGAACCAGCCCAGGAGAATGAAGTTTGTTGCAGTCAACAAAGATGAAAAGGTAGTTGGAGATCTGAAGACCACTTTAATGTCAGACATGGAAATGCAGAGTTTAGAATTTGCCTAGCTGGTTTCCTGTCTTGCTTTGAGGATTAAAGTTAAGTGATTGGATGAATCTCAGAAGAGACTTTGAACATTAGACACTTAACATTGAGACTACTATGAACTATGGGGACTTTTGATGTTGAGCTAAATATATTTTGGACTATGCTATTTTTAGATATGGAGCCATAGACTCATATGCTTGAACAAGCCTATAAGAGCCAAGGAGTAGAATATGATGATTTGTATATGCTCAGCCTAGGGAGTGTCACTATTAGAAGGTGTGACCCTGTTGGAGTAGCTGTGTCCCTGTGAGTGTGGGCTATAAGACCCTTACCTTAGCTGCCTGGAAGCTAGTCTTCCACTAGCAGCCTTTAGATGAAGAGTAGAAATCTCAGCTCCTCCAGCACCATGCCTGCCTGGGTGCTGCCATGCTCCCATCTTGATGATAATGGACTGAACCTCTGAACCTGTAAAGAAATAGATGCTGTACTTTATCAAACCTGCCTTGGTCATGGTGTCCATTCACATCAGTACAACCTTAACTAAGACAGGTGATAAAACAGAGTGGTAAGAACTACCAAATATTGTTTCCTAAATGAAACCCCCAGTGGGTAACATCTAATCAAATTGTTGTACTAGGGAAGCCTCATAGAAACCCCAAAACAACCAGGCTATTGCCAACGCTATTTGTTGTTCCTCATAAACGATGATAAGGCTCTATTGCTGAAGAAAACACCTACTCAATAAACTGAATATGGAAAAGTAGAACTGGTGCCTACTTAGAGTCTTCATTTTTATTGACTAATTTTCATGGTACCAGAAGGTACTTTTCAAACTCATAAACAATGCAGGTGAACACCAACACAGCTGCAATTCCACTGATCTACAATGGTGACCCACCTGCAAGATATGGTAGAACAAGAACAGCACAAACTTCTTAGAATAATGAACCAATATCTGATTGGATATGAGGTCCACTGAATGAGATGGAACATCCCTGACACTATGCATGTGACTAAGAACCTGAGATTGAATGGAACAAAGACCTAGGGGAAAACAAATTCTACTGTCCTACTAACAGAGAGAGGGGGGGGGGAGGGAGAGAGGGAGAGAGGGAGAGAGAGAGAGAGAGAGAGAGAGAGAGAGAGAGAGAGAGAGATTAACTCTTTTTTAAAAAAATATTGTATTCACTTACATTTCAAATGACATCCCCCTTCCTGGTTACCCCTTCACAAAGCCCTCTCCCTTCACCCCTTTACCTCTATGATGGTCCTCCTCCATCTGCTCACCCACTCCCATCTCACTGCTCTAGCATCTCCCTATGCTGGGGCTTCAAGCCTGCACAGGACCACAAGCCTCTCTTCCACAGGACCATGAGCCTCCCTTCCAATATGTATCTGGAGCTATGGATCCCTCCATGTATACTCTGGTTGGTAGTTTAGTTTCTGGGAGCTCTGGATGGTCTGGTTAGTTGATATTGTTCTTCCCCTTCAGCTCCTACAGTCCTTCCCCTAGCTCTTCCATTGGGCTCCCTGGGTTCAGTCTGATGGCTGGGTGTGATTATTGGCATCTATACTGGTCAGGTGCTGGTAGAAATTTTCAGGGAACAACTATACCAGGCTCCTGTCAGCAAATGCTTCTTGGCATCAGTGATAGTGTTGGGGTTTGGTGTCTGCAGATGAGGTCCCTAGGTAAAACAGTCTCTGGATATCTCTTCCTTCAGTCTCTGTTCCCTTTTTTGTCCCTGTCTTTCCTTTGGACAGGAACATGTCTGGGTTACAATTTTGAGATGGGTGGAAATAACTCTTAATAATGTTGTTCAAAACTCATAGATCAGTGTCATACTTAGTTATCATCAGAGAAATTCTTTCAATGGTAAATGGGAACAAATCATGAGACCAACAACTGAATAATGTGCAGAGGTAAGGGACCTTCTAGCACTAAGTCCTTCATGGGATATCTCCATTAAACCTCTCACCTCAGGGCTCAAGGAACTTTGTGAAAGAGGGGAAGATAAGTTGTAAGAGTCAGTGGTGTCAGTTGTAACAGAGGGTAACAACATGGAGGAAGCATGGCCTTCTGGTCACAATAGGACCAATGCACATAGGAGCTCACAGAGACCATGGCAGCATTACAGGGCCTGCACAAGTCTAAGCTGGATGGAGGTTTTAGTACTGAAAGGAAAAATAAACATGAGGCCCAAATCCTATCCCAGAAGCTATCTCCAATTGCAAACCACCCACAAAGGGAAAATTAGTTTTCTCCAACAAAGTCTCACCAGGTATGGAAACCATACAAAACTGCAGTCGATGGCAAGTGCAAAACAAATTCAATAGTATTTTGGAGGTGTTTTTGTGTCATAATTTTTTGGCCTGGGCATTATTTTTCTATTATAGGTCTTTTTCTCATATATTACATTTTTCAATTTTGTGTCTTTATGGAATTTCTGTGTGAGCAAATGTATGTGTCTCTACCTCAGTACATGTTTCTTTTGGGGGAATGGCTCCATTTATTTTCTGTTGGTTTGGGGTTTCTATTCTACTCTGCTTTATATTATAGATTTTATTTTTAGTAACATACTCAGAAGTGGTCTGTTAATATAATAAGCAGTACATGCATGCTATATAAATCACAGTAACAAAAGCATCAGACTGGTCTTTCATCTTGAGTTATTCATATGCATCACTCAATAAATCTAAAATATACCTTTTGTATAACCTAATACAACAAAATTATGGGAGTGTGTGTGAAAATATTTATCTATGAGTTACTGAATGCAATAATGATGGTAGCTATAATCTAAAAAGAATGTAGTACTTTGTAAAGTATGCTAAGCCATATAAAGTGCAATTAGAAACAAATGCAAGGTAGGCAAGATATAATAAATGTCATTTATAGAACCATAACAAACCATACACATTTTCTCTCTTAAAATATGCTTATGTAGCAGAGGTTGGCCTTTTTGGTCATAGTTGGGATGAGAGGCCCTTCGTCCTGAGAAGGCTCAATGCCCCAGGGTAGGGGAATGCCAGGACAGGGAAGTAAGAGTGGGTAGGTTGGTGAACAGGGGGAGGGGAGAGAGGATAGAGGGTTTTTGGAGGTGAAACAGGAAAAGGGAATAATATTTGAAATGTAAATAAAGAAAATATCTAATAAAAAAAGAAAATGAGAGAAATATTGGTCAGGTCTATGAAACAATACAAAATAGGAAACTATACATTTAAATGTTCTTAATAGAATTGAGGATGAAAATAAACAGTTTTTACAAAGCTTGTCCCTGCAAAGTAAGTATTTTAATATTAGTCTTTCTAGGAAAGAAAAAGGGGGCTATGTCTACCTTGGAATTTATGATGCCTGAGTTTAATAGTCATAGTAAGGACGAGAACTGGAACCAACCCTGATAAGCTGATGAGTAAGTAAGTTCTTCCTCCAGGTAGGCAGGCCATTTCCCTGATTCTAATACTATTTTCCTTGGTATGAAAATTCAAATAAATTATTTTATGAAAACTCCCTGAAACATAAATCTTTGCTTAGCTACCATTGCTTTTTTCTCCTAAGAATCTCCTAAGAACATAATGCATTTTGAAGGTTTGCTCTGTTTTTGACCATTTTCTAGGCTAAAGATAGATAATAGCACAACAGTTTTGGTTAGCATTCGCCAAATACAGTGTAGACCTTTTCTGAAATGTATTTGAGTATTGGATGTAAGAAGTCACACTGACACACTAAAAGGATAAGATATTTTATTATTTGAATTCAATCTATTGGAGGAACTAAAAGGGTAATAGCTCAGATTCTTTAATGTGCATAAAAACATGACTGAACATAAATTACAGGAGAGAACAAAGAACATAAAAATTAATCAAATTATTGACCAACATGTTAAGAGCATAGCATAGAGAAAAGTAGTCTGTTTCAATAATGCCACTGGCAAAACTCTAGACAGACAAACAGAACTGGGAATCTAGATTCCTGCTTTGTACCAAGCAGAAAAATAACTCAAAATGGATCACATGCCTAAGTACCAAACAAAAAATATGAAATTGCTACAAGAAAATATAAATGGAACATTTTGACACATTGGTGTAGACAGTGATTTTTTTTAAAGCTGGGACTCCAAAAGCAACAAGAGCAAAATAGAGAAATAAAATTGGGTCAGACTAAGCAGCTTCTGAACAGGAATTGAAATAACAGGGGCAGCCTAGAAATGACAAAGTATTTGTAACTACTCATCTCACAAAGTTTCAACATCCAGAAAACACCAAGAGGTCAAAGGGCTGAACGCCAAAAGTATTCAGTTAAAATAGTTGAATAATCTCTCAAAAGAAAACAAACAAATGTCCCACTATACGTAAAGATCCACTGATCAGCAGAAATATGTGATTCAAAGCCATAGTACATTATCCCCTTTCAGTTGCATTGACTATCCTCAAAAAAAAAAAAAAAAAAAAGGAAGAGAGAAGAAAATAGACCATATAGTAAAAATGCAAACCTGACAATGTGAGTTTAGTTCCTAGAACTTGCAGTGGAAGAAAGAACCAATTCCTGCTGAAAGCTGTTCTATGACTCCTAAAACAAGAGCAATTGTTTTAGCACACACATTGATAACAGGCACTACACAAACACACACAAACACACAAACACACACACACATTGATAATGTTAACAAAATTGGCTAGAACATAACAAATACTACTAACAATAGGAGAGAAAGTTCAACTCTTGTACCCGAGAAGTGGGAATCTAAATTCCCACTTCTGATACAGCTGATATTGTACACAACATTCAACAGGAAGAACAATAAAAATAATAGTAATAATAATGAATGTAAATTTGTACAGTCTCAACTTTGTTAACAATTGAATATTGAATTACCATATCATGTAGCAATTCCACTAGTGGGTACATTTGTTAAGGAGCTAATATCACTACTGAAAAAATACTACATTCTGTGATTACTTCAGCACAATTTCAAATACCCAAATTTGGAAATTTAACCACTTGCCTTGTATTTGCTGAATAGATAAACTATTGAAAATATCAAACAAATTATCATCCCAGTCTTTTATCTTAAATTATAAGTGATATCATGACATTTTAGCAGATCAATTTTTCAGAAAAACCCCAAGAGTTAAACATTAAGATAAAATATATCGGAGCTAAAGAACTGGCTCAGCGATTAAGAGCATTGACTGCTCTTCCAAAGTACCCAGGTTCAATTCTCAGCAATCACATGGTAGCTCGCAACCATCTATAATGGGATCTGATGCCCTTTTCTGGTGTGTCTGAATACTTCTAGAGTGTACTCATTCATTAATATAAATAAATAAATAAATAAATAAATAATTTTTAAAATGATAAAATATACCTTTAGATAACTTTAATGGACTAAATAAGGAGTTTTGTTATTTTGATAATACAATAGCAATAGTTTAAAATTGATACATGGTATCCTCATTTTTTAAAATTTTATTTAAACAACTTATATTAAAAAATTCTGAAGAACTAAATTTCTTTTTCCTAACATTTACTAATTGAAAGCATCTTGGTTGAGTATAAATAAAAGACAATATACATATTGGGACTTTTATAGTTTGATTTTAAGTAGGGCTTATATTTGGCAGTTCCTTATCAGCATATATTCTGAAGTGTTTTCTTATTTTGTTAATTTATTTAACCTTTAAATACTTGCCACAACTCCATAGCTGTGATGGCTAAAAGAGAAAAGCATTGCATGTTATGTCCTGCATATGGAAATGCCAAAGATGATGTCCCATAGAAATAGCACAGCAGGTAATATTTGTCATAAAAATCTGAGTGTCTAAGTTTGAGGCCAAAAAAGAACATGGTTTAAGGAGGGAAACCACTGACATGCATTGTCCTCTGACTTACACACCCACACTGTGGCACCCGAGTCTATACAAAATGAACCAACATTTGTAAAAGTGTAAACCCTGATTCAATAGAAAGAAATATGAAAGAATAGTTAGCATAGGCAGCTAGTCCATAATCAGCTCCTAAATCTTGTCATCTCATTACTGCTTTCCAAGATCAATAAGTTGGTTAGAACTCCCAAAGCTCTAGATGGACCTCAAGTAACAGCATGGTGACTACTCTTCAATAAATCTGCACACTTTCACCAGTGTACAGTCACCCATTTAGCATACTCTTTGCTGTCTCGCTTATGTTGCCCTTTAATTAGTGTGGGACAGAGACATCTCTGTAGAAATAGAACTATATTCTAATACAAGCATTCTGAAATGGAACAAGACAAGGAACAGGGGCTATAGATGTAGCCAGTATCCTCTCAACATACATACAAATAAGAGTCTAAGAGAACCCAGCAGAATTAGACCCTCAAGAAAAGGACCTTTTCCAATGAAAAGGGCACAACACAAGTCAATAGGGATAAAAAGGAATGTGCAATACCAGAGGAACATGTGAGGTTTTGCATATGCCTAATATGTAGGGCTACTGCCAGTGCAATTCAGTTCTTAATTAGAGAGTAATCATTTTAGGAACTTAAGTGAATATGAAGCTACACAGAAAATGCAAACAACAAAACAGTGTGAGGACCTGGGGTACAAGTGCCTTGAAATCTCCTTGCACACATTCCTGGAAAATCTGATGTTTTTGCCATGGTTTAGCATAATAATTGTTACACCATACAAGCCTACTAAAGACACGAAACTAAAGGGAGCTAGAAAATGTTTTCCTTGACAAATTTCAAAAGGAAGAAACATAGGAAATGAAAAGGCTCGGGCTCTGCCTGAAGATGTCATGTTGCCCTGACCAAAGTCTCATTTGTCAAGTACCAGGAATGATATGCAAAAAGGACTCAGGAGGTGGAACAATAAAGTCATGCTGAACCTCTCTCACACAATTACTTTTGTTATGTTCAAAGCAAATGTGTTTGCTGTCAGTGGAAAGAAAACAGGGGACCATTGAAGAGTGAAAAAAAAAAGATAAAATGTGTTCCTAGGAATTACAACATAAGCTGTATGCAAATAACCCTACCAGCTCTAAAGACCCCTCTTCTCTCCCTTGAGACTGCTGACACTTCAATATGAATCTCTAGAGTTTTCCCTGCTTCTTTAGAAGCTGGATCACAGTCTTACCTATTAATTTTTATATAAAGCAACCTACTATCTAGAGTAAAACATCACTACAATACTTAAAATATTTGCATCTAAAGTTAAAAATCGAAACATTGTTTTAAAATTAAATCAAAGTATATGAACAATTGTCTTTAGAAATCTAGCCTTCGGAATTGGGCATCAGAGATAGATTATGGTGTGTGTGGTACATGAACTGTAATCTATGAGTCACAAAATCCATGAGTCATAAAGATGCTCACATATGCAAATGTTGTAAAATACTCAAAGGATGATCTACTTGGCTCCTATCACTATTCTGCTCTGGCTACAGCTACAACTAATTGATTACAAGCAATTTTGCCCAGGGCCAAAAATACATCATTTTTAAAAGTTAGCAAACAACAATATAAATTAAAAAGTGACAATTTGATTACAGTAACATGTTCACATGATGGAATAGTTAAATGATTGGTAATCCTTCTAAATGCAATGTCCCCATGCAAAGAAGCAGAAGCAGAAGGCAGAGGGAACATTGATTTTTATGTGAAAATTTAGATTTGTGATTGTTTTAAGATTTTTAAAAGATTACTTTTAAAGATAAATAATAAAATAATTACTCCCTTGTTTGTAACCAGAAATGTTGCCACCAGTAAGAGAAACTGCCTGAGAAAACTACCTTGCTTGCTTACACTTCGTTAATCTATAACAAGTTGCTTGGTTACAAATGTACGTGAGTTTTGGGGAATAATTTGTTTTCTTTACCTCTACTATGTAACATTATTCCTTGTATTGTATTGGGGAATCTACTGTTTTATCCCCCAATCATTTACTAGAAGAAAGCTAAACATACTCACACTGTAATTTTATACTGTCTGAAAAGTTTTGCTGGGATATGTAAGCTATGGAAAAAAAGAATAAAGTGTGAGGGTTGGAACAGTGTCCCTTGCATCCATCAACTATGTGTATGTGTGTATGTATTTATGTATGGTACATATGTAAAGCTTGTCTGGATGTGTGTTGGAGCTTGCTCCATGCATCAATATATATGTATATGTATATGTGAAATGCAGAAGCTTACTTGCTGGAGCTTTGTTCTAACCATTTTCTATGTAAATTTGAATATGACTGTCTATATGCATGTATATATGTATGTATGTATACATGCACATATATATGGGTATGTATGAACTTATTTGACTCTGCCTTTTGTTTCATCGACTCAGTGTGTATGTGTGTGTGTGTGCATGTGCTTGTGTGTGTGTGTTTGTGTGTGTGTTTGTATGTGTGTGTGTGTGTGTGAATTTTCCTTCTTTCCTTCTCTTTCTTGCTGGCCCCAAAGAGTTAAAAGTGTTCATAGTTTTTTCTGCTACCTACAGGCAGTACCAGCCACCCCCAACCCCCAATTCAGCTTTATTCCCTAAGAGAAAAGTCTGCTGAATAACTAACTTCTCAAACTACAGGCTGCCATAGGTAACATCCTCTGTAAGCATTTAGATCCACCTCTGTCAGCCACTCACAACATAGACCTCTCATTGGCTGACTGTCACAGTTTACCTTCTGTTGTCAAAGTTGGTCTTTGGCAGCTAGGTTTGCAGTACCAGGCCCAAATTCCCTCCTATTGAGTATGTGCCAAGTCCAATTACACAACTGATAGCTGCCCTCAAGATAATAGTTCTACTTTTACACCACTGGGGATATCCTGCCAGGCAGATCACTGTTGTGACGCATAGTCCTTTAAACTGGGTAGGAATATCGATTGCTTTTCTCCCTTAGCAGTTGGCATAGCACATTCTGATACTATGTGTACTATGGCATAAGTATGGCTATGCCAAAGATCTCAATGACTCAGACCCATGGTAATGACAAGGCCTTCCCCAGGTCAGGCTCAGGAGAATGAAATGCCCTCTTCTGGTGAGAGTATGAATATTGACAGTGTGTGTAGAAAGTATCCAACCTAGCTTTCTCTTCTTTGATGACTGCATACAGAGACTGTTTCCCTACTCTGTAGGCCCACAGAGACCTACCTGCCAAGAATTGGTAACTGACTCCTCACTGAGTTGTGTATAATAAACCTGTTTCTTTGTCCTGATGTGTGTAATTAATACACTGAGATCCTGAGCTTCTGGTGAGTCTTATCAAAGTACATGCCCAGTCTAATCACAGCTTTCCTATATGTGTCTCTGGCTACAGCAAATAATAAATGCAAAAGGTATTAAATAATTTTTAAAATAGCTATGCAACTTGTATTAATAAAAGTAATATTATCATAGGATATTATTATTATTATTATTATTTTTTTGGTTTTTCAAGACAGGGTTTCTCTGTAGAGCCCTGGTTGTCCTGGAACTCACTTTGTAGACCAGGCTGGCCTTGAACTCAGAAATCTGCCTGCCTCTGCCTCCCGAGTGCTGGGATTAAAGGCGTGCACCACCACTGCCCGGCTGATAATATTCTATAATAAGCCCAGGATGGTGTTATGTGAAAGTATACTTGAGATGATTATAAATAAAAGTTATAAATTTCACTATAACTAGAAAGTAATTTTAAGACATACTTTCTATATAGGGAAAGGAAGAAATCATATAAAATAGTGAATTAAAGTCAAAGCAGTTCAGAGTGTTTTCACTAAACCTATGAAAACATAATTTTTAGGTTCAGATAATTCAAATATACCAATTAAAGAACAGATATTAACTTTAAGAAACCAATACCTGACTAATTTCATTGACAGGAAACTCATTCTAGAAGTACAAACCTCATAGTAGGTGGTAAGGAAAGATACCTTGTATAAATACTAATAAAAAGAAAGTTGAACAGCTCCATTAATTTCAGGTAAATCAGAATTCAGAATAAGAAAATTAAAATGTATAGTGGAAATAGTTCTTTAATGAGAAATACAGTTGTTGCTATGCACCCAAAAAATCATGAAAATATATGTGTCAAAATGATAGATGTCAAATGGTGTTCATTATGACTTATTCTAAAGTCATGTAGATTCTATATGTGTGCTTATATGTAGGACTTATAAGTCTTCTGTTCTACAGTTACAGCTATTTCTCACATACACATGCAACATATATAAACCAATAGAAACCAAATTCTGGCTAAAAATACATCTTAATAAATATATTTAAAAGTCATTCATCATCTTTTCTCATAGAAGAATTATGTTAAATAGTAAAGCCATGACAGAAAAAAAATGGGATATATTATATATTTGAAAGTTAAAAGCCAAACTATCTCCAACAGTGTAAATTGGTACTTCTATCTTGGAGAAACCCGTAGCTGACTAATTAGACTTTTGATCTTCTCAATAGGAAGGAATTCATGCCTGATACTATAAACCTAGCCAACTACCCATGGCTGGAGAGGTGATAGACTCAAAGGGAGAACCTATTACTGCCATCTGCTTAAATTCATATAACTTCTGTGTTTTAAATACTATTCTGTATACCCACAGATAAGTGTATTATTTTCTGTCTTATAAAACAAAAATTTTTGTTTTTGTTTTGTTTACAAGAGATGGAGACTATTACAGATCTCTGAAACTCGTCACAACGTTAATGACCAGAATAAGAGACTGTGAGTGACAAATCCCAACTGATACATTGTCATCAAAAACCCTACACCTAAGGCTCAGGAAAAAAAATCACACAACATAAAGAGGAAAGATTGTGAGAGTCAGACACTCTGAATTCCTGGGACTAAACAATGTCTCTTAAGCATAAGATGGGATGTACACTCATAAGATCTCTACAATGTGGTTGTCAGAATACAACTAGCATAATGGTAATACCAGTTGACACGGCAACATAGACAGGGGGAAATCCATATGATCCTAACCCTAGAGGAATACATATGTCTATTGTCTATTGAGAGAAAAGTTAGTTCTCTCCAGTGACAGGCCTAGAAAATATTTTTTAAAATAATATTATTAAGTAACATGTGGTGGACTTGGTGACCAAACATTATGATAATGGAGAAGGTATGAGTGGATCATGAACAAATTCTCCCTTTAGACTTGAATAGGTAGAATAATTTACTACATACACTCAAAGATGTCAATGGGATGAGTAATATCACAAGAACTTCCTGAAGTATAGGGCAATAGTCTATTGTTTTCTCAATTTAAGGGATGCAGTGTCATGGGTTGAGTGTGACTTGAGAAAAATTAAAATTATTTTATGTAGAGTATCACAGTGCAACAGTTCAAATAACACAAATTTAATGTTGTTCTTGGAGAATATTTAACACATTGAATAAACATATTAGAAAGAAAAATCTAACACCAATGACCTATAACTTTTTGTCACGAAGCAAGGTAAGAAGGAGGAAACTAAGTCTAAAGAAGCACAAATAAATCTAGAAAAATCAATAAAACCAATAGCAGCATCTTAAATTCATCAATGAATTTGATATGCTAGCCAACAAAGAAGATACAAGTTAGATGGAAGACAGTTCATACATAATAACCTTGGTTGCATTAAAGGATAGCAATTACAATGTATATCAACAAATTAAAGCACTATGCTAAAATGCACCAGTTCCCTTAAAAATAAAATCTACTAATATGTAAGTCACCTGAATGAGCAAATATTACTGAATTCCAAAGTTCCCCATGGTAGCACCTGACCTGGACTGATATGCAAACAAGGGAACACTATATCCTAGCCAAGTAGGATACTACAAATTGTACTTGACAAGCTGATATTCTCCTTTCAAGGAGGAAGAATATTTTTTCACATTTGAGAAATCCTAGCTCTGAAGGCAGAAGAGGGAGAGTAAAAGGGGGAATAAACAGATATAAGGAAACCCTGTCAAATCATGCCCATAACATTTAGGTTTCCAAGGTTAGCATCATCAATGGTGAATTGTGTATGACACAGTCATGGAAATGGTGTTGAATTTTACCTCCTGAATCCACAATGGTTAGTGTTGCAGTCAGGCTACAATATGTATGAGTCAGCTGTCTCAAATATGAGAGTTCTTAGGATTGAACTCAGTGTGTCAGAGGGCTGGAGGAAGCACTCATTGAGCATCTGATAGAGGGCCCAAGTTCAGTTCCCAGAACCCATATTAGCTCACAAGCTCTTTAGTTCTATCTCAAGGCGATACAATTGCCTCTTTTTGCTTCTTCAGGCAACTGAATAAAGTTTGCATTCACACACACGCACATGCACATTCACATTTCATAAAAGAAAAGCAATTAAAATTCTCTTTGACTCCTTAACACTAGTAGATACAAACACAATGCACATGGATTCATTTATAGTTAAACTGCATTTAAATGCAATGAAGAGTTGAAGGAACATTTCAAGCATGGCCTGGGAAAAAAAATGAAACATGACCCCCCTAGGCAAGTGCCAGATGATCAATGGTGACTTTTCATCAGGCATAGTTTAAAAAACAGACAAGTAATGTCATTTTCTAAATTATGAAACAGACAAGTTACATGACTATATCCCAGATAAGCACAAATCTGAAAAGTAAGAGCAAATTAAATACATTTACAGAGAGGCAAAAGGAGAGACTGCATTTCTCTTCTTGGTTGGTTCTTTGTGTTAAAGGATAACACCAGACGCTTCCTTGTAATTTTCTTGAAAAATGAAAATCAGCAAAAATATGAAATGGGTGTTTAATTTTTCTCTGGTTTACTTTAAAACATAGATTCATTGAAAATAACAAATGCATTATTGATTTTTACATTTTATAGATCAAGCATTTGGCTTTGCCATGACTACTGTACAAAACACAGACGTTGTTTCAGTAAAATATTTTACCATTAATTCCAAGTAGAAGATTGTTGCTTAAACAAATGTAGTTTAAATCCTAAAATGGGTGTTAAAATAAAAGAAAGTTGTATTCCTGGTTGGAATATAGCCAGGATTTACTTATGATTTGATTCAAAATAAGTCTAGATTTTCATAAGCTAGGCCTAAAATTTCCCTATCCAATCACTTATCAGTAATATGACTTTTGTCAAATAAGTTAACCTTCTTTGAAAGCAATTTTATCATGTATATATATAAAAAAAATAATCCCATGGTTGTTTATATAAGGTCAGAAGTCAAAATAAGTTAATACAGTCTCTACAATTCAATAAAAAGATAAGTGTCATCTCCAACTTTCTTCTCTTTCCCACAAATAAGCATATCATTTCAATATAAATAGTGGCAACTCACACAAATCTTCTGTGAGTATATGAAAATATTAGAAAAATAATGATACAGAAAGAAGTACTCGGGGCTACAGATAGTTTGTAGACTGATAGATGAAAGAGCATAAGATATTTTGTGAGCATGTCATTTAAATGGGTTTCAAGGCCTATAAACACTCTAAAGAAGTGAAAGGATTCTCTTACAGAATATGTCATGTGCAGAGGAACTACGGAAAGAAGTAAGAGATGTAAGATATAGACTCATGGGCTGTGGGTAAATGAGAAGGCAGGGACTCACACCTTTATCTCCACCCCAAAGCAGGTAACCAGAAAGAAGTACCAGCTTTTTTTATCTTCCAGTCTTATTATTAAATGATCAACCCTGAAACTTCCAAGTGTAGCCTCATTTACTAGTTCTATTAAACATTAAATCCTGCTTTTCAGTGATTGGTGTGAAAAGAATGGACCTATAACAACAATGCTGGTTGTATTCTTTTTATTTGTTTGTGAGTTTTGTTTTTGTTTTTGTTTTTGTTTTTGTTTTTTTGAGACAGGGTTTCTTTGTGTAGCTCTGGCTGTCCTGGAACTCACTCTGTAGACCAGACTGGACTGGAACTCAGAAATCTACCTGTTTCTGCCTCCCAGGTGCTGGCATTAAAGGCATGCACCACCTCTGCCCGGCTGGTTGTATTTTTTTTTTTACGTATTTTCTTATTTTACATTTCAAATGCTATCCCAAAATTTCCCCATACCCTCTCCCTCCACTCTGCTACCCACCCATCCCCACTTCTTGGCCCTGGCGTTACCCTGTACTGAGGCATATAAAGTTTGCAAGACCAAGGAGTCTCTCTTCACAATGATGGCCAACTAGGCCATCTTCTGATACATATGCAGCTAGAGAGCTCTGGGGGTACTGGTTAGTTCATATTGTTGTTCCACCAATAGGGTTGCAGACCCCTTTCGCTCCTTGGGTACTTTCTCTAGCTCCTCCATTGGAGGCCCTGTGTTCCATCCAATAGCTGACTGTGAGCATCCACTTCTGTGTTTGCCAGGCCCCGTCATAGCCTCACAAGAGACAGCTATATCAGGGTCCTTTCATCAGAATCTTGCTGGGGTATGCAATGATGTCTGTGTTTGGAGGCTGATTATGGGATGGATCCCCAGATTCAGCAGTCTCTAAATGGTCCATTCTTTCGTCTCAGCTCCAAATTTTGTCTCTGTAATTCCTTCCATGGGTATTTGGGCTGGTTGTATTCCTAATGTACTTGAATTACAGTATGTCTACAAATTTGTAATCAAAATTATGAGGAGGAGAAAAACAAACACTAATCAAGTACTGAGGAAAATCATGGAAATTTAAAGAGAGGCATTCATATATGTGAGCACTTTGTATTATCACTTGAATATTAGAAGTTAAATCCACTTATGATTTTTTTAATGCACAGTCACACATCAACTTTCCATGACAGTGTGGAAAATGTTGATTTTAATATAATATACAATATTTAGCCCATAATATTTTATTTATCATTTCAGTTTGCTATCATGTTCAATAAATCAGAGGTAAATAGTGGGGGTGTGTCAAAGTCAATTATTTGGACCTCTTTCCCTATATGTGTGACACATGCTCTTTCCTGAGAATTCTCTTAACTTTAAAAAGCTTACTAAGCCAAATTCTAACAGTCAGTAATGTATATGCTATGCTGCCTTGAGAGAATTATGTTTCTGGTAACACCACCAAAAAGATTGTCCTTTCTCTACCAAGTAATATGACATCCTAAGAGATAAATTATATCTGTTAATAGGAACAAAATAACAGAAGAGATGGGAGGAAATAAAGAGTGAAAATGCTTAGGAGAGAAATAGAGTATAGTCAGGGTGGGGAGGGGAGAGAGGAATAAAAATGGGAAAATGAAGGATTCAGTTTTCCCTTGATCCATCTTATCTCCAGCTCCTCATCTAAGGAAACTGATGACAAAGCTTGGCTTTCCTATTCATAGTGTCACCCAAAGGACTGAGCAAAACCAATGATTGTCCCTCACAACAGTCCCCCTGTCTATCCCATCTGCCCCCTTCCCCATTACCCCTTTCTCCTGGTCTTGTTCTCAACCCATTTTCACACCAGCTTGAGAAAAATCCCATGTGAGAAAAAAAAAAACTACACCCCCATAAATCTTCAATAGCTGAGTGATGAATAAGTCACATTATCTGTCACAAATGGACAGCAGAGATGGATTGTGAATGGGATTCTAAAAGAAGAAAAACAATGTCAAAAAAAAGGAAATCATGGGAAATGTGAAAATTAAATTAATTAGAAGTTGGATTTTTTTACATAAACTTTTCTTACCTTTCATATGTCCCAACAATCTTGCTCCCTTGGCAGCAACACTTAGTCCCACTTCTATGAATATGAATAGAGAATATTCATAACAACATAAAAAGGGTTTGTTTTGTGAATGTGTGCATGCCCCTCTTTGTTGTGTGTATGTGCATGTGTGTGTACAAGTACACATACTTATGTGTGTGCTCATATAAACAAAAGCCAGAAGTCAACTTCCTGTGTCATTTCTTACGTCATTTTTGCCTAGTTTCAAGACTGGGTTTCTCATTAACTCACCAATTCGCCTAGACTAGCTACCTTGCTAGATATGGAGTTCCATGGGATGCCACTTCTGAGCACACAACACACTCAATTTTTCATTGGTTCTGGGTATTAAAAGTTGGGTCCACATGCACGATACACACTGCTGAGTAGCCATCTATCTATCCCAAGAAATTGAAACTTAAATTGTAACATTTTAGGATGAGTTACAGAATCCAAGCCAGACTAAGAGAGAGATGTCTCATCATTTCTCCACAGAATCTTTCTAACTGATAGAGATTAAATTATAGAATTAACTGAGTAAGTTTAACATAAAGCAGTGGTTGCTGATAGGTACATAAGAGGATATTTTTCTCCTACTTGGAATGTTTGAGTCTTCATATACACTGAAATTGTCTTGTAATAGGCAGTTTGGTAGGAGTAAGTCTGTATCTACTTCTTCATTTGATGAGGGGTATCAGAGACAGGTAATTTACCTAACACCAGTTGAGATTCAGAAATCTGTGCATTCTTCTTTAGAGCAGGAGGGAAATTAAAAGCTCAGTCCATCAAGGGAGTGATTTCTATGAGAGATAAATCAACCAAAAGAATGACAGTATCTTAAACAAATGCCTCTGCATTCTAATTAAAATGTTTGATTTTTAATTTCTCCCTTTGAGATATTAATGTGCTCTTCCTTGAATCATGACATTTCAGCAAAGATACTGCAGACCTTCTTCAGAGTTCTTCAGGAGAGTTTCCCTTTTCACAGGGAGAAGAACTCCAGAGAAAGACTTTATGTACCATCTACCTACTGCTCCCCAAATTGTCTTTAAAATAACCAACATGTAAAGTGATCAATATATTGTTTTGTTTGTTTTTAGATTGCAGATTAATTATATTTCTCTATGCCCCTGTGTTTTAGAGATCCACAGCTGTACCTTAATTATATGATATTTTGAGTTAATTTCAGGTCAATTTTGTATTTGAAATACAATGAACAGTTCTAGCCATGTATTAACTTATATGTGTTCAATTACAGATATTTTTCTCATGAAGAATGACATTTCAGTGAGAATATACAAACTCCCTAGCATTATTTTCTCTCTTCCTCTTTGAAAATTAACAGAACAATCTCCACCATGTCTCTCAGTGATTTTCATTTACCAACTATATTTGTTGCTATGACCAATCCTTGCAATCTGTAATTCAAGATCCAGCTCTTCAGTTTGATAATGAAATGGCTATATACCTTGACTTTGTGTGTCTAGACAAACATTTAAAATCTATTTCTTGTTAAATTTTATCATGATTTTAGTAATACAGGCATTTGTTGTAAGTCATAAGAAGTACATTCATAAGAAAATACGTGCCTTCCAAGTCAGTTGAATGAAACCACTTTAATTAGTTTTGAATCTTTCCAGTTAGAAAAATACATGCAGTGTGCTCATTTTCTTTCACTGGGTGGCTCTGTCTTCAGCATCTACTAACTGCTCCCTAGCAGTAAAAACAAGTTTCTCAGCATGAGAAGCAAACAGAAAAGTGGAAAGAGTCATTTTCATTTCAATGTTCACCTCCTATTAGAGAAAGAGACATTAAAAATTATCTGTGGTCTTCTGGTTTCCCTCTGTACCTAGAGCTGATCCAATGCCACAACACCCAGAGCTGATCCTGTGCCACAGTGCTCTTTACCCAAATATTGCAGAGAGAGAGAAATGATATCCCAGGAGTGCTGACACACTTGTGAGCACAGGTAAGACCATCTCTTCTGCTCTGATAGACACACCTGGAGGCCTCAGGCCTCAGGAACCTAGGAGCAGCCTGGGAAAGATTACTTTTAGTTTCTGTCTACACCTGGAGCTGTCCCTGTGTCACAGCTCTCCATTTCCAAATACTGCCAGGAAAGAAATGGCATCCCTAGTATACTGACACACCTGTGAGCACAAGTAAGACCACCACTTCTGCTCAAATTCATGGCCTAAGAGGGAGCTGCCTAGATCCATCAGGACATAAGAAAGGAGTAGCCAGGTACAGCATCCTTCTGATTTCCATCTGCACCCCTTAGCTGACCCTGTACCACAGCTCTCCATACCCAGGAGTACTGACACACAGGCTTGCAGGAGGGACAAGTCATAGTCAGAGACAGCAAAACCAGCTAGCATGAGAGATAACCAGCTGGCAAAAGGCAAGGGGGAGAACATAAGCAACAGAAACCAAGGCTGCTTGGCATAATCAGAACCCGTTCTCCCATCACAGCAAGACCTGGATACACCAACACACCAGAAAAACAAGACTCTGATTTAAAATCACATCTCATGGTGATGAAGAAGAACATAAATAGCTCCCTTAAAGAAATACAGAAAATACATGTAAACAGGTAGAATCCCTTAAAGAGGAAACACATAAATCCTTCTAAAGAATTACAGGAAAACACAACCAAACAGGTGAAGGAATTGAACAAAACAATCTGGGATCTAAAAATGGAAATAGAAACAATGAAGAAATCACAAAGGGAGAAAATCCTGGAGAGAGAAATCCTAGGAAAGAAATCAGTGTCATAGATGCAAGCATCACCGACAGAATACAATAGATAGAAGAGAGAAGCTCAGGTATAGAATATACCATAGAAAACATTGATAAAGCAGTCAAAGAAAATGCAAAAATGCAAAAAGCTCCTAACACAAAATATACAGAAAATCCAGGACACAATGAGAAGACCAAACCTAAGGAGAGCAAAAATTTCCAACTTAAAGGGCCAGAAATATCTTCAACAAAAAAGGAACATCAATATGAACTAATCAGTACCCTCAGAGCTCCTTGGAACTATACCACCAATCAAAGAAAACACATGGTGGAACTTGTGGCTCTAGCTATATTTGTAGCAGAGAATGACCTAGTTGGTCATCAGTGGGAGGAGAGGCCCTTGGTCTTGCGAAGGTTCTATGCCCCAATATAGGGGAATGCCAAGACCAGGAATGGGAGTGGGTGGGTTGGGGAGCAGGGGGAGAGGGAGGGGATAGGGGGTTTCAGAGGGGAACTTAGGAAAGGGGGATAACATTTGAAATGTAATAAAGAAAATATCTAATAAAAAATGAAAACAAAAAACAAACAAACAAAACCCAAAGTTATAGAAGAAATCTTCCCTAACCTAAAGAAAGAGATGTGCATAAACATACAAGAAGCCTACAGAAAAAACACCCAATGCATAAAACAGTAGGGAGAAATGTCAAGTAACATATAAAGGCAGACCTATCAGAACTACATCAGACTTTTCAACAGAGACTATGAAGGTTAGAAGATCCTGGGCAGATATCATACAGACTCTAAGAGAACACAAATGCCAGCCCAGGCTACTATAACCAGCAAAATTCTCTTGTTTTGTTTTGTTTTGTTTTGTTTTGTTTTGTTTTGTTTTGTTTTGTTTTGTTTTGTTTTGTTTTGTTTTTGGAGACAGGGTTTCTCTGTGTAGCTCTGGCTGTCCTGGAACTTGCTCTGTAGACCAGGCTGGCCTCGAATTCAGAAATCTGCCTGCCTCTGCCTCCCAAGTGCTGGGATTAAAGGTGTGTGCCACCACGCCCAGCTTCAAAATTCTCAATTACCTTAGATGTAGAAACTAAGATATCCCATGACAAAACCAAATTTACAGAATATCTTTCCACAAATCCAGCCCTACTGAGGATAATTGATGAAAAACACCAACACAAGGAGAGAAACTACACCCTAGATAAAGCAAGAAAGTAAACTTCCTTCAACAAACACAAAAGAAGATAGCCACAAAAATATAATTATACCTCTAGCAACAAAAATAACAGGAAGCAATGATCACTATTCCTTAATATCTCTTAAAATTAGTGCACTCAATTCCCAATAAAAAGACATAGACTAACAGACTGGATACTTAACAGGACTCAGAATTTTGCTCCATACAAGAAGCACACCTCAATGACAAAGACAGACACTACCTCAGAATAAAGGTCTGGAAAAAAATTTTCCAAGCAAATGATCCCAAGAATCAAGCTGAAGTAGCCATTCTAATATCGGATCAAATTGACATTCAAATAAAAGTTATCAGAAAGGATAAGGAAGGAAACTTTGTGCTCATAAAAGGAAAAATCTACCAAGAAGAATTCTTAATTCTGGACATTTATACTGCAAATGCAAGGGAACTCAATTTCATAAAAGAAACTTTATGAAACAATATGTGCTCAAAGCACACATTGCACTTCAAACAATAAGAGTGGGAGGCTTCAACACCCCACTCTCAGCAATGGACAGATCATGGAAACAAACTCAACAGAGACACAGTGAAACAAACAAAAGTTATGGACCAAATGAATTTAACAGATATCTATAGAACATTTCATCCAAAAAAAAAAAAAAAAGAATACACTGTCTTCTCAGCACCAAATGGTGCCTTCTTCAAAACTGACCATATAATCAGTCACAAAACAAGCCTCAAGATACAAGAAGATTGAAATAATCCCATGCATTCTCTCAGATCACCACAAACTAAGGCTGGTCTTCAATAACAACAACAACAACAAAACAAACAAACAAACAAACCAGAAAGTCCACATACATATGGAAGCTAAACAACGCCCTACTCAATGATAACTGGGTCAAGGAAAAAATAAAGAAACAAATTAATTAAAGACTTTTTAAAATTTAATGAAAATGGAGACTCAACATACTCAAACTTATGGGACACAATGAAAGCAGTGCTAATAGGAAAACTCAGAGTTTTGAGTTCCTCAAAACAGAAACTGGAGACAACATATATAGCAGCTTAACAGCACACCTGAAAGCTCTAGAACAAAAAGAAGCAAATACACACAAGAGAAGTTTACAGAAGGAAATAATCAAACTCAGGGCTGAAATCAAGTAGAAACAAAAAGAATCAACAAAACTGGGAGCTGGTTCTTTGAAAAAACCAACAAAATAGATAAACCCTTATCCAGACTAACCTGAGGGCACAGGCATAGTATTTAAATTAACAAAATCAGAAATGAAAAGGGAGATATAACAACAGAAACTGAGGAAATTCAAAAGTTATCAGGTAATACTATGAAAGCCTATACTCACCAAAAATGGAAAATCTGAATGAAATGGACAATTTTCTAGACAGATACCAAATATCAAAGTTTAATCAGGATTGGATAAATGATCTAAACAGTCACATAACCCCTTACAAAATAGAAGGAATAGAAGGAGTCATTGATAGTCTCCCATTCAAAAAAAAAAAAAGACAGGACCAGATAGGTTTAGTGGTGGGGTCTATCAGACCCTCAAAGAAAACCTAATACCAATACTCTTCAAACTATTCCACAAAATAGAAACAGAAGTAACAATGCCCATTTCATTCTATAAAGCCACAATTACTTTGATACCTAAACTACACAAAGACCCAACAAAGAAAGAGAACTTCAGACCAATTTCCCTTATGAATATTGATGAAAAAATACTCAACAAAATTCTCACAAACTGAATCCAAGAATACATCAAAATGATCATCCATCATGATCAAGAAGGATTCATCCCAGGGATGCAGGGATGGTTCAATATATGGACATCCATCAACATAGTCTACTACATAAACAAACTCAAAGAAAAAAAGCACATGATCATTTCATTAGATGCTGATTCAAGGCCTATTCCTAAACATAGTAAAAGCAATATGCAGCAAACCAGTAACCCACATCAAACTAAATGGAGAAATTCCACTAAAATAAGGGACTAGACAAGGCTGACCACTCTCTCCCTACCTAATCATTATAGTACTTGAAGTTCTAGCTAGAGGAATTAGACAAAAAAGGATGTCAAAGGGATACAAATTGGTATAAGTATCAGTATTTGCAGATGATATGATAGTATACTTAAGTGACCTCAAAAATTCCACCAGAGATGATCTAAACCTGATAAAAAACATGAGCAAAGTGGCTGTATATAAGATTAAATCAAATAAATCAGTAGCCTTCCTATACTCAAAGGATAAACTGGATGAGAAAGAAATTGGGAAAGCAACACTCTTCACAAACAATATGAAATGTATTGGTTTGACTCTAACCAAAAAAGTGAAATATCTGTGTGACAAGAATCTCAAGTCTCTGAAGATAGAAATCCAAGAAGACCACTGAAGATAGAAAGATGTCCCATGCTCATGGAATGGCAGGATTAATATAGTAAAAATAGCTATCTTGCCGAAAGCAATCTACAGATTCAAGCCAATCCCCATCAAAATTACAACTGAATTCTTCATAGAGTTAGAAAGACCAAAATTGCAAATTCATTTGGAATAACAAAAAAACTCAGGATAGCAAAAAATTATTCCCAACAATAAAAGAACTTCTGGGGGGGAATCACCATCCCTGACCTCAAGTTGTACTACAGAGAAATACTGATAAAAAGCTGTATGATATTGGTATAGTGACAGGCATGTAGATCAATGAAATAGAATTGAAGACTCAGAATGAACTCACACACCTATGGTTACTTGGTCTTTGACAAAGGAGCTAAAATCATCCAGCATTTCCAAAAGATGGTGCTGGTTCAACTGGAGGTCAGCATCTACAAGAGTGTAAATTAATCCATTCTTATTTCTTTCTACAAAGCTCACGTAGTCCAAGTGGATCAAGGACCTCCACATAAAACCAGATACATTGAATCTAATAGAAGAGAAAGTGGGGAAGAGCCTTGAACATATGGGCACAGGAGGGAATATCCTGAACAGAAAACCAATGGCTTATGCTCTAAGATCAAGAATTGACAAATGGGACCTCATAAAATTGCAAAGCTTCTATAAAGTAAAGGACACAGATAATATGACAAATGGTAACCAACAGCCTGGGGGGAAAAATCTTTACCAACCCTAAACCCAATAGAGGGCTAGTATACAATATATACAAAAAACTCAAAAAGATAGACCCCAGAGAACCAAATAACCCTATTAAAAATAGGGAACAGAGCTAAACATAGAATTCTCAACTGAGGAAACTTGAATGGTTGAGAAGGACCTAAAAAAAAAAAAAATGTTCAGCATCCTTAGTCATCAGGGAAATGCAAATCAAAACAACCCTGAAATTCCACTTCATACCTCACACAAAATGGCTAAGATCAAAACCTCAAGTGACAGCAGATGCTGGCAAGTATGTGGAGAAAGAAGAACACTCCTCCATTGTTGGTGGGATTGCAAGCTTATACAACCACTCTGGAAATCAGTCTGGTGGTTCCTCAGAAAATTGGACATAGTACTACCAGAAGATCCAGCAATTCCTCTCTTGGGCATATACCCAAAAGATGCTCCAACATGTTATAAGGACACATGCTCCTCTATGCTCATAGCAGTCTTATTTATAATACCCAGAATCTGGAAACAACCCAGTTGTCCCTCAACAGAGGAATGGATACAGAAAATGTGATATATTTACACAATGGAATACTACTCAGCTATTAAAAACAATGACTTCATGAAATTCACAGGCAAATGGAGGAATTTGGAACTATCATCCTGAGAATGTTAACCCAGTCACAAAAGAACACACGTGGTATGCACTCACTGATAAGTGGATATTAGGCCAGAAGCTCAAAATACTGAGGATACAGTTCACAGACCATATAAAGCTCAAGAGGGAAGACCAGAGTGTGGATGTTTCAGTGCTTCTTAGAAGTGGGACCAAAATACTCACCGGAGGAAATATGGAGACAAACTGTAAAGCAGAGACTGAAGGAAAGGCCATACAGAGATTGCCCCACCTGTGTATGCATTCCATATACATTTGCCAAGCCAGGACACTATTGCGGATGCCAGGGAGTCCTTACTAAAGTACAGCTGATATGACTGTCTCCTGAGAGGCTCTGCCAGAGCCTGACAAATACAAAGATGGATATTCACAGCCAACCATTGGACTTAGTAAGGAGTATCCGATGGAGGAGTTGGAAAAGGTACAGAAGGAGCTGAGGGGGTTTGCAGCCCCATGAGGGGAGCATCAGTGTTAACTGACAAGACCTCCTGGAGCTCCTGGTGTCTGCACCACCAACCAAAGAGGGACCCATGGCTCTGGCCACATATGTAGCAGATGATGGCCTTGTTGGACATCAGTGGGAAGAGAGGCCCTTGGGCCTGTGAAGGCTCAATGCTTCTGTGAAAGCCACGGAGGGGAAAGCAGGAGTGGGCGGATAGGTGGGGATATAGTGGCAAGGGGAGGGGGCAAGGGATAGGAGTGTTTCCGGAGGGGAGACCTGAAAAGTGTATAGCATTTGAAATGGAAATAAAGAAAATATCCAATAAAGGAAAATTAAAAATAAATTGTCTGTGCTTTTAAAATACAAGCTTAAAAAGAATGATAAATTAAATAATAGAATATGTAATAAACATGACTGACTTGGGTCTGAGCCCTGAAGAGTGAGTGGGCTGAGAGAGGACCAGGCAATATATCCCAGGACATTTGAGAGAGAGGCAAAACTCACTCAGAAGAAGATGGCAAGTTCTGTGATTCAAAGGGTCTGGGTGTTTGGAGACTGGAAAGGAAGCTAAAAGACTGAAAAGTCGACAAAGCAACATATTTTGATGTGTTTGATGTAACATGTTTGTGTGTACATCTACTTATCTATTAAAGAGCTGAGATACAAGTTAATAATGCGAGCCAGATGTGATTATGTATGTCTTCTATCCCAGCAGTTGGAACCATGAGGCAGGAGGATTGCTGTGATTTTAAGGCCAGTCTAAGACATCCAGGGCTACAAGGAGAGCAGTAAGTAAATATTTAAAACTTTACCCAATTATAATTATGGAAGCCAAGTTTTTTTAACATATTTACAATTGCCTTCATCTTTGTGTATTTATTGCAAATATCTCTATACAGTCAACCCCATTGACCAGTCATCTGTGGGACATGATAATGATAAAACAAGGACAATAAAAATGAAACTCTATGTGATATAAATATTCGCATATCATTTACATTGTAGAAGGCATTTTAAGCAAAATAGAGGTGACAGCACATGGGGAAATGTGTGAAGATTGCACACCAATATTGTCCCATTATATAGGAGAGATTTGAATCTTTGTTAGTTTGTGATTCTATTCCTAGTCCTGGATACTAAATTAACACAATTAAGTTAGATTTTAAAATGTCTTCTTGATTGCCTTTTGACAACATACTGGAAGGAAAAAAAAATGTATGAATTCAATGTCTTAGTCTTACCATTGCTAGGATGAAGCACCATGACAAAAAAATAGTTGAGTAGGAAAAGGTTTATTGGGCTTACATTTCCAGATCATATCCCATCATCAATGGAAGCTAAGACAGGAACTCAAGCAGAGCTGGAACCTAGAGGCCATGTGCTGTTTGCTAGCTTGTTCCCAATGCTTTTCTTAGCCTGCTTTGTCATAAAACCCAGGACCACCAGCCCAGGGATAGACATAACTGCAATGAGCTGAACTCTCACCCACCAAGCACTAAGTAAGAAAATTCCCTGTAGACTTGCTTACAGCTTGATCGAACTGAGACATTTTCTCAATCAAGGTGCCCTCCTCTTCTAGTGACTCTAGCTTGTGTTGAGTTGACATAAAACTTTCCAGACCAAAGAGCAAGTGTAAAAGAGAAATCAGAGCCAAATAGAAAATGGTTTTCTGCCAGCTGGAAAAGGGAACAGGAAGCTAGTTGCCATGCATCATCCCATTACATGGTTAATGCATATATTTTCTTTAGCTGTATTTGTCTTCTATCATTTATACTGTAAGAAAAAATACAATTAATCCAAATTATTCTTAGATAAAATAAATAAATTAGAAGAAAATAAATTAGTGAAACAAAAATAGAGTTTTACACACTAGATCAATTGATACAGGTCTCAAGAAGACAAAGTCATTCAAGAATTTATGATAGAAGTAAGATATAATATTGACAAGATACAAAGGGAAAAAAGTAAAATCATACTCCCATACTTGAATAAAAAAGATCAAAACACTTACAAACATAAAATTTCTTGTAACTAAGTAACCTTCAATTAGACTGGCAATTTAACAGAGCAAATAAAAGGTACACTTCAAGTTATTATCTTAATATGATTAGCTAGAAAATCAAATTATTCCGATATCTGCATAACAAAATTTATTGTCTATAATTAACTAACCTTTTAAAAATTTGCTTTCAATTTCCACCTGTCAACATATCTTGAAAATGTCAAGTTTGCAAATGTGAACACATAATCAGCTACACGAATGTGTATGCTCTGGTAAGCATTAGATGGATCAAATGACCAAGTCCTAAGTTAATTAAAGAACTGTCATCTCATCATGGTTAGACTAAAGACATACAGACAAATTTTATATATCATTGCTCACTGATAACAAAATCACAAGGTATCATTCTGAATACACTAACCAGCTAAAGCCACCTAGTCAATTCCTGATGTTTATTTAGATTTCATTTGCATTCTGCAGTCCTGTAATTCATACAGTAAAAACTAAATTTGGAAAACTACTTGCTTTCAATATTCCACTATAAATCAATACCAGCGTACATATATTTGCTGCTATAACCCTGTAGGAGTTCAGAGCTTTGGTTTTATTTTCTTAAAATTAATTTTATTTTTAATTCACTTTTTACACTCCCTATGAATTTAAACAGACAATTTCAGGAAATAGGAGGTTGGGAGGACCTCCCAGAATGCACCAGAGACCTGGAAGGTGAGAGAATCCCAAGACTCACAGGGAGGCACCTTTGATGAAATGCCTGACAGTAGGGAGAGAGAACTTATAAAGCCCACCTCCAGCAGGGAGACAGGACACCAAGTGAAGGATGGGGTTGTCATTCCACAGTCACAAGTCTGACCCATAATTGTTTCTGTCTAAAAGAATTACAGGGATGGAAATGGAGAGAAACCTGAGGAAAAGAAGGTCCAGTGACAGGCCCAATGTGGGATCCAGATCAAGGGGAGGTCCCAAGGCCTGACACTATTACTGAGGCTATGGAACACTCACAAAAAGGGATCTATCATGACTGCCCTCTGAAAGACCCAACAAACAGCTGAAAGAGTCAGATGCAGATATTTGCACCCAACCAATGGACAGATGTAGCTGACTCCTGTTGTTGAACTAGGGAAGGCTGAAAGAAGCTGAGGAGAAGGGCAACCCTGTTGGAGGGCCAGCAGTCTAAATTAATCTGGACCCCCGAGATCTCTCAAACACTGCATCACCAAACAGACAGCATACACCATCTGATATGAGGCCCCCAACATACATACAGCAGAGGACTTCCAGGTCTGTGTTTAGTCAGAGATGATGCACCTAAAGCTCAAGAGACTGGAGGCCCCAGGGAGTTTAGTGGTCAGATGCGGTGGAGAGCAGGGACATCCACATGGAGACAGGGTAGGGGGAAGGAGGTGTGGGATGAGGAGTAGTCAGATGGGGAGGGGAATATGCAGTACAGAGCTTTGTTTTTATTAATATTCAATATTACTAGATATTTAAAACTTTGAGGGGTTTTTAAGGATTTCAAATTGACTTTTTTGAATGTAGGTCATTTACAGTATCACATGCTTTCAAACTAGTCATCCCATTTAATTAGCTGGGATTCCTTTTGATTTAACTAGAGCATCTTATCCCCCTCCAGGGATCCTTTGCTCATTCATTGGTGTCTTTTATTATAACACAAGTACTCTAGTATATTGATATAAAGGTAAATTAAGTCGCCTTCACATATGTAATATGTACTCATAAAGGCACATCATACATATAAGTAAACAGTGCTTACAATCTTATTTTTTTTAATTTGATTTTTTAACTTTTTTAATTTTTAAAAGATTTTTTATTAGATGTTTTCTTCATTTACATTTCAAATGCTATCCCCTTTCCTAGTTTCCTCTCCAAAAATCCCCTATTCCCTCCCCACTCCACCTGCTCCCCAACCCAACCAACTTCTACTTCCTGGCCCTGGCATTCCCCTATAGTAGGGCATAGAATCTTCGCAAGACCAATTGTAATAAGGACACATACTCCACTATGTTTATAGCAGCCTTATTTATAATAGCCAGAAGCTGGAAAGAACCCAGATGACCCTCAACAGAGGAATGGATACAGAAAATATGGTACATTTACACAATGGAGTACTACTCAGCTATTAAAAAGGATGAATTTATGAACTTCCTAGGCAAATGGATGGATCTGGAGGGCATCATCCTGAGTGAGGTAACCCAATCACAAAAGAACTCACATGATATGTACTCACTAATAAGTGGATATTATCTCAGAAACTTAGAGTGCCCAAGATCCAATTTGCAAAACTCATGAAACTCAAGAAGGAAGACCAAAGTGTGGATACTTCATTCCTTCTTAGAAGTAGGAACAAAATACCCATGGAAGGAGTTACTAGATTAAGATAATAAAACCCATAGCTTTATGATTAAATTAAATTCTTCTAGAAATGGACTATGTCTCATTTTTATTACAGTAACTTTTAATGACATTCTTGCTATTAAAGTATTGTATAGTAATAATTTTATAATTTAAGGTCTTATCAATTTTGCAACTTAAAATGTATAGGTTATAAATGAAAGAAGTGATAAAATTTGAGTTCCACTCAGATACACCAAAGCTGTCTCTTCTCAAACAAAATCAGTAGTCCCTGACTCACAAAATACAGTTTATGCAGGAGGAAAAAAAATGAAATCTTTGATGTTTTATTAATGCAGTTGTTACTGATAACTTTTATTCATAAAAGTTTAAAGCAAAAGCTATACACAAACAGGATGACTTGGTTAACTAACTCTACTACTGTGTATAATGGAAATTCATATCTGCTTTACCTACTGATCTCCATTTCCTAATGTTTTACACACAGAGCAGAGCTAACACTAACACAAAGACATGATGTTATTTAAATCACTGAAAATGGTGAATGTTATTAAAGAATGGCAAAGCTTGAAGGTTTACATCATGCATAGTTTCTATGCTAAATCCTAATCCTCAATGCATGAAATATTTTGTTCAGCTTTATTCTAAGTTTATACAAAGCAATATAAAAAGAATATGAAAAGACCAATTGGAAAGCAGGGGATAAGATAGTAAGGTACATAATTTTTTAAAAATGTTTCTTGCAAAAACGTGTACAGTCACATGTAAATAAGTAGAAAGGTTTAATACAAGGTGTTAGGCACTTGTGAAGAAAACCATATTGTAAGTTCATGCAAAGACAGACCCACTAAAAAGGCTTGGGTTTATATTAAACCAAAAATAAATCAGTTTACTGATGAGTAACTTCAATAATACTTAAATTAGTATAACTTTGTGGAGTTTCTGCATTTGTCTTCCACTCCCCTCCATTCGATCTTCCTTACTTCTTCTGGGTAGCCCTTTTGGGGGCCACATGCCTTCTCACCTACATTTCAGGTGATGTTCTGTACTGGCTAGTTTTGTGTCAACTTAATACAGCTGGAGTTATCACAGAGAACGGAGCTTCAGTTGAGAAAATGCTTCCATGAAATACAACTCTAAGGCATTTTCTCAATTAGTGATCAAGGGGGAAAGGCCCCTTGTGGGTGGGATCATCTCTGGGCTGGTAGTCTTGGGTTCTATAAGAGAGCAAGCTGAGCAAGCCAGGGAAGGCAAGCCAGTAAAGAACATCCCTCCATGGCCTCTGCATCAGATCCTGCTTCCTGACCTGCTTGAGTTCCAGTCCTGACTTCCTTGGTGATGAACCGCAGTATGGAAGTGTAAGCTGAATAAACCCCTTCCTCCCCAACTTGCTTCTTGGTCATGATGTTTGTGCAGGAATAGAAACCCTGACTAAGACAGAGCAATGTTAAAAATGAGTAAAATGACACAAAATTTAAAAACACATAATATTTTAAAGGAGTTGAAGAGGACACACTATAACATTTCAGAAACTCCTCAAAGACTATTCCTTTCTTGGAATGTCAACCTACTTTTCTGAATGAGTAGAAGAAATATTTTTAGATACTAATTCTAACCAAACTTGGGTGTAGGGTTGGATGACTGAAATCAAACTTTCACTAGGAATCTACCTTTAGCTTGAAAAACTGTAAATCCACCCTGAAGGAATGAACATGCAGACATAAACAAAGGATGGCCGCAAATGAAGCCAGTGAGAAAGTCTTGTCATTCTGTGTGAAGATGGACCATACTGATACGGCATACTTCCTGTAGTCAGCTAGTACCTGGAAGGAAAAAACACAACTCAGTCTTTGAGAACATAGAGAGGAAATCGAGCTGTGAACTCTGAACAGAGATATGAAGTGCATTAAAATATGAATCAGGAGAAATTACTCTGCAGAGAATTCTATATGCAAGAGATGAAACAAAACTGAAAAGAGGAACAGGAGTGTGTGTCACCGACAGTGACACTGTAGCATGTGCAGAGCCCTGGGCTCTATCTGTCCCACAGTTAAAGGAAATTCCTGAAAGTTGTACAGAAAGAATGAAACACAGTATGGAAGCATTGAATACTTGGCTAGAGAGACAAGCTGGAACCACATGCATTTCAAGGTCAAGCCAATTGCAGTGGAATGATTGTATCCTTCTGAAAATGCATATGTTGGAACAGAGTAATTCTTCCTCTGTGATAATATTGGGTTCCTCTTTGGGAGGAGCCAGGTCCCTGGATGGAAGGCCATGGGACAGTGAGTCTAAAGAGACCACAAGTTATAGTCTTAGCATGTGTAGGATGGAAAGTTTGCAACTAGGAAGACGGACTTTAGCTTGTGCTTAATGATGTTTTCTCTTCCTCTCTTGGTCCACTTTCTACTTTCCTTACCTATGCGCACACAACAACAACAACAACAACAGAGAGAGAGAGAGAGAGAGAGAGAGAGAGAGAGAGAGAGAGAGAGAGAGAGAGAGAGAGAGAGAAGCATTTAAATCTAAAGTCTAAAGGTCTCTTTAAACTTGGCATATAACAAGATTCTACAGAAAAGCACAAAAAGACAGAGAGACACTTCTAGCTTATATGAGTCATGTTGGGGGAAAGGAATTCCTCTTAACTGTGCCTGCTTCAGAAGGAAAAATGGTGAGAGACAGGAGTGAAGGGCAGGGAGAGACTCTGCCCCTGAGGCTTCCGAAGCTTCTCCATATTAAAGTTCTCAGCATGCCAACACATACCTTATTGTGGAATGCCATTTCTGAACTCAGCATTTTGCAAATCTGTTTGCAAACCTTAAAATCTCACATGAAGTTGTTGCCAGCATGTACTGCACAAAACTATGAGAGGGTGATTGTATAGTGACTGTAATCTTTCTGTGCCCGTGGCAATTACCTGTTTGATTCTGTTGCAGCATTTGTAGTGATATGCCAAGTAAAGCACTTCATGGAAAGAAAGGTCCCAGATGACTCATCTAAGTCATTTCTGCCAATCATTCACTCACCTTGGCCAATCATTCCCCATTTTTTCTAACAAGTGAAATGAAATGCTGACTATAGAGAGAACCCTTCACTCTATAAAATGAGTGTTTGACAGAGTGCAAGGAGGGAACTGTCAAAGATTTCTTCTACATCTGAAGCTCTCTTCTCACTTACCTCCGTTCTGCAATCCTAGACTGTCCTGTTCCCCTAAAAATTCACTGCTTCCTCCAGCATAACATTGATATCCTTGTCTCTCTCTGTCAGGGTTGGTTTAGATGCCAATTTCGTACTCATACCCCCAAATTATAAATATCAGATTCTAACGATGACATGTTCTTTTATTTACAAGGCTGTTTCCTCTCCCTTGCCATACAATGAGCTTTAACTAAATACTTAGAGTATACAAATATGATGCACCTTCTTTATATCTATGATTCACCTTTTTTCCATAAGGGAGTACTGTTTTTAATTTGGGGGGGAATCTTTTATGACATACTCATCATATGTCATAGAATCTTTTATGACAGACTCATCATTTATAGTCCATAGATTTTCTTCTCATTGTAACACTTGTTTTCATGAATTTGTATGTTTTTTTTTCTTGTCTAGGTTTTATACTTGGCTTTTTAAAATATATTTTATTGAGAATAGATTTTTTCATATTTATTATGGCTTCCTTCTCACCCAAAACTATATCATTTTTCTATCTAATATTA
This sequence comes from Mus caroli, assembly GCF_978045245.1. Lineage (NCBI taxonomy): Eukaryota > Metazoa > Chordata > Mammalia > Rodentia > Muridae > Mus > Mus caroli. The sequence goes on from NW_028227272.1 coordinate 81,121,995, forward strand.
GAAAAACAAACAGGCATCTAAAGCTATAATAAAGTAAGTACAAACAAGAAAAGTACAAAACACACAAAAAAGAGGCAAACAATAAGTATGAAAAAAACACATACAGATGCAGAGACACAGACATTAGATCACACAGAAAACCCATTACATCAATAATAGAAGCCACAATATGTGAATACAAAACTCCATGATATATAAGCAAAAATCCCAGATGAAACATTATTAGACAATTAAATAAAAAGATGAATAAATAAATCATTTTAATAATAATAAACCTTCCAAGAATACCATTTAGTTCATTTTGTATTGACCCTCTACTGCTGGATGTGGGGCCTGCCCTTAAGTGTGATTTTTATACCCAGTGGGACTCTGTAGGAGACAATTAATTTTTTATATACACATGGTTATCAACTTCTAGTTGATAACCTTCTAGTTTATCTTCTTCTTATAGCTTCTAGTTTAGAGATGGGGCTTCTGTCTACTTTCCATTCAGCACTGAGACTCCATCTGGATTGACCTGTGCCCAATACTGTTCAGATGGGCTCATATCTAAGACTAGACAGGCCATGGACCTATCAAACACTACTAAAGGAACATAGAAATAAAATGGCTTCTGATGCCATTCTGCATTCTCACACATCAGTGTCCTGCTTATCGATCACCAGAGAAGCTTCCACCTGCAGTAGATGGGAACAGAACAGAACTGCCCAAAACTGAATGGGCAGAGAGCACTCTTATGTTCTGGAAATTCTATCTTGGACCTCTCAGTCCGAAATGATATTATTCCATCAAATCCCTCTATTCAGGGCTCAAGGAACTCCTTGAGAAAAAAAGGCAAAATGGTTGTTAAGAAGCAGTGTGAATGGCAGTCACCGAGGAAACAAGGTCTTCTTCACAAGAGGGCTGATGCACCTAAGAACCCAGAAACAATAGCAGCATGCACATAGCTTGCACTGGTCTCTGCACCACTTGTGATAAAACAAAACTTACACTAAGATTGCCTGCAGTTGTTTTTTTTTTTTTTTTCTTTTCTTTTCATAAGTAAAACTAAATGACACTGTAAGGCAAAGCAAGTTGGGTTTTTGTTGTTGTTTGTTTATTTGTTTGTTTTTCTTTGGAGATAAGAGTTGATTTTTTTTGTACCCAAAGAAAATACAACATTTTGTACAGCAGTAATTCCTATTGGCTATTCAACAACAGTTCAATTCAGTTTGACACTGAGTACCCAAAGGTCACAGATACCTCAGATAAAGGCTCAGTTATGCAATGATGTTAACTATGTCAGTTATGCATATGTTAAAAATAGATGAGGTATCCAGGATACCCATATTTCCTTCCACTTCATAACAAATTCCAGATTTTTCAAATTTCTATTGCTATCATTAGATCAACAGAGTTCCACTAAGGGTTAGTACCTAGATTAAGGTGATACTAGGTATCACAGTCTTTAGGAATCAGGTCTTGCAAGAGGAATTTAATCATCAAGGGAATGTTTGTGGAGGATATTATGGGATGATAATCCCTTCATTCTCTATGCTCCATGACCGCTCTATGTTCTTGGTATGAAGTGATTGTCCACCACATGAAGCCTGAATTACAATTTCTTTTTTTTTTTAATATATATTTTTATTACATATTTTCCTCAATTACATTTCCAATACTATCCCAAAAGTCCCCCATAGCGCCCCCCACTTCCCTACCCACCCATTCCCATTCTTTTGGCCCTGGCATTCCCCTATATTGGGGCATATAAAGTTTGCAAGTCCAATGGGCCTCTCTTTCCATTGATGGCCGACTAGACCATCTTTCGATACATATGCAGCTAGAGACAAGAGCTCCAGGGTTCTGGTTAGTACATCATGTTGTTCCAACAATAGGGTTGCAGATCCCTTTAGCTCCTTGGGTACTTTCTCTAGCTTCTCCATTGGGAGCCCTGTAATACATCCAATAGCTGACTGTGAACATCCACTCCTGTGTTTGCTAGGCCCCAGCATCGTCTCACAAGAGACAGCTATATTTCGGTCCTTTCAGCAAAATCTTGCTAGGGTATGCAATGGTGTCAGCGTTTAGAGGCTGATTATGGGACGGATCCCTGGATACGGCAGTCTCTAAATGGTCCATCCTTTCATCACCGCTACGAACTTTGTCTCTGTAACTCCTTCCCTGGGTGTTTTGTTCCCAATTCTGAGAAGGTGCACAGTGTCCACACTTTGGTCTTCATTCTTCTTGAGTTTCATGCGTTTAGCAAATTGTATCTTAAATCTTGGGTATCCTAAGTTTTGGGCTAATATCCACTTATCAGTGAATACATATTGTGTGAGTTCTTTTGTGATTGTGTTACTTCACTCAAGATGATGCCCTCCAGGTCCATCCATTTGGCTAGGAATTTCATAAATTCATTCTTTTTAATAGCTGAGTAGTACTCCATTGTGTAAATGTACCATAATTTCTGTATCCATTCCTCTGTTGAGGGACATCTGGGTTCTTTCCAGCTTCTGGCTATTATAAATAGGGCTGCTATGAACATAGTGGAACATGTGTCCTTTTTACCGGTTGGGGCATCTTCTGGATATATGCCCAGGAGAGGTATTGCTGGATCCTCCGGTAGTACTATGTCCAATTTTCTGAGGAACCGCCAGACTGATTTCCAGAGTGGTTGTACAAGCTTGCAATCCCACCAACAATGGAGGAGTGTTCCTCTTTCTCCACATCCTCGCCAGCAACTGCTGTCACCTGAATTTTTGATCTTAGCCATTCTGACTGGTGTGAGGTGGAATCTCAGGGTTGTTTTGATTTGCATTTCCCTGATGATTAAGGATGTTGAACATTTTTTCAGGTGTTTCTCTGCCATTCGGTATTCCTCAGGCGAGAATTCTTTGTTCAGTTCTGAGCCCCATTTTTTAATGGGGTTATTTGACTTTCTGGAGTCCACCTTCTTGAGTTCTTTATATATATTGGATATTAGTCCCTTATCTGATTTAGGATAGGTGAAGATCCTTTCCCAATCTGTTGGTGGTTTTTTTGTCTTATTGATGGTGTCTTTAGCCTTGCAGAAGCTTTGTAGTTTCATGAGGTCCCACTTGTCAATTCTCGATCTTACAGCACAAGCCATTACTGTTCTATTCAGGAATTTTTCCCCTGTGCCCATATCTTCAAGGCTTTTCCCCACTTTCTCCTCTATAAGTTTCAGTGTCTCTGGTTTTATGTGAAGTTCCTTGATCCACTTAGACTTGACCTTAGTACAAGGAGATAGGAATGGATCGATTCGCATTCTTCTACATGTTAACAACCAGTTGTGCCAGCACCATTTGTTGAAAATGCTGTCTTTCTTCCACTGGATGTTTTTAGCTCCCTTGTCGAAGATCAAGTGACCATAGGTGTGTGGGTTCATTTCTGGGTCTTCAATTCTATTCCATTGGTCTATTTGTCTGTCACTATACCAGTACCATGCAGTTTTTATCACAATTGCTCTGTAGTAGAGCTTTAGGTCCGGCATGGTGATTCCACCAGAGGTTCTTTTATCCTTGAGAAGAGTTTTTGCTATCCTAGGTTTTTTGTTATTCCAGATGAATTTGCAGATTGCACTTTCTAATTCGTTGAAGAATTGAGTTGGAATTTTGATGGGGATTGCATTGAATCTGTAGATTGCTTTTGGCAAGATAGCCATTTTTACAATGTTGATCCTGCCAATCCATGAGCATGGGAGATCTTTCCATCTTCTGAGATCTTCTATAATTTCTTTCTTCAGAGACTTGAAGTTTTTATTATACAGATCTTTCACTTCCTTAGTTAGAGTCATGCCAAGATATTTTATATTATTTGTGACTATTGAGAAGGGTGTTGTTTCCCTAATTTCTTTCTCAGCCTGTTTATTCTTTGTGTAGAGAAAGGCCATTGATTTGTTTGAGTTAATTTTATATCCAGCTACTTCACCGAAGCTGTTTATCAGGCTTAGGAGTTCTCTGGTGGAATTTTTAGGGTCACTTATATATACTATCATATCATCTGCAAAAAGTGATATTTTGACTTCATCTTTTCCAATTTTTATCCCTTTGATCTCCTTTTGTTGTCGAATTGCTCTGGCTAGGACTTCAAGTACAATGTTGAATAGGTATGGAGAAAGTGGACAGCCTTGTCTAGTCCCTGATTTTAGAGGGATTGCTTCAAGCTTCTCACCATTTACTTTGATGTTGGCTACTGGTTTGCTGTAGATTGCTTTTATCATGTTTAGGTATGGGCCTTGAATTCCTGATCTTTCCAAGACTTTTATCATGAATGGGTGTTGGATCTTGTCAAATGCTTTTTCCGCATCTAACGAGATGACCATGTGGTTTTTGTCTTTGAGTTTGTTTATATACTGGATTACGTTGATGGATTTCCGTATATTGAACCATCCCTGCATCCCTGGGATGAAACCTACTTGGTCAGGATGGATGATTGTTTTGATGTGTTCTTGGATTCGGTTAGCAAGAACTTTATTGAGGATTTTTGCATCAATATTCATAAGGGATATTGGTCTGAAGTTTTCTATCTTTGTTGGGTCTTTTTGTGGTTTAGGTATCAGAGTAATTGTGGCTTTATAGAATGAGTTGGGTAGAGTACCTTCTGTTTCTATTTTGTGGAATAGTTTGTGAAGAACTGGGATTAGATCTTCTTTGAAGGTCTGATAGAACTCTGCACTAAACCCATCTGGTCCTGGGCTTTTTTTAGTTGGGAGACTATTAATGACTGCTTCTATTTCTTTGGGGGATATAGGGCTGTTTAGATCATTAACCTGATCTTGATTCAACTTTGGTACCTGGTATCTGTCTAGGAACTTCTCCATTTCATCCAGGTTCTCCAGTTTTGTTGAGTATAGCCTTTGGTAGAAGGATCTGATGGTGTTTTGGATGTCTTCAGGATCTGTTGTTATGTCTCCTTTTTCATTTCTGATTTTGTTAATTAGGATGCTTTCCCTGTGCCCTCTAGTGAGTCTGGCTAAGGGTTTATCTATCTTGTTGATTTTCTCAAAGAACCAGCTCCTTGATTGGTTGATTCTTTGAATAGTTTTTCTTGTTTCCACTTGGTTGATTTCACCCCTGAGTTTGATTATTTCCTGCCGTCTACTCCTCTTGGGTGAATTTGCTTCCTTTTGTTCTAGTGCTTTTAGGTGTGTTGTCAAGCTGCTAATGTGTGCTCTCTCTAGTTTCCTTTTGGAGGCACTCATAGCTATGAGTTTTCCTCTTAGAAATGCTTTCATTGTGTCCCATAAGTTTGGGTATGTTGTGGCTTCATTTTCATTGAACTCTAAAAAGTCCTTAATTTCTTTCTTTATTCCTTCCTTGACCAAGGTATCATTGAGAAGAGTGTTGTTCAGTTTCCACGTGAAGGTTGGCTTTCTATTATTTATTTTGTTATTGAAGATCAGCCTTAGTCCATGGTGATCTGATAGGATGCATGGGACAATTTCAATATTTTTATATCTGTTGAGGCCTGCTTTGTGACCAATTATGTGGTCAATTTTGGAGAAGGTACCATGAGGTGCTGAGAAGAAGGTATATCCTTTCGTTTTAGGATAGAATGTTCTGTAGATATCTGCCAGATCCATTTGATTCATAATTTCTGTTAGTTTCACTGTGTCCCTGTTTAGTTTCTGTTTCCATGATCTGTCCATTGGTGAAAGTGGTGTGTTGAAGTCTCCCACTATTATTGTATGAGGTGCAATGTGTGCTTTGAGATTTACTAAAGTTTCTTTAATGAATGTGGCTGCCTTTGTATTTGGAGCATAGATATTCAGGATTGATAGTTCCTCTTGGAGGATTTTACCTTTGATGAGTATGAAGTGTCCCTCCCTGTCTTTTTTAATGACTTTGGGTTGGAAGTCAATCTTATCAGATATTAGAATGGCTACTCCAGCTTGTTTCTTCATGCCATTTGCTTGGAAAATTGTTTTCCAGCCTTTCATTCTGAGGTAGTGTCTATCCTTTTCTCTGAGATGAGTTTCCTGTAAGCAGCAAAATGTTGGGTCTTGTTTGTGTAGCCATTTTGTTAGTCTATGTCTTTTTATCGGGGAGTTGAGTCCATTGATATTAAGAGATATTAAGGAAAAGTAATTGTTGTTTCCTGTTATTTTTGTTGTTAAAGTTGGCATTTTGTTCTTGTGGCTGTCTTCTTTTAGGTTTGTTGAGGGATTACCTTCTTGTTGTTTCTAGGGCGTGGTTCCTGTCCTTGTATTGGTTTTTTTCTGTTATTATCCTTTGAAGGGCTGGATTCGTGGAGAGATAATGTGTGAATTTGGTTTTGTCGTGGAATACTTTCGTTTCTCCATCTATGTTAATTGAGAGTTTGGCTGGGTATAGTAGCCTGGGCTGGAATTTGTGTTCTTTTAGTGTCTGTATAACATCCGTCCAGGATCTTCTGGCTTTCATAGTCTCTGGTGAAAAATCTGGTGTAATTCTGATAGGCTTGCCTTTATATGTTACTTGGCCTTTTTCTCTTACTGCTTTTAGTATTCTATCTTTATTTAGAGCATTTGTTGCTCTGATTATTATGTGTCGGGAGGTATTTCTTTTCTGGTCCAGTCTATTTGGAGTTCTGTAGGCTTCTTGTATGTTCATGGGCATCTCTTTCTTTAGATTTGGGAAGTTTTCTTCTATAATTTTGTTGAAGATGTTTGCTGGTCCTTTGAGTTGAAAATCTTCATTCTCATCCACTCCTATTATCCGTAGGTTTGGTCTTCTCATTGTGTCCTGTATTTCTTGGATGTTTTGAGTTAGGGTCTTTCTGCATTTTACATTTTCCTTGATTGTTGTGCCGATGTTCTCTATGGAATCTTCTGCACCTGAGATTCTCTCTTCCATCTCTTGTATTCTGTTGCTGATGCTCGTATCTATGGTTCCAGATTTCTTTCCTAGGGTTTCTATCTCCAGTGTTGCCTCATTTTGGGTTTTCTTTATTGTGTCTACTTCCCTTTTTAGGTCTAGTATGGTTTTGTTCATTTCCATCATCTGTTTGGATGTGTTTTCCTGTTTTTCTGTAAGGACTTCTACCTGTTTGATTATGTTATCGTGTTTTTCTTTAAGGATTTGTAACTCTTTAGCAGTGTTCTCCTGCAATTCTTTAAGGGATTTTTGTGCTTTCTCTTCATTGTCTTCTGCCTGTTTAGCAGTGTTCTCCTGCATTTCTTTAAGTGTGTTATTAAAGTCCTTCTTGAAGTTCTCTATCATCATCAGGAGATATGCTTTTAAATCCGTGTCTAGCTTTTCCGGTGTGTTGGGGTGCCCTGGACTGGGCGAAGTGGGGGTGCTGGGTTCTGATGATGGTGAGTGGTCTTGGTTTCTGTTAGTAAGATTATTACGTTTACCTTTCGCCATCTGGTAATCTCTTGGGTTAGTTGTTATCGTTGTCACTGTTTAAAGATTGGAGGAGAAGCTGTGTTCCACTCACCAGCAGTCTCTAAATCCTGCGGCGGGGGTCGTGGGTAGCTGACGGTACCCTGGTGCTGGTCCAGCCGGAAGAGGCCTGTGGTCCTACACAGGCCGTTTTTCTGCTTCCCTAACTAATGCAGTCTCTGGTCCCGCGTGCAATTGGATTGGAGCAGAAGCTGTGTTCCACTCTCCAGAAGTCTTAAGATCATGTGGTGGGTGTTGTGGGTAGCTGGTGAGTGTCAGCCGACCCTGCGCCCCAGCTGCCCCGGTGCTTTTCTTACCGGAAGAGGGTTGTGGCCCTATGTAGGCCGGATTTCTCTCTCCCCAACCAGAGCAGTCTCAGGTCCTGCGTGATTGGACTGGAACGGAAGCTGTGTTCCACTCACCAGCAGTCCCAAAATCCTGCGGCGGGGGTCGTGGGTAGCTGGCGGGTGTCAGGCAACCCTGCGCTCCTGCTACCCGGCGCTGATCCGGCCGGATGAGGCCTGTGGCCCTACTCAGGCCGGTTTCTGCTTCCCTAACTAATGCAGTCTCAGGTCCCGCGCAATTGGATTGGAGCTGAAGCTGTGTTCCACTCACCAGCAGTCCCAAAATCCTGCGGCGGGGGTCGTGGTTAGCTGGCGGGTGTCAGGCAACCCTGCGCTCCTGCTACCCAGGTGCTGATCCGGCCGGATGAGGCCTGTGGCCCTACTCAGGCCGGTTTCTGCTTCCCTAACTAATGCAGTCTCAGGTCCCGTGCAATTGGATTGGAGCAGAAGCTGTGTTCCACTCACCAGCAGTCCCAAAATCCTGTGGCGGGGGTCGTGGGTAGCTGGCGGGTGTCAGGCAACCCTGCGCTCCTGCTACCCTGGCGCTGATCCGGCCTGATGAGGCCTGTGGCCCTACTCAGGCCGTTTTCTGCTTCCCTAACTAATGCAGTCTCAGGTCCCGCGCAATTGGATTGGAGCTGAAGCTGTGTTCCACTCACCAGCAGTCCCAAAATCCTGCGGAGGGGGTCGTGGGTAGCTGGCGGGTGTCAGGCAACCCTGTGCTCCCGCTACCCCAGCACTGATCCGGCCGGATGAGGCCTGTGGCCCTACTCCGAATTACAATTTCTAAAACTACAAGTCAATTTCAAACTTTCCTCATAGAAAATTATTTATCTCAGGTGTTTTATCACATTGATGAAAAGGCAGCTGACATGAACCCTCAGATATGATAATTCACCATCACAACACAAAAAACGTGATGAGAGCATTTTCCATAGAATGATAGATTTTGCAACTCAGAAATGGTTAAACGGAATGAAAGCATAAGGCAAGGCAGAGAGCATGGCTGGAAGCTGCTCTGATCTAGCATTATGCTGAGCTACCAACATGAAAGGCAGTTCTATTGTTCAGGAATATCTTCTGGGAGTGACATTTTTTAATCAACTTCTTGCAGCTAGAATAATTGAGAAGTCAATTCACTGAATGGTGCCAGAGCAGAAGAGAGGAGGCAATGGGAGATCATTTTCTTAGTATCGCCATAGCCACCAGATGCTTTCAGTGAAAGTCACAGATCTATATGTGCAGTTTTGGTAAAATGCTGATAGATTTGTATGCACAAAAATTTTTATAGATGTTGTGAGGTAACACTACATAGTAAAATATGAATTAACCAGCTTGGGATGCTAGTGTCTCAGGCTATACTGTAGGAACATGTTAACTTAGTTAATTCTGACTAATATGTCAGTAGCAAAGCTCTATAGAGAACTTTCTTATAAATACTACGCTCCTGTTGGCTGATGCTTTAACTCTCATTTTAAATCAAGCATTAAAGAAATGCTGAATGTTTATTGTATCTCTGCCAATGCTTTGATGCCTGCTGTTGTTGAAGTCTTCATGAAAATTTTGTCCCCAAGGAAGGAAGGAATTCAATTTTTGTCTGGCAGATTGAGTTTGTGCGGTATGTTCTGAAGTTATTAAAATGCTCAATACTTGATACGTGGGAGGTGGTAAATAGTCACAATGTGTGGAGAGGCAAGACACACACAGTGCAATCTCAACTACCTAACATGATATACTGTGTGCAACTTCAGGTCCAATTGAATGGCTGGTGACTGGATGAGTTTGTGTCTTTGTCTCCTATAATACATGTTAACATAAAATAACAATAATAAAACTACATAAACCTGTCCCTTGTGTTCATGGAATATAGGGTTAGAGTAAATGTTTTTAAAACAAGAAGTGCAGTCTAAGTTTACAGTCACAATTAAAGTGTAGTAAATACATGACCCACTAACAAAATTAATTATTATCATCAGGAATTAACTGCTTTGTACTGTATATAATTCTACTTCTATGTATATATTTTCACATGAGTGGCACTGAAGTGCCTTTCTTTAGACTCAAGTCATCATGAATATAAGAATACTCCATTTCATCATGATATTTTATGATTGTACCATTACTAGGCAATGGAAAAGTTTCATTTCTATTATGTATAATTTTATGGGATCCCTGTTGTATGTCACTAGACCATAAATGACTAAAATAACTTTATATGTTTACTTAATGATACTGGTTAAAGGAATGAATGCATTTATATTTGGACCATGCCTTTGAAGGTTCTCATGTAATTTAGACATGGATGCTCTGTGTTCAACCTGCTGGACTCACAAGAAAGTTCTACATATGTTTCTTAGTGTTATCTTGGAATTATGGTTGCTCCCTATGGTGTATAGGCAAAAGTGTTTTGGATCATTTCTAGGGATGGCCTCTGTAAGGCTCCCCATGTTTCCCTATTATCTCCTTTACTCCAAGCTTTGTAGCTGGAGGGTGAGATTTAAAGATGACAAAGCCCTGTGCTAGGAAGTTCCTGGAGCTGATGTTACTCCATAGCAGTAGAAAAGCCAGAGATCCTTTGATTTCCATCTGCCCATGCATAATTTGAACAAAATCTACTTTCATTGTATTAATAATAGAGGGACCCCCTAAAACTAAGACATAAATTTGAGAGCCCAAGAGTCTTCTGACTTTTGAACAGAAAGCCAATCAACATTATGATTAAAAACAAATTTAAAATTTATAAATAACCAGTATTGCCTGGAATGTATCCAGCTCAAAGTTCATTTATATATTCATACTTCTTTACCTTAAGAGAAAGCCTTACCAATACAAATGTGAATGCTTGCAGCCAACCATCGGACTGAGCATGGGGACCCCAATGGAGGAGTTAGGGGAAAGATTGAAGGAGCTAAAGGGGTTTACAACCCCATAGGAAGAATAACAATATCAACCAACCAGAACCCCCAGAGCTCCCAGGGACTAAACCACCAACCAAAGAGTACACAAGGAGGAAGCCATGGGTCCAGCTTCATATGTAGCAGAGGATGGCCTTATCTGGCATCAGTGGGAGGAGAGGCCAAGAAGGCTCAATGCTCAAAGCATAAGGGAATTCTATGATGGTGAAGTGGGAGAGGAGGGGGAAACCTCACAGAAGAAGGGGGATGGGATAGGGAGTTTGTGAACAGGGAATAGGGATAACATTTGAAATGTAAATAAATAAAATAACAAAAAAAAACCATTCTGATTTATAAGAGTGCATGTACATGCTGTTGCCAAGAGAGGCCAGGATAATGTGTTAAATCCCAAGTCACTAGAGTTATAAGAACATTAGAACCATCTCATGTAGATGCTGAAAACCAAATTCAGGTTCTCTGAAAGAGAAACTCATACTTCTAACCACCTAGAAACCTCTTCTGTCCCATTGGGAAATATATTTTTTACAATCACAATAATATTAATACTTGCTTCTGCTTCTCATCTATTAATGCTCATCATGATAGAGGCATGAAACTCAACATTCGTTATGTAGGGTGCTTTCTGTCTGTATATGGTACTACTTGTTCTACTGATAGCTACTAGAGAATGCACATATAGAGAGTAGATAGAAGAGATACAGAGGGCTGGAAAGATGGCTCAGCCGTTAAAGTCTAGGCTTACAACCCAAAATATAAGAAGAGACACAGAATATAAATATCTTAGAAAAATGTCACAAAAGGTCGACAACCATAAGCAATATATGTTTTTATCTCTAAGTATTAAGGTTATAAAAATGTGTATATTGTAAATATAGGTTGTGTTTTTCTTTTTTATTTCCTATTTTCCTACATAATTTCCAGCATTTGTTCAGAGAGTTCTTCAGGATGGCTATTTTAACAAGAGTGGGGCAGCATGTCAAGTTTTCAGTTTCATTTTCCTGATTTCAAAAGATGTTGAACATATTTTAAGATAATTAGTAGGTATTTGTGTTTATTCCTTTTGAAGACTGCTCCTTTCATTAGCCCATTTATTGGTTGGCAATTTCATTTTCTTTGTATTTAATTTCTGCATTCTTTGTAAAATCTGGATATTCACCCTTTGTTTGAAGTATAAAGTAACAATTTGTTTTCCATTCTTTGTGCTCTCTGTGTGTACTGCTGATAGCTTCCTTTGTGGTGCAGAAATATTTTGTTTTTATGCCCCATCTGTTAATGTTTGCTGCTTTTTCCTGTGCTTCGGAAGTTCTATTAAGAGCATACTTATCCACCCTAGTGTCTTGAAGAGCATCCCTATATTTGATTGAAAAGATCTTCACTACCCTACACCTGACAGAGGGCTAATATCGAAAATACAAAAAGAACACAAGAAGTTAGACTCCGATAATTCAAATAACCCCATTTAAAAATGGCGTATAGAGCTAAACAGAAATTTCTCAAAAGAATGATCTTAGATGACTGAGAAGTACTTAAAGAAAAGTCCAACATTCTTAGTCAACAGGGAGATGAAAATCAAAATGGCCTTGATATTGTATCTTACTGCAATTAGAAGGGCTAAGATCAAAAACTCAAGTGACAGCAAATGCTGGCAAGGATGTGGAGAAAGAGAAAAGTTCCTCTATTGCTTGTGGGATTCTGAAAATCAATCTAGTGTTTTCTCAGAAAACTGGAAATAGTTCTACCTGAACACCCAGCTATACCACTCCAAGGCATATACACAAAAGATACTCTACTTTACTCTACTGTACAAAAGTACACAAACACACATGCTCCCCTATGTTTATAGCAACCTTATTAATAATAGCCAGAAACTGAAAATGATCCAGATGTCCCTCAACCAAAAAGTACATACAGAAATTGTGGTTCATTTACGCATTGGAATACTATTAAGTTATTAAAAACAAGGATTTCATGAATTTTGCAGACAAATAGATGGAATTATAAAATATCCTGAATGAGGTAACCTAGACACAAAATGACATGCATAGTACATACACACTGATAAGTGGATACTAGCCACAAAGTACAGGAATCCCATGATATACCCAAATATCCAAAGAAGATAAACATGAAAGAAGGCCTAAGCAATAATGCTTGAATCTCAATTAGAAGGGATAATAATATAGTTATAGGAGGAAGAGAGAGGGAGGGACTTGGGTGGGAAGAGGAGGGAAGGAAGAAAGGGGGCATGAATAGGTATTGGAAAAGACAAGAGAGAGGGCCATAAGGTCAGGAGAATGAATGGAAATCTGCAGCAGCTGGGAGTGGGGAGATGGTAGGAATCTCTAGAAGTACTAGAGAATGGGATCCAGGAGGGTTCCAACAGTCAATACAGGTAACCTTAGCTAAGACATAGTACCTGAAAATGCCAGCTAGTGGCCAGACAAGATTCCACAGTGGATAGATAAGGACACAATCTCACCCACAAAACATTCAGCCCAAAATTTGTCCTGTCTAAAAGAAATGCAGGGAAAAGGATGGAGCAAAGACTGAAGGAATGGCCAACCAATAATCATCCCAACTTGAGACCCATCCCATGGGCAAGCACCAATCCCTAACGCTATTGTTGATACGCTGTCATGCTTGTGGACAGGAGTCTAGCTTAACTGTCCTCTGAGAGACTCTCCCTAGAATTTAACAGAAACAAATGCAGATACCCATAGCCAAATATTGGACAGAGATCAGGGAGTCTTATGGAAGAGTTGGGGGAAAGGATTGAAAGCCCTGAAGGGGAAAGAAATTCCACAAGAAGACAACAGAGTCACTAACCAGAGCCCCTGGGAGCTCTCAAATACTTAGCCACCAACCAAAGAGCATACATGTGTTGGACCAAGGTCCCCAACACATACATAGCAGACATGCAGCTCAGTCTTCTATGTGGGTCCGCCAACAACTGGAATGGGGTTGTCCCTAAAGCTGTGACCTGACTATAGAATCTGTTCCCCAACAGGGCTTCCTTTTCTGGCCTCAACGGGGAAAATGCAACTAATCTTTTAGAGAATTGATGAGCCCAGGTAGAGGCAGACTCAGTGCGTCCCCACCCTCTCAGAGGAGAGGGGAGGGACTTTTTGAGAAGGACACTGGGAGGGGAGGCCACATTTGGGATATAGATTAATTAATTAATTAAGTTTGTGTCATAGTGGCTTTTCATTTCTTTAATTCCAGGAAATTTGATTTGTGGGAAAGCACTATTGGGAATGAAACACTTCTTTTAATTTCTTTCTCTGATGGTACATTTTTGACATATATAAAAGCTACTTCTTTTTATTATTGATTTTGTATCCTGAAACTTTACATTGCTTATTAGATTTAAGAGTTTTCTGGTAGCTTTTGTAAGGGCATCTAAAAATAGAGACAGTTTGATTTCTTCCTCTCCCAAATTTATCCATATGCTTTCTTCTCTCTAATTGCTACTATAGTTAAGATGTTGAGCATTATACTGAATAACTATCCCTGAATTTGATAAACATTGTTTTGTATTAAGAATAAATTGCATATTCCTACAATAAAGAAAATTAGTCAAAAGAATGGTTTCTTCTAAATTAAGTGCATTATTTCTCAGGAATAGAGAATTTAATTCATTTTCCATGAAATGAAATGATTCTACAATGTAAGATTAAATTTATATCCCATTATGGTTCTCTTTTACAATGGTCATAAAAATCCCCTTCCCAGCTACACTCTGATTTGCTTGAAGTTTCCCCGAGCTGTTGAGAATTCTGAGTTGTCCGTTGATCTGTTTATTTGGAGGAAACATCTATCTTCTGATCTATCAGAAGACAAGTGTGCTTACAAGGGGCAAGGAGCACACAGAATAACATGCAAAATCACACATAAATTACCTTTGTAGGAAAAATTTCACACTAAAAAGACCTAATTTCTACAGTAGTGTTTAATTTTGTTCATAATTATCATCAAGGAAATACTTATATGGCTGTGGCCAAGCCTCTTCTAGGAAATGTGCAAGAGTCTAACGCAGACAGCTCTCCTTATGGGAAAGCCTGGAGTTGGGTCCCCACAGGGAAAGGACTGATGGGGATATTCATGTAGAATCTCCTCACCTTTCCCCCAAAAAATACTTAGTTTGTCTTTACTTTACCTGTGCATTTATGGCTTTGCTATTGGAAGTCTTTACTTTCACTGTGTCACTTTGGCAGATGCTTCCCCGGCATCAGAAAAAGAAAAGGGTGGTAATCCATTCCTGTTTGTCTCTGAGGATCATGGGAGCAGAACAGATTACTTTCTACTCCTCTGTTTGTTAATAACAGTGCTACGGTTGAGTCAACACAGAGACCCGGTCTCGGTATATCAGCTAACATTTGGATGTTCTCTCCCAGTGGGAACTTAATTCTGACAATTTTCCCACCGTGTTTCAAACAACAGCTAGTTGATTACCAAGAGGTTAGGAATCACTGTTTCCAAGACCTAATAGGAGCATTCAGAGGTGAGCTAAGCAAAGATGAGAAGCTGACTCAGGTTAATAATTTGGGCATTGAAGAATAAGAAATCCTTATTAGGATATAGGGATGTAGGAGAATTAATTAAATTAGAAGTCTCTGGGTGTGCAGTCTATCACTCTATGCTCTAACTATAATTGGTTCCAACCAAGGTCCCTGGTCATGTACTAATGTCCTGGGCTGGATAGTAACTGCTTGCTGCAGCTCTGTTTCCTCTTTCTTGAAATGGTTCATAGGTAAGCAAGAAACTATGGGGATTCAGGAGGAGAAGGAAGGGGGGATGGCACAGTGTGCACATGATTGTTACAAATAAGGGATATTATGTCTCTTTCTAAAGGTTTCCTATCAAATCATGCAAATTACCTATGTCTGTAAATATACACTTTAAAGAAAAGCTTTAAAGGGAAAAACATACATGAATAATTATCCACATTACTACAAAGGGACTTGATATAGCCACTTGGAGAGGACATACATATGACGCCAAGTAAAATTTCTATTTCAACTTCAGAGTTTGGTGGAAAATTTCAAGCCAAAGAGTATAAATAATAAATTTCAAATATTCATTGAAAACTCGAAGACGCATTTTTCTTATAGATCATCTGCCTAAGAAGGGAAAAAAAATAAGCAAGAGAGTTGGGATGAAGACATAAAAATGCTGCAGAAAATGGTTGGCAGGCTGATGTCACTCAGCCAGTTGACAGGGGGTTGTTCCTAACACCTGACACCTGTGTTACTGAACCCTGTAGCAGTGTTTGCCTACAATAGATGTGTATGCCCTTCTAATGCAGGATGAGAGGGTAAGCCAAAGTGAGAAATTTTATTCTTTAAACATAGGCTGTCCTCATGTATGTAGGAGTAATTTCCTCCTTACTTATTCTTGTGTTTACTTAGTTCATATGACAGAGTTGATTTGCCGTATTTTTCCTGTCTCTAAATTAATTCTGCCGGGATGAGAAAGAATCAGTGAAAACAGCTACAACTAATGAATAGCTAATGCTGTTTACCATGCAATTATCTTGCCTGAAATAACAGGGTAATGCACAGCAGTTGATAAGATAATTTAAGGGATATTATGTGTCCTTTTAAAGGTTTCCTATCAAATCATGCAAAATACAGTTTGACAGCATCTTTTTTCTAATTAGCTTACAAAGAATTTCGAAGTATCGTTTCACATGTCTTACTTTTCCGTATCTTCTTCAATTACTGTTAACTCACTTTTCACACACAAAAAAAGCATGGTGGTAAGTAACTACATTTCAATATTTGTGAAAATTGTTTATATGAGGAATCTCTGACTATACCTGTGAGTAAGACACTCTGTACAGATTTCACTTAGATTATTCAATACCTCTGTATTCAGACTGACTGAGAAATTGCCTATATTCCAGTAATAAACTATATTTGTGGGTGATGTGTTATCCAGTCTTGACTGAGACCAGACTCGGCAGCATGATCTTTACAGTGATCGATCACTTTCTCACCAATCATCCTGCAGTGACGAAACTTGAAGTTTGATCTGAACAAACTAAACACTGTCATTAAGGCAACCAGACAAAACTGATAATCTCGAAAGAAATTTTAATACATGACAAAATGTATCATTTTAAAGAAAGATGGCTACTGACAGCACCAACCCAAGTGTTTGTTGCTGGTACATGTTCCTTTAGCTTCTGTAAATCTGTTTTCCATGTTAAGGCTTCAAAAGTATTCTAGATTAGATCCTTGAAACTACAGTGTAGGTTATCCGTGATTTTAATTAAATTATGCTAAATGTAATTTCGCTTTCCCCTGTGTATTTTATGCACTTCCTCTGTGTCCAAAACAGTTTAAATTCAAAATCAGCTTAGAGTAGAGTCATTCATTTTCAGTGATGCACACAGACAGCTTACTGAGCAAACCTTTCTCATTGTCTTTGTTCCCAGTAGTTAAGACTTTTTTAATGCCTTAAGCCTATTCAATTTTTTTATCCCTGTTCTCAGATTACAAGAGTAGGAGGAGGCAGCATATCAGAAAAGCAGGGCCTAAAGATATGAACACTTTTTCTGCATCTTATAATAGGTCAGACCTATGAGGAGCAAGACTCAGAGACATGTTGAAAATCTCAACTTGCTAAACTCCCCAAGGAATTCGACTATTACTTTCCCTACTAGAAACAAATGAAGAATCATTAGAAAAAAAATTCTTAAATGTTGCAGATTCTGATCTCCCCTCTTCCTTTTTCAGGTACAGCCTGGTAGTTGATGCATGAAAGATGATGTTTCCTCCAATGGGTTTTTTGGGCTCTGCAGTGAACATGGCTGCTCCATCCGCTTGGGCTACAACCTGGTTGGTGATTACCACTGCTACACCAAACTCATTGGCAAGTCAAAGCAGCATCCTCAGAAATTTGGCCAAATGCATTTGCCTGGCTGAAAGGTTTCCTGACCTAAGTAGTCTGTTCTATAAAGGGCAGGAGCACTATCTACAATAAGCAGTGCATACCTGGATTCTACCATCATGGCTGATGCTTGGTAAAGGAGCTGGGTCTGGTGGTCTGTGTTGAACCCTCCAGCGTATGCTACATTATCTAGGACATCACTATTACTGAGGCTATGGAGCACTCACAAAAAGGGACCTATCATGACTGTCCTCCAAAAGACCCAACAAGCAGCTAAAAGAGTCATATGCAGATATTTGCACCCAACCAATGGACAGCAGATGACCCCTGTTGTTGAATTAGGGAAGGCTGAAAGAATCTGAGGAGAAGGGTGACCTTGCAGGAGGACCAGCAGTCTCAACTAACCTGGATTCCTGAAATCTCTCAAACACTGGACCACCAAACAGACAGCATACACCAGCTGATATGAGGCCCCCAAGACACATAGAGGACTTCTGGGTCTGTGTTCATTCAGAGACGATGCACCTAACTGTCAAGAGACTAGAGGCCCCAGGGAGTTTAGAGGTCAGGTGGGATGGAGGGTGGGGGTATCTACGTGGAGACAGGGTGGGGGGAGGAGGTGTGGGATTTGGAGAAGTTGGAGGGTAGATGGGACAAGGGTGGGTAATCAAATATGAAATGTAAAAATATAAATTAAATTAAAAAAGAAAAATTCTTTAGATGTGATAAATATTTGCTTTATGTAGTCTTTAAAATTATAAAAAGCTGTTATCCTATAATGGGAGAGAGATATATAACACAAATTATTCATTGCAACTAAAACTCTTAAGCCTAAAACCCTAGATAATTACAAACTCCACTATAGATAGTACACATACGTGTTGCAAATTTTGTAAAATGTTTTCATTATCTTAAAGTAGCTTTGGCTTGGATATTTCTTAAGATTTCAAGTCATAATCGCCTCCCTTTTGGTTTACTGTGACTTCAATTTCCCATCACAGTTGATATTCATTCTTCTAAAGAAGAGAAATGATTTGGGAAATGGTGTGGAATAGGATTCCCCTGCTGCTTTCAATACAGAAGACGCTTTGCGGTGAGAGCCGCCTGGGGGTCTGCAGTGAGCTGTAAGGTCCCATCAGCATTACAAAATGCTGCTCCTAACCAGCATTTTCTATCTATTTCTTCCCTATATAGATAGGAAATACGATTATGGTCTGTGGGTGAGATTTTCGAAGAGTAATGAGAGGCTGTGTCCTATGACCTTCTAAAGTCAACGATTAAAGAATTTGTGCCTTCTGCCGTTCCTTAACATTTTATCCACACAAGAAGGCTAGTATAAGTACAATAGAATTCCATAACCTCTCTTGAATGACTTATTAAAATGTGATGGTATTTTATTTAAATTTTATGAGAATGGCCAGGTTTATAACACAATGGAGGCGTGATTTTAGGTAATGTGAGTGAATAGTTTGCACTAAAATTAAGATGAACATTATAGTAGATAGATGATAGATAGATAGATAGATAGATAGATAGATAGATAGATAGATAGATAGATATAAATATGTATAAATATAGATGTAGATATGGGTATCCATATATGAAGTGTCTACTAAAATCATCAGATGTTTATTAAGGTAAAGAATTTCCCCCACTATCTTTTTCTTTAGTTTCTAATTCTCTTGAACTTCCTTTGTCTCTCACACTGCAGCATTGTCTGAAAAATATTGGATATCAATTCGCATTTAATGAGAATGCTAGTGTAGTTTACACTGCAGAAGCTTGTCATATTAGGCGGGGCTCTTTAGAGAGTGGATGTATATAATAATACAGGGACTCATTATGTACACTGGCTGCCTTGGAACCAAAATAGTGGATGTATATAATAATGAATATATGAATAATGAATAATGAAAACAATGAATATTACAAAGGTTATGAATCCTATTAGCTTACAGGATGTGCACTGTGTAAAGATATAAAATATATTTCATGAACATATGAAATAATGAATATATGAAATAATGAATATATAAATAATGAATAATAAAAGTAATGAATATTACAAAGGATATAAATCATATTATTTTACAGTGTGCACTGGGGCAATCCCAAAATGGTTATCTGTACACTAAAGAGAGTGAGATGCCAGCAGTTGTTAAGACCACACACACACACACACACACACACACAAATGGATGTCTCAGCTGTCCAGATCTCCTACTGAAGACTTGTAGAATTAGAATTCTTGGTAAGCCCTGGTCTTCAGATCACATTGAAGTCTGAGGAAACTGGGTGGAAACACTGGAAAAAAAATGGCAGTGACAGTAACAGCAGCAGCAGCAGCAGCAGCAGCAGCAGCAGCAGCAGCGAGCTGAGTAGATGGACTAAGAAGCAGTGAGGAAAGCACATAGGGAAAAGTACATTCCTTTTTCTTTCCCTTGAAATGTACTGACAACGCTAGGGAAAGTCTTCTAAATCTTGGTTAATCTTTCTGAGCAATACAGATACAGACCTGATTTAATCAAAATTAATGAGCAAGATAAGACATCACAAAATACATCACATCTAAGAAAGATATTCCTACTAATATGAGGACACAAACCTTTAATTCTAGAATGCAGGGGAAAGAAGCAAGCAAAGTTTTTGTGATTCTAAGGCCAGTCTGGTCTATACAGCAAGTTCCAAGGCAGCCAGTGTACATAATGAGTCCCTGTTCAAAAATAGATAGATAATAGATAGGTAGATAGGTAGGTAGATAGATAGATAGATAGATAGATAGATAGATAGATAGATAGATAGATAGATAGATAGATAGATAGAAGCAAATGGAACTCCTGATGGACTGTCAGATGCTGTAGTGATTTTAAAAGACATTTCAGAGGGTAGATTGCCTATTACTTGCAAAATAAGCTATAAGAACACACTGTTCTCACCAACAGAAAGGCTAGTGGGAAGACTAGTGTGAGCATGTCACACAGACATTACTTGTATTGAAACCAGAATCAGAGGATATAGTATCTTCTTCAGATATTTATACACTGTGTAGTTTTCATCTCCATTCTCACCTTCAGCCTCATGGAATTCATAGGCTTCTCCTTTTTCTACTATGAGTTCTTACCAGTGTCTAGCTCCACAAGAACAATAAAAATGTCCTAAAGAGATAGTCTATGGCTATTGCTAAGAGTCCTGCTCATGTTATGAATTATAAATGCAAACATACAAGTACCTTATATAGAAGTGAAGCTAAAATGTGTTAATCACTACTATTTGAATGGCTGAGACAGGAATATTACTATGAATCCAAATACAGTCTGTAATGAATCTCTGGCCCTCTTGGGCTACAGGGAGAGTCTCCCTAGAAAGAAGAGAGATACAAAGAAAACCAGAATGAATCACTATGGGGTGGCAAAAGGGAGAATTAAAAACGATAGAGTCTCCGTCTTAAAGAAAAAGAAACAATTGTCAAAGTCATTTAGACCTCAGTTTTCTGCTTAATGAGGGAAAACAGCCTAACACTGAAATGTATAAATGGAATAGCTCAATTTCTACCGGCATTCTCCCATATAAACTTCTTATAGAGTCTTCTACTTCCTTAGAGCATAACTTAAAACAAAAAAATTATGTTTCTTGTCATACACAAAACAATTTCCTTCCAAAGAGACTTCCAGAGTGATCAACAAATGCATAAAAGACCCTCTGGCAACTGTGTAGACACTAAATCTTAAAGCAAGTCCAAGATGCAGTTCAAGACTACAGTTAGTATTTGAAATAAATTTGCTTTTCTTTGATTTTTTTTTTTAAAACTGCACAGAGCTTGGATTATGAGTGATGTTTCTGTCTCAGAAATGAAGCCAACTTGGAATTACAGTTTTCTCTGCTGGGTATGTTTGCAAATAAAAATAAAAAACAAGGAGGAAAACAGAGACATACATAATTATGGAAGACACTAGAATGTGGAAAAGAGATTAAACCTTATTAAAATATCATTCCTAGGCATTAGCAGCACTTGGATAATTAATAATATAACAGTCGACTGCACTAAGAACCATAACAGAAATTAAATTTTCATTTATGAACAGGAATAATGAGGTAATATAAAAAGATTAGGTTTGGATTTTCCTGCTACTGAAGATTAATAGTTGCCTAAGGTCCTCATGCAGAATTGAGACCCACATTTGGTTGCAGAGAAAGATAACTCATCTGACACACATTCTCTAACCCTGGACTGCAGTCCTGACATAAGACAGTTCACTGTTTCCATTTTTCCAGCAGTGCAGTAAGACTTGCCACCAATATACATCATCATGAGCACCAGAGAGAAGTAAAAACATCCTACTTTGAGAAAAGAATGCAATATAAATGGGTGGAATAAATCATAAACTGTTTTTCACAAATAAGGCAATCGGCAACATAGATACCCAAGAAATTGTTCTGTGACACCTCATGAAATGCTCACAGTTATGAGAAGATGTAAGGTGATTTTTGAAAATGATAACAGAGAAACAACAAAGAAAGGTTTTTTCAGTGACTATTGAAAGACTCACGAAATGCCCAGGCAAATGGATGGAACTTGGAAATATCATCCTGAGTGAGGTAACACAGTTACAAAAGAACACACATGGTATGTACTCACTGATAAGTCGATATCCAAAAAATAATTTTAAAAAAATGTTCAGAATACCCATGATACAACTCACAGATCATATGAAACCAAAGAAGAAGGAAGACCACACATCAAACTGTGGATGCTACAGTCCTACTCAGAAGAGGAAAGAACATAATCTCAGGAGATAGAGGGAGAGAGGAATCTGGGAGGGAGAGAAAGGGGAGAGAAAAAGGGGGCCAGTTCAGATGCTGGAGAAGGTGGGGAAGAAGCACAGATGGTCAGGAATTTGAAAGGAGGTGTGTTGCAGTGGGGGGAGTGGAACTGGGGGTAGCCACTAGAAAGTCCCAGATGTCAGGGACCCAAGAGATTCCCAGGACCCAATAGAGAGAACATTAGCAGAAATACTCAAAAAGGGGGACATAGAACCTGTAGAGTCCATATCCAGTGGATAGGCACTGCCCCTTTGAGGGATGAGGCCACCAACCCACCTCACAAATATTAATCCAGAATTCTTCCTATCAAAAGGAAATGCAGGGACAAAAATTGGAATAAAAACTGAAGGACAGTCAGGCGTAATGGTGCATGCCTTTAATCCCAGTACTAGGGAGGCAGAGGTAGGCAAATTT
This sequence comes from Mus caroli, assembly GCF_978045245.1. Taxonomy (NCBI): domain Eukaryota; kingdom Metazoa; phylum Chordata; class Mammalia; order Rodentia; family Muridae; genus Mus; species Mus caroli. The sequence continues at coordinate 81,144,753 of NW_028227272.1, forward strand.
CTGAGTTCGAGGCCAGCCTGGTCTACAAAGTGAGTTCCAGGACACCCAGGGCTATACAGAGAAACCCTGTCTCAAAAAACAAAACAAACAAACAAACAAACAAACAAAAAACTGAAGGGAAACCCATCCAGAAACTGCCCCACCTAGGGATCCATCCCATGTGCAGACATCGAACCCAGACACTACTGCTGATGCCAAGAAGCACTTGCTGACAGGAGCCTGATATAGCTGTCCCCTGAGAGGCTCTGCAAGCCTAACCAATACAGATGTGGATACTCACAGTCAAACATCGAACTGAGTGCGGGGACCCCAATGGCGAAGTTAGGGCAAGGACTGAAGGAGTTGAAGGGGTTTGTAACCAACCCAATAGGAAGAACAACAATATCAACAAACCAGACCCCACAGAGCTCCCAGGGACTAAACTACCAGCCAAAGAGTACACATGGGGGAGAACCATGGCTCCAGATACATATGTAGCAGAGGATTGCCTTATCTGACATCAATGGGAGGGGAGTCCTTTTGTCCTGTGGAAGCTTGATAACACAGTGTAGTAGAATGCCAGGGAAATGAGGTGGGAGTGGATGGGTGGGTAGGGGAGCACCCTTACTGAGTGAGGGGAAAGGGAGGGGATGGGGCTTGTGGAGAGGAAACTGAGAAAGGGGGTAACATTTGAGATGTAAATAAATAAAAGAAACTAATAATAAAGAAAAGGAAAGGAAAGAAAAGGAAAGAAAAGAAAAGAAAAAAAGAAAAGAAAAGAAAAGAAAAGAAAAGAAAAGAAAAGAAAAGAAAAGAAAAGAAAAGAAAAGAAAAGAAAAGAAAAAAAAAGAATTTTTGATCTTAGCCATTCTGACTGGTGTGAGGTGGAATCTCAGGGTTGTTTTGATTTGCATTTCCCTGATGATTAAGGATGTTGAACATTTTTTCAGGTGTTTCTCTGCCATTCGGTATTCCTCAGGTGAGAATTCTTTGTTCAGTTCTGAGCCCCATTTTTTAATGGGGTTATTTGACTTTCTGGAGTCCACCTTCTTGAGTTATTTATATATATTGGATATTAGTCCCTTATCTGATTTAGGGTAGGTGAAGATCCTTTCCCAATCTGTTGGTGGTTTTTTTGTGTTATTGATGGTGTCTTTAGCCTTGCAGAAGCTTTGTAGTTTCATGAGGTCCCACTTGTCAATTCTCGATCTTACAGCACAAGCCATTACGGTTCTATTCAGGAATTTTTCCCCTGAGCCCATATCTTCAAGGCTTTTCCCCACTTTCTCCTCTATAAGTTTCAGTGTCTCTGGTTTTATGTGAAGTTCCTTGATCCACTTAGACTTGACCTTAGTACAAGGAGATAGGAATGGATCGATTCGCATTCTTCTACATGTTAACAACCAGTTGTGCCAGCACCATTTGTTGAAAATGCTGTCTTTCTTCCACTGGATGTTTTTAGCTCCCTTGTCGAAGATCAAGTGACCATAGGTGTGTGGGTTCATTTCTGGGTCTTCAATTCTATTCCATTCGTCTATTTGTCTGTCACTATACCAGTACCATGCAGTTTTTATCACAATTGCTCTGTAGTAGAGCTTTAGGTCCGGCATGGTGATTCCACCAGAGGTTCTTTTATCCTTGAGAAGAGTTTTTGCTATCCTAGGTTTTTTGTTATTCCAGATGAATTTGCAGATTGCACTTTCTAATTCGTTGAAGAATTGATTTGGAATTTTGATGGGGATTGCATTGAATCTGTAGATTGCTTTTGGCAAGATAGCCAATGTTGATCCTGCCAATCCATGAGCATGGGAGATCTTTCCATCTTCTGAGATCTTCTATAATTTCTTTCTTCAGAGACTTGAAGTTTTTATTATACAGATCTTTCACTTCCTTAGTTAGAGTCACGCCAAGATATTTTATATTATTTGTGACTATTGAGAAGGGTGTTGTTTCCCTAATTTCTTTCTCAGCCTGTTTATTCTTTGTGTAGAGAAAGGCCATTGATTTGTTTGAGTTAATTTTATATCCAGCTACTTCACCGAAGCTGTTTATCAGGCTTAGGAGTTCTCTGGTGGAATTTTTAGTGGGATTGCAAGCTTGTACAACCACTCTGGAAATCAGTCTGGCGGTTCCTCAGAAAATTGGACATAGTACTACCGGAGGATCCAGCAATACCTCTCCTGGGCATATATCCAGAAGATGTCCCAACCGGTAAAAAGGACACATGCTCCACTATGTTCATAGAAGCCCTATTTATAATAGCCAGAAGCTGGAAAGAACCCAGATGTCCCTCAACAGAGGAATGGATACAGAAATTATGGTACATTTACACAATGGAGTACTACTCAGCTATTAAAAAGAATGAATTTATGAGATTCCTAGCCAAATGGATGGACCTGGAGGGCATCATCTTGAGTGAAGTAACACAATCACAAAAGAACTCACACAATATGTATTCACTGATAAGTGGATATTAGCCCAAAACTTAGGATACCCAAGATATAAGATACAATTTGATAAACGCATGAAACTCAAGAAGAATGAAGACCAAAGTGTGGACACTGTGCACCTTCTTAGAATTGGGAACAAAACACCCAGGGAAGGAGTTACAGAAACAAAGTTCGTAGCTGTGATGAAAGGATGGACCATTTAGAGACTGCCGTATCCAGGGATCCATCCCATAAGCAGCTTCTAAACGCTGACACCATTGCATACACTAGCAAGATTTTGCTGAAAGGACCCAAATATAGCTGTCTCTTGTGAGACGATGCCGGGGCCTAGCAAACACAGGAGTGGATGTTCACAGTCAGCTATTGGATGTATCACAGGGCTCCCAATGGAGAAGCTAGAGAAAGTACCCAAGGAGCTAAAGGGATCTGCAACCCTATTGTTGGAACAACATGATATACTAACCAGAACCCCGGAGCTCTTGTCTCTAGCTGCATATGTATCGAAAGATGGCCTAGTCGGCCATCAATGGAAAGAGAGGCCCATTGGACTTGCAAACTTTATATGCCCCAATATAGGGGAATGCCAGGGCCAAAAGAATGGGAATGGGTGGGTAGGGAAGTGGGGGGCGCTATGGGGGACTTTTGGGATAGCATTGGAAATGTAATTGAGGAAAATATGTAATAAAAATATTAAAAATCAAAAAAAAGAAAAAAAAAGAAAATAACAAAAGAAAAGAAAAGAAAAGAAAAGAAAAGAAAAGAAAAGAAAAGAAAAGAAAAGAAAAGAAAAGAAAAGGAAAAAGATTGCTATAGTAGTTTCTCTTATTTTCCAGAAAGTTTCTAATTACTTTTATGGTACACTAATTGTACGTATAAGATAAATATACTTATTTTTGTAGCCTAACATACCACACACAATATTTTTTAAAGTTCTTGTTAAAAGGTAGGGAAGGAAAAAGAAAAGAAAATTCATATAGGTATATTACACTCTCAAGAAAGAAAGAAAATACAGTTTTAACAGTGGGGAATTTATCCCTGGAGCCATGCAGGCAGCAATGAGAAGGTAGCTGGAACAAGTGTGCATAGCTGACCTCTTAAGGAAGTGCGGAAGGTACTAGAGTATTGTGAATCCTGCAGCTTTGAGACAACCTACCTGAAGCAATTGCTGAGGGTATTGCAGTAGGAGAACTCATGGGTATCTGGGTTGCTTATTCATGTTTCTTACTATGTCTTTATAACTTCATGGGTATGTGTGTGTGTTTGTGGGGTGTGTGTCTGTGTGTGATATGTGTGTGTATGTGTGTGTGTTTGCCCTTGTGTACATGTGTTTATGTGTGGGGGGGTGCCTCATGTGCATGTGCGTGTGTGTGTGTGTGTGCGTGTGTGTATGTACATGTGTGTCCTCATATGAGTGTGTGTGTGTGTATGTGTGATATGTGTGTATATGTGTGTGTGTTTGCCCTTGTGTGCATGTGTTTATGTGGGGAGGGGGGTCTTCATGTGCATGTGTGTGTACATGTGTGTCCTCACATGACTCTGTGTGTGTGTGTGTGTGTGTGTGTGTGTGTGTGTTACTGCATTTAATACTGCAGTTCTCTCCTGCTATACTAGCTTTATGACTTGGTAGGTTAAATAGCACTGTTGGCGGGCTTAGGTTGCATAGTAATTTGGTAGCACATTTTCAAGCACTTAGACTCTGTAAAAGATGAAAAACTGTTGTCTGCCAAAGAGAGTGTAGTCGTAGCCACAGGATACTACAAAATACTAAGGGCATCTGCTATGGTTCATTTATGGAAGCCTGAGGAAGCATTAATATCTATCACTGCCCCTTCAAATACCACTGGGTTTGCTGGATCATGTAGCCCAAGTGGCAGCTCAGCCTGCCCTACAACTGGATCTGTTGAAGAGCATAACCCAGATTCAGGCCCTCTCAGAACTACAAGTTCATGAGGTTTTCCTTTCTTGACAATAGAATAAGTTCCTGCCTTAAGAGAAATATCTGTACATGACACTCATTACTAAATCACTCAAATTGTACTGAAGTAGAAAGGTGTTGAATTTTTATTAAATTTATTTCCCATCTTCTGATACACTATAAAAATACTCTACAAGAATAGAGATGGCAACTATCTCTTGGTCCAATAAATATTTTATCAATGATCAATGTCGTGGACCAATGGCCCTGCAGAGAAAAAAGTGATCAAGTTTCCGGTAAACAGAGGGCTGAGGGATTAATATACCCTTGAGGAGGTAATGTGAATATATTCTGGATGTGCCAGCTGCAAAAAAAAAAATGCTTCCATTGGGCCTTATGGGTAGTAAAGAAAAATTATTTTCTAGATCTATAACTACAAACCAGATACCAAGAGATGTGTTAATCTGATCAAGCAAAGAAACCACATCTGCAACATCAGCTGCAAGTGGAGTCACCACTTAATTAAACTTGCAATAATCAACTGTCATTCCCAAAGTTCCATCTGTCCTCTGCACAAGTAACCTGGAGATGTGGAGGAATCAACTACCAAACTCTCCAAAGACATAAAGTAGGGTTTGGTTCATTAATTTCCCAGACTAATACAGCTCCAATCCCTTCCATTTAGCCTTTCCAAACGTAACAGTCCACAGGTCAGGAAAACAATGTGCATATTTTGGCCCCTCTTGACAATATCTTTTTTGTTTGTTTATTTGTTTGTTATTTTGTTTTAGTAAATTTTTCTTTCATAAAATATATCCGGATCAGTTTCCTTCCCTCCGTTGTTCCCAACTCTGTCCACACTCCACTTCTCCCAGCTCTCCCTAACAACTTTCCTCTCCTCCAAATTCATTCATCCTCCATTTCTTCTTCACAGCAGGACCCTTTCCAGGCTGAGACCTAAACTTGCATTGTAAGCCAGCCAGTCTCAGATGAAGGCTTGTGTTTGTTTTTCTGAATTTCAGTCCTCTGACTGTGGGAAAGAAGATTCTCTCCCAGGGCACACTTATGAGGCTTAAATTGTTTATGCACATCTGGAGCTGGGAAATTGAATCTCTGATCTCATATCTTCCCTTTGTCATTTTACCAAGAGACACTGGAAGCCCCCAGCCACCAGCATCAATTCTTCCAGAAAATGTTGAGAAGTATTATACATGCAGTCACTAAGTTCATTGCCAGTCACAAATGGTAACACAGCATTATAAAATTCATTTATCCTGTGTAATTCTTTAAACATGTACCATGAAAAAAAATGTAACGTATTTTATTAAAGTTTTTGTGAGCTAGTTATATGGCTCAACAAGCAACACAATGACCATAGAAAATGAGAAGCCGACGTCAGTCTCCAACAAGCCCCACATAATGCTGAGGAAATATAAACAGGAGAGTTCCTCGGTCTTGCTAACTAATGGTTCTTGCAAGAACTAGGTTGAAAGAACCATACTGTCTCAAAAATAAGTAGCAAGTTAGTTAGCTCTCCGCATTCTCCAGGTCTTCTCATAGTTTTTGGTCTACAATTCAGCTCCCTCAAGCTTCCCCCTGGCATGTTAGCATATCTATCAGTGTCATCATTTTTCAGATCTTCTTTTAGGCAGGCATTTTGATGAAACTTAATGGGTATTGCCTCTCTGATATGCCTAAGAACTATAAACTTACATCAGACCTCATGTTCTATTGGTTCTTGCATCTCCTCATCTGCAATGTTATCTAGGCTTTAAGGATTGTTCTGTGGATGTATCAGTGGGGATTCAACACCATATATTCTCTTGTTGTCTGCATTTTGACATGTTATGGATTCCTGTAATGTTATCTATCTGAGGCAAAGAGATGTTTATTTGATAAGGACTAAGAACTATACCTATCAGTGGATGTAAGAATAAATATTTAGAATATAGCCAAGAGTTATGCTGGATACATGAAGTGCTGATTGTAGCTTCTCTTTCAAGATCTGTGACTTCTGGAGCCTCATGTATCCAATACCAACTTATCAGCTCTGAGAATTACATACTAATAAGAAACTTTATATACATTATGTAAGTAGTACTCTTATTATATAAACACACATATATTTCAAAAATAAGAATATATTGTTAGTAAAAATGTGGATGTATAACTAGATGAGGAAGTCAAAGAGTGATTGAGGAAGCCATCTGAATTCAGTCTCCATACACGCACACCTACACACACACAGACCCACACAAAAAACACACATACGATACATACAACAAATTAAATTTAAAAATTGAATTTAATATTTTATTATGAAGATAATCTCACCTGTGTCTACACTTCTACATTTAACCTATACATGCAGCTGTCTATGTGTGTCTGTTTGCATTTGTTGGCCTAACCCATTACACAGTATGAACTTTATTTGAAAGCATAAATAATTGTTTCCCAACAACTGTTGGAACATACTATGCTACTCTCACATTGAATATACTATAAAAAGTAATAAATTGTCCCTATAAATTATAATTGTAAAAATCTCCCAAAGTGTCAGAAATCACTGAAGGGAGAGAAAATGTAACACACCCTCTAAAACTATGTCTGAATTTTCAAATTTCACCAGTATTGGAAATGATTCAATCCAAGTAGAAAAGGGCATGGTTTTGAAAAAAAAACTGAACAAATCTTTGAGTAGTTATCTAGCTCCTTAAAATACGTACCTTTAGGAGACTTTACTCACTAATCCTGATTTTCCTCAGCTATTAACAATATTTATATATTATTCTGTGTGAAAATTTTTAAACAATATAGATAGATGGACATACAGGGAGACAGAGAGAATAAAGTACTCAGTACTTCATATGATTTCTTTTGTCGTGTTGAGTGAATAACCACTTCCAGGAACTGCTTCTTCCATTATGAGGTATTTTTTGAGTCAAGCATCTTGAGAATGGAAAGTGAGTGATCTACCACCAAGTCTTAACTCTATGTTTGAGTCACTTCTAAACTGACTCTGATGCCACTTGAGGACCAGTTGTTTTCATTCCTAATTTTATTCTTGACAATAGATCTTTTATATGGACACTTTCCCATGAGAGTCTAAAGGTAGTTTGAAAAATCTTGACTCTGTTCTGTGATCGGGAAAGGAGCAAACAGCCTGAATGGTGTTCTGCTTTTTTATAGCTAATTCACTTCCTTTTATCTGCAGTAGACCACATGGAAAACGGCATAGATCCCTAAATGATGACTACACAGATGACTCTTAATAACTCTCTCTGTGCTATAAATACAGTATAAAAATAATTACACTGGTTGCTTCAATACATTCAGTTGTTGAATAAAACCAGAATGACTCTAAGAGAAATACATTTCTTGACAATTAGGGTGTATATTTTCAAACTCAAAATTAAACAGCAATTTCCCCGTAAGCCAATCACATATATCAGAGGCCATCGTTGTTGTAAATTGTGTAGCAGGGACAAGAGAAGTACTTCTGAGAAGTTCTAAATGCTTTGTTCAGATGAGAGATTAAAACCACATGAATTTTAAGAGGGTTGATTTGTACCCGGAAGATAACAAAACAGTTTCAAAGTTCTGATCACATACAGCAAGCAGTTGGTACCAGCATTCAGTACTCTACTGTGATTGTGATTAAACATGGTGACCAGGGAAACTTATAGAAGGAAGGATTTATTTGGGCTTATGAAGGATAAGGCCCCATCCTGACATGGACACAGGACAGCAGGCAGGCATGGTAGTAGGATCAGGATGTTGAGAGATCATATCCTCAAGCACAAGCATAAAGAAGAGAAAATGAACTGGAAGAGAGATGAGGCTATCCTAACTGAATAATTACTTCCTCCATCAAAACCACCTCCTAAGCTCCCCAAAGAGTCCCTCCAGCTGGGAATCAATTATTCAAAACCCAAGTCTGTGAAGGATTTCTTTTTTTCATGCAAACCACCACTGTATCTAGTGTTTGACTTTGTAAGTAGGAGAGGTCTGTTAAGGTCTATAAGTTCTTGTACCTAAATCTATCATATTTGGTTCATAATAATTGCACTTGGCCCTACTTTAAAACTCAAAGATTATTATTTTTTTGTAAATATGCACCATGTCTTCATTATTCATTCATCAGCAGTTTGCCAGCTTAGCCGCCTCTATTTTCCAAGTATAATGAATGAATAGAGCAGCGGTGAACATGGTGGGCCTGTACCCCGGTTATAAGACATAAGTTCATTTGGATAAGTGCCTAGGATTGATGTAGATAGGTCATTTAGTAGTTCTCTTTTCAATTGTTGCGTTTTTAAATTTTTTTGTATTGTTTTAAGAAGCTTACAGACATATTTCCAAGGTGGCCATACTAGTTTTCACCCCAACCAACATTGAATGAAAGATCTTCTTTCTCCACACCTATGCCAACATGTGTGATAACTGGTATTCCCAGGACTAGGAATGCTGACTGGCAGAAGGTCGAATCTTAAAGTAGTTTAAATCTGCATTTCCCTCATGGGTAAAGCTTATTGGACACTTTAAGCGTTGCCAAGCCATTGTTTTCTTTTTTGTTTGTTGGTTGTTTGGATTTCATTTTGTGTTTTGGTTTTTGCTCGTTTGTTTGTCTGTTTTGAGATGTTTAGTCTAGGTAGGGTGATGTTTTCTGGCCTCAAATCACAGAAATCTGACTGTGCTTCTCAAGTGCAGAAGTGTATTTGTAACTCCACACCTGACCCTGGTTTTTCATGTTTGAGAAATTTCTGATTGATTTATTATCCATTCTTTTTATTTGAGCTGTTTGGTTACTTGTTGTTTAGTTGTTGCTTTCCTTTTGTGTTGTTTCTTATTGTCGTTGGTTGTTGTTGGTTTGTTTGTGATTCTGTATATACTATAGACACTAATCCTCTGTCATATACATAACTAGCAATGATTTTCTCTAATTATATGAGCTGCTTCTTCACTCACTTGAAAGCTTCATTTCTATACAGCAGCTTTTCAAATCACTGAGATTCCTTGCCAGTTGATGGTCTTATTTCCTGTGCTACTGGAGTCTTGTGCTGAACGGCATCACTTATATTTACATGTTAAAGTTCATCACTATTTTTTATCTCTTATGGTTGTAGAGTACTGGGTCTTATGTAGAGGTCTTCAGTGCTATTGGAGTTAAGTATCTGTGTGATCCAGAAACAAGGAACGTTCAGCATCCTTAATCATCAGGGAAATGCAAATCAAAACAAACCTGAGATTCCACCTCCCTCACACAAGTCAGAATGGCTAAGATCAAAAACTCAGGTGAGAGCAGATGCTGGCGAGGATGTGGAGAAAGAGGAACACTCCTCCATTGTTGGTGGGATTGCAAGCTTGTACAACCACTATGGAAATCAGTCTGGCAGTTCCTCAGAATATTGGACATAGTACTACCGGAGGATCCCGCAATACATCTCCTGGGCATATATCCAGAAGATGTTCCAACCGGTAAGAAGGACACATACTCCACTATGTTCATAGCAGCCTTATTTATAATAGCCAGATGCTGGAAAGAACCCAGATGCCCCTCAACAGAGGAATGGATACAAAAAATGTGGTACATTTACACAATGGAGTACTACTCAGCTATTAAAAAGAATGAATTCATGAAATTCCTAGGCAAATGGATAGACCTGGAGGGCATCATCCTGAGTGAGGTAACCCAATCACAAAAGAACTCACACAATATGTACTCACTGATAAGTAGATATTAGCCCAGAAACTTAGAATACCCAAGATATAAGATACAATTTGCTAAACACATGAAACTCAAGAAGAACGAAGACCAAAGTGTGGGCACTTTGCCCCTTCTAAGAATTGGGAACAAAACACCCATGGAAGGAGATACAGAGACACAGTTTGGAGCTGAGACAAAAAGGACCATCTAGAGACTGTTATATCCGGGGATCCATCCTACAATCAGCTTCCAAACGCTGACACCTTTGCATACACTAGCAAGATTTTGCTGAAAGGACCTAAATATATCTGTCTCTTGTGAGACTATGCCGAGGCCTAGCAAATACTAGTGGATGCCCACAGTCAGCTATTGGATGGATCACAGGGCCCCCAATGGAAGAGCTAGAGAAAGTACCCAAGGAGCTAAAGGGATCTGCAACCCTATAGGTGGAACAACAATATGAACTACCCAGTACCCCCCAGAGCTCGTGTCTCTAGCTGCATATGTAGCAGAAAATGGCCTAGTCGGCCATCAGTGGAAAGAGAAGCCCACTCACTGGTCGTGTAAACTTTATCTGCCTCAGTACAGGGGAACGCCAGGGCCAAGAAGGGGGTGGGGGAGCGGGTGGGGGATTTTTGAGATAGCATTGAAAATGTAAATGAAATAAATACCTAATTAAAAAAAAAGGAAACAAGGAGCAGAACGGATGAAGGTCTTACCTTATGGGAGGAGCAACAGTAGAATATTGATCAAAAAAGAAAGTAAAGTCAGGCATGGTGGTGCACGCTGTTAATCCCAGCACTTGGGAGGCAGAGGCAGGCAGATTTCTGAGTTTGAGGCCAGCCCAGTCTACTAAGTGAGTTCCAGCACAGCCAGAGCTATATAGAGAAACCCTGTATTGAATAACAAAACAAACAAACAAACAAAAAACAACAACAACAAAAAAAAACGAAACAATATACCTAGGTACAGTAGTGGTGCTTGCCTTTAATCCCAGTTCCTGAGAGGCAAGTGGATCTCTTTAAGTTTAAAGACAGCCTAGTCTACATAGTGAATTCCAGGACAGCCAAAGCTATGTAGAGAGACTTGAATACAGAGTGAGATCATATTTATTCAGGGCTAACTGGGCAGATAAAGGAGCATTAATTTGGTTAAAAGGAATATTTAAAAGTATTTGGAGATCAGATGTGCCCACCTCTGTAATAAAGGCTTGACATTTTAGGGAATAACCAATGGCTTCTGAATGGATTCAACATCCTCAACGCGAGCAATGAGAAACCAGTGTCTGGTACTTAACCTGACTAACATTCCAGGAGCGGTGAGCTAGTACCATCCTAACAGGACTATTTTCTGAGGATGAACTAAACTGATACAGCCGCCAGCAAACTGCTTTTTAAGTTCCTGTGTTAATTAAAACAATAAACTCTGGGGGCTCAGTAGTTAAGAGCACCAAATGATCTTCCAGAGGTCCTGGGTTCAATTCCCAGCAACCACATGGTGGCTCACAACCATCTGTAATGGGATCTGATGCCCTCCTCTGCTGTATGTCTGAAGACAGCTACAGTGTCCTCATATAAAGAAAATACATAATTCTTTTTAAAAAATAAACTCCAACTGAAAGAAGCTTGACCCCGAAGAGTTCCATCAGCTTCAGCACTGGTGTAAAGAAAAAACTACTTCTGTAAGAAGAGCATGTTTCACACTACAACTTACTTACCAGGAAACAATGTGCGCCATGTAAGACGTAGGGTCTAAAGATGACACATGGCTCTATAAAATAAAGAGTGAAGTAAATAGTAGTGTAGGAAATTGAACATGATTCCATGCTTCAATACATTTCATAATTTAATGTTTTAGTCAAAGCTTTTAAGAAGTTATGACTATTTTGAATATTAGCTGAATCATCATGCAAACCTGGTACAAATAAACCTTTCACATAATTTTTTTGAGACTGGAAGGATTTAATTTCATTAACCTATGAGTCTCAGCTTGACGTGTATGTCAACGAGTTGTAATTTCTTTTGAATAGAATTGACTTTAGTCTCCAATGTTTAAATTAGGAGATTGACTGTGGTTTCCCACTAGCATTATCTCTTGCAATTGTTCATTTTTACTTTCTGTTCCATCTCCTCACTACATGATTAATTTCTGACCTTTTAAATGATCACACACTTGCAAGCTTCATGACCCAAATTGTCTTTGTGAAGTGCATATTTCCTCCTCAGTCTTTTATAATTTCTCAGTTGTAACTGTGAAGCAGATTATAATTAACTATCTCCCAGCTTGCTCAACCATGTAAATGCTTGTTATTTTTGTTGATTATATAAAACAGACTTTTTATTGTTTTGGCAAACAAGATATAGAGACTATAAACTAAAAACTAGAATGGTCCATAAAACATTTTTTTTTGCTAAATCAAGCTCCATTACTGGCCTGAGAATACATGTAAAATGTAGAGTAGATATGTTTTTGAAAATATTATACCAATTTCAATGTGCTTGCTTCCCTTTAATAAAAAATATAGGACAGATGCACTGGGTTCTATCTAAAGCTAACAGACATTGCCAATCAGGCTTCATTCAATCTGCCTCCAGGGTCAGCTTGTTTTTGCAGAGATAGATAAATCAATGCTGTGTGACAAAACTTCAATAAATAAAGCTTCATATTTTTGTTGAGTATTTTCCAAACTCTGCTCCATCAGTTACTATGATATGGAGAAAAATAATAAAAGAAGCAGTCTGTAATCATGAATATGTGATCATGTGGAGAGCAGTAGTCAATAAAATATTCTGTTTTTTAGATAGTTAATAGCATGATTTTTGTGACTTTTCAGCCATTTAAAGTTATTCTATCAACACCCCTACTTCTTCTGTGTTTACTTCCTTCATCCTCCCTAAAGAGCCCCTTTCCCATTGCTTTAATAAGATGATGTGTACGCTGTTATTTCCCCTTTCTATTGCCTGCTAAGCCCTCTATTTTGACAATGGACCCTAAAAAATAAACCTGGAATACATGTTATTCCATATATATAAATTTTCTCATCTGGGCTGATGTTGTTTCCTCCAAGAATCAAAGACCACCTAATGGAAACTTCAATACCAGCCTCAAGAAGCCTTCTTTTGAGTTGTTGATCAGAGCTCTCTCCAGGAGACACCCCCCAAGTGTATAAACCATTGTTACTGGCCTTGATTGCCCCCCGCAGAGGTGGATAAGTTTCCATTGCTGAGGACACTGTGCTGAAACTGAGACCTGAAACTAATGGGAACACCCCTGCCCTGAGGACTACCTTTCATGGTACCAGAAGACACAACCCAAGCTTTCAAAGGATGGAGGCAGCCAACAGTTTTACCCAGCTATGACTTACATAAACATGTCAGCAACCAGCTAGTGGCTCTCAGGCTTTGTTTGTAACCAATAACTCTTTAATTAAATATAAGTCCCACTCAGCCAGAAGGAAATCACACGAGTTACTGGAAACCTAGCTAATAATTCAGTGCTAGTGATGTGTTTATTATTAGAAGAAAATGTACAAATTTTAACTTACTAAACCAGCTTAATCACTAAAAATAATCTATAGGCATTTGCCCTTATAGCCACAGATAAGTTTAGTATTCACCCTTATCAAGGAAACTTCTCTTTTTAACAGACAAAGACCCTTACAGAAAACCACAATTAAAATGCAGAGTTTTAGAACCAAGTACTAACTCAGACATCTACAAAACACTCTTACATATAAGACTCAGGGAAAATGACAAAGAGAAGGTATAAAGACTATAAGAGATGGAGGACCGGGTCGTTTTCTGTGAGATTGCCTCCTGTTCACATCAGAAGCTACACACAGAAAGTCTCACCAACATGAATGCCCAAATGTGAGCTTAGCAAGGATAAAACCAATGAATATGGCAAACTGGTTGGGGGAAAGCCCATGAGGCCTCAACCCTACACAAAGGAGAAGAAGTTACCATGAACAACTAGCAGAGAAGTGGTATTTCCTGGGGGAGAGCACAACAGTTCATTTACAGTGTCAATCAGTCAACCTCAAAAACATACATATGAGTCACAGTACACCAATTGAAAGAGTTTTATTTATGGATATAAGCATGCAATAAAAGAGGCCATGAATTTGAAGGAAAGTGGGGCAGCATGTATGGGAGGGTTTGGAAGAAAGAAAGGTAAGAGAAATTTTTTGTAATTGTATTATAGCTTGTTAAAAAGTCTAATTTGGATCATTACTATTTGAAGTGTTTATTGATTACCCAAGTATCTGTATATTTGACCATTTCTTAACCACTAAAATATTTAATCATTAGTATTGAGGCATCAAGTTTATTGTTGCTATAAATAAAATAATAGAAGAAACTTTAGACGCTAAATTTACTGGTATAAAAAATTAATTATATTGTTTAAATAATGTCCATTCTTTCTTTTTTTAATTTTTAATATTTTTATTACGTATTTTCCTCAATTACATTTCTAATGCTATCCCAAAAGTCCCCCATACCCTCCCCCCCATTTCCCTACCCACCCATTGGCATTTTTTTTTTTTTTTGGCCCTGGCATTCCCCTGTACTGGAGCATATAAAGTTTGTGTGTCCAATGTCCATTCTTTCTTATTTGTGTTGGTGAATACTTAATTAGATGCCTTATGATTGTGAGTGGGAAAATCAATTAAAAATGAGCAATGATGGTCAAGTCCATTTCCCAAATAGCATTCAGAAAATTCTGGTTTTTGTTTTTTTTTTTTTTTTACTTAAAACAAAGAAAACTATTGATATTAGTAAAATTACTCACCTCATTTTTGATGGCTCACATAATTTGAATTTTAGAGAAAAGGGAAGAAAGAATATAACAATAAAAGGCATAATACACAATTGCTTAGTTGTCATAACTGTTTATGAGTGTATAATTCTTTCTACCCAATCAGATGTATTTCAGCTCTCCCAAACATAGATGTATTTCTATTTTATTAATTCTAAATTAATCTCCTGACAATATTAGGTTTTAGAAATGCATTTAGTTAATGTGCAGAATATAAGTCTTGCAAGGAACATCTTGTATATTCTAACCATGAAACCCACCTTGGAACTTGATTAAACTGATGAAATGAGAACCAGTTTCTTGACATAGTCACCCTGACACATTCCATTATCTCAACAGTAATTTAATTGAAAATGAACACACAGAAGACACTAGACCTACTCTAACTGTGAAAAGGAGGGCTACTGCCTGCCAATCTTTCTCTCTGTCTCTCTGTCTCTCTCTCTCTGTATATGTCTGTCTGTCTCTGTCTGTCTGTCTGTCTCTGTCTGTGTGTGTGTGTGTGTGTGTGTGTGTGTGTGTGTGTGTGTGTGTGTGTGTTAAACAAGAGTATATCATTCTTCTTTAGTATATGGAGTGAGCTGAGCAACAAATAAAGTAGGGGAGCAGGGACTAGGAATGTATATATTTATGCAGGGACGAATCTCAGAGTGACACCAGAAAAGGGTCCCATCTGGGGCTCATTCATGATTAGAGATTGAAATAATCATAAAAATAAATGAAGGGCAAAGCTGGTAGAGATTGTAGAGCAGAGAATGTCCTGGAATCTTTATGAATTAGAGAGAGACAGTCATTGATAATGAGAGTGAAATAGTTTCAGGGTTACAAGGAGTTGATTATAGAGTTCCATTTGAGAGGAGTGTGGCTGCAACCGGACACAAAGAAACAAAGAAGTTTCTGTAACTCCTTCCATGGGTGTTTTGTTCCCAATTCTAAGAAGGGGCAAAGTGTCCACACTTTGGTCTTTGTTCTTCTTGAGTTTCATGCGTTTAGTAAATTGTATCTTATATCTTGGGTATTCTAAATTTCTGGGCTAATATCCACTTATCAGTGCTGCATATGAATCAGAAGATGGCCTAGTTGGCCATCAGTGGATAGAGAGGCCCATTAGTTGTGCAAACTTTATATGCCTCAGTACAGGGGAATGCCAGGGCCAAGAAGTGCGAGTGGGTGGGTTGGGGAGTGGGTGGGGGAGCGTGTGGGGACTTTTGGGATAGCATTTGAAATGTAATTGAAATAAATACCCAATAAAAATGTGGAAAAAATGCAGGTGATTGGAAAGTTAAAAAAAAGAAAAGAAACCAAGAAGTTAAGAGACCCCTTGTCATTGCCGTAGATACGTAGAGAAGATACAGGAAATCAATCATGATGATCATCCATGAAGCAGAGTTGAAAGGGAGGTTGCTATGTTTAGAAAGTTCTGTATCTTGGTTTGATACAGATTGTTCAGTGGCCTTGATTGTGGCTTCAACACAGGTGGAGAATGCTGTTTCTAGCAATCTAAAAATTGCCACCCTTCTTTTATGCAAAATGTCTCCCACAAATAGATGCAACCTGTTCTTGTAAGCCTTTGGTGGATTTTTCACCCTGGAAGCTTCAAATGATGAAAAGAACCACACCCTGAGTAGACCCATGACGAAGTTGTTGAGGCAGTATGTTCCATTTAAATTAAGAGTAACGGTACTTGCACCCTGTCTTAGTTTGGGTTTCATTTCGGTGAAGAGACACCATGACCACAGCAACATTTATGAAAGAAAACACTCAGTTGGGGCTGGTTTACAGTTTCAGAGGTTTAGTTCTGGCAGGAAGCATAGTGCCATTCACATCGACATCAGGCTGGAGAAGGACCTGAGAGTTCTAAATCTTAATTCATAAGCAGCAACAGAAGACTGTCTAACACACTGGGTGTAGCTTGAACATAGGAGACTTCAAATCCTCCTCCAAGAAGACTACACTTAAACCAACAAGGCCACCCCTTCTAATAGTGCCACTCCTTACATTCAAACACATGAATCTATAGAGGTCAGACCTATTAAACCACCACACACCTGAATTAACGATCAAATCAAGAGGGGTTAAGCCACAGCTGTTTGATCTTCCCAGATATAGAAAAACAGATAAAGGAGGCCATGGGAAAATCCTAACTGAATAAGATGGGGGCTCTCTCAGAACTCCAGAGAGAAGACAATTGTAAGCTGAGATGCCTTTGTGTCCACATCCTCCCGGGTAAGGGCAAAGATGTTAAGTGAGTCTAGGTGTAGAAGAATAGTAAAAACTGAATCCTTAGATCCATGGTGGTAAAGTAAGAAGTAGAACAGGGGGGTTAGGAAAGTCAAGGGCAGGGATGTGGGAGTGGGTGGGTGGGTGTAGGAACACCCTTATAGAAGAAGGAGAGGGTGAGATAACAGGTTTCCATGAAGGGGGAAAACAGGGAAGAAGAAGAGGAAGAAGAGGAAGAAGAGGAAGAAGAAGAAGAAGAAGAAGAAGAAGAAGAAGAAGAAGAAGAAGAAGAAGAAGAGGAAGAGGAAGAGGAAGAGGAAGAGGAAGAGGAAGAGGAAGAGGAAGAGGAAGAGGAAGAGGAAGAGGAAGAGGAAGAAGAAGAAGAAGAAGAAGAAGAAGAAGAAGAAGAAGAAGAAGAAGAAAGAAGAAGAAGAAGAAGAAGAAGAAGAAGAAGAAGAAGAAGAAGAAGAAGAAGAAGAAGAAGAAGAAAGAAGAAGAAGAAGAAGAAGAAGAAGAAGAAGAAGAAGAAGAAGAAGAAGAAGAAGAAGAGGAGGAGGAGGAGGAGGAGGAGGAGGAGGAGGAGGAGGAGGAGGAGGAGGAGGAGGAGGAGGAAGAGGAGGAGGAGGAGGAGGAAGAGGAGGAAGAGGAAGAGGAAGAGGAAGAGGAAGAGGAAGAGGAAGAGGAAGAAGAGGAGGAGGAAGAGGAAGAGGAAGAGGAGGAAGAGGAGGAAGAGGAGGAAGAGGAAGAGGAAGAAGAGGAAGAGGAAGAGGAGGGGAGGGGGAAGAGGAGGAGGAGGAAGAGGAGGAGGAAGAGGAGGAGGAGAAGGAGAAGAAGAAGGAGAAGGAGAAGGAGAAGGAGAAGGAGAAGGAGAAGGAGAAGGAGAAGGAGAAGGAGAAGGAGAAGGAGAAGGAGAAGGAGAAGGAGAAGGAGAAGAAGAAGAAGAAGAAGAAGAAGAAGAAGAAGAAGAAGAAGAAGAAGAAGAAGAAGAAGAAGAAGAAGAAGAAGAAGAAGAAGAAGAAAGTGAAGTGTATCTGAACTCTTAGGCACCACTGGTTGGATTGGAAAGACTGCCACTTAACAATCATTAGGTCTTGGAAGAGTACAATTTGAAAACCAACAAGATAGGGTGAGTAAGAGGGTGGGCTTGATGATACTTTTGTTGAAAATGCATGGTATGATAGATTTAAGATTTTGTTTAGGGTTTAAGAATACGTGGTGTGGAAGGTGTTGTCATTTGGATAAGCATGACTTATAGATCTGAATGTTTGGTTGCCAGGAAATAACATTGTTTGGAAGGATTAGATGTGACCTTGTTGGAGTAAGCATGTCAGTTGGAGTGGGCTTTGAGTATTCAAAATCCCAATCCAGGTCCAGTGGATCTTTTTTCCTACTATCTATGGAAACATTTATATATTATCAGCTACTTCTGATACTATCAGAACCATACTATGTAACACCATATCTGCCTCTAAGACACCATGCTCCCTAATGTGATAAAAATGGACTAAACCTCTGAAATTGTAAGCAGATCCTCAATTAAATTCTTCCTTTCATAAGAGTTGATATTATCATGGTGTCTCTTCACATCGGCAATAAAACACTAAGACAGAAGATGGTATGAGGCTGTGGGTATTGTTGTGACAGGCCTGACCATGCTGCCTGTAGGTGGAATGTGAACTTTGAAATTTTGAGTTAGGAAAACAGTTGAATGCTTTAAGAGGGACTTAATGGGCAATACTAGTAGAAGTGTGGAAGACAGTAATCTATAAGAGCAATATAGTTGTGACAGCCTGCCTCAAGAAATTTCAGAGGAGAATATTAGTAAATGACCTAAAAACTGTTTCTATGATATTTTGGTGAGGAATGTAGCCACTTTCTGCCTTTGTTCAAAAAAATCTGCCTGTGCATCAACAGACATTTTCAAGATCACTGAGAATTTAGGAGGCCAATGTGCCATTTTCTAGCCATTGACAATGGTTATCGAGTTTTTATTGAAGCCAAACCATACTGCAGTTAAAAAAAAAAATAGACATTGAGACTTAATGGTATCATGGGGTCCAAGGAAGGAAAAAGACTTTAGGATACAGGCTAGAGGTGTGGTGGCATCTGACTCAGAATGGGAAGATCCAATAGTTAATGAGACAAAAGAGTCCTGAGAAGAAAGTTGCCATAAATTGAGAATCTAGGTTTAGGGCAATGCCTATGGATCCAGATATAGAATTCTCAGCTACTCCTCCTGCACCATGTCTGCCTCCATCCTGCCCTGATTCTCACTGTGATAATAATGAACCAAACCTCCAAAACAGTAAGCAAACTCTAATTAATTGTTTTATTTTATAAGA
This sequence comes from Mus caroli, assembly GCF_978045245.1. NCBI lineage: Eukaryota > Metazoa > Chordata > Mammalia > Rodentia > Muridae > Mus > Mus caroli. Next base: position 81,164,181 of record NW_028227272.1, read on the forward strand.
GTTGCCATTATGCTGTCTCTTCACAGCAATAGAAAACTGATTAAGGTAGAAGATGGGAGGGATGGGGGAGAGTACCATACTGAAATCCTAATAGGTGAATAATACGAGGTCCCCAACAGAGAAGAGGTGTATCACAACTTGGGATCAACAAGGGAGTCTAGGAAGTGTTGAAGTGAAGTTTTAGCCTTTGGAGGTAGAAAAAGAGAATCCTCAGATTATAGGAAGGATGGAAGGCCCTGAAGGAATTAAGTGAAAAGAAAGGAGAAATTTAGCTTAGCCATAAAGTCCCTGCTTCACCAAGTATTGGGCCAAATTAGGTATAATGAGGAAAGAATGGGTGATAAGGTCACCCAAAAGGGAGCAAAGAAGCAAGGCTTATTGGAGATCCGAGAATAAGTTTTACAGGAATGAAAAGGAACTATATAGACCCTGTATTGATCAAAAATGACAGATATTGCCCCCTAATTAAACAGATACCCTGGGATCCTATACAGTTATTGTGATGCTTTGGGGGAGTCAAGGCCCCAGAACTGCATGAATATTCATCAGCCAGGCTAGGAAAATCAGAAAGATTTCCTTGGGGATGGGAAACCTAGGGAACTATCCTATCTTGGTGAGGTAACGAAAGACAGTTGTTGGCCCAATGTTTTGTCTTTCCACAATTAGGGAAGGGTCTTGGCAGCAAAGATGGGTCATGGACAATTCCTTGACATGCTTGAAGCAAATCCTGGCTAGAATTTTCTGAGGTTGTGTTTTCTTTGTAGGTGGCATAAGGGCTGGTATTCCTTTCTATCACAGGAAGTCTTTTTGGCTTTTTTCTGCTCTTTTTTTGTCCATTAACACCTTAAATTTCATATCCAGCAGATCTCTCTGAGGGGTGTAAGTGCCATCCAGCCTTTTAGTAACTGTCTTCTGATATCATGGGCTTACTGAGAGATACAGTGAGTTTTAGAGACACTGTTTTGAGACTTCATGTCTAGTTGAATAAAATGAAGAAGAGCAAGGACCTTGGGAAGGCGTTCTTCCAGATTCTGTGTAATCTTTCCTAACTGTGTCAAAGTTGTCAATGCTGGACAGTCTTTGGAAGTCCTGCCAGGAGGGAGATGATTATCTTGTCCTAGACTTCCCTGCAAGGAGACTGATTTTCTGCATTGATCCAGTAGGTCCAGTAGAGATTAGTACTAGAAGAGTAATCACCCATGTAGGAAAGTTACTGACAGTATGATAGACATGATCTCCATGTACATGAGACTCTTCTCTTCTAGGGTCAGGGGAGAGGAAAGGAGAATGTAAATATCCTTCCAGATGAGGTTATATATATATATATATATATATATATATTTATATATGTGTGTGTGTGTGTGTGTGTGTGTGTGTGTGTAGGTAAGGTATGTAAATTCCTAGATGATATTGTGGGGATCATAAGGCATTGTTCTCCTTGAGAAAGTCCAAACGAAGAAAATGGGAAGTCGAAATAGACAGGCATAGACCTGCCACCTTCCTGAGGGGATACATCATACCAATGCAAGGCTCACTGTAAGCAACCAATGGAGATACGTGGACAGCAGTGCTTGTAGGGGGTTGGGAGCAGAAGGTAATGGAGAACATGACAACTGTGGAAGATGAGGTGGGTAATCCAAGGGAGGACAGGTGCAGAAGAAAGAAAGCAGAGGATGTTCTTGAGGAGGAGGTGGTGGTAGAAAAGTCTGAAAAGGGGATTGTCTCTTTGTCTGCCTATCTATCTATCTATCTATCTATCTATCTATCTATCTATCTATCTCAATGCCTAATGAGTAAATTAAAGCTGGAGTTTTTCTCTAAGAAATTAAGCTGCTATGTCTTTATACAGTGTAAAAAAATTGTTTTTCTCATTGGCTAACGAATTAGCAAATACTGCAATGATGAAACCTCAATATTCATTTATGATTCTCAGTGAGATGCCCTGGGTGAATCCAAGCAGCACACAAAAAATTGTATTTAGAATGGTTAATGCCTAATCAGACTCATAACTGAATTTTTAATCAATTAGGTTTGTTTGATTCGAGAACCATTTAAAAGTTTGTCTTGTAATATAAAGTGCAGAATAAATAATAATTTACATGTTAGTGGTTTGCCAAATAAAACTCATTGGGTAAATTATTGCACAAAAGGGATGAACAAGGATATAATGAAAACAATATAATAAGTCATTCTATTTCTGAGAACAACTTTTTCTAATATGATAAATTAAATGTTATTAAAGATACAGAAAACCTGCTCTACTCTCGGGACCGGGGAGAGGAATTACATTTTGTCATTTCTTTACAATAGAAACTGCTGATTGTGATTGAATTTCCCAATTAAGGCACTGTACATACATTAGATTAAAATGCAATGAGTATTAGTGTTCTATGAAACATTTATATGTCTGATCTAATTGGCCACTTGCGTACCAATTAAATGCAGCTTAATACTCATGGAATAATTACACCAAATAAAGATTTCGATACACTTGTAGCTTTAATAAAAACTAGAACTTCTCATGGGGAGTCAACAGAAAACTCTGTCTCTGATGATAGAAGAAACTTGAGAGACAAAGAAAGGAATCAAGAAGAGACCAAGAGAAGTGGAAAGGCATAAAAAACCTTAAATCAAATTAATCTGCAGAGGCTAAGTCAGAGAGAAGTCAACTGGGAGGAGCTAACGATGTCTCAAGAAAACAGTAGGCATCTAAAGAAGAAGAGAAAGCATTTGTCCAGCAATCATCAGTAGACTTTTTACTATAAGGATTTCATAAAGCAAGGGATGCAGACTCAATGCTTCTCATCCAAGGCAGGATTGATCTGCAATCAAGGCCAACCTGGGCTACATAGTGAGTTTGAGGTCATTCTGGGATACAGTTTGAGACCCTATCTCATACAAAACAAGCAAACAACAGCAGATATATCCCAATAAAACTCCCCCAAATAAGCCAATTACAACAACAACAACAACGGCAAACATTTTGAGTAGGCATGTTTTCCTCAAGGATATATAAACAGCTAACAACCATGTGAAAAGATGCCTGCCCAACATCACAAATGATCAAGACTCCACCCCACACCCATTAGTCTGGCTGCATCAAAACTCAAAAAATAGTGTTGAAGATGTGAAAAAAAATTTAAGTCTGTGTATGTTGGTGGAAAAGACAGACCCAGCCTGGCTATCTTCTACTTTCACTGCTTCTAATATTTGCTTGTGAAAGTCAAGTTCTACTGACTTTCCATAGTCTGTCTTCTGAGTCAGACTCAGAACTTAAGAATGTACTCCTTGTGCAAAAGTCCTGCCTCATGTCAATGTGGCCTGGGGACAACAGGCTCAAGAGAGGTGTGTTCTTATTCCTGAGGGTGGAAGTTAGGGCACCTATGCAGGAAGAGTGAATGTCAGCAGAGAGCGAACATGTCAGCAGGACATAATTTCAGTAAAAGTGGCTGTGATGCCTCAGGGAGAAATATGGATGTTTTCATGTTAGGGGATACAGAGGCTTATTTGAAGCCCAACTTCTCTCCTTAGGATCGTGGCACAATAGCAGAATCTAAGACCAGTCGGGGATGTGTTTCTGTGTTAATACTTTGATCATATCAAAGATTAATAATTATTGAACAATAAATAAATAAACAGAAAATGCAATACACATGACACAATGGAAGATAAAAATTATCATTGGAAGTTGGTTTGAGGAAGTCATAGAATGTTCATGGAGAGAATGTTTACACATCAAATGCTTGCATAAAATAGAAAAATCTCTCAGAAACCTTAGGAAGACTGGTTGAGAAACACACCTTCCTTGAAGATCAGGCATAAGAAGGATCATAATTATCACTGCATCTATTCAAAATCACATAAAAATTTAAAAAAATATATTCCCCTAGGTTGGATGCCTGAAGAAATAGTGTAAAATCAAAAGGAAAAAGTATCTGCAGTTGGAAAGTTTTCACAATAAAACTCCAACCTACACAGATCTTTGGACGAATTAATAGAATTAACATAAGGCTTAGCAAGGTGACTTCACAAAAGACATTTACATAGTCAATCTTATTTCCACACATCATAAATAAGCACTTACAAATTAATGTAAAAATTATAGCATTTTTTAAATTATTCTTTAATCTTTTTTTTTTACAGTCCAGTTATTATGCCCCTCCTGGTTCACCCTCCAACTGTTTCACATCCCACACCTCCTCCCCCATCTACAAGAGGATGTCCCCACCCCACCCCCACCCCACCAGAACTTCCCACTCACTGAGGCCCCAAGTCTCTTGAAGGTTATGTGTATCCTTTCTGACTGAGTCCAGATCAGGCAGTTCTCTGCTGTATATGTGTTGGGGGCCTCATATCAGCTGGTGTATGCTGCCTGGTTAGATCACTGTCTGAGAGATCTGGGGGTCCAGGATCATTGAGGATGCTGGTCTTCCTATGGTGATGCTCTCCTCCTCAGCTTCTCCCTACTTTTCCCTACTTCAAACACAGGGGTCCCTGGCCCCTAATCATTGGTTGAGTGTAAATATCTGCATCTGACTCTTTCAGCCTCTTGTTGGGTCTCTCAGAAGGCAGCCATGCTAGCCTCCTGTCTATAAGCACACCAGAGTATCATTAATAATTTCAGGACTGGAACTTAGAAACTTAGTCTGCACAGGTGAGAGTGTGCACCACAGAGGCAGACAGCTTCTGGGACAGGCGGGAGCCACAGAGCCACTGAGGCAGCACCCTTTTGGGGCCACAGACATCCAGCACCCTCCCAACCGGAGGACAGTGGTCCCACCCTGCACGGAGCCCTCTACCTCAGGAGAAGGGAGCACCATCTTGGATCCAGGACTACACTGAACTTAGAAACTTAGTCTACACAGGTGAGAGTGTGCACCACAGAAGCTGACAGCTTCTGTGACCTGCCAAAGCAACACAGCATCTGAGAAAGGTCCTGTTTTGGGCCTTCTTCTTCGGCCAGGTGGAGGTCCAAACACCAGATATCTGTGTACCTTCCCTGTAAAAGGAGAACTTGTCAGCAGAGAGTGCTCTAACCACTGAAACACAGAGGAGAGAGCCTGTCTCCCAGGTCTGCTGATAGACGGTAATCAGAATCACCAGAAGAACAATCTCTAAACAGAGACAAATATAACAACTCCAGAGATTACCAGATGGTGAAAGGTAAACGTAAGAATCTTACTAACAGAAACCAAGACCACTCACCATCATCAGAACCCAGCACTCCCACTTCGCCCAGTCCAGGGCACCCCAACACACCTGAAAAGCTAGGCCTGGATTTAAAAGCATATCTCATGATGATGGTAGAGAACATCAAGAAGGACTTTAATAACTCACTTAAAGAATTACAGGAGAACATTGCTAAAGAGTTACAAGTCCTTAAAGAAAAACAGGATAACACAATCAAACAGGTAGAAGTCCTTAAAGAAAAACAGGAAAACACATCCAAACAGATGATGGAAATGAACAAAACCATACTAGACCTAAAAAGGGAAGTAGACACAATAAAGAAAACCCAAAATGAGGCAACACTGGAGATAGAAACCCTAGGAAAGAAATCTGGAACCATAGATACGAGCATCAGCAACAGAATACAACAGATGGAAGAGAAAATCTCAGGTGCAGAAGATTCTATAGAGAACATCAGCACAACAATCAAGGAAAATGGAAAATGCAAAAAGATCCTAACTCAAAACATCCAGGAAATACAGGACACAATGAGAAGACCAAATAGGAGTGGATGAGAATGAAGATTTTCAACTCAAAGGACCAGCAAACATCTTCAACAAAATTATAGAAGAAAACTACCCAAATCTAAAGAAAGAGATGCCCATGAACATACAAAAAGCCTACAGAACTCCAAATTGACTGGACCAGAAAAGAAATAGCTCCCAACACGTAATAATCAGAACAACAAATGCACTAAATAAAGATAGAATACTAAAAGCAGTAAGAGAAAAAGGCCAAGTAACATATAAAGGCAAGCCTATCAGAATTACACCAGATTTTTCACCAGAGACTATGAAAGCCAGAAGATCCTGGACAGATGTTATACAGACACTAAAAGAACACAAATTTCAGCCCAGGCTACTATACCCAGCCAAACTCTCAATTAACATAGATGGAGAAACCAAAGTATTCCACGACAAAACCAAATTCACACATTATCTCTCCACGAATCCAGCCCTTCAAAGAATAATAACAGAAAAAAAACCAATACAAGGACGGGAACCAAGCCCTAGAAAAAACAAGAAGGTAATCCCTCAACAAACCTAAAAGAAGACAGCCACAAGAACAGAATGCCAACTTTAACAACAAAAATAACAGGAAACAACAATTACTTTTCCTTAATATCTCTTAATATCAATGGACTCAACTCCCCAATAAAAAGACATAGACTAACAAACTGGCTACACAAACAAGACCCAACATTTTGCTGCTTACAGGAAACTCATCTCAGAGAAAAAGATAGACACTACCTCAGAATGAAAGGCTGGAAAACAATTTTCCAAGCAAATGGTATGAAGAAACAAGCTGGAGTAGCCATTCTAATATCTGATAAGATTGACTTCCAACCCAAAGTCATTTAAAAAGACAGAGAGGGACACTTCATACTCATCAAAGGTAAAAATTCCAAGAGGAACTATCGATCTTGAATATCTATGCTCCAAATACAAAGGCAGCCTCATTCATTAAAGAAAATTTAGTAAATCTCAAAGCACACATTGCACCTCATACAATAATAGTGGGAGACTTCAACACACCACTTTCACCAATGGACAGATCATGGAAACAGAAACTAAACAGGGACACAGTGAAACTAACAGAAGTTATGAATCAAATGGATCTGGCAGATATCTACAGAACATTCTATCCTAAAACAAAAGGATATACCTTCTTCTCAGCACCTCATGGTACCTTCTCCAAAATTGACCACATAATTGGTCACAAAACAGGCCTCAACAGAAACAAAAATATTGAAATTGTCCCATGCATCCTATCAGATCACCATGGACTAAGGCTGATCTTCAATAACAAAATAAATAAAAGAAAGCCAACCTTCACGTGGAAACTGAACAACACTCTTCTCAATGATACCTTGGTCAAGGAAGGAATAAAGAAAGAAATTAAGGACTTTTTAGAGTTCAATGAAAATGAAGCCACAACATACCCAAACTTATGGGATGCAATGAAAGCATTTCTAAGAGGAAAACTCATAGCTCTGAGTGCCTCCAAAAGGAAACAAGAGAGCACACATTAGCAGCTTGACAACATACCTAAAAGCACTAGAACAAAAGGAAGCAAATTCACCCAAGAGGAGTAGACGGCAGGAAATAATCAAACTCAGGGGCGAAATCAACCAAGTGGAAACAAGAAGAACTATTCAAAGAATCAAACCATCAAGGAGCTGGTTCTTTGAGAAAATCAACAAGATAGATAAACCCTTAGCCAGACTCACTAGAGGGCAAAGGGAAAGCATCCTAATTAACAAAATCAGAAATGAAAAAGGAGACATAACAACAGATCCTGAAGACATCCAAAACACCATCAGATCCTTCTACCAAAGGCTATACTCAACAAAACTGGAGAACCTGGATGAAATGGAGAAGTTCCTAGACAGATACCAGGTACCAAAGTTGAATCAAGATCAGGTTAATGATCTAAACAGCCCTATATCCCCCAAAGAAATAGAAGAAGTCATTAATAGTCTCCCAACTAAAAAAAGCCCAGGACCAGATGGGTTTACTGCAGAGTTCTATCAGATCTTCAAAGAAGATCTAATCCCAGTTCTTCACATACTATTCCACAAAATAGAAACAGAAGGTACTCTACCCAACTCATTCTATGAAGCCACAATTACTCTGATACCTAAACCACAAAAAGATCCAACAAAGATAGAAAACGTCAGACCAATATCCCTTATGAATATTGATGCAAAAATCCTCAATAAAGTTCTTGATAACCGAATCCAAGAACCCATCAAAACAATCATCCATCCTGACCAAGTAGGTTTCATCCCAGGGATGCAGGGATGGTTCAATATACGGAAATCCATCGACGTAATCCAGTATATAAACAAACTCAAAGACAAAAACCACATGGTCATCTCGTTAGATGCGGAAAAAGCATTTGACAAGATCCAACACCCATTCATGATAAAAGTCTTGGAAAGATCAGGAATTCAAGGCCCATACCTAAACATGATAAAAGCAATCTACAGCAAACCAGTAGCCAACATCAAGTAAATGGTGAGAAGCTTGAAGCAATCCCTCTAAAATCAGGGACTAGACAAGGCTGTCCACTTTCTCCATACCTATTCAACATTGTACTTGAAGTCCTAGCCAGAGCAATTCGACAACAAAAGGAGATCAAAGGGATACAAATTGGAAAAGATGAAGTCAAAATATCACTTTTTGCAGATGATATGATAGTATACATAAGTGACCCTAAAAATTCCACCAGAGAACTCCTAAACCTGATAAACAGCTTTGGTGAAGTAGCTGGATATAAAATTAACTCAAACAAATCAATGGCCTTTCTCTACACAAAGAATAAACAGGCTGAGAAAGAAATTAGGGAAACAACACCCTTCTCAATAGTCACAAATAATATAAAGATCTTGGCGTGACTCTAACTAAGGAAGTGAAAGATCTGTATAATAAAAACTTCAAGTCTCTGAAGAAAGAAATTATAGACGATCTCAGAAGATGGAAAGATCTCCCATGCTCATGGATTGGCAGGATCAACATTGTAAAAATAGCTATCTTGCCAAAAGCAATCTACAGATTCAATGCAATCCCCATCAAAATTCCAACTCAATTCTTCAATGAATTAGAAAGTGCAATCTGCAAATTCATCTGGAATAACAAATAACCTAGAATAGCAAAAACTCTTCTCAAGGATAAAAGATCCTCTGGTGGAATCACTGTGCTGGACCTAAAGCTTTACTACAGAGCAATTGTGATAAAAACTGCGTGGTACTGGTATAGTGACAGACAAGTAGACCAATGGAATAGAATTGAAGACCCAGAAATGAACCCACACCCCTATGGTCACTTGATCTTTGACAATGGAGCTAAAACCATCCAGTGGAAGAAACAGCATTTTCAACAAATGGTGCTGGCACAACTGGTTGTTATCATGTAGAAGAATGCGAATCGATCCATTCCTATCTCCTTGTACTAAGGTCAAGTCTAAGTGGATCAAGGAACTTCATGTAAAACCAGAGACACTGAAACTTATAGAGGAGAAAGTGGGGAAAAGCCTTGAAGATATGGGCACAGGGGAAAAATTCTTGAATACAACAGCAATGGCTTGTGCTGTAAGATCGAGGATTGACAAGTGGGACCTCATGAAACTACAAAGCTTCTGTAAAGCAAAAGACACCATCAATAAGACAAAAAAATCACCAACAGATTGGGAAAGGATCTTTACCTATCCTAAATCAGATAAAGGACTAATATCCAATATATATAAAGAACTCAAGAAGGTGGACTCCAGAAAATCAAATAACCCCATTTAAAAATGGGGCTCAGAACTGAACAAAGAATTCTCACCTGAGGAATACCGAATGGCAGAGAAGCACCTGAAAAAATGTTCAACATGCTTAACCATCAGGGAAATGCAAATCAAAACAACCCTGAGATTCCACCTCACACCAGTCAGAATGGCTAAGATCAAAAATTCAGGTGACAGCAGATGCTGGCGAGGATGTGGAGAAAGAGGAACACTCCTCCATTGTTGGTGGGATTGCAAGCTTGTACAACCACTCTGGAAATCAGTCTGGCAGTTCCTCAGAATATTGGACATAGTACTACAGGAGGATCCCGCAATACATCTCCTGGGCATATATCCAGAAGATGTTCCAACCGGTAAGAAGGACATATGCTCCACTATGTTCATAACAGCCTTATATATAATAGCCAGAAGCTGGAAAGAACCCAGATGCCCCTCAACAGAGGAATGGATACAGAAATTATGGTACATTTACACAATGGAGTACTACTCAGCTATTAAAAAGAATGAATTTATGAAATTCCTAGCCAAATGGATGGACCTGGAGGGCATCATCTTGAGTGAGGTAACACAATCACAAAGGAACTCACACAATATGTATTCACTGATAAGTGGATATTAGCCCAAAACTTAGGATACCCAAGATATAAGATACAATTTGCTAAACACATGAAACTCAGGAAGAATTAAGACCAAAGTGTGGACACTATGCCCCTTCTTAGAATTGGGAACAAAACACCCATGGAAGGAGTTACACAGACAAATTTTGGAGCTGTGATGAAAGGGTGGACCATCTAGAGACTGCCATATCCAGGGATCCATCCCATAATCAGCTTCCAAACGCTGACACCATTGCATACACTAGCAAGATTTTGCTGAAAGGACCCAGATATAGCTGTCTCTTGTGAGACTATGCCGGGGCCTAGCAAACACAGAAGTGGATGCTCACCGTCAGCTATTGGATGGATCACATGGCTCCCAATGGAGAAGCTAGAGAAAGTACCCAAGGAGCTAAAGGGAGCTGCAACCCTATAGTTGGAACAACATGATGAATTAACCAGTACCCCGGAGCTCTTTTCTCTAGCTGCATATGTATCGAAAGATGGCCTAGTTGGCCATCACTGGAAAGAGAGGCCCATTGGACTTGCAAACTTTATATGCCCCAATACAGGGGAATGCCAGGGCCAAAAGAATGGGAATGGGTGTGTAGGGAATTGTTGGGGGGGATTATGGGGGACTTTTGGGATAGCATTGGAAATGTAATTGAGGAAAATACGTAATAAAAAAATAAAAAATAAATAATTTCAGGACTTGGAGTCTCCCCTTAAGCTGGATGCCAGTTTGGGCCTGTCACTGAGCCTCCTTTCCCTCAGGCTTTTCTTCATTTTTTTTCTGCATTTTTTTTAAACAAGGACAATTCTGGGTCAGAGTTTTTTACTGTGGGATGTCAACCCTATCCCTCCACTTGATGCTCTGTCATTCTGCTGGAGGTGGACTCTACAAGTTCTCTCTCCATACTGTAGGGCATTTCATCTAAGGTCCCTCCCTTCGGGTCTTGAGAGTCTCTCACCTCCCAGGTCTCTGGTGTATTCTGGAGGGTCCTTCTCAACCTCCTACTTCCCACAGTTGCCTGTTTCCACTCCTTCTGTTGGCCTGCAGGGATTCACTCCAATTTCCCATCTCTAATACTTGATCATTTCCCCCTGTCCCCTCTTACACCCAGATCCCCCTTCCCTCTGAACCCCATGATTTCTTTCTTCTCCCTCCCAAATGGGATTGAGGCATTCTCACTTAGGCCCATCAGCTTGTTTGCCTTCTTGAGTTCTGTGGATCATATCCTGTGTATTCTGTAGGATTTTGGCTAGTATCCACTTATTACTGAGTACATACCATGCACGTCCTTTGGTATTACCTCACTCAGGATGACATTTTCTAGTTCCATCCATTTGCCTGCAAAACTCAGGATGTCCTCATTCTTAATAGCTGTGGAGTATTCCATTGTGTAAATGAACCACATTTTCTATATCCATTCTTCTGTTTTGGAACATCTGGGTTGTTTTCAGCTTCTAGCTAACACAAATAAGGCCACTAGGAACTTAGTGGAACACATTCCCCTGTGGCATAGTGGGGAATCTTTTGGGTACATACTCGAGTGGTATTGCTGGGTCTCCAGGTAGATCTATTTCCAATTGTCTGAAGAACCACCAGATTACTATACAGAGTGGTTGTACTAGATTGCAATCCCACCAGCAATAGAGGAGTGTTCCTCTTTCTCCACTTCCTCACCAACATGTGCTGTCAGCTGAGTTTTTGATCTTAGCCATTATGATTGGTGTCAAGTGGAATCTCAGGGTCATCTTGATTTGCATTTCCCTCATCACTCAGAGTTTTGAAGATTTCTTTAAGTGCTCGTCATTCCTCTGTCAGAAATTCTCTCTCTAGTTCTATACCTCATTTTTTGATTGGGTTGTTTGTTTTTTTGTTTGTTTGTTTGTTTTTTGATGGTTACCTTATACTACAGAGCAATTGTGATTAAAAACTGCATGGTATTGGTACAGAGACAGAGAGGTTGATCAACAGAATAGAACTGAAGACCCAGAAATAAAAACACACAGTTTCAGGTATTTGATCTTTGACAAAGAAACCAAAGATACACAATGGAAAAAAGAAAACATCTTCAATAAATGGTGCTGGGCTAACTGGCAGTCTGTATGTAGAAAAGTGAAAATATGGCCAGCAGCGGAAGTAGCCTGAGTGGGCAGGCAGCAAGGCGAGGTGAGAGCTGCACAGGGCCCTCCACAGCTTCCTAAGCATGTCAGACTTCCAGGAGTTCGAGGGGCAGCTCAAGAAGAGTAAACAAGAATAGGACAAGGAGAACTGTCAACAGAAGCATAGTCACAGTTACTCTCAAAACCAAGATCGAAAGCTCAGGAGTCTGAGTGGAGTCGAGATGGGCTCAACCAGGATCAGTGCAGTGCCTCTCAGGATAGGAGAGACGAAGCAAACAACCTTTGACCAGAGGCACTAAAGAGGAGGACGGGGGGTTGATTCATCCCCCCACTCCCATCCCCGCAATGAGAAGAAGAAGGTGCGTAAATAGTGGGACATGCCAACGCCTGACTTTGAGCACATCACCCCAATGCAGCACAAGGCCATGCAAGCTGCAGGTCAGATTCCCTACCATGACTCCTATGACCCCAACGCCAGTGCCTGAGGTTGGGAGCCAGATGACCAGACAGGCCAGACATCTCTATGTGGGCAACATCCCTTTTGTCATTACTGAGGAGGCTATGATGGACTTCTTCAATGCCAGATGCACTTGTGGGGGCTGGGGGGAGGGAACTGACTCAGGCCCATGGCAACCCAGTCTTGGCTCTGCAGATAAATCAAGACAAGAATTTTGCCTTTTTTGGAGTTCTGGTCAGTGGATGAGACGACCCAGGTCATGGCCTTTGATGGCATCATCTTCCAGGGCCAGTCATTGAAGATTCAAAGGCCTCATGACTACCAGCCACTGCCTGGCATGTCAGAGAACCCCTCTGTTTATGTCCCTGGAGTCCCAGACTCTGCCCACAAGCTGTTCATCAGGGGGTTGCCCAACTACCTAAATGATGATGAGGTAAAAGAGCTGCTGACATCTGTTGGGCTTCTCAAGGTCTTCATCTTGGTTAAGGATAGTGCCATGGGGCTCTCCAACGGCTATGCCTTCTGTGAGTACGTGGGCATCGACGTCACAGATCAGGTCATTGCCAGGATGAATGGGATGCAGCTAGGAGACGAGAAGCTGCTTGTCCACTCTGAGCACCATCAATGAGACACCTGTGACCCTTCAAGTGCCTCTCAGGTGCAGATGGGCAGTCACTCAACTGAGGTCCTGTGCCTCATGAACATGGTGCTGCCTGAGGAGCTGCTGAACGGTGAGGAGTATGAGGAAATTGTAGAGGGCGTATGAGACGAGTACAGCAAGTATGGGCTGGTCAAAACCATTGAAATTCCCGCCCCGTGGAAAGCATCAAGATACCTGGCTGTGGAAAGATCTTTGTAGAGTTCACCTCTGTGTTTGACTGGCAGAAAGCCATGCAGGGTTGAACCGGTCTAAAGTTTGCCAATGAGTGGTGGTCACAAAATACTGTGACCCTGGCTCTTAGCACCATCAGAACTTCTGGTAGAGGTGGCTGGGTGAGGGTGGGGACAGGGCTGGATGGGAACTTTCCCTCCACCTGTCCCCTCCTCTTTTTCCCCCTCTGAAGAAGATGGGCAAAGGAGTGACAGCCGAATGACAGCCTGCAGCAACTGGAATGGCAGCAATTAAGGGGGTGGGAGGTGGGGTTAGGGCAGGAAGGGGACTGGGCAAGAGCATACAGACCCACACAGACACAGAGGGAATGGGCTGAGATGGGGACTGTGTGCACAGCAGGGAAGGTATAACGTCCACACCCCTTTCCCAAACAGCCTCTTCTTATCCCTTACACCCCATTCTTCCTCTCTTCCCCCATCGTAGGAATACAGTGTGTTTATATTTTATGGCCAAACTATTCTGAATTTTGTTTTCTGGCCTTCAGTGCCCTGCCCTCTCCCTTTTCAGGACCACAGCTTCCGTCCTCTGGCTCCTGGTCCTTCCTCTTCTCCACCCTGGTTTCTTAAGTAGTTGGTTCTTCTCCTTAGTCTTCCTGACTCTCGAATCATGATCTCTGGCCTGCTCCCCCTCTGTGTGTCAGTTTCATATTTGCTAATATGAATTTGCTCATTAAACATTTTGCTGTATTTTAAAAAGAAAAAAGAAAAATGAAAATATAACCATATTTGTCTCCTTGCACAAAGCTCAAGTTCAAGTGGATCAAGAACCTGAAAACATAAAACCAGATCCACTGAATCTCATAGAAGACAAAGTAAGAAATAGCCTCCAACTCATTAGCATGGGAGTTGGGGGTGGTAAGGAATTTCCTAAATAGAACCTCAATGGCTCAGGCTCTAAGATCAAGAATTGATAAATCGGACCTCATGAAACAGGAAAGCTTCTCTAAGGCAAATGACATAGTCAATAGGACAAATAGACAACCTACAGATTGGGAAAAAAATCACTAACCCCAATCTGCTAGAGGGTTAATATTCAAAATATATAAATTATAGCACTTAGAATAATTTAAGATCTTTACTTTTTGAAGATAAGCTGAAAATCCATTGATGAACACTAATGCAGGAAATATACACCCATAAAGTATGCTCAGCTCATTTTAAAGTAACTTTTTTAACATTTGCATGCTCCATGATAGTATATATTAATTTAATAGAAATTTAAATGAAACCTAAATTATGTCATGTAATTTTTGAGATAATCAACATGCTGAATATTAAAGCTAATATGCAAGAGAAAATTTTAAAGATAGCCAACAGTTAAGATATCCATTTAAAAGAATTAACCATATTATATATACCATCATAATATTTCATAAATGCTATCTTGGTATGAGAATTTTTAAAATATTTTAGTTCCTTCTCTCCCTCCCCCTCCCCCACTCTTCTTCCCCTCTGTCTCTGTTTTATGTATCTGTATGTAGTGATGAGTTTGGCTACACTTCTTTGTACTCCTCGTAGGTTTTAGGCTCCCAACCACCTGCCCAAGAACTCTTTGAATCCACAAATGAAGTACACACATACACATTAGCTTATTTTCAAATGCCTTGGCTAGTTCAAAGGATGGGCAGTTCTAATCCTCCACCCGGCTATCATATATTTCCCTCCTGTACTCAAAACCCTCTAAATCTGTGATCTATCTTTGCTGCCCTTTTCCTTCTGGTTTGCCCCCTAGTCTTTGCTGCCCAAGGCAAAGACTTCTTCTGGGCAGCCCTTTGGGGGCCACATGCCTTCTCACCTACATTTCAGGTGATGTTCCTTCGGCAGCTCTAAATGATCTGTCTCCCTCTGAAACATAGCAATTCTATGTGTCCCTTTTTCCAGTTCCTAGCCCGCACAAATGTGCCTCATCTCCCTTTGCCCAATCATTGGCCACTGGTATCTTTATTGGTTGATCAAAAAAATGACTGGGAACAAGGACCTTCAGAATTTGATCACACAGATTCCTGATGAAATCAAATTAGAACCAGTCCCTCAACATCAGACCTCAACATAAAACCTGATATACTGAATCTAATAGAAGAGAAAGGGGGAGAGTCTTGAACTCATGGGCACAGGAGAAAATTTCCTAAACAGAACTCCAATGGCTCACACTGTAAGATCAAGAATTGATAAATGGGACTTCAAAAAACTGGAAAACTTCTGTAAGGCAAAAGCCATAGCCAATAAGACAAATCGGTAACCTACAGATTGGGAAAAATCTTCAGTGACCCCACATTTGATAGAGGGCTAATATCCAAAAATATATGAAGAACTCAAGCAGCTAGCCACCAAAAAAAACAAACAACCTGATCAAAAAATGGGGTTTAGAACTGAACTGAGAATTCACAACTGAGGAATCTCGAATGGCTGAGAAGCACCTAAAGAAATATTCAAAGTCTTTAGTGATCAGAGAAATGCAAATCAACCGACCCTGAAACCTTACGCCAATCAGAATGGCTAATATAAAAAACTCAGTTGACAACACATGTTGGCATGGTTGTGGAGAAAGAGGAACACTCCTCCATTGCTGGTGGGATTGCCAATGGGTACAACCACTCTGGAAATCAATATGGAGGTTCCTCACAAAATTGGAAATACATCTACCTGAAAACCTAGCAATACCTCTCTTGAGAATATACCCAAAAGATGCCCCACAATGCCACAGGGGCATATGTTCCACTATGTTCATAGTGGCCTTATTTGTGATAGCCAGAAGCTGGAATCAGCCCAGATGTCCCATGACAGAAGAATGGATACAGAAAAAGTTGTTCATTTACACAATGGGATACTACTCAGCTATTAAGAATGAGGACATCCTGAGTTTTGCAGGCAAATGGATGGAACTAGAAAATATCATCCTGAGTGAGGTAACTCAGACCCAAAGGACAAGCATTGTATGGTCTCACTAGTAAGTGTATATTAGCCAAAACAACAAAACAAACAAACAAAACAAAAAACAAAAAAAAGTGCCGAATACCCAAGATACAACCCACATCACTCAAAAAGGTCTACAAGCTGAAGGGCCCAAGTGAGCATACCTCAGTCCCACTTGGAAGGGAGAATAAAGCAACCACAAATGGGGGGGGGGGGCTGGAAGGGAAAGGGGGACAAAGAAGGGTACATGATCAGGTATTGGGTCAGGGAAAAGGACTGTAAACATCCTCTTTAGAGTGGAAATTAATGAATCTTAAGGCAGTAAGCTCAGGTTCAGCTTCAAATGCTCTGGTTGGTACACTCCCTTCCTTTTCTTTTTCAATTCTCATTCTCAGTTCTAAGTCTCTTTCTGTATTCTAAATGGACTTTCAGTGGAATGTGCTTCCTGTCACAAACAGGTTTCAGTCACACTGCACAGCATGTGGGTACCACCTTACAGTTCTCCATTTGAAATTAGTGAGTGTTCCTATTCTACTGAGTTCCTTCCTGGCAGTTGTAGGGATATTTCCTTCTAAATTTATTACTTCTTTAAAAATCATAGTCTGGATTTCTGTTTAATTTAGTTTCTATAAAGGTTACTATTTCTTCAATTGTCAAAGACCAGACCATGACACTTGAGCATCAAGCCCATTCATTATTTTACCAGAACATGAATGTATAATTGATACAAAATAAGCATTCAACAAAGTCCTGTTAAACGAACTAGTCTTTCCTAAAATATAGAGACCAGAAAATAATATTTTATGCACATTGGTCTCTTTATGGTGCTAAATATATTAGAAGTATTACTATAGTTTATTAGAACAAACAAATTGTTAATCATTTATGTAGAAGGGGTAATGTGTCTTTAAAAGTGTGGGAAAGAGAAGAAAAGTCAGAATAAATTATTTGTTGTTATCTGAAGGAGTTAAAAAACTGTTCAAAATGACTCGTTTTTTTCTTGAATATTAAATTGCCACCATACCATTATCTAACATTTTTGTTGTTGTTGTTCTTAGATGAAAAGTTGATGTTTCACTCATAAAAGCTAAGCTTTATATTTAACCTTGGGACACCTTGGTAGTTTTCCTATTCAATTCACTTATTATGCCCTTGACTTTAGCAAAATGTACTTCAGAATAACATCTCTCCTGAACTTTGAGATTTAATGTTGATTTTATTGTCAAAAACTTAAGCCTCTCTGGAACCAAGTTAAATTCAAATACTCTCTGTGTATGTACTATATGAGCAATGTAAACCTTTGTATAAAACAGAGCTAATTTCAGATAATCAGGGTAATGTGCCAAGATCATAAATAACCTTTCAGAGGTGCAGCCCTTCCTCAGGTGCCAACAGGTGGTTCAGGGAGCCTTAGCCTTGTCTTCTGAAGCAGTTCCAATGATGCCCATTCCTGTCCAAATATGAAAGCGCTCATGCCCTTCCATCATCAAATGCTATGCCAGTGGTGAATACACAGCTTACCTCATTGGAGAGCAGTTCATCGTGCTGTCATGTGTACCCTCCCTCTCAGTCAAAAGTTAGTGTTTCTTTTTTTTTTTTTTTTTTTTTTTTTTGAGATTCTCCTCTGCATCCAACTAAATATGGGGATCTCAAAACCCAAATTTCTCCTTGGAAACCTATCTTGATGAGGAAACTCATAGCACCACATGTTTCCCAAGTAGTTAGAAAGGCCAAAATGGAGCTAAAAGAAAGGAATTAACAGCGCACACAAATTTGACAAATGACTGCTAACTGTCCCTGTTAATTGTTGATTGGCCTTGACATGACTGTAGGCCTGGTATCTTTCCAGCAGATGATGTAGAGTAGAAACTCTAATGCTATTGCTGGACGAATGAAAGCCTGAGTGAAGTGGAGCTCAGTGGGTCTAAGAGGCATATGCAAATAGTCTCTGGCCAGTGTGGAGTGGGAAAAGTATGATAATTAATCACTTGGCTTCCATTATTACTTCAGTACTATTAGGTGGTGAACGACAGTGTGAGATTGCTGTTCTAAACAAGAGCAACAGGAAACCATAAGTAGTTTCTATTTTGGCATAAACTTCGTATTACTTTCTGGTTGGTTAGTCAAATGCCCTACATCTCTTTTCTTAACATCTTCTTGAACACATTGTATTTTTCACATTTAATAGTGTCAAGACTTTTCACAGTAGGGTTTACAGTTTATTTGGGCACACAATAGACAACTCCTAAGGCAACCCTATAATTCCAATCCATTAGGCTAATGGATCGCAGCTGCTGTGAGCAGTGGGCATATCATCTTTCCATAATAAAGTCTTATAAGACATAAAATATAAAAATAAATAAACTGAAAAATGACTGTATTTAGCTAACATAGATGGTTATTTTCTTTTTTCCCTTCTTGAAACCTAGTAAATTGTCAGAGTCAATAGAACTTTTTGACGTATATATGAACGCTTATGAATAATTGCCCTTTAAACATTGGAAAAGTTGTAAAAATGATAGATTTTTGTTAGAAAAGTCTTTTTGAATCAATATTCTTTATTTCCTTTCTTTCAATTTCTATTTTTAAAACCCATTATTATTATATGCCTTTGCTTTTTTATGACACTATTTTTCATTATAGATTTTTTTCCCAAGCAGATTCTATTACTGTATCCTTGATGATTTGTTAGTGTAAGAACTTACTCATGGGTGGAGCTGAAGTGCCAGCAAAGAAGATGAAGCATCATCATAAGGAGGGGATGCTATTTTTATTTTTAATGTGCCTAAGTTATTTTTCTGAATTATGTGAAAGCAAATGTTTACTAAATCAAATTCAAAGGCTAAAAAGAAAAGAAATTTACTTTGCTCTTAAGATACTGGGTTAGATCTCTTAGTAAAAACAGGGGAGTAAAGGCAGATCCCCGGTCTACCTGGTCTAGATAACTGATACACAGCTTCTTCAGTAACTAATTAACTTTACACTCTGTACTTTGCATTAGGAACTGAACTTCCATTGAAAGGGGCTTTGTCCTATTTCTATGAAAACTGTGCCAATAGAATGCATTACACATCAGTACTATCTAGAACTCTCTTTGCTTTGAATAAAGGTAAAGGATCAAGTCTAATGTTCACTTTAAAAGGTGCCCCTTTTGGCCTGGCAAACACAGAAGTGGATGATCACAATCAGCTATTGCATAGATCACAAGACCCCCAATGGAGGAGCTAGAGAAAGTGCCCAAGGAGCTAAAGGGGTCTGCAACCCTATATAGGTGGAACAACAATATGAACTAACCAGTAACCCCGGAGCTCGTGTCTCTAGCTGCATATGTATCAAAAGATGACCTAGTCGGCCATCACTGCAAAGAGAGGCCCCTTGGTCTTGCAAACTTTATATGCCTCAGTAGAAGGGAATGCCAGGGTCAAGAAGTGGAAGTGGGTGGGTAGGGGAGTTGGGGGACATTTGGGATAGCATTTGAAATGTAAATGAAGAAAATACCTAATTAAAAAAATAAAGGCGCCCTTTTTAAGAGTAATATTCTCCATCCTTGTAAATATTAGTATAGACTTTGTTCTGTTTACAAGAAAAAAAAATAGATGTTACAAAAGATGAGAATACAAAGGAACAAAAGGAAAAACTGGGGAGCAAATGAGATAAAGGAAAATAAAGTGATGGGAATGAAACCTCTGGGGAGAGAACATGAAAGTGGGGCAACATAGACTAAGAAAATGGGAGGAAGGAGGTAGAGATTGGAAAGGAGGTTGAATAAATGGAAGAGAGGAGGGCAGAAGATAGAGAGGAAGAAAGAGATTGAGAGGAAAGAGGAAAGAGAGATTTTGCTAAAGAAAATTCATTACAATGCATGAGTTAGATGACGACCATTTGTATACAGCCCCATCTTGGAGTATAAGGAAAGATGTAAGGCCTAGGGATTGATAAAGCTGTAGGGATAAAGCCTCAGAGGCTGCCTAACCTAGGAGTAAAGGCAGACCCCCGGTCTACCTGGTCTAGGTAAGAAGATTGATCAAAGCTACTCACAACTCAGGCTTATGAGGGCAAAGAGAATTTCAGAAGAACCTGGACAATCACCACAAACGATGAACTATGCTGACAGGATTATGTGAACCATGGGATGACTTTTTTTTTTAATCTAACTTCAGTTTTATCTTATAGAATATTTTTAAAATATTAATAAAATTTGCACAATCAACTTTAGTAAATGAATTCAGACTCTTAATTACTTATAATATACATTTTTACAAAAAGATATTATTCAAGGAAGTCATTCATAAATGGTCAAGATAAATGAAAGTGTTACTATAGTTTACAGTAATAAAAGCGTGTCAGAAATCACATTAATATACGGTCTGATGATGCAAACTTTTCAAAGCTTTAAATATGCTTCAATGAAATTTTAAATAAGAATCATACATGCATATTTTACACAATGGATAATTGATGCCTAAAATAAACTTCTGACAAATATCATTCTTAAATAAGAATTTTCTTGTAGTCTCTTGAATGGCTGAACACACTAGAATTGCTGAAAATATTGTCATTATTTTTTTATCAATATCTCAAATTCCAGAAAGTGGGTATCAGATCAACTGAATCAGAAGTGACATATAGTTGTGAGCTGCTTAATATGGGTATTGAAACTAGAACTCATGTCTTCTCTTAGCACAATAACTGTGCTTAACTACTGAACCATTTTCCCAGCACTGATACTAAAATATCCATTTACATATACAATCACCCTTCCATTGCAAGATTATAAACACACAAGCACACACACACACACACACACACACACACACAAACCATACACACAAGCATGATCACAGAGCTCTTGTAATTACAACATACCTATAAAGGAGAAATAATTTGAAAGTCATACATACACTAGTATATATATGTATATATATATATACATATATATATATGCATATATATGTGTATGTGTGTGTGTGTTTGTGTATTATGAGCACCATGGGATGACTTTTATACTCACAGATTCTGCTAAGCACAGCGGCAGATCTGCCCTGGTCAGCTACTGAGAGGCCAGCACACTGCCAGGGCCTGTATTCATTCCAGGGAAAGAGAACAAATAACTTAGCAAAACAGGTGTAACTGGAGCTGACTCCTCCTGGTGTCTTAGGAAATAGTGCAGATGAATCCCATGGAGAGCTATGCCTACAGGAATTCCTTGCTGTGAAGGGGACTCTCTAGGCAAATGTGGAAAATATAGTCATCTTTGGATTATCGTTTCTGGACAAGAAAGCTAGTGCAGAAGGCATTATTTATCTTTCCCTTCAGGCTTTCCTGAAAGAATGTAATTGAAGAAAGCTTCTAAGACTATAGAAGACTAGACATCCATACACACACACACACACACACACACACACACACACACACACATGACAATAAGAATGTTTCTAACTTTTCCCAAGAACAAATGGCCTGAAGAGCAATGAAAGAGATGGACACTTGATAGAAAACACTTATCAGTTTCCCCTTTGCACAGCCCTCCTGCAGTCTGCCCCACTCACAAGAATACTGTTCATAAAACCCTGCAGAGGTCACTTAGAGCCATAATCAGGAGGGGAGGTTCATAATCCTGATTCAGCTGCATGGCACTGATTGTCTTTTGTGAATTCTGAGCAAGGCTCTATTAGAACTATAGTGTGTCTCTTGGGGCACCTTGGGGGAATTTAAAACATTTCTACACATTAAAAATTGGTACTTCTTTCAGTAATACAGGCATGTTATGACACAGAAAAAGCCTCAGAAAATGGACTGAGAATTTTTTTTTATTCTGTCAAAATGATTTGACAACAGTGGGATATTTATTGTCAATTACAAGTCCTTCAAATTCTTCTCGGTATGATTAAATAAAGAATATTCTTAACTCATTGGGACTCTGAGATAAGCCACTTCTCATAGTAAACTTGTGAACTCTGAACTGTCTCTATATACCAAGTTGTTTCTAAAATCTTTTTATTTTCACACAGCTAATATCAATAACTTTTCACCTAATCCCTAAAAATTCCTTAAGCATGCCTGTACAAGTTGGGTACTTTAACACCCCATTTGATCCAATTATTTTAATATGAATCAGTGTGTAGGGCACAAATAAAGTTACAACAGCAGTTAACACTTTACCTGTTAAACTTATAGATCTATGAAAACTGATTTTAGGATGTCAGTAAAATATTCAATGATATGTTAAATAAAAGAACTAATAAATTTCTGGAATAAAATGGGTTTTCATTAAGTGTTGCTTAAAATGAAATTATTAAAAACATTTTTAATGCAAATTAAAATGATTAAGTAGAGATTTCACCCTCAGGTATAGGAGCTTTGTTGGCTCCATTAACTTGTGTAGTAATTAAATTCATTTTTGTGATATTATACTAGGAATTGTGATTTATCTTCTTTAATTTATTAAACTTTGTTCTAAATATGTTTTGAGTTTTTCTTTAATTTTTAGATATTTTTATGTGTGTAGCTGCTTTGCTGGCATGCATATTTATTAATCACATGTATGTCCGTTGCCTGCTGACTTTGGAGGTGGGCATCAGATACCCTGGAACCGGAGTAACAGATGGTTGTTAGCCTCCATATGGGTGCTGGGAATTGAACCTGGGACCTATGGATGTCCCAGTTTCCTTACCTGCTGAGCCATACCTCCAGCCTTCTCTTTTGCTTTTTATTGGTGTATATTGATTGTATATAATGGCTTCATAAAGTCTTTTTCATTCAAGTAGATGATGAATTTTGACCATTCTCAAACTCATTCTTTTCTTTCCACCATTTGTATTCACTATTCTCCTTATTGTCAGGATAGTCTCCATATATTTTTATGTCATTTTATATATATATATATATATATATCCTCTGATAGCTCATAGAAATATGTCACATCCACACATAAAAGGCTAATGCTTCTGGATATGGGTTACTTTACATAATGTAATCATCTGAAGTTACATTATTTTTCTGCAAATGACACAATTTCATTTTTCTTTAACACTAAATAAAATAAAACTCAAAGTATACATTCTTGTATACATACACACAAGTGTTTGCACACATACACACACCACACACATATACACACATACACAATACGTTTTCTTTTTACGCATACTTTTGATGGACACCCAATGGTTATTGTGAACCATGCTGTGGTTAACATGAACGTAAAGATTATGTCTGTAGAATGTTGACTTATATTTTCCATATTCTCAACAGTGCAGTACATGGAGTATGTGGCTCTTCCCTTTGAGTGTTTGGTTTCATATAACTCCATCTAGATTTTCATAGTTTCTCGACTCAGGTAAGTTCCCAGGAGGACTTACCAATATTTGTTGTCTAGTTTTCCTAATGACTGTATGATAATGAAATATCAGTGTAGCTTTAATTTGCAAATACTCAATGGCTAAGGATTTGAACAGTATGTTTGTACTTATTGGCCATTTGTATTTGACTTGTCTCATGTTTTCACTTGATTATTGATTGATTGATTAGTTTGGTCTGAATATTTAGCCTTAGAGTTTTTATATATTTAAGATATTCATTGTCTACTAGATATATCTCTAACAATTTTTTTTTCCTATCCTTCAAGCTGTTTCCTTACTGAGTTGATAATTTCATTTGCTGAGTTGTTCTATTTGTCAATTCATCATATCATTTTCTATATCAGGATACTTTTGATAAAGACTGTGCTGATGCCTTTATTTTAAAGTAAAGTCCCAATGCTTGCTTCTAACTGAGAGTTCTGGCTCTTACATTAGGTCTTTGATCCTTTTTGAATTTGTATTTTTGTAGAGTCATGAGTGTGAATCTATTTTCCCTCTCCTACATGTGGATAAACAATCTTTCCCAGAAAAATTTGTTGAAACTGGTTTTCTCTGGGATATGTTCTTGTTGTTTGCATCCAAACTGAATTGGCTGTAGTTGCAACGTGGTGTTTCTGTATGCTCTATTTGGTTTCGTTGGCCTTTTCTAAGACTAGACTGTCTATTGCTATGGCTCTGTTCTAAATTTTGAGGTCAGGTATCTTGATAGCTCCGTCATTTTGTTGTATGGTATGTCTGCAACTTTTGCCTTTTCATGAGACTTGAGAGAGATTTTTCTATTTCTGTGAAGAATGGTATTAGATTTTTTTAATGAAAATTGTGTTTAATCTATAGACTGTTTTTGGTAAGATGGCTATTTTCCTATCAGCTGATGCAGGGTTATGAGCTGGGATTCTTCTGATGTTGAAGTGTTTTGTTTGTTTGTTTGTTTGTTTGTTTGTTTTACTTTTTTGGTGTTTAAAACCTATTGGTTTTTCCTAACTGAATACCTTGACTAGGTTTACTTGTTGGTATCTAAGAATTTTCAAACTAGTATGAAAGATAATGTTCCTTCTTTCTTTCTCAGCGTGTTAGTTATTTGTAAATAGGAAAGTTACTGGGTTTGTATGCTGACTTGTATCCTACTGCTTTGTTAAAAATGTTCAAGAGTTGTGGAACTCTTCTACAACATAATCATTATGATATCATCTGTAAAAAAGTATAATGACTTCTTTTCCTGTTTGCAGCCCTCGGTTTCTTTCTCTTTTCTCATTGTCTTAACTAAGACTCTGAGCACCATATTGATTATTAGTGGAGAGAAAAGATGCCTTTGTCTCACTCTTGATTTTAGAGAAAATATTTGAAGTCTATCACGTTTAGCAAAATGTTGATTATAATTTTGTTATATCTTTCCTTTATGTTCAGATTTACTCCTTCTATCTCTAGTTCCTCAGAGTTTTGATCAGGACTGAAGGTTGGGGTTTTATAAGATCTTTTTCTACATTGACAGAGGTGAATCATATAACTTCTGACCTTGAGTCAATTGTTATACTGTGTTATACCTGTTGAGTGGTATATTGAACAATAACTGCATCACTGAAATGAAGCCAACTAGACAGTCCTGAAAGAGATTTTAAATTCAATGTTTAGTGCAATCTGAAACTACTTTACTCAGAAATTTAGTGTCTATATGATTATGAATATCATCTTAAAATTTTATTTTTCATTATGGTTCATTATCAGGGAATATTGTCCTTTTAAAATAAGTTTGGTATAATTCCTTCTTCTGTCTGTTGTTTATTATATAAAATATTTTGACAGTCATTGGTGTCCATTTTTCTTTATTATTCTGCTAACATTCAGCAGCAAATCCATCCAAAATAGGTTTATTTTCTTATATGTTTTGTCATTGTTCTTGGTTTTCTTTACTTTTTATATGTTTAGGTGCCATATTCTCATTGCTTATTTTATATCTATTTAAGTTCTTAAACCTTCTTGGCTTAGTTTTGGAAGTCTATTCTGCTTAGAAATTTAAACATTTCTTCTAGAAATTTAAATATTCCCAGTGCTTGTAAAAGAATTTTTAAAATGGTTTTATTTGTTTACATTCCAAATGATGTCCCCTTTCACCTTCCCCACTTCCAATAGAGATTATTTTTAATGCCCTAAGGATCCTATGAGGCTCATTGATATCTGTTGTACTCTGTCATCACAAATTTTATTAATATCACTCTTCTCTCATTTTGGTAAGTTTGACTAAAGACTTGTCAATCTTGTTTATCTTTTTTTAAAAAGCAAACACTTTTCTTTGTAGAGTCGTTATGCAATTCTTTTTGCCTGCATTTCATTAATTTCATCAACACTGCCTCAAAGAACTGACAAATATTTTATAACATGCTTTGCATCCACATCCTCCATAGAAACGCATTATACAACCACTTTGAGATTTCATTTTATGCCAGTCAGGATGGAAACCATTAACAAATTTAACAGAACAAATTTGAGCAAGGATGTGAAGAAAAAAACCCCATCCATTTTTGGTGGAAATGTACAGCCGCTATGAAAATCAATATGAAAGTCTCACAGTAAAAATAGAAGTAGAACTACCATATGATCCAGGCATACTACTCCAGACACACAGTCAAAGGGCTCTACACATTATCAAGTTAATACACATGAGTATTGATAGAGTATTCACTATGACAGCCTAGATGTTCATTAACAGAAGAACTGATAGTGACTATATGGTGTACACACACAATGGAATCTCACCTAAGAAAAATAAAATCATAAACTTTAAAGAAAAGTGAATGAAAGTCCAATGAATTATATCAAGGTGACTGACAATTCAGAAAGACAAACATAAGTTGATCCCACAAATTACCTAAATATTGAATAAACACCACTACAAATATTCTACCTGCCGTCAAGTGAATCTCATTGCTTTCTTTTGCTTTCTCCATCTTTGCCAGCTATCTCTTCTCTTGCTTTCCTTTTCCTTTAACAAATTTATAATTGTATGCATATATGCATATACATTATACAAAAATAACTGGTAAATTTAAAATATGCATTTCTTTTCTAAAATATCTTTCTTAAAATGTAAAAAAATCTACCCAAATTATCATAGACTATCTTAAAAACAAAACAAAGAGAAAGGCAAAAAAATCACCTGTTTCTAGAGAAAGGGCTTAGCAAGTAAAAGAACTTAGTATATTTGCAAAAGCTGGATATGACCAATCATGTCTACAGCCCCATTGTTGTGGGAAGCTGAAGAAGGAGTGTCAGGGGGACTTGCTGTTCATTGTCCTAGCTATGGGTTCATTGAGACACTCTGCATGGAAGGGATAAGGCTGAGGGTGTTTGGACAGAACACCCAACATTCTCTTCCTTAACTCTAAGCATATACTGTCATACATATGTGCACCTTCACCAGATGCATGCATGCATTCTCATACACTATGCAATTTACTATATACGAAAATAATCGTCACCTACACAGATGTTCCTAACCTCTCCTATTTCAATAATGATATAAGGATTGTAGATACATGGTATATTTACACATGAATATCCATTTTCGCTGAAAATGGGGTAACTGAGAAAATAATTGTGATTATGTCTCTTAGAACCTTTACCTTCACAGTTACTGATAAACAGCACCAAAAATGGGCTGTTTTGATAATTAGTAGACAAGCAATTATATACAACATTTCAATGCAAAATATTTCATATGTGTATGCAAAATGTTTCTTTTAGAATTTTGTCCCAACAGAAAATGTTTAAAATTAAAAATATCTCTGAGTTAGAAATAAACATTTTTTAAAGTGTAAGTAATTTTTTCTTTTGCAGACACTAGCAGTAACAATTTATCTAGCACTATTAAACCAACGCAGTCTTCTTAAACATATCTGTACATTATGTTGACGGAGTACAGTACTTTCTAGTGGAGGCTATAAATAAACAAATGTATTTCTCTTGCTTGTGGCTAAGTGAATGTAACATTATGATAAGCCTTTGTCCCTGGATACCAGACCAATAGGATGTTTTCTGCTGTTAAAAGTTATCATACATCCTACCTCGTTTCATTCGGTATCAAGCAGACTTGGCATGAAGGTGACAACTTAAACTAAAAATCTGTCAAAACAAAGAATAGCTAACAGGCGTCTGTAAGGCTGATGTGAAAATGGAGCGTTGCCAACTGGAATGAAATGTGCACAATATAGATGCTTGTTTGGAGAATAAGTACCTTTGTGCTTACTGGACGGAACACATATTCCTGGGCCACCATTTTTCCCCCAGGGGACAATATAAAATTCTTTGAATCTATAGGTTAAAAAAAATGTCACTGTATTCAATAACATAAGGATAGGAATAGGTAAATGTATGCTTCTGTGTCCTAGATTTCTTCCAAATGTTTTTATACTCTACTCTCTTTTTACCCTCAGGGGTATGTTCCAAGACTGTCAGCATATGCCTAAAACTACAGACAGTTCCAAACCCCAGGCACCCTATGAGCTTTTTCACGTGTGAGTACCCACATGATGAAGTTGAACTTGCAGTTAGGATGATGAGAGAGTAACAACAATAATAACCAGAAAGAACAATTTCACAATATGCCAACATACAAGTCACATAAATGTGGTCTTTCTCTCCAAATACTTTTCACTTGAGTGTAAGCAAGGCCATACCGTGATACCTCAAGAATCACTCCAATAATCAGTGTGGCTGCTGTGTGACTAGTGAGTGGATAGCGCACACAGCCTAGCTTGTAGCCAAGGAGAATATGTTGGCCAACTCAGGGTAATAAATACTCTAAACATGAATTGTCTGTTTCTGGAATTGGTTTAATATTTTTAGATTGTATGATTATTTTCTATAGGTAACTAAAACCATAAAGAAAAAAGATGACAAAGATGGACCACTGTATTAACTCTGGTGTCCCGAGAACAATGTCATGTGACAGAACAGCAGTTGTACAAATTTCATAGATAAGAAAACTGAGCTGTCAAAAGGCAGGGAAATTGCACCTTCATCAAGGTAGAAGGTGAGC
Organism: Mus caroli; assembly: GCF_978045245.1. Classification (NCBI taxonomy): domain Eukaryota; kingdom Metazoa; phylum Chordata; class Mammalia; order Rodentia; family Muridae; genus Mus; species Mus caroli. The sequence continues at coordinate 81,193,080 of NW_028227272.1, forward strand.
AACATCACCATACAACTCCAAGTCAATAGAGTTGTATTCTCCACTCATCCATTTGTAAGTATACCATTCCAATGTGGTGATATAATCAAAAGTAATAAATATGAGGATTTGTAGGTGGGGTTTGCCCAGGGAGAACGAATCATGAAAAGACCCTCATGTACTGTGATGTTTTAGCAAAACCCTGAATGTTCATCCACCTGATGAAACAGAAAGCCACCCAGAAAAGAACTGCTATAGTGGCTACCATGAAACATGTCCTAAATTAAATGAAATTGAGATTTCATACAATGTAAAAAATGACATAAATAGGATATTTTAAACATTACCTGTTATTTTTCCAAAATGGAGTTGAAATAGTCATTATTTGCTGTTCTAAAACATGCTGCTTACATTCATGAATCCCTCTAAAAAATAAAGAAAAGCCAGTTTACTAACAAGCTACATATATATATATATATATATATTTATATATATGTATAATATATATATACCATATATATATAAAAGATATATATATATATAAATAATCAGGTAGGCATCCTGAAAACTGAGTCAGGACATTTTGATGTAAACTGATTTGATGCTGTGAGTATGCAATGCACAATTTAATTTTGATTTTATGATACATGCAGTATAGCATAAGGAATTTTTTGCTTGAAATGACCAAAGAACTCCTTAATTAGATATTTTAAATGCTTGAATTCCTATCTTATAACCATCAAATGAAAGAAATGAATTTCTATTAAAATACTACACTTGTATTCTGGAAATAATTCTACCTTCATGTCTGTGCTGCGTTTTAGCTTCCCTAACCCCATTTCCCTAAAGAAATGATCTTCCTGGCAGTGTCTTTAACTGAGCTCATCTTGATACTAGAATAGACTTTGATTAGTGAATTTAGACTGCCTTTGAGAAAGCATGTGTATAAATGTTAACAAATGTATTTTACAAAAAATCCCATCTTATACTTTTATATTTATATATTTATATATTTAACTACTGATATAATTTATTTGACAAAGGTTGTAAATATTCTCTAGGAGTTCTTTTATAAAGAAAAATATTTTTACAAGAAAATAACGTAATAAAAACAAAATCCTTTTGAATTTAAAAAAAATTGGTAGCCAAAATAAAAATTGGGAGCGACCAGTGATCTCAACTCTAAGCCAGGTGGCAGCTTCTTTCTGCCATTCTGACAGATGGAATGCCTCCAGAGGAGTTATTTTTTTGTCCTGCTAAAAAACTTGCTAAAGTGCTTCAAATGCTTTGTTCCTGCTTGATTTGTGCTCTGTGGACAATTAAGTATTAAAAACCTATTTTTCTGTTGGGTAAAATTCAACACCATGTACATTGATTTTCTTTGAAATCACTGCAATTGTCTAAGCCATTTTACGTTTTTATAGCACTATAATGTCCATTTTAAATGACCAAAAGAGAGCCAGTATCCTAGGCAAGTATAATTATAAGGGCTTATACTGGTAATACCATAAACTTTTCCTTCAGGAAACTCTGTAAAATTGCTATATATAAATATATATACTACAGGCAATAAAAATGGTGTAACAATAATATTAATTTCCCTAGGAAATTCAGCTTATTTGCCTAGGATTTTATGGTTGACCATATTGCTAAAAATTCTGTAGTCGGAGTCTTTGCATGTATCTCTCAACTTCACTCTCTAAGTGGTTCATTACCACCTATTTTGGTAGTTTAGGCCTGTGTACCCATCAGTGATAGCATGAGGAAAGACAGATAAATGAAAGCGATAGAGGTTCACGGTTCATATACTTTAATTACTTGAATTGTAAGTTATAGCTGCCTGTACCAATTTATAGAAATAAACAATCTCAGTAATGTAAAGGAGCTCCAGAAAAATGTCAGAGAAATTCAGAAAGTGTTACTCTCACAGATTTCAGTACGGGCATGTCTCTGTTGACTCCCCACCTTCTCAGGCTAAGGAATTGCCCTGGCTGCAGCCTGGACGAAGATCATTGCTGCAAATATTCTGGAAGGAGTAACAAACCGTCAGGATACCCTGTGTGGTCCCAATGTGTTCCCAGCTCATGTGGCAGGGAAGGATAACAGAAAGTTGACAGTAGCCATCATCATTTTGGAGTAGATTGTGCATGTCTTACATTCACAAGAATAAACCTGATTCCAGGACATCTCCAAAGACACTCTCATCTATATTTCATAATAGTGATCTCTTAAGTTGTTCTCTGAGGTCCTAATATCTCCCTAAAGTGTTTGGCTTAGGATACTTAGCATTTCTCCCTCTTAAAACTCCTGAGAAATGGCAATATGACATTATTTTCATAAGTCATGATTTTCTGGGTCTTTATTTTGTTTTAACTGAAGAAGCAGACATATAATTCACATTAAAGGTCTTCAATGTCTCCACTCCTATCTGCTTAACCACTTAAAAGCAACTATGATCCCTTCTGTGCCATGTTACTCTAACTAAAATCATTGAAATCTCAAATTGGGATTCACTAATAAATGCTTAGTCATAATGCAAATATTCAAAAATACAATGTATAATTTTAATTTTTCATGAGATGGACATAAGACTCTAGCCCCAATGAAGTTTGCCCTGCCTAAATTCATATTTTGGGGGATAAAAGAATGTAAAGTTGTCTTAAATGTTGTATTTTTCCTACTGCATTTTATCACAGACTTTACATTGCTTTATCCACCAAATCAGATGGTTACGCATTTACCTTTGAAAGGGATTCACAAAAGAGAGAGAGAGAGAGAGAAAAAAGGAAAAGAGAAAGAAGAAAAAGGAAGAAAAAGGAAAAGAAAAAGGAAAAGGAAAAGGGGGGAAAAAAAGAAAAAGGAAAAGAAAGAAAAAGAAAAAAAGAAAGACCCAGAGCAGCATCTAGATTAATAATGAGACTAAGACTCAAAAGTAATATAGCCTTGGAGGATGTTTCTGTCTTCCTTTTTAAATGACCATTATCTGACCAGAGAGAAGAGCCTCCTTGAAATAAAAAATACTCATCAAAACTTTTCTGGCAAAACCTTTTTCCCTGCTGCGACTTTATTGATTCTTTCGAGCTTCATATCTTTGTTGGATGTATTTGTAGGTATTAATGAGAAAGAATATGCAGCCCCAAAGAATTACACATTTTTAAAAGTCTCAAGCTAATCAATTAAGCAACTGGAGGAGTGCTACACTTCCCAAATAGCTTTCCATGAACTGACATTTTAAAACTAATATTAAGAAATGCAGGAACGGGGGCTGGTGAGATGGCTCAGTGGGTAAGAGCACCCAACTGCTCTTCCGAAGGTCCAGAGTTCAAATCCCAGCAACCACATGGTGGCTCACAACCATCCGTAATGAGATCTGGCGCCCTCTTCTGGAGTGTCTGAAGACAGCTACAGTGTACTTACATATAATAAATAAATAAATCTTAAAAAAAAAAAAAGAGTCATGGTGTCTCTTCATAGCAATAAAACCCAAACTAAGATAGTGTGTCCTAGATTTCAAAATATCATGGACAGATATGACTTGCAAAAAGTAAAAAATAAAAGCCTTTAAAAAAAAAAAAAGAAATGCAGGCACACACACTTGTACAAACACACACACACACACACACACACACACACACACGGTTTAAATTTTTTTTGAAATAGAGCAACAGATGAAATAAGCTTTTATTAATTAAAATTTTAATTAAATAATCAGTTACATCTAAAACAGATGTGATAGACTTTAAGAGAGACTGGCGAGAAAATATATAATCTTCAGCAGAGATAATACATTTACTTGAATAATTTATAATATATACTATGCAAACAGTATATATTTGACACAAGCTAAGGTCATCAGGGACATTGGAACCTCAATTAAGTAAATGCCTCCATCACACTGGCCTGTAGGCAAATCTGTGGACATTTTCTTGATTAATGATTGACATGGTGGAGCTCAGTTTCCTGAAGTTAATGCTAGCCCTGGGCAGGTGTTCCTGAGTTGTGTAAAAAAAGGAGCTGAGAAAACCAGTAAAGAGAATCCCTCTGTGGTTTCTGCTTCAGGTCATGCCTCCAGGCTCTTGCCTTGAGTTTCTGCGCTGACTTCCCTTCATTTTAAACTATAAGCTGTAAGCGGAAAAAAATTAAACAATAAAAACACTTTCCTTCCCAAGTTGTATGTGGTCAGTGTTTTAAAATGCCAATAGACGTTAAAATTTTTATTCAATTTTTTTATATTATGAAACAAAACAAAGTACAATTAATATATTGTTCTCTCTTTTCACATGGAATTTAGTTAAAAATTACGTGGGCTCTGTGTACATAAATATGATATAAGAAACATAAACATGACTAGTATCTACAAAGAATCTTTGGAGGGTATAGGGGGCTTTGGGGATAGCATTTGAAATGTAAATGAAGAAACTATTTAATAAAAAAAAGAAAAAAAGAAAAAAGAGGTAATATGTAAAATCAGTAAAAATTTCAAACCCAATATCATCTGTAATTTTTTTCTATTGTTTTAATAAAACACACTTACACAAGCAAGGTGAGCCATGAAGGGCTCATTCTGAATCATGGTCTAGAGTCATTATGTCACTGGGCAGTATTGCACTGAATCATGGTAATGGGAACGTCTAGCTGCATATGTATCAGAAGATGGCTTAGTCAGCCATCAGTGGAAAGAGAGGCCCATTGGTCATGCAAACTTTATATGCCTCAGTACAGGGGAACGCCAGGGCCAAGAAGTGGGAGTGGGTGTTCGGGTGAGTGGGTGGGGGACTTTTGGGATAGCATTGGAAATGTAAATGAAATAAATACCTAATTAAAAAAAAAAAAAGAAGATTGTCACAGGTGTGGTTGGAGGCTTGTGTCCTTAGATATGTCCTTGATCACTCTAGATCACAGTAAAGCTTTGAAATGTCACCTGACCCCAGTGAAAATGGCTAAGATGAAAGACACATGATAGCAAAAGTTAGCATGGACATGAAGGAAAAAAATGCTTACTCACTGTTGGTGGAAATGTGAACTGGTACAGCCACTACAAAAATCCATGTCATGATTCCTCAAAAACCTAGAATTAGATCTACTATATAATCTGTCTACACAACTCCTGGGTACATAACCAATGGACTTTCTGTCTTACTGAAGAGATACTTGCCCACCCTTGCCCATTGTTCTTCTGTTCACAAAAGCCAAGAATATGGAAACAGCCTAGATGTCCATTAACTGACAAATGAATAATAGAAATGTGATGCATAAATACAGTGGCATATATTCAGCTTTTTTAAAGATATGAAATTTTCAAGTAAATTATTGCAGCAGGAACTATCACTGTAAATATCCATACAGAAAAAGTAAATGTGGCATATGCTCTCTCATGTGTGAATGCTAGCTTTGAATCTTTAGTTGTTTGTTTAAATTGGAATAAACGTAAGTCAGGAAACCAGTGAAAATGCATGGATGGGTACAGGGTTTTCAATGGCAAGAGGAAGAGAATGAACTTGGTATGAAAGGGAAAGAATAGAGGGGCAAGAGAGGTTGAGTAGGGTAGGGGAATGGGAAATGAAGATACAGGAGACAGAACAGGAAGATTTAACAAACTCTAAGGACATCTGAAAATGCCATATGGAAAGCTACACTTGTAAAAGTATCCTAAAATACATATCAACCCACCAATAAAAAGAATTTAAATAGATTTTCTTTGTAACAGGAGGTATTGGACATCACCTCTCCCAGATAAAATAGGCTATCAAATAAAAACCCAATGTTAAATATGGATTACCTTAAAAAAAAAAAAAAAAAAAAAAAGGGCTGGTGAGATGGCTCAGTGGGTAAGAGCACCCGACTGCTCTTCCAAAGGTCCAGAGTTCAAATCCCAGCAACCACATGGTGGCTCACAACCATCTGTAACGATATCTGGCGCCCTCTTCTGGAGTGTCTGAAGACAGCTACAGTGTACTTACATATAATAAATAAATAAATCTTAAAAAAAAAAAAGAGTTGTTTTTCAGTGATGTCTGATAGACAGCCCCACCAGCATTACAGGTGATTGCCATTTCTCTCGGTCACCCTTTAGAACATAATAGTAAGATACTGATGTTAAAATGTCATATAGCTGAGTTTGGGAGCAGGAATAATTCAAGCTGGTATCAACCTGAAGCATGTTTGCTAGTCAGATTTCATAATTCTGTGAGATGATATGCATAGTATGGAGGAATTAAATAGTCAGCACTCCTACCCCGCTGTGAACTCCATAAACTATAAAAATGACCTGCCAGATGAAATGTGCACTCTTGGAATAGTGGCCCAAGTATTATATGAGAAACCAGTCATTTTCTAATTGGTTTAAGACTCATTACACAAGATGGAACTTATATCTTCTACCTTCAGCAGGATCAGTAGCTTGTGCCTGGGTAACATTGGCCCTAGGGAAGAAACTACAACTATGATTCTGCTCAATTGACCTACTATCAATCCTATGCCTAATTATTTTTAAATCTATAGATTAGTATATCTCTTAGCCCTCATCAGAGAATCTCCACTTTGCATCAGAGAGTAGTTAACCCAAGGGACCCACAAGTATCCAATGCACAGAGAGTAACTGACTATGACCTGCTCAGCACTAAATGGAACAGCTATATCACATGGTCTACTCTCATTTCATGGAGCAGCATGGAGGAACATGCAAAAATTTTGCAAGAACCAACGAAAGTGGATGACCACAGAGAAAGTATTTTCTTAACCAGAGAGCAGTGAAGTCTAAGAGATAAAGCCAAACAAAACACCAGCATGGTAAAACTGGGAGCTATGGCGTGTCATCTAGATGAGGGGTTATTGACAACTGATGGCTGCTCTTGGATGACATAAGATTACAAGAAACAGAATTTTTTATAAGAAAACTTCATCTCAAGTCAAAAACAGCATTGAAAATCTGATGATTTTTAGGTTTCTACAATGTTGTAATGAGGTCACAGAAACTCGATCTGAGTCATTTGAACTATAAAGAAACATGTGCCATGATTTTAAGTTAGGAAATTTCCAAAGCATTCTTATTGTCTTGTAAATATGCTCTGAATGTGGCTGCTTTATTCACAGAAAAAAAACTTCTTCAACATGCTTAGCTGACATTACCATGAAGGCTTTATCATTATTAGATATTTGAGTTTTTTAGATTTATGTGAGTTAATTAATGGCTTAAAAATGGCTCCCGGTAGCTAACGCTCTCAGATATGATTCAGTGATACACACCTATTGTTACAGGACTTTAAATTTACTCCAAACAAGGCTGTATTGAGGGTTATTAAGCCAATACTAGATAACTGTTTATAATGACAAACTAAAGTTTAATTGATCCATAAACTGCACTGCTTTGTTTCTTTTTAAGCTCTACTTAAGATTTTATGACAACCATTAAACTTTTATCTATTTTGGAGTAAATACATATTTATATATATGAAGGCTCAATATAGGAACTATACATATTGAAAATATATATGAACTTTACTAACATGTAAATATATACGAAACATATATTTGTAAATCTATATAATATATATGCAAATATATTTGTAAATATATATGGAATATATGCAAATATATACATATAAATATATGTATATATATGGAATAAAATTTAAGATCAACAAGATAGGACCCTTGCTTCACTTGAACATATGAAAAATAGCACTTATGTAGTTGTGAAAGTTTTTGGCTGGCCTTATAAAATTTTTATTAGCTGTATACACCTTTCAACTATGATATGAGAGACTTAGTCAAGGGCAAATTATCAAAATGATTTCTGACAGAAACTCATTCAGAAGAAGCAGTCAGTAACTTCTGCTAGTAGACTATAGACATGAAACAAACAATGGATTAACCACAGGCAGTGGCATTGGCAAAGGAGTTTGACAAAAGGCACCTCAAAATACAGAGTAATTACAACAATTAACACTAGTGAGTGGTAAAAAGAAGAAATTACCTGAAATTTGTGAGAGCAGCAATAAATGAGAGATTCTAAGAAATCAGTCTCCAGTATCATTAAGATGATGGACAGATACATTATAGGTTTCTTTTTTTTTCAGAATACATTTTTAGTAGATATTCCTTTTACAAAATAGTAAGCTTTATTATTGCAGTCTTCTACAGTCTACTATGTGTATATCATTCATTTACTCACCCGGCACTATTCTCTCCTTTGTACAACTGCCATTCCTGTTAGTCTCCTTCCTTGTGTTTGCAAGTTCTCTCCACACACACTTGGACTCTATATTCCACTAAAAATGCAGTATGTGTCTTTTGTCACTTTACTTAACACAATGATCTTAATTGCCTTCCATTTCCTGTGGTGTTGATTTCTACAATCCACACTTGGCTCTGATGAGCTACATAGTCCCTGTTCACATGATATTTTGCAGGAATTAATTTTCAAAGGAAACCTAGACTGAGACGAACTATACTGTGGCTAGCTTTTAAAACAATTTTTATTAATACTAATATGTAGTATCTAAAAACATATAACCTAATCATTTAATGCTTTATATGGTTACAGATATGTAGAGCAATCTTATTAAATGAAAATATTGATGTAAAGTCATTACAAGTCATATATTTACATTCATTTTTAATTTGATAAAATAAATGTAATTGAATTTAATTTTATACTGAAAATGATGAACTTTAGAAAAATACCATAATAATCATACTTAAAATTTATTAATGATATCTAGAAAACATGAGTTTTCACAATGTATACTATGTATTTTGTGGTGAATATATACTAATATAAAATGCTGACACATAAAAAATTTACCTCAGTGTCATGTATGATACACATAGTTGAAATTCATGGCAGTAAATGAGACATTCATTCAATAAACTATGGAATAGAAAACATGATTTCAAATCAAGCATAAAAACTGTGCCTCCACACCCAGCATTTGTGCTTGCTCAAGATCCAAACTCTGGCTCTCACACTTGTGGGGCAATTACTTTATTGAGTAAGGAAACCAACCCCAAATTGTCCTTTAAGACAACGGAGAATAAAGACTCTACAACTTTGTGGTTGCTCAGCATGACCACCTGAGCCCATCCTCCATAACCCAGCTAAAGAGCCAAACATCTTCAGACTGTCTTGCTTTCCTCTTTCTTTTCTTTTTTTTCATTTGCTTTACAGAGATGCACCCATCACTCTGAACATCTAAGATTGTCGATATCCCTGGTGCAGCCTCGCATTCTGCAAACATTCTGAATGATGTACCATCAAGGGAGAGACAGCACAGCCAGGGATTCTCTCATTCTCTGTAGTGACTCACACAGCCAATATCGAACATTTTTGGGTGTGAATTGCTGTGATTCACATCAACATTGTCACATACCATATACATGTCAGGAATTCTTCAGCAAATCTTTAAAACTGAAAGGGGGAGAGGATATTATTGTACCTTAATAATTTAAATTTTAAAAAAGCAACTTTAAAGCAAGTTACACTGAATTTTCCACAACTGACCTAAATCATCTCTATACCATTCCTTCATCTGCCAGCTCTCATTCAAGCATATAGACATATACAAGAAAAGATCTCTACAGCATCCCAAAAGAGCAATGCAAGCCCCTACTACAGGGGGACACCCACCCCTCAAATCATCTCTGAGGGACATGGCCTGCTCCTTTCCTGATTGTCTGCTCCATAGATTTAATACATCAACCTCAGCATCCTCAAAGATGACAAGTTAAAGACATCAGAATGTTTTGTCTATTATTAGATTAAACCCAGTTTTATGTGCTAGATACTCATAGAAAAATATGCTTATTTCATAGTGTGGTATCATTCCTCAAAGTTATTTGAGTATCAGAAAATTGTTTTTGTTTTGTTTTGTTTTTTTGTTTTTTGTTTTTTGTTTTTACCATCAATCAAATTAAAAGGAGGGACAGCAGGAATAAAATTTCAGATTCTGTTAAGAAGAGGAAGGCGTAAGCTAAGAAGATTCCCAGTGATCCCAGTGATCGTCTCACTACAGAAATATCATTATGAATTGTTATCCATGCAGCAAATTGCCTTAAAATTTTTTTGGTGAACCAAATAAGATAGGAAAAGATAGGAAAGAGTTTTCCATCATCACTACCCAAACATTAAGCTACGAGAGAAAGAGAGAGAGAGAGAGAGAGAGAGAGAGAGAGAGAGAGAGAGAGAGAGAGAGAGAGAGAGAGAGAGAGAGAGAAACTTCTACTTGGCAGAAGGAGAAGTTTTCAACTTCAGAACTTAGACCAAAATCCTCAAGGACCTGCCAAAGGTAAAACTACTGTTGGGAGAAGGCCCCACTCCGTTGATACCTATTTCTAGAGACAAATAACTGTGGAGTGTTCTTTTAGAGCTGAATTACTTGGGTGAACACTCTTCATCAACCTTCCCCCAAATAAAGACACACAAAAAGGAACTAAGAAAAAAAGAAAAGATTCCATCTGCTCTGCCAACCCATGCCCATCACCACCTGAACCAGTCTGGAGAGCTGGCCCCAGGGTAATGAGATACAGCTAGTGATCCTAAGAGTAGAGCAGGAGAGCTGACTGCCACCTGCACATGGGACCTTGAATGGCCTTGCAGGAGCAGTGCTGGAGAACTCACCCTGGTGGTGAAGATGCTGGAGGGCAAGCTGGCTGACCAGTTTAGCTACCATACTGCCCCAGATGCAGGACTTGGAGTTGGCCCACCCCAAAATGTACATCATGTGTGAACTGTTGGAGTGAGTGAAGGGGTGGGTCCCGCTGAGCCAAAACTTCAGGATCTCCAAGACACAGGGCAACAACAAGATAACTGGGAAGTATCCTCATGAGGATTCAGTGTTGATGGTGTGACAGAAGCCAGAGACCTCAAACAAATGACTCATTGCAATGAACATTACAAGTAAAGATGTGTGGACAGCGGAGCATATTGCGGGACACACTATAACACCCTACAGCTTCCACAATGATATATTTTCTATCCTTTGTTTTGGTTTGTTTTTTGTTTGTTTGTTTGTTTTCCTCTTAAGGTGGCAGTTGCAAGAACAGAGGGCAGATACCAGGGTACAGGGAGATGAGTGAGAATGAGGTGCATGATGTGAAACTCACAAAGAAGCAAAATAAATTTTTTTAAAGATTCCTTCTTCTGGATGTTAGGACACAATGGCTAATATGAGACTTACCTTCAATCTCAAATCTAGATGTACCATAATGAAATCTAATTCTTGGATCAAACTGAGTTCTAAACCTTCTCTAGAATCTGCTAGGGACCTGCACTTATTTGTGTTTGAGCCAGCATCACTGTCAGACTTGGAGGAACCATGAGATGGTGTACACTCCCACAAACATATTATGTAAGGCTCTGTGTCTGTGAGACCTGGTTAAGATACAGTTTAGCATTACCCATGACAGAGAAAGGTCTGTCTTCAACACCTATTTTTCCATTCCCATGAAGGACAAGACAGTACTCACATAAAATGAGTAGATGCTCCAGCCAGCAAAGCTAGCAGCTATATCATGGTCCTCCATGTACCGCAGCATAGTTAGAAATTCACTAGTTGAAGGTAGGTCGGGTTTTTAAGACAGAACTTGATATTGGAATTTGAGGAAGGTAATACTTGTGATTCCAGCCTTTTCAACAGTCCAGTGCCAGGGCAAGACACACTGTGCCAGTTTATTGGATTTTTATTTTTATTTTATTCAGCACATCCTGTGGCTGGTTTTAGAGGTCTATCAAGAGAAGACCATTTCACTAGGAAGCTTTAGACCTACCCAAGTGTTGTCTTGATAGGCTATGAGCTCTTGGTATGATACAACATGTTAACCTTAATAGTTGTAGGCATGGTATAGAGCTGGTCCTTCTACAGTGAGTTGGGCAGAATTTCACAGTGACCTAACACAGGCCAACACCTGCAGATGAAGAGTCCTGGATTACCCTGCTCCAGAGAGAGGTCATGGAAATGAACTTCTTGACATCTGTGTTGAACTTTATACTAGTTTCAAAATGAGAGCTAATTGAAATTTGGATCAACCCTTGGTACTAAAACAATGACAACATACCAATAAAAATAAATAAAAATTAAAAAAACTGCCTGTATACCTGGATTTAACCATTGAGTGCTGAAACATAGGAGTGACTTAAGACTCAAAAGAGGAGAAATATTCTGCTTATAGTTTATAGATAGCTACAAATGAAAAGCCATATTACAAAAAAAAGGAATAAACTTCTAATCCTTTAATAGCAGATAACATTACACAACAAACACTCGAGGACATTCAAGAATGGCATTGTTTTATCAGTCAAAATTTTTAAAAATGTCCTCAAAGTAACTAGCAAGGAGGATCTCTTCAGTCCAACCTAAAGCAGATGTTGTAAGGAAACTAAATGAGTTTAAAGCACAGAGCAGTGATTTTTATGCTCAAACAGATCATCTTGACCGAGAGATTAAAGACAACTTAAAAGATTAAGTAGAAATTCTTAAGGGGAAAATATATCAAGCAAAACTTAAACTAAGATATAAGACATCTAGAAAGGACACTTTGGACCAAGAAATATTAATGATCTCAAAGACAAATTGTTTGAACAGAGATGGAAATGGAAAAATTAAAGAGAAATGTAAAACAAAGCAGAGAACACTGAGGTCTCTGGGGTTTGGGGATGCCCCAAAGGAAAAGGATAGAAATGTTAGTATGAGTGAAAATATCAGAGACCTCCCAAGCCTTGTGATGGAGGAAAATACCCAAGCACACAAGATCAAAGGCAAGCCGTCACATCTTTCTTTCTTTTTTTTTTTTTTTTTAGGTATACACAGAGATATTTTATTATTGACCTTTTATTATACTGTCAATAGTTAAAACAAAACTCTGAAGAGAGTAAAAAGAAAGCAACCTGCATATGAAGGCCAAGGTCACCTGCAAGATGATGTTTTACTGTAAACCTGACTTGCCAGACAGAGGGACAAGAGGCTTTCTTGGTAATGAGACAAACAAGTTGCCTGTTGTAGATGGGCCTGGTGTTGATTGTATTTTGATGCTAATTCCACCCTGTTTGGAAGGGTTGCAGACAAAGCATGTGTCATGTACTCAGGTGACTTCTTATGAACCAATCTCCTAATGAATAAAGGAGCCAATCACTGGGCAAGTAGAAGGGACTTCTAGGTTAGAAAGGGGAAGAGAGGAGGAGGAAGAGGGGGCTCTTTTGGACAGAGATAGTGTGAGGAAAAGCATGGGAACTTGCCCATTTTTTTTAATATTTTCCACAGGATATAGTGTACCAAATAAACAAAAGCCAAAGCAGGGAGATGAATCTTTACACAGCTATCCTGAAAGAAATGCAGAAGGGACCTCTTCATGTTGAAGAAAAGCGGTCTGGGTAACTCAGAAAACACCAAAAGCATAAAACTCACTAAGAGTAAGAGACAAATGCTTATATATAACTCCCTATGCATGCTGAAGACCCATCAACTGCAAAGAAATAGTGTAATAAAATATTCATTAGGAATAGTTCTGACAACAACAAAAAAAATCTTATAATCTGGACAGATTTCTTTAATCTAGATTGTAATTAAAAAAGAAATTTTGATACAGCAGCCAAACTAATAGACAAGAGTCAAATTTCCCTGCGAGGGTGAGTAATTTCACCATAATAAAAGATCATAAGAGAGTTTTATAGTGTGTAGTTTTAACTACCCCACTTTAAACTCCAGGAGGACTGTGCTACCAGTCCACCCAGGATCCCTCGTATCCACAGATGAAACATACACATATTAACATATTTTCAATCTGCCTTATTAACTCAATTGCTGGGCTTTTCTAAACTTTCCTTTGCTATCTTGCACCCATCTTTTCACTCCCAGCTCAGCACCCTAAATCTGCCTTCAACTTTAGTTGCTCAGTTACCTTCTTGTTGAGCCATCCAAAACTGCCCTCTGCTTAGTTGCATTGCTAATCTCTCACCTGGGGAAGTGGACTATGGCCCCTCCACCTAAGATCTCTAATGGCTGGTTACATTTCTCCCTCTGAACCGTGTCAAAATATTTCTCCTCCCCTGCATCTCTTAGCCTGCCTGTGGGGACCTGGACATCCTACTTCTTTCCTTCCACCTTAGCATCAACACCGCCCCCTACAGAGGTTAAGTTAAGAAGTGGGACATTATTATCTTGGATGCAAGTGAAAAATGATTATAGGAAGACTTTGCCTGCTAATAATTACCTTGAATGTACATTAATTAGAATTCCCAATAGTAAGTCATAAAGTGGTTGAAGAAACAGCAAGAACTAATAATATAGAATGTGATAAACACACCTCATAACTAACAATATGTAAAGACTGAAAGGGAGGGGGATATAATAAAATATCCCCTGCAGATAGAATCCCAAAGGAAACGAGAGTAACTCAAAATTAAATCAGATAAAATAGACTTTATATCAGTAGATAGAAATGATAAGTCTTTATATATTTATACAGGGATATATTCAAAAACTAAACCTAATTCCATGTGTATCCAATAACACAGCTCCCAAATATATAAAACAAACTTTACTACAATAAGAAAGATTCAGTGACTGCAGTGATAAGTTGAGGGTTTTAATTTCTTACCTTCAGTAATAGGCAGATCATCCAGACACAAAATCAATATAGAAACAATAGAGTTAAATTGTATCTTGGGAAAAAAAATAGAATGAACAGATGCCTACAGAGCATTCCTTCCAATAACTGCAAGATGCACAATCTGCTCAGCACATGAGACATCCTCAAGGACAAATCATCTGACACGCCTCAAGTCTGACAGAATTTCTGAACACTAAAATCATATCAGGTATCTTTTTATATATATATATATATATATATATATATATATATATAATAACAATGCAAGAGAACTAAACATCAATAAGCATTAAAACTTTGGAAACAGCACAAAGACAGAAAAGAAGCAACTTACTCCTGAGTCATGAAGGATCAGGGGATAACTGAGGATGCAAATTACAATGCTTCTTGAAACAAATGAGAATTGAGACAAAATAGACTAAAATCTGTGTGATGCAGGAAAATAAGTACTAACAACGAATAACGAAGAATGGCCACATTGACATAACATGTTCATCTCAAATAAAAAGTATGGTCAAATCTTCAGGAAATTAAACAAGAAGAAAAATATAAAGTGAGCAGAAGGAAATCTGTATTAGAAGTTTAGAATAAATGTAAGCAAAACAAATGCTAATATGTTTATCTACAAAGATAAATGTATGTATAATCAATGAATTATACATGAACCAAATTAATGATCCCAGAAACTATACTAACTTGAAAAGAGAAAGAAGATCCAATTAGATAAAATAAGAGACTAAATGGGAGAAAGTAAAATAACATCACAGACAGACAAAAGAACAATATGCCAACAACTTTGATATCCTAGAAAATACAAAGTCCTTGAAATCTGTGTTGCCAAGATTGAATCAATAAAAATTTAACAAAAAGAAAAAAGAAACTGCAGTGAACAGTAACAAATAAGGTGAAATCTCCCATCTGAGAAAGGTTGGGTATCCAATGATTTGATTAATTGCTTAAACTAAACAGTCTTTCCAACATTATTTTTAAAAAATAGAAGAAATGTGAATTGTTGCAAATACATTCAGCTATCATTGCTCTAGTGCCGAAGACAAACAGGCACACAGCCAAAATATTCATGGATTGAACTAAATTATTGGCACTGGCACTAACAATTGAAGAATGAAACTTGAAAGCATACAAAATAGTAGAAAGGTGACCCATATTTACGGATTGGAAAAATCAATGATGACAAAACTGCCCTTGTGTCATAGAATGATCTGCACATGCAGTGAACTTACTACCAAAATATCAGTATCATTCTTTACCAAGTTAGGAAAGCAACACTTACATTTATATAACTACAAAATAATCTCTTGAGAGCTAACACGATCCTAATTGAAAAGAACAAAGAATGAGAAATTTTGCTTCCTAGCTTCAAAATAAAGTCAGTAACAATCAAAATTTCATGTTATTGACATAGTATTATAAGCAACAAAGTAAAGTCTAGAATACAGATACATCTACAAACAACTGATTTTGGTACTCTCAATAAAAACACACAATTCGGAAAAGCCAATCTTTTAGTCATTAGTTTATGTATTTATCCACTTTACATTCCCAATCACAATCTTCTCACTCCTCTTCCCAGTACCACCTCACCCTCTTTTCTCTCTTCCTCCACCCCTTCTCTGAAGAGAGCCCCCATCCACAACCCACCCTGGCACATCAAGCCACAACAGAACTAAACACATCCTTTTCCACTTAAGCCCTTTGAAAAGGATCCCAAGGACAGACAACAGAGGCCAAGTCAGAGACAGCCTCCACTCCAATTGTTAGGGTACCCACATGAAGACCAAGCTGTACATCTGCTACAAATATGTAGGCCACCTAGGTCCAGTTCATAAGTGTTCTTTGGTTGGTGACTCAATATCTGTGATTCCCATGGGCCCAGATATTTGACTCTTTAGGTCTTCTTGCAGTGTCCTTGACTTTTCCAGCTTCCTCAATCCTTCCACCAACTCTTCCACAAGATTTCCTGAGCTGTTTAGCTGTGGGTCTCTGCATTTTATTCTATCAGCTACTGAATGAAGTCTCCCAAAATATAGTTGTAGTAGGCTCCTGTGTGCAAGCATAACAGAGTGTCATTAATAGTGTCAGGGGTTGGCTCTCTCCCATGGGGTAGATATCAAGTTGGGAAAGTCATTGGTTAGCCATTTCCTCAATCTCTGCTCTCTTTATCCCTGAACATCTTATAAGGAGGACAAATTTAGGGTCAAAGGTTTTGTGAGTGGCTATGTACACATGGTATGTATTCATAAGTGGATATTAGCCATAAAGTATAGGGTAACCATGCTACAATTGACAGCCCCCAAGAAGTTAATTAACAAGGAGGGTC